>NC_143262.1:21091666-21705833 GCF_984573655.1 Nuphar pumila | reverse complement strand
ACTTATGGTGGTACACGTTTGATTTTCATAGATCTAAGATTCAAATGCAAAATTTAACCTTTGGATCATGTTTAGCATGTTCTTTTAACTATTTTCATATTTTAAACTTAAGTGAAATATGACTTTTATACCATTTCTAAACCACCTTGATTATCATGAATCGTGAGCTGTTGATTTTTTATCATCTCGAAAATGAAATCTCGTGTTGTATCAAACATGATAAAACCTTCTATCACAGTAAATAACCATGCTAAACTCATCTGTATGGTTAGATCTAACATTTGTGGGCTAGATCCACACATAAATGAGTGTACCATTGTATGACATCATGGTACAGAACCACCATATATTTTCCAATATATATACATATAAAGTTTTTCCTCCTAACCATCCATATGGTGTGGACAGTGCTGTTTTTTGATGTTCAACATTATCCATTTGCTAGGAACCAACTTTTGGATTGTGCTTTTTTGATGAAAAATGCTTTTAAAAGACTTTAAATTAAAAAAAAATCTGAGTCAGCGATTTTTTTCAGCCATATAAAAACCTGCTCAAGTGTTGTAGTTGGATGATTCAAAGGCCTATTCCTACTAAACAATGTAGATCACAACTATAAGGTCATATTCAAGGAAAAAGAATTAAAAAATTGAAAATTAGGACTGTCTACAACCTCTTACCGTTAGTTAGGAGGAACCATTCTCAATACCTATCTATGTAGTCAAAAGCGCTAGTAGTGCCTAGTCGGTAGACTCTTAAAAAGACTGATTGAGAACTAGGCGAGACTGGTCGGACTAGTCTGTACGTCAATTAAAATCTAAAAAGTATACAAAATATACATAAATATAAAAATATGTATAATTCATTTACTAATAAGATGCTTTCATTACACATGCTTTAACAAAATATATTAATATACATAACTAGAATATATATATATGTATATATATATATATTCAATTATTCACAACATATTAAGTATAATCAACAAATATGCTTTCTACCTTTCACAGAAGCACAATAACACATACATATATAAATAACATATTACATAATTCATAATACTAAACATGCTTACAGGATTTTATAAAAAAAAATCATCAGATACAAAGTAGCACACGTATAAAAAACATAATCAATTAAAATTAATTATGCATACTTTTAATGTTTCACAGAAAAATTCCAAAATCAAAGTAGCATACACATATATAAATATAATAAACTATGTTTTCATGATTTTACACAACAAATCAGACAAACACACGCAAGTATATATGAGATAGGTGTAACAGTGGACACTTATTTCATCAGACAATATATGAGACGGGTGTAACAGTAGACACCCATTTGGCCTGACAATAATGGATGCTGTTGTGCCATTGATCGCACATGTGATCAGCAACACAAAAAAATTGCGCAAAAATGGGCTTTTGGGGTGGTCTTTAGCACCGCTAAAGCCCTTCAATTATGTTACATTTTATGACTGAAGGGCTTTAGCAGTGGTAAAGACTGCTGCTTAAGCACGTTTTTCTGCAAAATCAGTGTGCGCCCTTGATCGCACGTGTGCATCCGATGCTACATCCATTGTTACTCCCTTGTTATATATATATATATTGTTAGGTCTCTTTAGGCCCCTTCAAAAATCATAGTTTTAAGTATTTTTTTCTCACGTCTAACACCGTAGATGTGATCTATAGGTTTTGTTTAGTGGGGATCAACTTTTGGATCATTGGAATCTGACTTGTTTACAACAGTTATCTAAAATCAATGGCTGTGAAGGTAACAGTTTTTCCTTTTCCCGGGTCAGAAAAACATGATTTTTCATCAAAAAACATGATCCAAGAGTCGATTTTCACTAAAGCTAGCATGATAAACACATCTAATGGTCCAGATCTATCATAAAACACTTAAAACTTATGGGGCAGAATGGAGAAGAACGAGAAATAGGGCCTAATATGTTCAATTATCTCTTTCTCTCTCTCTCTATTATATATATGCCCAGGTATATTCTGGGTTTGAGTTTGGGACTGGTTTGGATATAGATTACCTATAACCATTTGGGTTGGGTGTAAATGGGATTGAATCTTTATCCACTATACCCAAGAGTGGCCCATTTCTTCAACGGGTCTATATTTTGGACCAGACCAAACCCATAGGTTTACTAAAATCGTATTGAGTCGAGTCTAATCGGTTCGAGACATCGGGTCAGGTCACCCAACACCCCGAGGTGTCAAAGATACGTAGGTCCGCATAACAAATTTCAACAAACAGAGTTGAGGGTAACATAGGTGGTCAGGCTGCATAAAAAAACCGAGTTCCTAGAGGTAGAAGGTAGGTCTTCAAAAAGGAAGTTTCCCTATGAAATGCTGTTCAAAGCAGCAAGAGGCAAAGCGGTGCTGGTAGAAGTCACAACATACTATTTCTCTTAGGTTTTCTAGCCGTCAATCTAACATCAAATGTTTGACCATTCCGCAGAAAGATATTCGATAGCATGGAAAGTATGACCGCTAAGTTCGATAGCATGCACATTCCTCCTAACTCGGGCCAACTTGGCTAAGTCTTACATGGGTCGGTACTTTTGAGGGGGAAATGGGATTCAAGGTCCGTAACCCGAACACAATAATTCTGAACAGACGAACCAGCCAACTTCAAATTAAGTGGGTCATTTGGCATGACTTAGCCATGGCCATTTTAGTATCAGAAAGAGCATTTTTTTTTAAATTTTATTTTCTATCATTATTTTAGCGCCAGTAAAAACTCATTCATTACAGTAAATATTTTACTGACGCAATTACTGATAGCACTTTTATTGACGCAATTACTGGCACTTTGCCTAGCACTAGTAAAGGTCTTTACTGCACTAGGCAGACTTTGATGTTAGTAAGGGTCTGATTTTTTGTTGTGCCAACCAAGTCCAACACAAACCAATTGAACCCACCAAGCTTAGTACATAATATAACACCTTGGCTAAGTTTAATTATGGTGATGATAGGTCAATATTTGAATTTGGCTCATGTTTTTTCAAACCGACTTGGCCAGGTCAAATGAAAATGATCAAAATGGATAAAGAGACTTGGTCTAAACTACTTGGCCTGCAGCTTGGCCAGGTCTATTGGGATTGTGGAATTAGTCGATTCAACATTAATGACCATTACGACAAACAGTTTCAAATATATGTGGACACGTTTGGAAGTAGGAAAGATGTAGGAAAAGTAAAAAAGGTGAAGGAAAGTTTCCTACCAAAAGAAAATGGTGAGGTCCACTCGCCACCACCCATCTCACGTACCACCACCACCACTCAAAATCAGTGACGGATGTAAGATTTTGCTTAAAAAAAGGGGGCAAAATTTTTTATAATAAAATAAAATATAAAAGGGGTTAATATAATTTTTTATATTTCACTTAAAAGGGGGCAAAAACATTTTATAATAAAATAAAATATAAAACTAAAATATAAAGTGGGGCAATATATATTTTTATATTTTGCTCAAAGGAGAGAAATTTTTTTATAATAAAATAAAATATAAAACTAAAATATAAAAAAATATAAATTTTTATAATAAAATAAAAAAAAATTCAAAACTTTAAGATGGGCTCGAGCTCCTCCTCTTTGCCCATATCTGACCCTGACCACCATCCCACCATCACCACAATGCGTTTGGTATATATGCCATTACCAAGCTCCAACGAGGGTTCATATTTACTGCACCGTCACTGACCACCCACCTCCAGCTAATCCTTTTGTCATCTACCGAGCGGTGCACCTACTATCTTTCTCTACGTTTTTCTCCCTCTCATAAAACCTCATGTTTACATTCTCTCTCTACCATCAGAAAATTTCTCATGGATATCTATTTTAGAAAAATTATCATATCAAAACATGCATTTTCTCTTTCTATGAGAAATTTTCTCACTTCCAAACGTGCCCTATACACAAGAGTTTGAACCCCAAAGCCTTGTCGTGAACTCAATGGAAACACACCCAAGTCATCCGTCATCCTGGACCCTAATTGCCAACATGGTATACTTTTTCTGTTTTAATACATAACAATACATTGTTTTGAAATATTATTAAAAATATTATATACGATTAAAAATAATATAATAAAATGCCAATCAAACTCCTCTCTCTCTCTCTCTCTCCACCGTATAAATAATACACATTCGTCTTCTATACGCAATCAATCACCATCAAAATGCACTTTCGTACAAAGTAACAGTAAAGCACAACTTGTATGACTAATGTCCCACTTTTCAACTTTCTCACTTTTATGTTTTGACGACGTTCTCACGTCTATAAATTAAGCCTCTTGTGCTTCACCAATTAGCAGCAGCAGCAGCAGAAAAAAAAAAAGCAAGGAAAACAGCCATTGTTCCTAACCAACACTTGTCTCAAGGGCTCTTTTTTTCACTCTTTCATTCCTTAACCAGCATTCCTCATCAATAACCATATTCTTTTCTAGGCCTTTAGACCAACGAGAGAACTGAGGAGCCACATCTAGCCACTAACCCAAGGGAAAGCTAGTAACAGTATCGACATTCATTCATTCATTCATTCATGACGTCCTTTTCATCACTTGGCTCCCTCACGAGCACTGCTATCACCTTTATCCCATCATTACCTCCGCATTCTCTATCTCAAGTTCACCCTTCACCAACCACATCCATCTCCTTCCCTTCCTCTACCACAACTTCTACTGTCAGCCTGGTGCGACCTGCTATCACCCGAGCTGTCTCCAGAATGACTCCATACAGTCAAAGTATGGAAAAACCCGTGACGACAAGAGCAACAAAGATGAACATAGCGAAGGTATGGAGAGAAATCCATGGTTCTAAAGATTGGAAAGGATTGTTGGACCCTATAGATCCATTGTTGCGCTCGGAAATAATTAGCTACGGCGAATTTGCTCAAGCTTGCTATGATGCCTTCGATTGGGATACGTACTCCAAGTATTGTGGAGCTTGCCGCTATGATGCAGCCTCCTTCTTTGAGAAACTTGGTATGTCGGATCGTGGATACCGAGTCAATCGGTATCTCTATGCTACAAGCAACCAAACTATAGGAAAGTTCTTCCGGCGATCCAAGCTAAGCAGGGCATGGACCACTAAGGCTAATTGGATCGGCTATGTTGCAGTATGCGATGACCCGGAAGAGATCAAACGGCTAGGAAGGCGTGACATTGTGATCGCATGGCGAGGAACAGCCACACGCATGGAATGGATCGAGGATCTTATGGATATCCTCCGACCTGCCAAATTTGGTAATGCAGATGACTCCATCCAGGTAGAATCAGGGTTCTTGGACCTCTATACTGAGAAGGAAGAGGAGGGTTACTGCAAATACTCAGCCAGGGAGCAGATACTATCAGAGGTCAAGAGATTGGTAGATTTCTATAAAGATGAAGAGTTGAGCATCACAATAACAGGGCACAGCCTGGGTGCAGCCTTAGCTCTTCTCAGTGCGTATGACATAGCTGAGATGGGACTCAATGTTAGACCTGATGGGACCAAGATGCCTACAACTGTGTTCTCCTTTTCTGGGCCAAGAGTGGGCAACACTAGGTTCAAGGAGAGGTGCATGGACCTAGGGTTGAAGGTACTTAGGGTGCTCAATGTTTATGACAAGGTACCAAAGGTACCGGGCCTAGTCATAAATGAGAAGTTTGGATTAGAGAAGTTTGTGGATGGCTACCTGCACTTCCCATGGAGTTATGCTCATGTTGGTGTTGAGCTTGCTCTAGACCATTCAGTGTCAACATATCTAAAGGAATCAAAGGACATAGCCAACTTCCACAATTTGGAGATGCTTCTTCACCTTGTTGATGGCTATCATGGGAAGGGTCAAGGCTTTGCATCATCAAGTGGAAGGGACGTGGCTCTTGTTAACAAGAGCTCTGATTTCTTGAAGGAGGAGCTTGAGTTGCCACCCTATTGGAGGCAAGATGAGAACAAAGGATTGGTCAGGAACTACGACGGTCGGTGGATCTTGCCGCCACGTCCAGCAATCGATGAGAACCCTTCCGATACCGATGTTCACCTGCAAAAGGCACTAAATAAGGCTTAATGGTCTAATGAAAGATCTAATTATCTATACCACGTTAGAGCACCTTTCCATTATTCCTTCTTTTATAAGTAAAAATACATTCTAAACATGCTTGTATATAAGATCTATAAATATCAATAAGGGCGGCCATGGCTCCTTTTGTTTATGCAAACACAACCATCTCAAATGTGGTCACTATAAAAAATTGATGTATCCCATTGAACTTATGAAGCACAAAAATGTTATGCGCTTGGTAATTTAGCGGTTGATAGCTCTCTCTCTCTCTCTCTCTCTCTCTCTCTCTCTCTCTCTCTCTCTCTCTTATGTATGGATAGGCCTTCGGTGCGGGTGTGTGTACCATAATTTTGGCATCAATTTGTGATATCTCGTTTCTCATGCGTTGTTAAGCTAATCTGACCATGCAGGTTTATTTATCATGGTTAATTTACGTGAGAACATGCCTCGAATGTATAAATTCAAATATCAAAACATATTTCATATAAAAATAGAAATCAATGGCTCAGATTGCGCCAAAATGTGACTTAAAAAAATAGGTCTTTTCACGTTCAAATTGTTGCCAAATCTATCCGCATATTCAGATTTACATTGAAAATGCATGAGAAACTGAGGCTGAACTTATTGACACAGTATGCGTATCCAAAGAGTTTAGACCCTAAACTGGACCTAATATCCTGTACAGGGCCTTTAGCGAGACCAATTGAGCTTATCAGGGTTATCATGCATACAGTTATACCATGCGTCAAGATTGAGTTTATCATAGCATCTTTATCATGCATCATACATCAAGGAGAGGACTTTTTCCCCCTAATCATAGAAATGTAAAAGTGGAAGACCATGGAAGATTGCAAATGGCTCTTATCAACCAAGTGATATCTAACGGATTTACTGCATGGATCAGGTCTGTCATGGGCCTATTTCCTTCAATGGGCCAGTGCGGCGCGACGGTCCTTCCTCACCGCCGCTAGCCTACTCGGCAGCTCGTTTGCCGATCACGGAAGCTTGTAATCAGAGTGCAAGAGAGCAAGAGAGAATAGAGGGAGAGAAATTGCAATCACAAGAAGCAATCACAACGAGGGTGAACAAAAGAAAGCTCAACGCATTTACTTCATTCACAAATTTGCCTGCAGGCTATTACAGTTCAAGTATACGGGTTGCCCCTTCGGGGTATTGATTCACCTGAACCGGGCAACTTACATCAGACTCAACAAAAGCAAAACAGACTCTAAGCGCAACTGTACACTGTAAGTCGCAAGGAAACATGTTCCCCCCCTTCAAATCATGCGCCGTCCTCGGCGCCATCTGTTTCGTGGTAAGCCCTGACTTCAATCGAGTAGCGGTTGTTCATTTGAAATGCAGGCTCCTATGTTGGTTCCGTTGTTTCCTCCCACTGCACCAAGTATTTCTTCGCTTGTCCCAAGTAGTTGACCTTGTGGCGAAGGATCTGACTGAGGTGCTTCTCGGACCGTTGTGTTGCCGGGGCCCTCTGCATGATGGGAGCGCGTTGTGGCACACTGCGTTTCGGGTCTCCATTATCTGGATGGAACTGCTTGAGGTTGCACACGTGGAACACCGGGTGCACCTTGAAGTCTGGGGGCAACTCCAGCTTGAATGCCAGCTTGCCCACCTTCTTTGTGATGGTGAAGGGTCCCTCATACTTTCTGAGTAGTCTGCGGTGCCGCCCGCGGAAGATGCTTGTGCGACCAGGATATAACTTCACCAACACTTGGTCCCCAACTTGGAACCCTGCGGGCCGACGGTGTTTGTCCGCCCACTTTTTCATTCTCTTTGCCGCTTTGTGTAAGAATGTCTTCGTCAACTCGTTTTGCTCGTGTCAGTCGTGAACAAACTGATAGGCGAAGAATGGCCTTCCCTTTTCTTGTGTGGCAAGAGTGTGCAGGATCAGTGGCTGCTGCCCCGTGGCTATCTCAAACGGACTATGGCCTGAAGACTCGCTCTTCTG
This sequence comes from Nuphar pumila, assembly GCF_984573655.1. NCBI lineage: Eukaryota > Viridiplantae > Streptophyta > Magnoliopsida > Nymphaeales > Nymphaeaceae > Nuphar > Nuphar pumila. The sequence continues at coordinate 21,697,812 of NC_143262.1, read as the reverse complement.
CAGATTATAACAAAATTGTGCCACATCAAGGCGCTTCACCCAATTTTTCTGATTGGCACTAACAAAGTGCCTAAGGTATTGCTCCAGTATCCCGTTGATGCGCTCTGTCTGCCCATCTGTCTTCGGATGGAAGCTTGTTGAAAACAACTCAGAGCCAAGTAGCCGAAATACTTCACGCCAGAACTTGCCCGTGAAGCGAGCATCGCGATCACTCACAATGCTCTTTGGTATGCCCCAGTGCTTCACCACATGCTTTACGAACAACTCTGTATTCTTCTCTGCAGGGCACTCCTTGAAAGCTGGGATGAAGGTGGAATACTTTGAGAAACGATCCGCCACAACCAAAATAGAGCTGAGGCCCTCTACCTTCGGCAGACTAACAATAAAGTCCATGGAGATGTTATCCCAAGGACGTTCTAGAATTGGTAGAGGCTCAAGGAGACCGGCAGCCTTCTGGTTTGTCCCCTTATCTTGCTGGCAGATGAGGCATGTCCGCACATACCCCTCAACGTCGTCTCTCATCTGCGACCAATAATAGCCACGCTCAAGGAGTGCTAAGGTCCGCTCCTGACCAGAATGGTCGGTCCATAGTGTATTATGGCACTCCTTAAGTAGCTCTCGGTGAAGGCTTCCCCACCGTGGCACAAAGATGCGTCCCCCTTTTGTTATGAGGAGGCCATCCTGTAGCCAAAATCGCTGAGTCTTCCCTATCGGAGAAACAAGGTGTTGTGCGATCGGATCCTGCTGCGTACCCTCACGGATGTGGCTCAGCAATGCACCCTCCAAATGCACTTCAGAAGGCTCTGCGCGCATAGCTACATGTTCAGCCCTACGGCTCAAGGCATCCGCCACAACGTTGGTCTTTCCAACCTTGTACTCCAAGGCAAAGTCGAACTCAGCCAAAAACATCTGCCATCGAGCTTGTTTAGGCGTCAACTTCTTCTGCGTTTGAAAATAGCTCATGGCCACATTGTCCGTCTTGACGACAAACTCGGCACCCAAAAGGTAGTGCTGCCAGGTCCTGAGGCAATACACAATGGCGATCATCTCACGTTCATGCACTGTGTAACGCCTCTCTGCATCTTTCAACTTGCGACTCTCATATGCGATCAGACGACCATCTTGCATAATAACTCTGCCAATGGCAAAGTCTGAGGCATCCGTGTGGACTTCAAAGGGTCTCAAATGATCAGACAGTCACAACACTGTCCCCCTCACTAAGGCTTTCTTTAAGCCATCGAAGGCATCTTGGCACACTTCTGTCCAGAGTCATACTTGATTCTTCTTTAACAAATTTGTGAGGGGCGCCGCAATGAGGGAATAACCTTCGATGAAACGCCGATAATAGTTTGCCAAACCGAGGAATGACTACAATTCTGGCACTTTGCTTGGCGGAACCCATTCCTGGATGACCCTTATCTTCTGCTCATCCATACGCAGCACACCACGCCCCACAACGTGGCCAAGGAAGTTGATCTCCTTCTACCCGAAGAGACACTTCTCTCGTTTGACACAGAGGTCATTCTCTTTCAGCACCTGAAACACTGTTCGTAAGTGTTCGACATGTTCCTCCATGTTGTTGTTGTAGATCACGATATCATCCAGGTAGACTACCACAAACTTGTCTAAGTAAGGGTAGAAGATCTGGTTCATTAAAGTCGTGAACGTGGCTGGAGCATTTGTCAACCCGAATGGCATTGCTAGAAATTCGTAAGCACCATAGCGGGTAACGCAAGTTGTTTTCGGCTCATCACCTTCAGCAATCCTCACCTACCAGTAACCCGATCGCAGATCTAGCTTAGAAAAGATACGAGCACTGCCTAGTTGATCGAACAAGTCCGCTATCAATGACAATGGGTACTTGTTCTTCACTGTGACCTTGTTCAGAGCACGATAATCCATATATAATCGTTTAGAGCCATCATGTTTCATCTGGAAAAGGACTGGGGCTTTCAATGGACGAACAATGCCTGCGTCCAACATCTTATCTAGCTGCCTGCGCAGCTCCTTCAGTTCAACTGACCCCATACGGTATGAAACCATTGCGGAAGGCTTCGCTCCCGGGGTCAACTCAATCTTGTGGTCGACCTCACGTCTTGGCGGAAGACGCTTTGGCAATTCCGAGGGCATCACCCCCCGAAACTCCTCCAATAGTGGGGCTAGGGTCGGCGGCACTGTTGTTTCTACCTTCCCTTCACCCGCACGCACTGCAACTAAGAATGTCTGCTCCTCATGCTTGACACCCTTCTTCAGTTGCATTGCCGATAACACTGAAGACTTGCCTTTCTGCGTAAGGCACTGCACTGTGTGGGACAAGTCAGACTCCATGATCGTCAACGTGTTAAACTTTGGCAGCATCATAACATTCTGGCTTCGCAGAAACTCCATACCCAGAATCATCTTGAAATCGTCCAGGGGCACCACAAAGAAGTTGGCTTTGTCGATCCAACTCCCCACTTGAGTAGCCACATCTCTTGCTTCACCAAGGATGGACTTGGCCTCAGAGTTTACTGTTTTGATAGTCCTTTGCTTTGGCCCAGTTTTCAAGCCCAACCACTCTGCCTCTTCCCACGAGACAAAGTTGTGTGTGGCCCCGAAGTCTACCATTGTTGAAGTAGACTTTCCATTCATAATGACTTCTACGTACATAAGTTTCTTACTGACCTGCATGTTTTTAGCTGCGCAACTTCTAGCTGCATTAATCGATCGCATGGCCCCCATCCTCGATCGCATGGTCTCAGTGTCACTGCATTCAGTATTGTTGCATTCTTCCCGTGCAGCATTGGCTTGCCCATCATCCTTTACAAGGCGCTTTGGGCACTGCCTGGCGATATGTCTATCGCCGCAGAACCAACATGTCACAACCGCACCCTTGTTGTTGTTGTTATGCTTCGTAAAGTTCTATTTCTTTTCAGATTGATGGTGTGTCAACGTCTCACCTTTATCATTTCGCTGCACATCCTTCTTGCCTCTATGGTCAGGCTTTTTCCCACCTTTGGTTGATGGGGTGAAAGGCTTACGTTGAGTGTCAACTAAGCGCTCAGCCGCCACATATGCATCTTCCAAAATACGGGGGTTGCTCCTTTCCACTTCAGACTGTGCCCATGGCTGAAGTCCCACAATGAACCAGTTGCGCATGTTGTCTTCTGGCATGTTAGGTATCTCCAGCATAAGCTTCTGAAACACTCTGACATAGTCTTGCAACGAACCAGTGTGTTTGAGCTCATGAACCATCCGGTAAGCCTGTCTCTGCGCATTTCTTGGCATGAAGTAGTTGCACAACTCTATTTTAAAGTCATCAAAGGTGTCTATCACACATTGACCCATCTCCATGTCATTGCACTTCCGCCTCCACCAAGCGATACCATCTCCATCAAGTAAGGTCATTGCAGCCTTAATCTTCAGATCTTCGAGGGTCACATTCTGGATATCCAAGTATTCTTCTACTTTGAACAAGAAGTTCCAATGGCATTGCTGTCACGAGAACCATTGAATTTTGCGGGTCTTGGCATATTAATCATTGATGGCCTCTCACCATTTCCGCCATTTAGGGTCACCGTCCGCTGCAATGTACGGTTCTTCAACTGAAGCTCCCCTACTTCAGTCTGCAAGTCGGCCACTGTAGTCGTCAACGAAGTGACCTGCCCCATTAATAAGGTTACCTGCTCTTGCAGGTTCGCCACCACATCATTCAGTCCATTGAATGATTCACATGCGCGTGAAATCACTTCATCATGCGAAGTCACTTCTTCCACCAGCTTGTTAACAGTTGCATCCAACTCTTCTTGGCTTCGAGGTGAACCCATCTCCTCAGCTTCGGCAACTGCCTTGCCTTTGGTGTTGCGCAAGTTTTGATAAGGCGTCATGATGTCTTGCTCACAAATCGCAGCCTGTCGGCGTGTCTGTCGACACCGACTCTGAAGTCCCTTTCCCAGCACAAGAACGGACTCTGGTACTACTTGTCACGGGCCTATTTCCTTCAATGGGCCAGCACGACACGACGGTCCTTCCTCACCGTCGCAAGCCTACTCGGCAACTCAATTGCCGATCGTGGAAGCTTGTAATCAGAGTGCAAGAGAGCAAGAGAGAATAGAGGGAGAGAAATTGCAATCACAACGAGGGTGAACAAAAGAAAGCTCAACGCATTTACTTCATTCACAATTTTGCCCGCAGGCTATTACAGTTCAAGTATACGGGCTGCCCCTTCGGGGTATTGATTCACCTGAACCGGGCAACTTACATCAGACTCAACAAAAGCAAAACAGACTCTAAGAGCAATTGTACACTGTAAGTTGCAAGGGAACAAGGTCGGTCCTAATAAAAAATAAAAGAAAGCACACTTTAAAATAAGTCAGACTCAGGCAGAACCAGTTATCTTTGTCAAAAGACAAAGAGAGAGGGGGGGGAGAGCTTGTGTTGGAAAGAAATGGTGTTGTTCATGGTATATATTGGTGCAAGTTCTCCACTTGAGAGAAAGCAAGTGCATAGTGGATGGTGGTCACCCAACAAGGCCAAACTAGAAAGAGAAGTAGCCGCCCAACAAAACTAACAGGAGGTGTTCATCTAATAAGGCCAATAGAAAAGAAAGGTGACCATCCAACAAGACCAATAAGAATGTGAGGTGGCCACCCAATAAAACCAATAGCAGGTCGCCATTCAACAAGGCGGTGGCAACCCATCTAAACCAATGGGAGGGAGAGGTGGCCACCAATCAAGCCAATAAAAAAAACCGATAGGATAAAAAGGTAGCCAAGGCCAATAGGATTAAGCATTTTTCAAATTGTGTTTTTTGGTCAAGCCCCATAATTTGAAAAAAACAAAAACAAAATCTTCTACCTGGATCAAAATTCTAAAACAAGAAATAAGAATATTTTGTTCGCAAAGGTCCAATGCATAAATGAAAGTGTTTTTAGGTTTCACCCTTCAAGTGTTGTCATAGTCAGTCTTGAAACTTAATAACATTAGCTTTGAATTAAGAATCCTATATGACTTACTAGATATAGTAATACACATTTTCACTTCAGGTGAGTATAGTGACTACAAATTTATTAAAACCACACATTAAATGTCCTGTGCAATATCCCAAATTCATAAGTGCTCCGTATACAAGCCTACATTTTATAGAAAGCGACCCCCCACCTTACTAATATAAATGAATCCATCAAGTTTAAACGCCTTAACCATTTGATCGATGGATCTCATTAAGAGTTCAAAATGAACTTAAGCTTTAACTTACATATTTTGAGCACTAGGCATTAGAAATGAGATAAATATTCTCTTTATCTTTATATTTATTTGTAATCACCCAATCATTCCAATGACTTGTTCTTATCCACTAGACATGGTTTGACTTTCTATCATATGTAATTCTATGTATAGGCTTCAGCCTTATTCTTCTCTATATCCTATAAACAATTTCTCATAAAAGGCTTTTTGTTAATGGATTCAATAAAAATTTTCAAGGTTTCACATATTTGATTGAAATCATGCATTGCTTGAGTAGGCCATTCATATAATTGTGCTTTGGATTTTTCACAAAAAATATTACTACTTACCTTATAAATAAATAGTTGCTTGACTATATAAATGCATATTTATTAGAAGTACAAGTTTATCTCTAAATGATATTTTAATCGTAAGTTTATCTCTAAAGCCACAGTTTATCAATGACTTTTAGCTATGGCTTCGTACTTAATACTAAAATTCTCATCCTGCCAAATTATTGAAGCAGGTAAAATTAACTATGATACTCGCCTCATCACCCTCCACCACCACTCTAACGGGGAACTCCTCACGCCCTCCGCCTTTCATCACCCTCCAACACTCTCATCGACGTCCTCCCACCTGAGGCAAATTCCTCCATCTCCCTTAGCCAGCTCGAGAAGCCTGACATTACCAACAACATAATCTCCTTCCCCCCCCACAAAAACTCTAATTCCCTTTTTTCTCTATATCTTCCTTCTTGATTCTTGATGTTTTTTTTTCCTTTTTCTTTTTTGAGTTGGGGTTCTTTTTTGTGGTATTGGAATTGTGGTTGGAATAGTGAACCCTAGGGTTTTTGGGTGGGACTTGAGAACCCCAGTTTTTGTTTTCATTTTTTCTACTCTGTTTCGAGAGGAAGGGTGACCATGTGTCAGGAATCGAAATCCGTCTTAATTTTGGTGGGCTTGTTGAGAGGAGTGTCTCGGTCAGGGGGATGGAGAAAGAAGGGATTGTCATGAAGTGGGAGATTGTAACGTTGTCGCTCGACTAAGGCGGTTACGAGAAGAGGCAAAGCTGCCTTAAGCAATTACAGGAAGAGGGGAGCGTTATCCCTCTCCCCCTCCCACAAAAATGGAAAGTGGGAGAAGGAAGGGGGGAAACGCCTCCACCGTTAAAGGAAAGAGAGGGGTGAGAAAGGTAACAGGTGCCCCTCACCCATGGCTATAAAAGCCATGGGTTCTCCTGACTTTTCCCCAATCGATTTCAGCAAACACCTTAAGAGAGAGAGAGAGAGAGAGAGAGGTTTAGAGAGAAGGAAGGAAGAGGTGCAGTGGCAGTGAGAGATGCCACCGTCGACCAAGGTATGTCCCTCTCTTATTTTTTATTTCAAAGTAGAGGATGCTGACAACCGTGGGGGTTGCTGGAGAGTTACAGAGACATAGGGATAGGAAAAACCATGTCCTTGTCGCTCACATAGGTGGTGAAAACAGAGGGGGTTCCCTCTGTTGTCACTACCTGCAATCAGTAAGTTGCCGGTGAAGGAAAAAAAAGGAAAAATGGTAGGGGGCAAACCCTATCGTCTGCCATTTGCAGTGAGGAGGCGCAAAAGATTCTGCCCTCTGCTCTCACCGCTGGCAAAGTGCTAGCGGCCTGTAAAAAAAAATGCAGACCTGTGTGACAGGTAGACTCAGTCTGCACATAACGGCAGACCGAGTCGGCTGTGTTGCTCGGTCTTTAGTCCAAATCCAAGTCTTTTTTAGTGTTAAAGCCATACTTGTGTCAAACCATCATAAAAGGTTTGAATTGGACATGCCAGATCCAAGATCCAATTAGAGTCACAGTTGAAACTTAAATGATCCACTTTGGAATAAGAGTGGATCTGGATTTGAAATTCAATCAAAAGATCTAGTTAAACAAAAATTTGAATTGTAATTAATGAGAATTAGGTTTGGTGTAAAGACAAAATAAATCGAAAAAATTATAGGAACCCAATGGTGGTTGAAGAGTAAAAAGATCATTTTGCCCTTGATATGCTCAATTAGTAAACGAGGCATAACTTGATACCTCGATATCGAATTCAAGTAATTCTTTTATCATTGAATTCTTCTCTACGAGTAGGGTCCATTAGTAGAGGGATTTAATAACAATCTTTGAAAGAACAAAATCATAGTTTGACATTAAAGCCTAGGGATATTTTCATAATTTTTTATAAAGATGAGACTTTATATGATGATACGGGATATTCAACTATTTCAAATTAAAACTTGCGAGAAGGATAAGGTTATTTATTAGACTTGAAATTTAATTGTTTCAGGTAACTGAACATTTGCAAATTCTTCCTTAGTTAAATAAAATACATGTTGACTAGTTTAAACATCATGCGATATGATTCTATGTGTTTTAAGCATAATAGCTTATTTTATTGTAAATAGAATAATTGTTTAGCACGCTTAAGAATCTATAATCTTGATGTTTTGTATGATACTTAAATAAGATGATACATGCTACATGTTTCTTGCTTTATGGCATGATTTAAATTATGAATGTATTCTGTATGAAAAAAAATTATGACATTATTGCATATAAAATATTGATGTATGATTTTGATAAATAAGTGTAGAGTTTCAGATTTATGAAATAAGATTTTTGCTAAGAATGTTATATTTTTGCCTTGAGAGGGGTATTATAAGTGTCGTAATTTAATAAGTATGTTGTGGGTCGTTATCCTTAAATATATGACATGTGAATACGTGTTAAAAGTAGTTAGTTGACATAAATTGATAATTATATAAGGTACTAACTTTAAGAAATGAAAGTTGAAAGAATAATGTGCATAGAATAACCCCACAGATCATGATAAGAAACTCTATTAAGTGAAGCATGGTCTAGGGCATTGTTGAGGTGTGTACCTTGGGAATTGCTCAGACATTCTTAAGTGGTCCTTAGGGGTTAAAACATTGCCTACTAGACATATGTAGGATGTAGCATAAACCACAAAATCTTGGGAGCAAGTATAGCTTCTTGATACCTTGGGGGAAGGTATAGTTCTTTGAGTACCTTGAGAGCAGGTATAACCACTCGAGCTCTTCGGCTAGCTACTAATGAGCACTTTGTGTCTTCCGGCTTGCAACCGACGAGCAATTGCACCTCTTGTGTTCATAGTTTGGGTCAGTTTAGACTATATTGTTGTGAGTAGTTCATATGTCTGACCAATGACGTAAAGTCTGAGTTGTCTACACGGGTTGCTATGCCCAAGGAGGTTATTTTCGAAACAGCCGATTAGAGTAGAATGTGAATGTCTACTTTGAGAATTATGATATAGAGAATGGTAAAGAGGGTAAAATTCATATATATATATATATATATATATATATATATATATATATATATATATATATATATATATATATATATATATAACGATTTATCTTAAGTATAAACTCAGGTAAATACAACTGCCAAAAATCACAGGTTGGTCTTAATACCTAATATCAGGTCTACATCTTTATGTCAAAATGCAGGTTGGTTTAACATAAGGTCTGAAAAAAATGCAGAATTTTGAGTGTAAGTCAAACACACACAAAAAAAAATTAGAACCATATCTAGGTGTGTGCTCAGTAAAGTTTGTTGAACCACGAATGCAGCCTTGTGCTGTGTGTATAGCAAAGATGTATATGGTCATAACACAGACCTATGTGTTTTTCCTGTGCAAACCACGCAGGAAACTACAGGTCTGTTTGTGCACCATTTTTTTTTCATCAGAGATCCGACCCAAGAACCGTGTATACATAGAAAAATATCGTTCCACTTACAAATTTTCCCATGCGATCAGGCTTATAAAATATATGCTTGACAGTCCTATGTACATGACAGAAAAATACAATCCATGAAAAAAAATGCACGCAATCTTAATAACGAATTGATCACCATTTGATTTGTTAAAAAATCACAACCATCTTAAAAAAAATCGAATAGAAATCGTATTTCTCTCATTCATTTTATCATTTGTAAATACTTAAGCAATTTCTATTATGAAAGAAATCTCAATCACACAGCTTGTGTCTACACACGTGTACTCTATCAAAGTACCTACATCACCAATAGGAAATCGAAGTCGGGGTCTGAACACGCTGTTACACCGATTGAGCTGGAATGGTCGACTGAATGGTGTTCTCTGCACAACCTCTAATGGAGGTCACCTTCCAATTGTGAGGAGAATGAATCAAGAGGGAGAGAGGATGAGATGAAGTAGTGGAGAGGGTGACTCAACGTGAGATTTATAACGAGAGGATGGGAGAGTGAAGTTATAGGTGTGTTAAATGAGAGAGAGTGGTCGGGTTTTAACGTGGGAGTTTCATTGGCATACCAAGGGTTATATCACAATCATGGGGAGAGTGGGTTTGATTGATTGGGAGAGAGGGTGCATACGTACCCATCTCCTTCTTCTAATTGTAACCCCCCATTGCCAAAAAAATTGTGTAGGCATTATTTATTTATTTATTATATTTCTTCTTGATTTAGGTAGGGTCCACTAAGGCGGGTGACCCACTATTAATGTCTTACTACTTTAACATGTCTTCCATTAACATATATATATATATATATATCATCTTACCTGTTAACATGAACTTTATTTATATTTCTCATTAAATCCTAGATCCACGTTGGATCCAAATTCTATTTGGATCAACTCACACCCATATCTCCAACTGTTATGGATTTTGGATCCTCTTCGAATCCTGATCCAAATACTCAAATTCAACATTTTCTTTCTTTAATGGGTCTCGGATTTGCCTACAAACTAGATTCAAGTACTGGATTTGTTTACCCTAGATATTGGATTTTGGATAGTTTTAGATACTAGTCAAAGATCCGATTAATCCCAATAGGTTTAAATGTGCGAATTTAAATTTTCGGTTTTAAATTTCTTAATAGCCTTTAGTTTGTTCCAACTGATGACTATATTAGCTTTTCAATAGGTTAATTCAAAATTTTGGATTTACACTGATTTATTGGTCTTACATTTCTTGTTTTCCCAAAATCTGTGAATGTATGCGCTAACATGCATTTCTCATCATTCTTATAACGGGCCCCTAGGGTCATTCTTACATTCTTGAGAGAGGGTCGAATTTGTACACAAGAGAAGTCCCTTCAACCCAAAAGGTCACAACTCTCGACACTAAATTGTTAAGGCCATTGAGAAAGGATGCAATCGTTAAAGTGGCCTCCCAATAGTTGTCTTGTGGCCACATCCTTACAGAACAGGCCCACCAAACATCGCCACACCTGTCATGATAGATGTCGATCCTCTCTTTGATAGGCAATAAAACATCCAATGCTGCAGGTCTAATTTGCAACCTGTTCAAGGTTGATAATCCTCTTACTCCTGAATCTCCTCTATTACGAAAATTTAGATATATTTGGTGATGTTGTCAACAACTGGGTTTTGTTGTTTTTATAAATTTAACCTCATAGACGTGATCTATATTTCTGTTTTAGTGAAAATCAGCTCTTAGATCATCCCATTATGACACATAAGCAGGTGTTTTAGAAGGCTTAAAGAAAAAAACAATAGCCCATAATGTGCAATATTCATGGGTCATAAAATCACACACACACACACACACACACACACACACACACATATATATATATATATATATATATATATATATATATATATATATATATATATATATATATATATATATATATATATATATATATATTAAAAACGCAATGCAAATGCTGATCCTCAGCATTTGGACCATGCATGTTGAACCCATCTATGAGGTCAGGGTGAGTGAAAACGACCTGCATTTATGATTTTAACAGGCTGTATGATGTCATGATGCTATGACCAAATATGAATGTTAGATATTATAATTTTTACATTCATCCTTTTTCCTTGTTTTATATCTTAAACCCAAACTAAACTGGAATTAATGTTTCTTTTGCTGTTTTTTAACTAACATAAAACCTCAAACAGTTGGATCTGTGTACCCAGATTGGGAACAACACGCGGAAGGTTTTCACAAATTTTGGGTTGGATCAAAATTGCACCATGTAGGCTGATCCAAGTCCAGAATTGGACTAATTAAAGCCGTATACTGACCGGGTCTGACCAATGGGCAAAACCATTGTTTTTACATCACAGTCACAAATTTTGTGCTTAGGATTTTTGGGCAAGGAAAAATCTCGGGATAAACTCAACTTTAAATTGGCAAAACATAGGGAAAATCTCAGTATGTTTACAATTAAAGTATAAGAAACTAAAGAAAAACATAAAAAAAAATGCAAAATTGAGATAATATCACAATAATATTATGATATACTGAAAACAGGTGAGACTTTTTTTAAATCTCGTGATATTAACAGGATTTTCACTGCCTGTGAAATTCCTGCAAAAATATTTCAAGAATTTCAAAGTCTTGGAGATTCTTATATCTAGAATTTTTTTTTGGCAGTCTTTACATGTGATCGGATTTAGGCAGATTATGCCTTGTGCAGGAGAGCAGATCAGGTGATCTGCCCAATCACTTTAAGTATAGTGATTTACTGTCCACAAATTACATAAAAACCGTGGGGCCCTCGTGAGATGAATCAATGGACGGTCAAGATGTCAAGTGATTTGATGGATCACCTGATCTGCTGGTAATCCATCACTGCATTTGCATCTGGATGATGTTCAAATCGGAGCAGATCCAATGATTGGAAAGTAAATATTTGACCCACAGAAAATCACTGCGTGTAATAGCAATTTTCTGTGTCTTGTGTTTTACATAGAAAAATCACTGCACGTGTTAGCAATTTTTTATGTTTTGTGTGGCTCGAGTAGTTTGTAAAGTACTCGGGGCCGATCACCTAACCAGGCCTCATCCAAAATGGATCCCACTAAGATGATCTGGCACTTCTTGAGAAACTGGAATCCCTAGAAAAGCTTGTCCTCAGAGGTTACTTAAGGCTTCAGTCTATCCCTCAACTTCATCTCTAATCAGTCTCGATGCCTTCGGTTGCAGTGCCTTGGAAACAATCTCTGACATCTGTTCTGTAAATTTTCTGTTATATGCTGTTGCCGATTTACAAATTTTCTATTCTCTTGTTTCGTTTGCAGGTTAATGCTGAAAAAAAAATGAATCTTGGGGGGGGGTGGGGGGGTGAAGAAACCACTAGGACTGGTGTATATTTTGCTTTCTTTTAGCTTGATTTTTCTAGGGTTTGAGTAGCTTTTAGAAGAAATGGCAAGGATTGGTATCTCGAATTTGAGCTCAAAATTTATCTCACGTGATGCATATGAAATAAAAATTCAACAAAACTGTAAAAGGTGCATTATAATACTGTGGGATCACTGGGATGTATTATAAGGTATATTGAAAAATAGAAATGGGTAAGGTATAGATAATTGTAGGTAGTTAAATAAGTTATCTATATGTAGATATTAAATATATCAATTATTAATAAAAATAAGCTAAATTATAGTTCATTTTCAACTTAAAGAGTGCATGTATAACTATATGTGAGTTGTTATGTGCATGTGTGTGGCCTGTTCGTAACGTTCTCTAGTTATCTTTAAAAGGCATTATTAGTTTTTCAAAATAATGGAAGGGCAAAAAAGAATCACAACCTTGGCAAGTGCTTGAGATGAATTAACAATAGTTAGGTGGTTATATGTAAACAAAAGTCAGGCAAATCTTAAACTGGATTGGTTGATCTCAGGATGAATCTGATGAATTTAAATTGAATTGATCTAATTTTTTCATGGCAATAGAGTCAATTTCATTTCCAGATTGAGGAGGTTAACTTATAAGTAGAAGTATGCAATAGTAACAACTGACCAGTCAGCAAGATGAAATGAATGATGAAATTTTCTTTTCTTTTCTTTTCTCTTTTAGAGAAGCTCAAAGATAATGTCTGAACTTAATTCTAAGTTCATGCTATAAATTAATATTTGAAGAATGTACAAGCCGTTTATATGGGCAAATCTTTCTTAAGACGCATGGATCAACCTATCATCAATAAAGTGACATGTGAGAAAACACTTTTAAACTTTGAATGTTAATATCTTGTTTTATGCTTTTCTGGAATTAGGAAGAATTGACCTTGACTAAGATAAATATGATGCTTTTATGAGATCACTGAATTGCAGATGCAACTACAATTGCATTCTGCATATCTTGTGTTCTGTTTTATCAAACCTTATGTTAGTATGGGAAATAGTAAATAACAGGAATTGGCCATGGTAGTGCTAATGGGCTTCATGTGTGCTAGCCTTAAGTTTCCCCAAATATATAGTATTTGGTCTAGATGATTATATGTTTGATTACAGTTTGTTCTAGAATGAATCTATATTTGATTGAATATAACTTGGTCTGTCCACCATTGAACATGACCCTCTGTTTGTCAGGACCTTGGAAGCAAACCAGCTTGAGGGAGGGCTTCCTCCAGAGCTAGGCAACTTATTCAGAATCAAGAGAGTGTATTTAAAGTTGATATGGTGAAGTTGGGTTTTCTCTTTTAAGTGGTTTGTATATAGAATTGGGCTGGCTGAAAATAGTTATCCTTTTGTCATTAGCTCTTCTTGCCACAAATTTTTATTCTGCAATCTGCTGCCTTGATTTTATGTATTACTCACTGCCCAGGCTGGTATGGTCTTCCACCTTAACTATGTATTCTGATTGGGAAGCTATTAGTCTTGTGATAATGCATAGGTTGTGGACTGCTGAGACTTTTATTATATTATGATTGTTATAGTTGTAAGTCTTGCTACTGATAAATCACTCATCTTACAAATTCTAATACGTAAAATAAAAAAATTGAAAACTAATTTTTTGTTTTTTGTTTTCAGGTGTATAGCATATAACGGCAAGATCCATGTCTCGTCGTTATATGCAAGATCCATATCTCATAGTTATAGCCTATAACTGCGAGTTGATTCTCTCCGTTATAGCCTATAACTGCGAGTTGATTCTCTCCGTTATAGCCTATGACACAGCAAGCTAGAGATCTTGCTGTTATATCCTATATCGTCATTAAAACAACCTCACCGTTAAAGATTGTTACATTGTTATTGATGTTTTCAGTTCCGACGAGATTTTTTGCCGGTGTTGGTTCACCCTTTAATGGTGATCAGTTATAAATGTCATCATTATTACTCAACAAAGGCCAATTTTTTCAGCAACTTATCGGTGAAAATTCTCGTTGTTATAAGCCTATAGCAGTAAGAAATAGGTCAATATTGGAGTGATATATCGCCGCTATTGACCTGCATCATTGTAGTGAATACACCACCCAATTAGCCGTTGGCAAACAATAAGGAGCCCAAATCAACTTCCTCTGGGAACAAGAGCTTCCTTATTCCTAATTTCATCCTATAACAGTTTCCTTGAGATAGGAAAGGGTCTCAAGTGCTTCCATAAAAGCACATCAGAATGTTGGGTAAGTCTCAACTGCAGGAAATCAAATGAGCTGAGAACAAGGTGCACAATCTGAGGTGAGGTAGTTTGTCTGTCATGCATTTCCCTCACAGTGGAAGACCTAAGTATTTAATGGGAGGAGTCCCTAACTGGCATCCAAGTATAGACTGAAGCTCTTGACTTACCTGATCATTAATTCACAAAGGAATGAATAGATATTTCTGACTTTACACGCATAGCCTCATGTCTTTCAAATTCATGGAGAATTCTTTGAATAGAAAGAACAGATTTTCTACTAAGCTTTTTAAAATTAACAAAGCATCATCCACAAAACAAAAAGGATACACTTGGACATGGATGTGGTGGAAATTTACTAATACATTTATGACCTTGATCCACAAGCTTTTGTGTTAGACACTCCATCACAGTGAGAAACAAATAGGGTGAAATGTGATCTTGCATAATCCCTAGAAAACTCATAAATGTCTGGCCCGGGACCCCATTAACAAAGATAGCAAAGGAGGCCGTGGTAGCACATAGCATTATCCTTTGAACCCAAGCCTCATGAAACCCGAACACCAAAAGTGCCTTCTCTGAAAAACCCACTACTTGATCATTTGCTTTGGAGAGATCAATCTTTTGATATTTTACAATGAAGTCAATTATCTCATGTGCAAGTAAAATATTCTTTTGGATAGTCTTTCTTTGCAAAAAAAAAATACCTTAATTTTTAGAAATGATCCTAGTAAGGATGGGTCTCATTCTATTGATGTAACGTCCCTCAAAAATTCAACCTTTTAAAACTTTTTTAAACTCAAAATTTTGAGAAATTTTTAAAACTTTTTATTTATTATAAATAATTTACATGATTCCCTAAAGTAATATACCAACAAGCTCGTTTATGGCCACATCTCAACTGTTCCAAATACTAGACGACCCACTTGAGCGCAATCGCGGGTGTATATTAGCCTCCCAGTATCAGATCCAGTACGAGATAATCCATAAACACAACTCGATTGAGTTTATTATTCTAAGAATTCTCACATGTGGGAAAGACACTGAAATTCACAAAATTTTTGAAAGTAATATGTCAACAATTTCAATTATGACCACATTCCAACTGTTTCAAATACTAAACGGCCCATCTGAGCACAAGCACGAATGTATATTAACCTCCCAGTATCAGATACAATACAAAATCATCAATAGACACAACTTTATTGAGGTCATTACTCTAAGGGCTTTTCATATGTGAAAAGGATGTGAAAGACAAAATGTATCAAGGTTTAAGATAATTGAGGAGTTACGTAAAGATCTAAAGTTTCAAACCATATGCAGAAACATAACAAGAATAAAATGACAGAATTTAGAAATATTCTAATTCTAAAATATTACACTTCTTCAAATGTAATGATCCACACAAAAAGTTAAATTTGCACAACTTTATAACCATCCCAAAAATTTGCCTAGTCCCTCCAGGAATTGTAGTACGTAAGAGTGGAGCTTTCAAACACGCAGCAAGTCGCGCTTTGCTTCAATCCTCTATGAGGTTATCTGTAATATTGTAGGGCATCAACCACTTACCCTTAGAAAACTAAAAACTAAACTTGAAGAATGCAATTCAAGCTAAAATGATGTAATCAAGTGTAATTTCTATCATTTTAGAAATGAGAGTCATGGGAATCCACATCACAACAAGAACATGATATTCAATCACATATACCATCATTCATTCTATAACATTCATAATTACATCATTTGTATGTATGAAACTAAAAATCATATTCATTTTCACTCATGACATTCAATTTTATAACCATTCATACCCATGACAAACATTTGCATAAATGTATGAAAATGAGCAATTTATAGCATGCTTCGAAGTGAAGTAAAATGCAATCTCTCATGCAATGCAACCATTCACTTTCTTTATGCTCAAAAGAAACATGCGCATGTCCAACTTATGACTAAGGCATGCATTATTTTAATTATAACTTCACATGTCTTTTCTCAGAT
Source organism: Nuphar pumila (assembly GCF_984573655.1). Lineage (NCBI taxonomy): Eukaryota > Viridiplantae > Streptophyta > Magnoliopsida > Nymphaeales > Nymphaeaceae > Nuphar > Nuphar pumila. The sequence continues at coordinate 21,681,181 of NC_143262.1, read as the reverse complement.
TATTTATGCACTTTGTATTCAAATATAATAATGGAACAGATCCTATCTTGACCCTTTCCTTATGCCTCGCACACACAAGCACCTCACGTGCATCAACCAAGCCCTTGGCTTGTATCAACAGATCAACTCACATGACCAATCATAAACATGTCTTTATCATTCACATGTAACAATTCATATGCAATAATTATGCAAAACCTTAGAAGTCTCTACATGTTCACAATATATGATTATGCATAAGGAAGCAGTGATTCTAAAAAATCTAATTAATTATTTCTCTTGCTTATTCAAACTCACTTGGTATAATAATGGGTATAGACATCCAGAAACAACCATAGGAATATTTATTATTCTATATATATTGTTAGCCCTTCTATGGCTTAAGTAGTTCTTTCCCAAACGATTTAACCCTACAATATAATGACTGAGAGAATGAACTCATGCTCCTAGGTCTTGGCCTACTCTAAACCAAAATCGTCGGCAAAAAATTGGGCATGCATCCCTAACTCTGCAGAGTTGTGGTACTACCACCTAGAACTCTGTGAACACCCCAAATTTTTCAAAATTTTGTAAAGATGACCCTTTTGCCCCTAACCTCGTTTTCTGAGAAAATCAAGTCATTTCTTCAGATTCTCTGAATTAAAATTCATATTGATATATTCAAAATCAACTCCGGATCCGAATCAAGCACTTTAAATCCATATTTCCTCAAAATCCGAATCAAAACCCATTTCTGAAGAAATTTTCTCAAAATAGTTTTTAAATTTTCAGAAAAGTTCCTTTTGTAAATATTTTTTGCAAAAACACAAAAAAATTAGTTTAATCTTTGGTTTCTCGTAAAACTTTAGGATTTTATTCTAAAAATACAAAAAATAGAAAGATAACTCAAAAACCAAAAATTTGGAAAAAATTTTGAGAAAAACAAAAGATTTTGAGCCTTTTGAAAACAAATTTTGCTGAAAACCTCGGGAGCCCCCCCCCCTCTTTGTAAAATCTTAAAAATCAAAGGGGCTCTTCGGTAAAATCTTTTCTTTTGGGGTTTTGTTAAAATCCTTCGTAAGAAAAAAAAAACGAGAAACCCTGCTGCATCTTCTTCTCACCGAAACCCTTCCCTAAACCCTTCATCTCCAAAACCTCCATCGCGCCCCTATCCCCCCGTCGATCCCTAACCGCTCGGCCCTTCTCGAAGCACCTTCCCTCCCTTTAAAAAGATCACGCAGGGAACCCTAAAATCATCCGTTATCACCCATTCCCGTTGCACCTTCTCTTTCCTCTCTGCATCCATCTTCCACTCCTGCATCTTATCCTTCTTCCCCTTCGACGACCGTTTCCACCCTCCTATTTTCCCCTCCTCCTCCTCCTCCTCCTCCTCCTCCTCTCTTAACCTATCGATGCTTACCCTAATCTGTATTTCTTCCTGCTCTTCCAATCGGGGCCTAGCCACGCCGGCTAAAGAAGATCGATTGTTGTAAGGCTATTGGAATCGATCATCTTGATAGCAGAAATACAAAGAAGGTCGATTGTACAGAGCCAAAGGGGCATCATCCTTTTTAGGGGATCCACGGAAGTCGTTCTAGTCCCAGGATTTCCAAGCAACCTAATCGACCAAACATCAGAGGAATTACGGGGATCACAGGTAAGTAAAACATCTCTCATTCCGTTAGATTCTCCGCAAAATCTTGTTTCTACTTATTACATTTTCTCTCTATGATTTGGATGCTTTCTTTGATCATTTCCCCTTTCCCTTTCTTTTTTTTTTTTTCTTTTGATCGTTCTTTTGGTTTTCTTATTTTTTATTCCATTGATGCACTTTCTGCAATCTCGATTGGCATATAGCAAATCGAGATTACAGACAAGCGATATCGAAAGGGACCAAGATGTTCCGACATTTTTTTTTTCTTTTCTCTTCTTTGATTCTCTGTTTTATTTCCCATCGATCATGATTATTTGTTTGCATTTGACTCCTTGCTTGCAGCATGATGTTTCATCCATTCTAATGCATTTCTGTTTAATACCATCCACCTATATCATTTTGCATCACCAATACACACATCACAGGTGTCCATGGTTCACGCCACGAGTTTAACTTCAAAAGCCTCTCAGGCACGCTGCGCATTTTGTTCGCCTCGGCATCATTTTCATCCTTCTGCTGCATTTACAAATCCCACTCCCTTACATTTTATACCCTGTATACCACAATTTTTCCATTACATATGATTTTATCTTACTTTATTCCATCAATTCATCGGCATCTTAATCATATTTTGAGCATATGCATAATGCAATGGCATGTTTTGTTATCTTCGTTTATCAGTTGGTATGCAGGTGAGGGGCCTAGTCGGATAATGCAATAGTTCCCATTGCTTGTTTATCAGTTGTATGTCGAGCATATCTCTTGTTTGGGCTTGGATTTTCATGGATTTATGGATGCTAATAATGTTTCTTATTTCCTTCTCATGGTGATTTTTTTTTTTTTGAGTTTGGTTTCAGGATTCTCTTTCTCCCTCTCATTAATGTTTACACTAAAGGATGGGATTGGAAACACTCGCGATGTGGGATCTGGGTAATTTATGGTGGTATAATAAAGTGGTCCTTCTCCTTAGAATTTACAATATGCATGATCAAATTAACTGAATGAATATAAATTTTTCTGGATGAAAGTCAGATACCTGACCTACTTTACTGCATCCCCATCAATTTTAAGCTAAAATCACTCCATTTTATTATGTGATTGTGCTATATCTGATTGGTGCTGGCATCCTCACCGTGATTATCCTCCCTGCAGTACATAGCATCTACATCCCTCCAGGCGACAAGTTCATCTGTGCATGCATGGGCAACAAATATATTCATATGTTTCAAATATTGCAGGTCAGATCTAAGGATATTCAAGTTCCTCAGACCATGTTGCTGGGCTTACCCATCCATAGTAGATTCAATATGAGGGCAAAGCGATTGGTCGTGAGCTTTGTCCACTATTAGCTGTTGTTGCTGCCCAAACAATTGTCATTGAGATCGAACTCAGACATAAAAGACAGTGACTTCATTAGAGAGATATTCCTTAACTGGTTTGCTGTTATAACGTCAAATTGTCTTTTATGTTCCAGGGTTAATGTCATCTTCTTCATATCTTCTCATTATGTTTACCTGCATATTACCAGGCGTATACCCACCCCACTGTATCCACCACAGTAGTGTAGAATATCAGTTCTTCCCAATATGCCAGATTGCTCTGTTCTTTTTGTTGTTTCTGTACATCCACATCTCCAGCATGCTATTCACTACAAGCACTGATTGTCTGTAGTTAATTTTAGATGCATTTCACAATCATGCATAATGAATCTTCAGTGATATTGCTGCATCAGTCGTTGACTCTATCATGGAAATGGATTTCGGGGCTGGTTAAACAAAGATATATTCATCTGTCGGCACAATCCCCAGCCAGATCCTATTCTAAATAGTCGGTCTCAAGAGACCTGGTGATGATACTGCTGTAAAACCACCTTAGACCCACTATAAATTCTTTTTCTTCTTTTTATGATAGTTCACTTTTGAACTATCATAATCACCATATTTTTGTCATTCTTTTACAAGTGGTTCATAGGACCCATTGTAAATTCTTCTCTTCTCTTTATGATAGTTCATTCTTGAACTATCATAATCATCATATTTTTACCATTCTTTTACAAGTGGTTCCCAGGAACCACTGTAAATTCTTCTCCTCTCTTTATGATAGTTCATTCTTGAACTATCATAATCATCATATTTTTGCCATTCTTTTACAAGTGGTTCACAGGAACCACTGTAAATTCTTCTCTTCTTTTTATGATAGTTCACTCTTAAACCATCATAATCACCATATTTTTATCATTCTTTTACAAGTGGTTCACAGGAACCACTGTAAATTCTTCTCTTCTCTTTATGATAGTTCATTCTTGAACTATCATAATCACCATATTTTATCGTTCTTTTACAAGTGGTTTATAGGAATCACTGTAAATTCTTCTCTTCTTTTATAATAGTTCACTCTTGAACTATCATAATCATCATATGTTTATCATTCTTTTACAAGTGGTTCACAGGAATCACTGGAAATTCTTTTCCTCTTTTTATGATAGTTCACTCTTGAACTATCATAATCATCATATTTTTACCATTCTTTTACAAGTGGTTCATAGTGACCACTGTAAATTCTTCTCTTCTTTTTTTTATATGATAGTTCACTCTTGAACTATCATAATCATATTTCTCTCTTTCTTTTACAAATGGTTCGCAGGAACCACCATAGTCCCTTCTCTCTTTGTACATACATACATATATATATATATATATATATATATATATATATATATATATATATATATATTCTTACATACATGTGTGTGTTTTCTCATAAATACAGGGTAGACCATATGCCTTTCTCCTTCAAATATAAACTAAGCATCTTGTGTAAGATAGTCGTTTACACTCATATTTTAGATCTCCTTTTGTGGAGATTCTATCTGACAGGAACATAAAGAAGTCTGGGATCAAAATATTTTTGATGTTCTCAAAATCCAATTGTTGTAAATAAATAAGATGATGAAAATTCTACATTTCCAGTCTTAGATTAGAATGAGTATTGTAAATACCATTGAATTACTTGTTTTCATGCATTTTTCCTTTATTTCTCAAATTCTCACAATGGTAAAACACGAATGGCACGTGCACCATTTCGTAAGAGATAATAAATACTAAGTTGATGATCCACATCAATGGCCATAGTCAGGGTGTGGACAAAACTTAGCATTTCTATCTTTTACAAAATAACACTGGATCCACACTGGATCCATTTTCAAAGTTCATCATATTTTCCTAAAATATTTTCTTCTTTTATCAGAATTTAACTTAAAATTAACCCATAATATATACCAATGGCCATAGTTAGGGTATATTGAGGATTAATTTCATTTTAGATTCTATAAAAGCACAAAAAAGGTATTTTATCCTCCATTTGAATTTAGATATGACTATTATATAATACATTCAATGACCATAGTCAGGAGTGTATTATATCATTAATCTTATTTAAATTCATTTGGAGAATGAAATATAATTTTCAAATCCAATTTCAACTTATTCAAATTCATTCATCATACAGGATAGAATTGCATTATATTTTCAAATTTTCCTTTTCAAAATTCCAAGTGATTCTTCTTCTTCAGATCAAATCTTTTTCAAATCCAATTCTATCTCATTTCAAGATTCAAAAATTCAATTTCAAAGTCCAATTTTGACTTTGAAATTCCAAAATCATTTCATATTCAAAACTTCAAATTTCCAACTCAATTCAAAATTCAATTTCAAAGTTCAATTTAACTTTGAAGTTTTTGATTCATCTTCTGATTCAAAATCAAGTTTTCTTCAATTTTTAAATCAAAATCGAGATTGACTCTGAATCTCAAAATCCAAACCTCCCCAAGTTCAATCTGGGTTTTCAAAACCCAGATCCATCTTTAAAAGTCCTATTTGGACTTTTCAAAACCCAAAACCAAAGTTAGATCCTAGTCTTAGATCCAGATTTCCAAGTATAAATCCAATTCTACTTTGGATCTTAGACTTCAGATCCGAATTCCATTCTAGGATCCAGGAATCTATTCTACTTTGGATCTCAGACTTCAGATCCAAATCCATTCTACCAGAACCTAATTCCCCTTTGGATCTCAGATTTCAAGATCCAAAATCCATTCTTTAGGATCTAGAACCCAATTCACCTCGGATCTCAGATTCAGATCCAAAATCTATCCTAGGATCCAAAATCCAGTTCTATTTTGGATCTCAGACTTTAGATCCAAATCCATTCTAGGATCCAGAATCCAATTCTACTTTGGATCTCAGACTTCAGATCCAACCCTATCTTGGATCTCAGATTTTAGATCTAAATACCTTCTTGGATTTCAAATCTTGAATCCAATTCCATTCAAAATTCCAAATCCAAATTCCACTTTAAATTCCAATTCTTAAAACCAATTCCATTTTTTATTTCAGATCAAGTTTCCATTTCAGATCTTAAATTCAAAATTCAACTTTGAACTCTATTCAGAATCCAGATATTGGATTCGGATTTCATCTTGAAAATCCAACTTTTAAATCAATTCCATTTCTCAAATTTATTCAGATCTCCCAATTACATCTTTCCTTCTGATTCAATTTCATTTTCATTTATATTCTGATTCAAAGTCCATTTATGACTTTGAAAATTCCTTTTATGTCAAAACTTCAAAATCATTTTCCAAAATCCAGATTTATTTTCCCCAAGCTTTTGATTATTCTAAAAACTTAGAACTTTAATCTTAAGTTCTAAGTTAAAATCAGTTTCTTCACTTTATCAGATTCATCTCAGAAACACTTAGGAATTCTTCAAAATATTTCAAAAAAAGAGCATACATCTTTGCATTTGCACAAGCATGATTCTTTGTGCTTTTAGACTTAGGATAAATTCCTAGATAATTTCTTAGCAAAGCAAAAGGCATTAATTCGACCCTTGGTTCGATTACCCCTGGTAAAGGCGCCAGGAACGGTCGAACCTCGTACCGACGAGTGGATCCCGTCTCCCAGTTTTTCCGCAAATATTTCAAAAATGGAGGTGAGTTATTTCAAAAATTTTCAAATTAAGGTCAAGTGAAACCCGCAAAAGAGTTCCTCTCCTTCTTATTCTCTTCTTTCTTTTCTCTTTTTCTTTCTGTCTTTTATCTTTCTCCCTTCAAAAAGGAGGAAAATAAGAGGTTAGAAAGGAAAAGAGAAGGAAGAGAGAGAAACCATGAGAAAGAAAAATTTTTGCGATGATCACAGTTTTGGCGACCGTGATGGGACCCGTCTTCGTCCGGTCGAATTTAATGCCTTTTTTTCTTTGCTTTGATATTACCTAAGTCTTTATTCTTCATATGTCAGCTTCATTTCCATGCAAACCTTAGGAGCCTAGACTCTGTCCTAAAGTTGACATCATTGCATATAGGATCTAAGTATGGTTTGGTAGGACCATATTGAGGAGATTATTCCATGCTCACATTAGACTTAGGTCTTAAATACAACTCTCCTCAATTCTAGGGATTGAATGTAAAAACAATGTATGCAAGTGTATGCTTCTCTTCATTTTAATCTCTATCTCTTTAGGACTTGCATTAGAGCCATCTGATTTCTTGCATATTGCACATATTTTGAAAACCTCCTTACCTATATTGTCTCGGTCTTCACATTGCTGGGCTGTCTCACTGAACCATAGTTCGGGAAAGAGCCTCACAACTGGACCACTTATTTGGGTTCGCGCCCCCCTACCACGTACCTAAGGGCCATAGTCCGAGGTATATTGGTAGGTGCTCAAGGATGTTGGGAAGCCATTACCTTAGAACCGGAGGAATATTTCTATGCCACGTACTTCGAGTTTCGGCTTGGGTATATCGGTGTATCTTAATTGGAATCAGATGATCTGAACCCTAGAGTTAGGATTAAGGTCCTACAAGCTATTTCAAAATATTGCATTTAGAGTCAGCCTCTAGGGATTGTTGTTTGTGCATCCTTGTTTGTATATCTATGATTATATGATTTTATATTCCCTATATTTTCCAAAACCTTGGGTATATATTATTCAAAATTTCCTCCTTATTTTTAAACCCAGGTGTATTTTCCTTTTCTTCTCTTGATTTCTTCTAATTCTTTTTTATCCTGCCTGCAATTCTTTTCCATATTTTATTCCTTACCCTCATTTACAATAAAACATCTTTTGTCAGGATATGTCCTTTTCAAAACTTATCTTTACTTGTCTATCTTTTTTTCAGAAAAACAGTGCGGTTGTCACAAATTTTGGTGACAACCCGATCCCTCGTAATGGGATGTTTTCATTTTTCAGATTATAATTTCCTCCTTTATTAAAATTTCTTTCTAGATCTTTTCTAAAAAGACCCATTTATGCTCTACAGAGAGTATCAGCGTTATCAGTTGAGTCAGGCAAAGCTCAGAAGATTACACTACTCTAATATCCCAGTTATAAGCAGAAAGAGTAAGGAATGGATTCTCAAAAGTTTGTCAAAAGAGGGGTTCAGGACAGCAAAAGTGAGATCGATCCCGCGATATATCAATTATTCAAAAAGATGATGGTGGAGATATTATCTGAGCAAGCTGAAGCTAGTTGCGGAAAAGCTCCCACAGAAGGAAAGGCACCTGTCACTTTCCCCATGAATAAGGGCATCAATATCGATATAGGAAATTCCAAAGCCAGCAGGGGCAGCCATCAAGGACCAGGGCAGCTACTTGAGAGAACATAAAAGCCAGATTAGGAAATATTGTGAAAACCATGATAGACCTCTTCAATACAGTCCTCAGCAAAAAGGCAAGAAGCAAGAAGAACCAAAACGCAAGGATTGGAGCAGGGATCGAGATTTCACTCCTTTGGATGAGCCGCTCGACCAAATCCTCGAATACATGATGGCCAACGGATTACTCAGGCTCCCAAAAGCCGCCAGCCCTTCCACAGTCATGGGAAAATATATAGACCAGTTCTGCAGATACCATCAAGTAACAGGGCATGACACTGAGCATCGCTTCATCTTCAAGAATATCGTTCAGGATTGCCTTGATAAGAATCTTTTTGTCAAAAACGAAGAAGAAAGGCATCCAGGTCTCCTAAACATGCAAGCTCAGTCCAGCCATCAGACAGGGGTCAGCACTCAGTGGAAGTCAAGCAAGCCTAAGAAAGCAAAGCATGAGGGTTGGGGTTATGATCGTCAGCTTACTCCTCTAGGCCAGCCAATCGAAGAAGTTCTCCAATACCTGCTCGAGAAAGGCATGATCAAGCTCCCAAAGCAGGATGATCCCTCTGTCACCAAGGGGAAATGGAAAGATCGCTTCTGCAAGTTTCATCGAGCAAGGGGGCATGACACGGAGCGTTGCTTCATCCTCAAAAACATTATGCAGGACTACATTGATAAAGAGCTTCTGGTACCAAAAGAAGGAGAAGAGCAGCCTGCAGTTTCAATCGGACCTTTTTCAGACCAATCAGAGAATTGAGAATGTCAAGAATTTTTCGCTTTCATCCCTTTCTGTTAGTCGCTTTGTAGGGGCAAGTCAGCCCAGTCTTTGTGATTTCTTTCTAGTTAAAATACTTGTAAATATTCAGTTCTGTCATCAACTTTTGCTTATCAATGAAATGTCTATTTTCTTTATATCTTTGATATTCAATACTTTCTTCCTTTTGCTATATTGGGGCATTAAAATTTCTTTTTCAAAAATTCGGGACAATCCTGACATCATTCATGAGAGAAATGATATTACCTATGAGGGTCTTTCAAAAATCATGAAAATTTTAGTTCATATATTTTATTACAAAGATCAACCCTTGCGTTGATCATATTTTCTGAAAACTGATTTCGAATTATCACATTTCAAAGATCAACCCTTGTGTTGATCATATTTTCCAAAGAATTGACTTCGAATCATTACATTCAAAGATCAACCCTTGTGTTGATCATATTTTCAAAAATTGACTTTGAATCATTACATTCAAAGATCAACCTTTGTGTTGATCATATTTTCTAAAAATTGGTTTCAAACCATTACATTCAAAGATCAACCCTTGTGTTAATCTCATTTTCCAAAATTTGATTTCATTACATTCAAACATCAACTCTTGTGTTGATCATATTTTCCTAAAAAATTGATTTCAAATCATTTGCATTCAAAAATCAACCCTGATGCTGATCTCATTTTTCCAAAAATTTGATTTTATTGCATTCAAAGATCAATCCTTGTGTTGATCATATTTTCCTAAAAAAATTGATTTCAAATCATTTGCATTCAAAGATCAACCCTGGTGCTGATCTCATTTTTTTTATTTTATTGCATTCAAAGATCAATCCTGGTGTTGATTATGTTTTCTAAAAAATTGATTTCAAATCATTGCATTCAAAGATCAACCCCTGTGTTGATCATATTTTCTAAAAATTGATTTTGAATCATTGCATTCCAATATCAACCCTCGGGTTGATCATATTTTCTACAAATTGATTTTCAAATCATTACTTCAAAAAAAAAAAAAAACCCTCATGATGATCTCTCATGAATGATCCCCTTTCAAAGATTAGCTCTATAGTCTTTCCTTCCAAAATGATTTTCTCATCATCTTCTCTCATTTTAAAGATCTCACGTGCAGGCAGGATCAAACTCTTTTTCTCAACTTTTATCAACCTTTTGTTTATTCATCTTTATCAGTTTTATCAATTTTATTCATTTTTATTAATTAGTCATCCATTTTTTTCCTCTTGATTCCTATTTCAAAAACTACCCTTTCAGGTTAAGGGATAAACCTGATGCCTCTTTCCCATGAGGTATTTCTTTTTCTTTCTTTTCTTTCTTTCTCCCCCCCTTCAGGTTAAAGGATAAACCTGAAACCTCATCCTACGAGGTCCTTCTTTCTTCAGGATAAGGGATAGTCCTGAATGTCTTTTTCTTTTAAAGCTAAATCCTTTTTCTTCATTCAATTTTATCAGTTTTATCTCTTAGTTAAGTTTCAATTCTTCCAATTCTTTATTAAAACTTTTCATCAACTTTTGCCTAAATTTTATTCCTTTCCCATTCAGGATAAGGGATAATCTTGAAACCCCTCATAGGAGCAACAATGCTACCTGTGAGAATGCTTTTACAAAGATTCTTTCCATAAAATTTCCTTGATTCTTCTCTTTTGTCAAATCTTCCATCAATTTCTATCTCTTCTCATCAATTCTTTTTAAATTTTATTTTCTCCCCAATCGAGATAAGGGGGCAATCAGATCACATGCAAATAAATTCAGTCCTCTAAATGGTCATTCTCAATCCCAGGTCCGGTCCTCGCACTGGCAAATTTTCAAAACTCAATCTTTTGATTAAAAACTTTCTGGCGAAAACCCGAGTCTCCACTCGGGCTTCTCCCTCTATTCTTTCATTTTGAAGTTCCGAGTTCCGACTCGGACCTCCTTTTGAATCCAATCATCGCATTGGAAATCAATCATTTCTTTAGAAAACCGAGTTTCAACTTGGGTTTTTCCTTCTATTATTTTTTCGTTCGAAGTTCTGAGTTCCGACCAGGACTTCCTTTTGAATCCAATCCTCGCATTGGAAATCCATCATCTTCTTTAGAAATTCGAGTCCCAACTTTGGTTTTTCTTCTATTATTTTCAGTCGAAGTTCTGAGTTCCGACCAGGACTTCCTTTTGAATCCAATCCTCGCATTAGAAATCCTCCATCTCTTTGGAAATCTGAGTTCCAGCTTGGGTTTTTCTTCTATTATTTTCAGTTGAAGTTCTGAGTTCCGACCAGGACTTCCTTTTGAATCCAATCCTCGCATTGGAAATCCTTCATTTCTTTGAACATCCGAGTTCCAGCTCGGGTTTTTCTTCTATTATTTTCAGTCGAAGTTCTGAGTTCCGACCAGGACTTCCTTTTGAATCCAATCCTCGCATTGGAAATCCTTCATTCCTTTGAAAATCCGAGTTTCAGCTCGGGTTTTTCTTCTATTATTTTCAGTCGAAGTTCTGAGTTCCGACCAGGACTTCCTTTTGAATCCAATCCTCGCATTGGAAATCTTTCATTCCTTTGGAAATCCGAGTTCCAGCTCGGGTTTTTCTTCCATTATTTTCAGTCGAAGTTCTGAGTTCCAACCAGGACTTCCTTTTGAATCCAATTCTCGCATTGGAAATCCTTCATTCCTTTGGAAATCCGAGTTCCAACTCGGGTTTTTCTTCTATTATTTTCAGTCGAAGTTCTGAGTTCCGACCAGGACTTCCTTTTGAATCCAATCCTCGCATTGAAAATTCATCATTTCTTCTACCCCTTCAGGTTAAGGGATAAACCTGATGCCTCCTGCTAACAAGGTATTTCTTTCCCTCCTTCCCAGTTCAGGATAAGGAGATAAATCCTGAAAACAGACCACCACACAGTTAGGATGTGACGGTCCATTGAATTCAGAATCTCTCATCAAATCTTACTCTCCTAGCTCATCTTATTTCTCAAAACTTTCAATCATATGTTGAGCTCATTTAGAAAATCCGGCCCTCGCATCGGTAACCTTCTAAATTCAGTGTTCTTATCAAATTCAAGATCTGACTTAAATCTGATGTATTCCCAAAAGATCCAGCATCTTGCTGGTCATGTATTTCCAAAAGATCCAACTTTCGTTGGTCATGTATTTCCAAAAGATCCAGCTTTTTCTGGTCATGTATTTCAAATGTTCCAGCTTTTGCTGGTCATGTATTTCAAACGTTCCAGCTTTTGCTGGTCATGTATTTCAAACGTTCCAGCTCCTTCTGGTCATGTATTTCAAAGGTTCCAGCTTTTGCTGGTCATGAATTTCACAAAATCAAAAGATACAACCCAAGTTCTCATCAAAATCTATATTGAGTGATTATTTCACAAAGAATTCGTGAAAACTTTGCCAATTTGCTAAAAAAACATTTGTTGATTCTAAATATTCTTACTTTACAAAGAGAATTTCCTCAAACTACCTCTAGTATTTCTTTCAAAAAAGGTAAAACTTTCTGCGAAAAGAGGTAAAATTCAAATCTTTTCCTGTTGATCAACCAAAAGGATGTAAGAAATGTCCTCGATATGATTAATAAAAGAAATCTTCAGTGATGTTGAAAAGCCAGAAACAAATTGATATTGATCTTGGCTATGGCGCGTGTTTTAAAATGACTTTCTGGCAATCAGGCAGTGGAAATATCTTGAGCCATAAAAAGAATCCACTCAATCCATATCTCCTCATTTATTCATTTAAAGCTTCAATCAAATATCCGCAAAAGGGATCTCTCGATTGTCGTCAAGATGAAGACGAATTAAGCGAGTAGACCCCCGGGGCCAAAGAAGATTTGAAACATCTCCAAGATGATGGAGTTTGCGACGGATCCTTCCAGAGAAAGTTCGGATCACCGTCAAGATGAAGGCGAGTGTGATGAACCTACCGACAAACCCTAAAAGATATTTGATTCCAGCTATCATCTAAAAGACCTTTTGAGCCAATATCATATAGAATCCCTGAGATAAAAGAAGGATCGGAACATCTCCAAGATGAAGAAGTTTGTGACGTACCCTCCCCTGAAAAAGAGAGAAAAGTCAAAACATCCAAATGAAGGATGACATAAAAGCCCGAGAAAGCCCAATGACTCAAAAAGAGTGCAAAAAGATCATCGTAGGGAAAACACCCAGATATCAAACTGCCAAAGTTGCCAGAAGTCATCTTTTTTCATGCAAAATTATTTTATCAATATCTCTTCATTACTTGCTTTTATGAAATTAAGAATATTTCTTCTATTCTCATATCAGGGAAATGGATAGCTTCCTTGAAGAAAATCATCAGCACTAAATTTTTGAATTTGACTCTTAGAACTGAGAAGTTAACCTTATTTGAGGAAATACTCTAGGTGTAAACACCCCAAATTTTCATCCTCATCCAGTGTTTGTCCATTTCATATGTAATTGCATATCACTGCATATATTTTTGCATATCATTTCATCGCATTGCATGTCATTACATGTCATTACATCTCATTTTCGAGATCCAGCACTCCTGTTTTCAAAACATTCAATCCATATTTGAGTTTTAAAACTTTTCTTTCAAAATCAATTTCAAAACCTGGGTTTTTATTCAACATTCTATCATTTTCCAACCCCAGGACCTCATATTTCGAAATATTTTCTCAGAAAACAATCTGGATTCATTTTAAATGCAAATTTCAATTGATTTCAATTCTCAGATGAGACCCATTTAGGTGGTGTCGCTTCTGGATTCCTTTATTTGTCAAAAATCTCAAAAATCTTAAAGTCCTAATTGGATCAGGACTCTTTTTCCAGAGTCTTAGTCGGATCAAAACTCTACTTTTCACTACCTTTTTACCTGTCTTTGAAGAAAACCTTTTAAAATCTTCTGTTTTGGCCAAAATCTCAGAGTCCTGGTTGGATCAGGACTCTTCTTCAAGAGTCCAGTCGGATCAGGACTCTTCTTCAGAGTTTCAATTGGATTGGGACTCTAATCTTTTACAGCTATTTTATCCATTTTCAATCAAATCTTTCAAAATCTTTCAAAAAGAGTCAGAAACTCAGAGTTTTAGTCAAAACAGGACTCTGTTCAGAGAGTCCTAGTTGGATCAGGACTCTGATCCTGATTTCAATTTTGAGAGAATCTTTCAGAAATCTTTCAATTTACCAAAACTATTACACTTTTATCAAAGAATTTCAAAATTCTGATGTTTTATCCCAGAGTCCTGATCGAATTTGGACTCTACCCCAGAGTCCTGATCGAAGCAGAACTCTATCCAAAATTGATTTTCTCACTTCATTTTTACTGGTTTTCAAAAGCTTTGCCCAAATTTCATCATTTGCTTATCAAAAAAACCAAAATTCTTAGAGTTCTGATCGAATCAGGACTCTTTCTCAGAGTCCTAATTAGATCAGGACTCTGAACCAAAACTTCAATTTCATCCTGTTTTCACTTGTGTTTCAAAATCCTCTCATTTGTTTTCTCAGAAAATCCAAAAAACTGAGAGTCCTAGTTCAATCAGAACTCTGTCTTCAGAGTCTCAGTTGAATCAGAACTCTGTTTTATTCCAGTATTCGTTATTGTTTTCACTGTTTTGACAAGTTCTTTCATTTGTTTTTTTAGAAAAAAACCAAAAAAATCTAGAGTTTCAGTCCGATCAGAACTCTGTCCCGGAGTCCTAGTCCAGTCAAGAGTCTGTTTTGAAGTCTGTTTTTATTCCCTTTTCACTTATTTCCATTTGTTTTAAAAAATTAGGTCATTTTGTAGAGTCCAGTTAATCCAGGACTCTATTTTAGAGTCCTGATTGAGTTAGGAGTCTAACCCTGACAGTATTTTCTGACTTATTTCATCATTTTTTATAAAATCTTTTCAGAAACTTCTTCATTTGGATTTTAAAAACCAAAATCACAGAGTCCTAAAAATTCAGGACTCTAATCCGGAGTTCCAGTTCGCTTGAGACTCTATTTTCAAAGATCTTGAATTTCAAATACTGATTTTAACCCCTTTTCAAAACCATTTTCAGTGTTTATTTCAAAATTCTTCAAAACTCGATGTGGGCCCACTCAGTTCGCACCATATCCAGAGAAGTTATGACTTGGTTAGAACCCTATTCCATTTCAAAAATTCTAATTTTAAGATTGCTTTTGAAAATCCTTTTAAAAACTCCTTCAATTTCAAGTTTTAAAATCACTTTTTGAAAAACTCAAGTAGGGCCCACTCGGGGTGGCGCCATATTCGAGTAAGTCAGGGCTAGACTAGAGTTAGTCGGTGTCTTGGTTAGTGTTAGAGGTTTAGAAGAGTCAAACCCCTTTTGAAAAAAATCATTTTGAAAGTTAGTTTTTAAAACTAGTGTTTTTAAAGGTTTTTAAAGGTTTTAAAAAATCCAAATGTGGAAGATGCAAAGTGGCATCACATTTGGGGGTTTTCTAGGTTTAGTTAGGGATTAATTAGAGTCCCACCTAGGCTATAATTCTCCAAAAAATTGTTGCCCCCTTTATTGGATTTATTAGAAAGAGTTCTAAAAAAATAAAACTCCATAATTAACCCTAATTAAGGAGGTTTTGAAAACGTATAAATAGGGGACTTCAAGAGGTCAAAAAAGAGCTCTTTTTCTCTCAAATTTTCGTGGTCTCTCTCTCCTCTCCAGCACCTACACCTTCCTCCATTGCAGCTGCAGCCCCAAGGTGAGTTTATTTAATATTATTTTATTATTATTTTATTAGTTTTTTATGATTTTTCAATAGATTTCACCATGGAAACTCTTGTGTTCATGGATTTAACCATAGATTTCATCCAAGAACCCCAAAATCGACCCAAAAATATGATCTAACTCAGTTTGAGAGTGAGTTCAAGGATTCTAATCCATTAGAATTAATGAGAGGTACGTTTTTCATGTTCTTAACCGACGAAACGTGAGATTTACCCGTTAAATGGGTTAAATCCATGATTTCAAAGGTGAAAGCAAACTCCAGCCATGGATTCCCTGTATTTTATTTATTTCTTTCCTTATTCATGTTTATTACACGTTTTCCAGTATAGAAATCAATTTTATTTTACTGTTTTATGGTTTATTTTATTGTTTTTCATTAGTTAATGCATGTTTTCTCAAGTTTCTTAGATTTCTGTGTGTTTTTAGTTTAGAACAGAAAAGAGCATGCTGTTTCGGATTGAAATATGTGTTGTTAATTTCTGATTTTTTTATATGTGATGCATGCATATGTGATTGAACTACTGTAAAAAAATAAGAGATTTTGGACTTCGGAAATCCTGTCAGAAAAATCAGACATCAAGTCGGGTTTTTAAAACTTTAAAATCGTTGTTAAAATCAAGAGGGTAACTTGTTGTGGTGATATTTTTCTCATCCTATATCAGATTTTAGATCTGTAAATTGATATGGATTCATATTAATTAGATCTACCTACTGTGAAATTTTCCGAATTTTTTACCACTGTTTATTATTTTTCCTTTGTCAGAGACTCTGCTTTTTAATTTAAAACTCGTTAGGGTTTACCAAAACCCTAATCAGACTTGTGTTGTTTATAAATCCTAAACCACAGATCCGATTCATGATCTGTAAAAAGTGAGTATTATTATTTTTATGTATACTATTTACTGCTAAAATATCAGATATTTTAGATTAGTATTTCTATTTATCCCAAAATTATCAATTGAAAGTATCTGTTTTAACCCCTGTTAGATTTGTTAGATTTTAGTTCAGATTGCCGGAAGGGTTTCTCCCTAACCGAAGATGATTTTTCTGATCTGTAAATTGGGAAATCTTGGTTTTTCTTCCTAGTTTGTCTATGTAAAATTTCATAGATTTTCATGAAATATTCACCCCTGATTCGGGTCTAACTCTGAAACTGGTTGGTGAACTAGGTCAAAAATAGCATATTTTTAGAGTTTAATGCAATTTTCGGGTTAATTTTATGTCAAAAAAATATTTTTATAATTCTAATTTGATATTAGGGTTATAAAAAGTGCAGGTACCAATTTTGGGGATTTTTAGAATCTGTTTGATGTTTGAATGACTTGAATTGCAAAACAGGGTACCCGAAGAATTCCAAAACACTGCAAAAATCATAAAATTTGTGATATTCTTGGATTTTCGTGTATAAGCATATATTTTTAGGGTTTAATCATATTCATAATCATATTAGGATGCTTTAGGTTTAATTTGATGCTCATTTGATTTTATTTAGTGCATAAAACCTAAGTTTTTACCAAATATCTTTCTAAAAACCCTGATTTCAAGGCCATAGTCTTGCTATCGGAAGCAATTTAGTCATTTGACTTAAATTTCGAAATCCCTAACCCTAATTTTCATATTTTTAATCATGTCATAGCATATTTAGTTTGATTTATTTTCATTTGAACTTCAAAACTTACATTCTATCAAATATCTGTCTGAAAACCCTAATTTCAAAGCCATAGTCTTGCTATTAGGGGTATTTTGGTCATTTTGACCCCAATTTCGAAATTTCATATCTTATCTTTGTTATTTATTCAATTTTATTTCATACTTTATCATTTTGATTTAATGGAATCATGACAAAAAGGCTTATATCTAGCAAAATCCAGCAATTTCCTGATATTGCTGGATAAATCTAGAAAAGTCAACATATCATCACTAACAAAGTTTTCTAGTTTTGCAGGTACATTGAAGACTTTATTTTTCATGTATTTAAATTTCAATAGTGATGTAAACTAAATTAAACTTTGGAATAAGAATTTACATTTCCTGCTTAGCTTAGGCAGCATTGCATATAGTTTATTTTTTTAAATAATGTTAATGTGTGATGGATGATGATTCATGCATATTCAAACTCACTATGGTCTACACGAATGGCACATACACTAGCTTTTATGAAGTTTATAAACTTGGTGGAATTCGTATTTATGGCCATAGTCAGAATATGAAGGATATCTAGATTTATGATCTTCACATTAGCCACATTCAGCCTACACTCTTAGGCTAATTTCAAGATGCACTGCATTTCTCAAAAATACAAAGAGTTTTTCCAAATTCCTTAAAATCATATTCATTCATTTCATGAATTTTCCAATTCCAATTCCAATTCCAATTCCAATTCAAATTCCAAGTCAAAGGAATCAAATTCTTCAAAATTTCCTAAGTCTTATTCAAAATCGATTTTCTCAAAATATGGATTTGCCAATGATATCTCAAGTATTTCCTAAGTTCCAAATTCGATTTTCTAAGTTAGATTTTCAATTTCAAAGTTTGAATTCAAAGAAATCGAGTTTTTCAAAGTTATTTCACATTTCTCAAAATCGATTTTCATAAAATCCTTATATTTCTTCAGAAATCGATTTTCACTTTCTCAAATACAGCATCTCAAAAATAATTCACAATTTTCAAAGAGTTTATTTTCCAAGAATCTTCCAAATATTTTCCAATCTTTGAAGCAAACATCATGTTTTCAAATGTGCATTTTTAGAAATTCATAGCACATGCCTGATTCTTTGTGCATTTAGGAATTAGAATATGGTCTAGACAAGTTGAACAAAGCAAAGCATTTGATTGATCTTTGGTTCAATTATCCCTGGTAAAGGCGCCAAGAACGGTTGAATCTCGTACCGACAGGCGAGTCTCATTCTTCGGAATAATCCCGCATTTTAAAAACGGAGGCGAGTTATTTTCAAAATCTTTTTCAAAGGTCAGTTTGATTTGCAAAAGTAAAATTTTGCGATGATAACAGGTTTGGCGACCGAGATGGGACATGTCTTCGCCTGATCAATCTAATGCTCTACTTAGTTCAAATTGTCAAAATTGATTTTCATGGAATGTCAGCTTTGCTTTATGATATCATGTGAACCTAGGAGCCTAGACTTGAACCCAGCTGACATGGAATGCATATAGACTAGGTATGGTTTGGTAGGACCATATTGAGGAGAATTATTCATGCTCACATAGACTTAGGTCTAATACAACACTCCTCAATTTAGAAATTGTATGAAAACAATGTTTGCTTCTTCAAATATTTAAAAATTCTATCTCTTTAGGACTTAGAGATCTCTGTTTTCTTGCATGTGCTCATATTTCAAAAATCACCCTACCTATATTGTCCCGGTCTTCACGTTGCTGGGCTCTCTTCCAGAACCATAGTTCGGGACAGAGCCTCACAACTGGGCCACCTATTTGGGTGAAAACCCCCCTGCCACGTACCAAGGGCCATAGTCCAACGTATATCGGCAGCTGCTCAAGGATGTTGGAAAACTTGAACCTAAAACCGGAGAAATTGATTTTATGCTACGTACATCGAGCCTTGGCTTGAGTATATAGGCATAACTGGATTGGATACAGTTGATCTGAACCTTAGAGTTAGGATTAAGGTCCTACAGCTATTTCAAAATTTGTGCATCTAGAGTCAGCTTTTAGGGAATGTTGTATGTGCATACTTGTTTATGCAGAATGTGATTGAATGTGTTATTTCCTTTTTATTTTCCATATTTTCCCAATTTTTTAAAATACTGGACGATTTTTCAGAAATCCCCAATCTATTTCCATATATTGTCCATGTTTTAAACCCTGGACTATTTTCAAATACTCCATTTTATAAAGTATTAAACCCTGGACGATTTTCATGAAATTCCTCTATTTTCTTCAAAACTCCAGGTGATTTCCATTCTTTCGTTCTTCTGGATCTCGAATTTCCTACTTCATCTTATCCTGCTTGCATTTTTTTTAAATCTCTATATTTTCCCAAGTCTTATTCCAATTTTCCATGATTTCCAGTCTGATGGCATCCAGTCAGCTTGATTCAGTCTTTCCTGAGGGTCACATCTCCTATGAGGTGCGACAAAGTCTTCCTGAACATCGAGTCCTCAGCACCGGATCCTTCTTTCCCCGGTGGTACTATTTATGGTTCAAGAATTTCTCTCGTATATTTCCGGACCACTTGGACGATTGTGGGTTAGAACTGGCGTCCGCAGTGGAAAAGTAGACAGTCAACGACAACTTGATCCATGCACTAGCAGAACGGTGGAATCCTAGCACTTCTACCTTCTGGTTCCCATGGGGCGAGATGAAAGTACTGATAGATGAATTTTCAGAGATTATGGGATTGCCCGAGCTAGCCGGTCAGCCTGGAGATCCATTAGAGAAACAATTTTTGATTAATGTCAAGGGTCTGGACCCTAAAGATGCCTTAGCTCGCATGACGGGACGCAAGTCTTGGCCTTTGATTGAAGAAGATGGAAATGAATATGTGGACCTGCTCGAAATCTACAAACAGTATGGGATATTCATAGAAGTCAGCTCGTTGTCCAGGATAGCTCGAGAAAAAATTCAACATGCGATGGTTCTGTGCACGGTGGGATTAGCTTTCTTTCCCGATGGACGGAATTATATGAATATCAGAATAGTTCAGCTTTTAAGGAAGTGGGGAAGTCGACAGACCAGCCGCCTCTCGATAGCCATGGCCGCACTCGCCTTTCTATACCGAGGGTTGACTCGTTTGACACTCGGAGAGTCGATCCTAGTCGAAGGGTGCACCTATGCCTTGCAGTCTTGGTTCCTCCGGCATGTGCCAGTCCGAGCCAGTTCATTCAGATACAATGGAAAAAAGCTTTTGCCAGTTGCGCGATACCGGTTCTTAATCGACAACCTTCAGGAGGAAGAAGTCGTATGGGACTACTTTGATCGTCAGGAATCACCTTCCAGATATACTTATGCATATGGCAAGCGATTCAGGCTACTTGGCCCATTCTTCTGCGCATACTATCATCCAGAGCGGTGTGTCAGACAGTTCTCTCAGAGGCAGAAGCGCGTAGAGATTCGTCCACTAGTAGGGGTTCTGCCAGAATTCGACCTCGCATCAGATCAATGGTCCGGAGCATACCATTCTGCCAGACATGGCTGGGATTCCTTTGTCAATCTTACTATTTTTCCTGGTCCTCGTGTGTCTTCTGATTATCAGGAGTGGTGGAAAATTGTTTGTCCCCCTCCCCTTTGTCAAGTGTATTATTAAAATTATATTCTCAATAAAAATCCTTTAATCTTCAGTTCATCTTGGTTTGACGACCTCGCCTAGGTAACAAGGCATATTTTCAGTTGTTTATTTTGCAAAGAATAGCAGCGCAATTGTCGTAACTCCAGCGACGACTCAATCCCTAGTAATAGGATATTATTTTAATTGTCTACCAAAATTCTCAACAAATATCTTCCTCCAACCCAATTTCTTTCAAAAGCCTAATCATCAGTTTTGCCTTGTAGAGAGCATCAGTGACATTCAAAAGAATATTTGTGATATTCGATGGTTCATACAAGGTCCGGAAAGAAAACCACATCAGTTGAAGGCATCGCGTACTTAGTCGCGTTAGAAGAGGAAATGGACTCACCCCGTAGTCAGGGTCAGCAAGCAGAGGATGACGTGGATCCCCAGATGTACGTCATGTTCAAGAAAATGATGACCAAGATGCTGGCAGAGCAAGCTGAAGCCAGTGCTGAACAGACTCAGATCAAACAGAAGGATAGGGATCACACAACCAAGAATGTGAAAATCATTAAAAAGCAGAATCGCCATGAGGAAACATCTGATGAGTCAGAATCAGCAGATGATACTGATAAAGAGTATGAAGCCAAACAAGAATTCAGAAGGTCGACTCAGGGGCGGGGGTCGGCTTACAAGTCCAGGAATCAATCTGTCGATGACCCTACTCAGTCACAACTCAAAGATGTAATGAAAATGGTCAAAGATCTGCAAGCTCGTGACAAAGGCAAAAGGGTCTTTACAAGCGAAGACTTTTATGATGGACTGGATGGGGATGATGATCTTGATAATCTCCCCAAGAAATTTATCAAGTTTGATGGTTCGGGCGATCCAAAAGCGCATCTCGCCCTATTCTTCGCAGAGTGTTCCAGGTTCAAGAGGAATAATCGTGCCTTATTTCTCTGCTTCCCTCGCAGCTTGGAGCGTATCGCGGCAAAGTGGTATTCAGAGCATATCAACCTGATAGAGCTGAAAGAGTTCGATAAAGTGGTCAATTTATTTATTGAGCGCTTTCTATTCAATGCTGAAACACTCCCGACTCTCAGTCATCTTTGCGGCCTCAAGCAGAAAGAAAACGAGAAGGCCTGAGATTTTATCCACCGATGGAGGTCAGCTTGCAATAAGATGAGAGACCCGATATCAGAAGGGCATGCATTGTCACTAATCTTGAATAATTTTTCACAACCCTTGAAAGGTCTCATTTCCACGGCACCGTCAAAAACCTTCATCGAACTGACAGAACGAGCCGAGTGGCTCGAGCTAAGCATGGAAAATGGAGTTTATGAAGGCTTCATCTTTACACAAGGTAACAATCAGAGTGAGTAGAAGAAGAAGGCTCACTTCACTCTTTCTGCCAATGATAGCAAAAGCAACAAGAAAAATCATGATCACTATTCAAAGGGATTCAAGGGCCAAAAAGGAAAGTTCTCCAACAATGATAGGCCTCTTCAATCTAGTCCTCAGCATAAAGAGAAAGATCAAGAAAAGCCAAAGCGCAAGGATTGGAGTACGGATCGAAAGTTCACCCCTCTGGACCAAACACTAGAGAGTGTTCTGGAATACATGCTTGCAAAAGATATGATCTGTTTACCTAAAGCAGTTGATCCCGCAACAATCATGGGCAGATTCAAAGAAAGATTTTGCAAATTTCATCGGGCAATAGGGCATGACACTGAGAATTGTTTCGTCCTGAAGAATATCATTCAAGATTGCATCGACAAGAATATCCTTATTGAAGATGAGGAAGATACCAGTCGACCATCCTGATCAAGTTTTCTAAAAATTGACAATGTCGAGACTATGTCACTTTTATCATTTTGTCATTTTGAAGGGACAATGTAGTCCCAGTTCTTCTATCAATCTGTTATTTCCTTCTTCAATGCATTAATAAATTTGTCAATCTTTCTTATGGCCTGGCGTCATCTTTTATATTCCTCATTTGCAAATGTTTAAATGTCTTCTTATAAGGGGTAACCTTTTTCAAAGTGCCTCTCTGATCAACCAAGAAGCTCATTGTCAGTTTTTACCTCGTTATCCTCAGAGAATTCTCATCAAATATCAACTACTTATCCTTTCATCCAAACTCTCACTCCCCAGTTATACTGGGGCATTATTTTGAAAATTGGCTTCAAAACTTTCTGTATGTAGGCAGGATCAAACAAATCTCTCATTTTGCACACATGTGCACCCATCTACATTCATTTGCATTTGCATTTGCATGCATTCATTCGCATTCATCTACATCAATTTGCATTGAACTACCCATTCAGGATAAGGGATAAATCCTGAGGCCCCGACAGTCGCCCAAGTTGTCGTAAGGGTGAAGACTGAAAATTTTCCATCAAAATTCATTAGTAATTCTTCAGAATCCAGTGTTCGTGCTGGTAAACTTTCAAAATCCAGTGTTCGTGCTGGTAAACTTTCAAAACCCAGTACTCGTACTGGTAATCATTTAAAACCCAGTGCTCGTACTGGTAACCATTTAAAATCCAGTGCTCGTACTGGTAATCTTTCAAAATCCAGTGCTCGTACTGGTACTCTTCCAAAATCTGATGCTCGTGCTAGTTGAACTAGTCCCAAATGTCATCTTTATACTTATCAACTTTTCTTTCCTTTAAATGTCTTGAATTGGTCTAGAAGAGTCGAGTTCCGATTCGAATCTTCTTCCAAATCCAATTCAGATTTGGTCTAGAAGATCCGAGTTCCGACTCAAACCCTCCTTCAAAATCCAATTCATCTAGTTTTTCCTTAGAGACTTGAATTTCGATCTTCCCTCAAACCCAGTTTAGCACTTGGTCCATTCAAAGCTCACAAGTTGGAATCATTCCTTCTTAAGCTATGATCCTTAAGTTGAATTCCTATGGAATTGATAGTTCGTAGGTCGAACCCCTGCGGGACCAATGTCGTTCTCAATCGAACCAATGTCGTTCTCAATTGAACCAATGTCGTTCTTAGGCTGAATCCCTATAGAACCCATGTCATTCTCAGTAAACCAATTCACAATTTCAACCTTCGGGTCAATCAATTTCCAATTTTCAATTATCAATTTCCAAATTTCCAAATTTCCAATTTTCAATTTCCAATTTCCAATTTCCAATCATCAATTTCCAATTTTCAATTTCCAATTTCCAATTTCCAATTTCCAATTTCCAATTTCCAATTTCCAATTTCCAATTTCCAATTTCCAATTGCCAATTTCCAATTTCCAATTTCCAATTTCCAATTTCCAATTTCCAATTTCCAATTTCCAATTTCCAATTTCCAATTTCCAATTTCAAATTTCCAATTTCCAATTTCAAATATCAAATTTCAAAATTCCAATTTCCAAAATTTGACCCTTTTGGTCACCCAATACCCAATTTCAATTATTTTCTCTTGCGAGAGACCCTTTTTATAGGGAGAGTTCGAGGGAGCTCGCTCTTTTCGCATGCTATCCAATTCGTTCACTCAGCCCCTTTTCAGGGAGAGTTTGAAGGGACTCGTGTCTTTGTGAACCGTTTGCAAAACAAAATTCCAAATTTCACACAAGGAACCCTTTTTATAGGGAGAGACTCGACGGAAACTTGCTTTCCTTGTGGTCCCATAATTTCAGACTAGGCCATTTCATCATGAAGGACCCTCTTTTCAGGGAGAGTGTGATGAACTCGTTCCTTCATGATCAATTTACCAACCTCACCAATTTCGGCCCCCTTTCCATAAGAGAAGCCTAATGTTAGGAAGTTTTGAAGAAAGCTTAATTTCTCTTCGAAAGTTCGTTTTGCAAACACCTCCTCTTCAGGGAAGAGAGGAGTAATTTCCAATTCTAATTTCTGAATCTTCTTCTTTGGGGAAAGGAGAAGAGAATTCTTGTCATAGATGTGTTGCGTTGTGCTTCGAATGCTCGCTTTCACAAAGGATTTCAAGAAAATTTTGCCAATTTGTCATTAAATATTTGTTGATTTCAAAAAATCTTTATTGCACAAAATTATTACTTCAGAATACCCCCAGTATTAATTCTGAAAGGACAAAGCTTTCGCAAAAAAGGATTCAAAATTCAAAATCTTTCTATTGGCCAACCAAAAGGATGAAGAATAAATCCACGATATGGCCAGCAAAGAGAATTCAATGTTGTTGCAAAGCCATGAGTGATTGATATTGATCGCAGTCAATGGCACATTTTTAAAGAACATTCTTGAAAAATAAAGCAGTCAAAATATCTTGGGTGATACAGAAAAATCCACTCAATTTTCATATCTCCTCAATCACCTAAGCTGCAATTAAATATTTGCAAAAGGGATCTCTCAATTGTCGTCAAGATGAAGGCGAATTAAGTGAGTCGACCCCCGGGGCCAAAGAAGATTTGGATCATCTCCAAGATGACGGAGTTTGTGACGGATCCTTCTAGGGAAAGTTCAGATCACCGTCAAGATGAAGGCGAGTGTCATGAGCCTACCGACAAACCCTAAAAGATATTTAATTCCAGCTATCATCAAGAGATTTCCTACCAAAGAGCCAATAATCATCATGATAATCCCTGAGAGAAAAGAAGGATCGGAACATCTCTGAGATGAAGGAGTTTGTGACGTACCCTTCCCAAGAAAAAAAGAGAGAAAAGTCAGGACATCTCCAAAATGAAGGATGATGTAATTCCCGAAAAATCCAAGAAAGCTCCAATTCTTTCAAAAAGAGTGTAGAAAGATCATCATGAGAAAAGAATCCCAGGATATCAGACTGCCAAATCTATCAAGAATCTTCTTTAATTTTGTGAAATTCTTTTATCAATATTCTTTCACCAATAGCTCTCGCAATATCAAGAATACTTTCTTTCCCGTTCATATCAAGGAAATTGATAGCTTCCTTGAAAGAAAGTCAATCGCAAACAATTTGAATTCGAATCTTGATTCTACGGAGTTAAGCCCAGTCGGAGGTAATACTTCAGGTAGAAAAGAGGGAATACTTTCAAAACAATGTGCATCATTTTCAATTATTTTGAATCAACAACAATTTTCAACATTCTGATAATATTTTCTAGTTATCCTGGTATGAAGCGAGAGTTTGAGGTTCATCTTTGGCGCATCCTGACACCATCCTTTTTTAGGACTTGATAACGGGAGTTTTCAATATTCCTTCCCTTCTTCGGTATAATCTGAGCGCTTGGGTTCTCAGATTCGCACACTTCCCTGTGTCCCCACTGTCCCACCATAGACAGTCCAATTTTGGCTTGAGGTTAAGCCACCAATTTCAGCAGAAGGCAATTTCAAAAGTTAATTAGTCTCAGCAATGAGACGCCCAAAATCAAACCCTTTTCAAGCTTTAGGGACCCCAATTTCCTTCCTTTTGCAAACCCCTATCGGATTCATTGTGCGGAAATCCGAAGGTTTCATCACGGTCTCTTCTTTCAAGGATTCCGTCCATTTTCATTGCCCAATCAGGTTAAGGGTATAAACCTGGGCCTCCTTTGATGAGGTATTCCATTTTCTGTCCGATCAGGATAAGGGTATAAACCTGAGCCTCCTTTGATGAGGTATTTCATTTTTTTGCCCAATCAGGTTAAGGGTACAAACCTGGGCCTCCTTTGATGAGGTATTCCATTTTCTGCCCAATCAGGTTAAGGGTATAAACCTGGGCCTTCTTTGATGAGGTATTCCATTTTCTTCCCAATCAGGTCAAGGGTTAAGCCTGAGCTTCGTTCCATACGAGGTATTTCCCGTCCCATCCAGGTTAAGGGCAAAACCTGAATCTCATTTCTTTTTAAAGTAAAATTTTCTCCTTATTTTCCATTTCATATCTACCATCATCATGAATTAATTCTTTCATACCCAGTCAGATTTATCTAACTGGGGCAATTTTATGGTTCAAATTTGGTATGTTTTCTTTGCCACTAAGCTCGGCCCTATACCGGCTTAGTAGCAAAGAGGGGCATCTGTAAACACCCCAAATTTTCACCCTCATCCAGTGTTTGTCCATTTCATATGTAATTGCATATCACTGCATATATTTTTGCATATCATTTCATCGCATTGCATAGCATTGCATGTCATTACATGTCATTACATCTCATTTTCGAGATCCAGCACTTCTGTTTTCAAAACATTCAATCCATATTTGAGTTTTAAAACTTTTCTTTCAAAATCAATTTCAAAACCTGAGTTTTTATTCAACATTCTATCATTTTCCAACCCCAGGACCTCATATTTTGAAATATTTTCTCAGAAAACAATCTGGATTCATTTTAAATGCAAATTTCAATTGATTTCAATTCTCAGATGAGACCCATTTAGGTGGTGTCGCTTCTGGATTCCTTTACTTGTCAAAAATCTCAAAAATCTTAGAGTCCTAATTGGATCAGGACTCTTTTTCCAGAGTCTTAGTCGGATCAAAACTCTACTTTTCACTACCTTTTTACCTGTCTTTGAAGAAAACCTTTTAAAATCTTTTGTTTTGGCCAAAATCTCAGAGTCCTGGTTGGATCAGGACTCTTCTTCAAGAGTCCAGTCGGATCAGGACTCTTCTTCAGAGTTTCAATTGGATTGGGACTCTAATCCTTTACAGCTATTTTATCCATTTTCAATCAAATCTTTCAAAATCTTTCAAAAAGAGTCAGAAACTCAGAGTTTTAGTCAAAACAGGACTCTGTTCAGAGAGTCCTAGTTGGATCAGGACTCTGATCCTGATTTTAATTTTGAGAGAATCTTTCAGAAATCTTTCAATTTACCAAAACTATTACACTTTTATCAAAGAATTTCAAAATTCTGAGGTTTTATCCCAGAGTCCTGATCGAATTAGGACTCTACCCCAGAGTCCTGATCGAAGCAGAACTCTATCCAAAATTGATTTTCTCACTTCATTTTCACTGGTTTTCAAAAGCTTTGCCCAAATTTCATCATTTGCTTATCAAAAAAACCAAAATTCTTAGAGTTCTGATCGAATCAGGACTCTTTCTCAGAGTCCTAATTAGATCAGGACTCTGAACCAAAACTTCAATTTCGTCCTGTTTTCACTTGTGTTTCAAAATCCTCTCATTTGTTTTCTCAGAAAATCCAAAAAACTGAGAGTCCTAGTTCAATCAGGACTCTGTCTTCAGAGTCTCAGTTGAATCAGAACTCTGTTTTATTCCAGTATTCGTTATTGTTTTCACTGTTTTGACAAGTTCTTTCATTTGTTTTTTTAGAAAAAAACCAAAAAAATCTAGAGTTTCAGTCCGATCAGAACTCTGTCCCGGAGTCCTAGTCCAGTCAAGAGTCTGTTTTGAAGTCTGTTTTTATTCCCTTTTCACTTATTTCCATTTGTTTTAAAAAACTAGGTCATTTTGTAGAGTCCAGTTAATCCAGGACTCTATTTCAGAGTCCTGATTGAGTTAGGAGTCTAACCCTGACAGTATTTTCTGACTTATTTCATCATTTTTGATAAAATCTTTTCAGAAACTTCTTCATTTGGCTTTTAAAAACCAAAATCACAGAGTCCTAAAAATTCAGGACTCTAACCCGGAGTTCCAGTTCGCTTGAGACTCTATTTTCAAAGATCTTGAATTTCAAATACTGATTTTAACCCCTTTTCAAAACCATTTTCAGTGTTTATTTCAAAATTCTTCAAAACTCGATGTGGGCCCACTCAGTTCGCACCATATCCAGAGAAGTTATGACTTGGTTAGAACCCTATTCCATTTCAAAAATTCTATTTTTAAGATTGCTTTTGAAAATCCTTTTAAAAACTCCTTCAATTTCAAGTTTTAAAATCACTTTTTGAAAAACTCAAGTAGGGCCCACTCGGGGTGGCGCCATATTCGAGAAAGTCAGGTCTAGACTAGAGTTAGTCGGTGTCTTGGTTAGTGTTAGAGGTTTAGAAGAGTCAAACCCCTTTTGAAAAAAATCATTTTGAAAGTTAGTTTTTAAAACTAGTGTTTTTAAAGGTTTTTAAAGGTTTTTAAAGGTTTTAAAAAATCCAAATGTGGAAGATGCAAAGTGGCATCACATTTGGGGGTTTTCTAGGTTTAGTTAGGGATTAATTAGAGTCCCACCTAGGCTATAATTCTCCAAAAAATCGTTGCCCCCTTTATTGGATTTATTAGAAAGAGTTCTAAAAAAATAAAACTCCATAATTAACCCTAATTAAGGAGGTTTTGAAAACGTATAAATAGGGGACTTCAAGAGGTCAAAAAAGAGCTCTTTTTCTCTCAAATTTTCGTGGCCTCTCTCTCCTCTCCAGCACCTACACCTTCCTCCATTGCAGCCCCAAGGTGAGTTTATTTAATATTATTTTATTATTATTTTTATTAGTTTTTTATGATTTTTCAATAGATTTCACCATGGAAACTCTTGTGTTCATGGATTTAACCATGGATTTCATCCAAGAACCCCAAAATCGACCCAAGAATATGATCTAACTCAGTTTGAGAGTGAGTTCAAGGATTCTAATCCATTAGAATTGATGAGAGGTACGTTTTTCATGTTCTTAACCGACGAAACGTGAGATTTACCCGTTAAATGGGTTAAATCCATGATTTCAAAGGTGAAAGCAAACTCCAGCCATGGATTCCCTGTATTTTATTTATTTCTTTGCTTATTCATGTTTATTACACGTTTTCCAGTATAGAAATCAATTTTATTTTACTGTTTTATGGTTTATTTTATTGTTTTTCATTAGTTAATGCATGTTTTCTCAAGTTTCTTAGATTTCTGTGTGTTTTTAGTTTAGAACAGAAAAGAGCATGCTGTTTCAGATTGAAATATGTGTTGTTAATTTCTGATTTTTTTATATGTGATGCATGCATATGTGATTGAACTACTGTAAAAAAATAAGAGATTTTGGACTTCGGGAACCCTGTCAGAAAAATCAGACATCAAGTCGGGTTTTTAAAACTTTAAAATCGTTGTTAAAATCAAGATGGTAACTTGCTGTGGTGATATTTTTCTCATCCTATATCTGATTTTAGATCTGTAAATTGATATGGATTCATATTGATTAGATCTACCTACTGTGAAATTTTCCGAATTTTTGACCTCTGTTTATTATTTTTCCTCTGTCAGAGACTCTGCTTTTTAATTTAAAACTCATTAGGGTTTACCAAAACCCTAATCAGACTTGTGTTGTTTATAAATCCCAAACCACAGATACGATTCATGATCTGTAAAAAGTGAGTATTGTTATTTTTCTGTCTACTGTTTACTTCTAAAATATCAGATATTTTGGATCAGTATTTTTATTTATCACGAAATTATCAATTGAAAGTATCTGTTTTAACCCCTGTTAGATTTGTTAGATTTTAGTTCAGATTGTCGGAAGGGTTTCTCCCTAACCAAAGATGCTTTTTCCAATCTGTAAATTGGTAAATCTCTGTTTTTTTTCCTAGTTTGTCTCTGTAAGATTTCATAGATTTTCATAAAATATTGACCCCTGATTCAGGTCTAGCTCTGAAACTGGTTGGTGAACTAGGTCAAAAATAGCATATTTTTAGAGTTTAATGCAATTTTCGGGTTAATTTTATGTCAAAAAAATATTTTTATAATTCTAATTTGATATTAGGGTTATAAAAAGTGCAGGTACCAATTTTGGGGATTTTTAGAATCTGTTTGATGTTTGAATGACTTGAATTGCAAAACAGGGTACCCGAAGAATTCCAAAACACTGCAAAAATCATAAAATTTGTGATATTCTTGGATTTTCGTGTATAAGCATATATTTTTAGGGTTTAATCATATTCATAATCATATTAGGATGCTTTAGGTTTAATTTGATGCTCATTTGATTTTATTTAGTGCATAAAACCTAAGTTTTTACCAAATATCTTTCTAAAAACCCTGATTTCAAGGCCATAGTCTTGCTATCGGAAGCAATTTAGTCATTTGACTTAAATTTCGAAATCCCTAACCCTAATTTTCATATTTTTAATCATGTCATAGCATATTTAGTTTGATTTATTTTCATTTGAACTTCAAAACTTACATTCTATCAAATATCTGTCTGAAAACCCTAATTTCAAAGCCATAGTCTTGCTATTAGGGGTATTTTGGTCATTTTGACCCCAATTTCGAAATTTCATATCTTATCTTTGTTATTTATTCAATTTTATTTCATACTTTATCATTTTGATTTAATGGAATCATGACAAAAAGGCTTATATCTAGCAAAATCCAGCAATTTCCTGATATTGCTGGATAAATCTAGAAAAGTCAACATATCATCACTAACAAAGTTTTCTAGTTTTGCAGGTACATTGAAGACTTTATTTTTCATGTATTTAAATTTCAATAGTGATGTAAACTAAATTAAACTTTGGAATAAGAATTTACATTTCCTGCTTAGCTTAGGCAGCATTGCATATAGTTTATTTTTTTAAATAATGTTAATGTGTGATGGATGATGATTCATGCATATTCAAACTCACTATGGTCTACACGAATGGCACATACACTAGCTTTTATGAAGTTTATAAACTTGGTGGAATTCGTATTTATGGCCATAGTCAGAATATGAAGGATATCTAGATTTATGATCTTCACATTAGCCACATTCAGCCTACACTCTTAGGCTAATTTCAAGATGCACTGCATTTCTCAAAAATACAAAGAGTTTTTCCCAATTCCTTAAAATCATATTCATTCATTTCATGAATTTTCCAATTCCAATTCAAATTCCAAGTCAAAGGAATCAAATTCTTCAAAATTTCCTAAGTCTTATTCAAAATCGATTTTCTCAAAATATGGATTTGCCAATGATATCTCAAGTATTTCCTAAGTTCCAAATTCGATTTTCTAAGTTAGATTTTCAATTTCAAAGTTTGAATTCAAAGAAATCGAGTTTTTCAAAGTTATTTCACATTTCTCAAAATCGATTTTCATAAAATCCTTATATTTCTTCAGAAATCGATTTTCACTTTCTCAAATACAGCATCTCAAAAATAATTCACAATTTTCAAAGAGTTTATTTTCCAAGAATCTTCCAAATATTTTCCAATCTTTGAAGCAAACATCATGTTTTCAAATGTGCATTTTTAGAAATTCATAGCACATGCCTGATTCTTTGTGCATTTAGGAATTAGAATATGGTCTAGACAAGTTGAACAAAGCAAAGCATTTGATTGATCTTTGGTTCAATTATCCCTGGTAAAGGCGCCAAGAACGGTTGAATCTCGTACCGACAGGCGAGTCTCATTCTTCG
This sequence comes from Nuphar pumila, assembly GCF_984573655.1. Taxonomy (NCBI): domain Eukaryota; kingdom Viridiplantae; phylum Streptophyta; class Magnoliopsida; order Nymphaeales; family Nymphaeaceae; genus Nuphar; species Nuphar pumila. Next base: position 21,648,994 of record NC_143262.1, on the reverse strand, counting down.
GAATAATCCCGCATTTTAAAAACGGAGGCGAGTTATTTTCAAAATCTTTTTCAAAGGTCGGTTTGATTTGCAAAAGTAAAATTTTGCGATGATAACACTAGGTAAAAGAGGGAATATATTTGCACATACATGCACAATTAGAAGCATCTGAATCTACTATGATTTTAGCTTATTGGCAAAAATTTTTAGCTATTCCAAGAATTAAATAAACATTCAATATTCATTTTGATGCAACCTAGCGTTGTTTGTATTTCCCAAAAAGAGTTGCCTCAGAAGAAGTATCTCTTCCTGTCCATCACGGTTTTCTCATTAACGAATTCCGTATGGGTGACCCACTCAGGATAAGGGTCAAACCTGAACCATTTGCGAAAGATCATTTAATTTCAAAAGCTATTTCAGTCTCAGCAATGAGACGCCCAATTTCTTCCCCTTTTCAAAGCTTTAGGGACTCTATATTTCCTCCTTTCGCAAAAACCCCTCTCGGATTTGTTCGTCCAACTTTCGAAGGTCCCATTATGGTTTTCTCCATTTTTGAGAAACCTGTATGGTAGATTTCCCCCACTCAGGATAAGGGTCAAACCTGAACCATTTGCGAAAGATCATTTAATTTCAAAAGCTATTTCAGTCTCAGCAATGAGACGCCCAATTTCTTCCCCTTTTCAAAGCTTTAGGGACTCTATATTTCCTCCTTTCGCAAAAAACCCACTCGGATTTGTTCGTCCAAATTCCGAAGGTCCCATCGTGCTTTCTCCATTTCTGAGAAACCCATATGGTAGATTTCCTATCCAGATTAAGAGTTAACCCGAAACCTCGCTTCGCGAGGTATCTTCCTTGCAGGTTTGGGTTAAACCTGAGTCACATTCCAATGAGATTCCTTGTTTTTGACGAGATGTTTTCTTCCAGTCCCACCATGGTTCTTCCCATCAAGGAACCCTTGCATCATATATTCCTCCAAGAAATGATCATACTCGAGCTTCATTTCACAACGCCTTTTTCAAAATGTCCCATCAAGGTCCTCATGTATTCCTTTCCTCATTTCCAAATTCATTTTTTGATATGTCTTCGTCCCATCCAGGTTAAGGGCTAAACCTGAATCATTCCAAAAAGAGTATCTTGTCTCACCCATGAGACCTGATCAAAATTTTCATTTCCCACCATTTCAGAATTTCCATCTAAAGTCCCATCACGATTTCCTCATTTTCTACCCAATCATATCATCTTCGAGGATTTCGCCTCCCCAAAACCATTCAGGATAAGGTTTCAAAGCCTGAAAAACCATATTTTCAAAATAATTCTTCCACACCCAGTTCAGACCTGCTGACTGGGGCATTTTCAAAATTTGGAGTGTTGTCTTTGCCACTAAGTTCGGCTCTTAACCGGCTTAGTAGCAAAGAGGGGCATCTGTGAACACCCCAAATTTTTCAAAATTTTGTAAAGATGACCCTTTTGCCCCTAACCTCGTTTTCTGAGAAAATCAAGTCATTTCTTCAGATTCTCTGAATTAAAATTCATATTGATATATTCAAAATCAACTCCGGATCCGAATCCAGCACTTTGAATCCATATTTCCTCAAAATCCGGATCAAAACCCATTTCTGAAGAAATTTTCTCAAAATAGTTTTTAAATTCTCAGAAAAGTTCCTTTTGTAAATATTTTTTGCAAAAACACAAAAAAATTAGTTTAATCTTTAGTTTCTCGTAAAACTTTAGGATTTTATTCTAAAAATACAAAAAAATAGAAAGATAACTCAAAAACCAAAAATTTGGAAATTTTTTTGAGAAAAACAAAAGATTTTGAGCCTTTTGAAAACAAATTTTGCTGAAAACCTCGGGAGCCCCCCACCCTCTTTGTAAAATCTTAAAAATCAAAGGGGGTCCTCGGTAAAAACTTTTCTTTTAGGGTTTTGTTAAAATCCTTCATAAGAAAACAAAAAACAAAAAAAAAACGAGAAACCCTGCTGCATCTTCTTCTCACCGAAACCCTTCCCTAAACCCTTCATCTCCAAAACCTCCATCGCGCCCCTATCCCCCCGTCGATCCCTAACCGCTCGGCCCTTCTCGAAGCACCTTCCCTCCCTTTAAAAAGATCACGCAGGGAACCCTAAAATCATCCGTTATCACCCATTCCCGTTGCACCTTCTCTTTCCTCTCTGCATCCATCTTCCACTCCTGCATCTTATCCTTCTTCCCTTTCGACGACCGTTTCCACCCTCCTATTTTCCCCTCCTCCTCCTCCTCTCTTAACCTCTCGATGCTTACCCTAATCTGTATTTCTTCATGCTCTTCCAATCGGGGCCTAGCCACGCCAGCTAAAGAAGATCGATTGCTGTAAGGCTATTGGAATCGATCATCTTGACAGCAGAAATACAAAGAAGGCCGATTGTACAGAGCCAAAGGGGCATCATCCTTTTTAGGGGATCCACGGAAGTCGTTCCAGTCCCAGGATTTCCAAGCAACCTAATCGACCAAACATCAGAGGAATTACGGGGATCACAGGTAAGTAAAACATCTCTCATTCCGTTAGATTCTCCACAAAATCTTGTTTCTACTTATTACATTTTCTCTCTATGATTTGGATGCTTTCTTTGATCATTTCCCCTTTCCCTTTCTTTTTTTTTTATTTCTTTTGATCGTTCTTTTGGTTTTCTTATTTTTGATTCCATTGATGCACTTTCTGCAATCTCGATTGGCATATAGCAAATCGAGATTACAGACAAGCGATATCAAAAGGGACTAAGATGTTCCGACATTTTTTTTTTCTTTTCTCTTCTTTGATTCTCTGTTTTATTTCCCATCGATCGTGATTATTTGTTTGCATTTGACTCCTTGCTTGCAGCATGATGTTTCGTCCATTCTAATGCATTTCTGTTTAATACCATCCACCTATATCATTTTGCATCACCAATACACACATCACAGGCGTCCATGGTTCACGCCACGAGTTTAACTTCAAAAGCCTCTGAGGCACGCTGCGCATTTTGTTCGCCTCAGCATCATTTTCATCCTTCTGCTGCATTTACAAATCCCACTCCCTTACATTTTATACCCTGTATACCACAATTTTTCCATTACATATGATTTTATCTTACTTTATTCCATCAATTCATCGGCATCTTAATCATATTTTGAGCATATGCATAATGCAATGGCATGTCTTGTTATCTTCGTTTATCAGTTGGTATGCAGGTGAGGGGCCTTGTCGGATAATGCAATAGTTCCCATTGCTTGATTATCAGTTGTATGTCGAGCATATCTCTTGTTTGGGCTTGGATTTTCATGGATTTATGGATGCTAATAATGTTTCTTATTTCCTTCTCATGGTGATTTTTTTTTTGAGTTTGGTTTCAGGATTCTCTTTCTCCCTCTCCTTAATGTTTACACTAAAGGATGGGATTGGAAACACTCGCGATGTGGGATCTGGGTAATTTATGGTGGTATAATAAAGTGGTCCTTCTCCTTAGAATTTACAATATGCATGATAAAATTAACTGAATGAATATAAATTTTTCTGGATGAAAGTCAGATACCTGACCTACTTTACTGCATCCTCATCAATTTTAAGCTAAAATCATTCCATTTTATTATGTGATTGTGCTATATCTGATTGGTGTTGGCATCCTCACCGTGATTATCCTCCCTGCAGTACATAGCATCTACATCCCTCCAGGCGATAAGTTCATCTGTGCATGCATGGGCAACAAATATATTCATATGTTTCAAATATTGCAGGTCAGATCTAAGGATATTCAAGTTCCTCAGACCATGTTGCTGGGCTTACCCATCCATAGTAGATTCAATATGAGGGCAAAGCGATTGGTCGTGAGCTTCGTCCACTATTAGTTGTTGTTGCTGCCCAAATAATTGTCATTGAGATCGAACTCAGACATAAAAGACAGTGACTTCATTAGAGAGGTATTCCTTAACTGGTTTGCTGTTATAACGTCAAATTGTCTTTTATGTTCCAGGGTTAATGTCATCTTCTTTATATCTTCTCATTATGTTTACCTGCATATTACCAGGCGTATACCCACCCCACTGTATCCACCACAGTAGTGTAGAATATCAGTTCTTCCCAATATGCCAGATTGCTCTGTTCTTTTTGTTGTTTCTGTACATCCACATCTCCAGCATGCTATTCACTACAAGCACTGATTGTCTGTAGTTAATTTTAGATGCTTTTCACAATCATGCATAATGAATCTTCAGTGATATTGCTGCATCAGTCGTTGACTCCATCATGGAAATGGATTTTGGGGCTGGTTAAACAAAGATATATTCATCTGTCGGCACAATCCCCAGCCAGATCCTATTCTAAATAGTCGGTCTCAAGAGACCTGGTGATGATACTGCTGTAAAACCACCTTAGCCCCACTATAAATTCTTTTTCTTCTTTTTATGATAGTTCACTCTTGAACTATCATAATCACCATATTTTTGTCATTCTTTTACAAGTGGTTCATAGGAACCACTGTAAATTCTTCTCTTCTCTTTATGATAGTTCATTCTTGAACTATCATAATCATTATATTTTTACCATTCTTTTACAAGTGGTTCACAGGAACCACTGTAAATTCTTCTCCTCTCTTTATGATAGTTCATTCTTGAACTATCATAATCATCATATTTTTGCCATTCTTTTACAAGTGGTTCACAGGAACCACTGTAAATTCTTCTCTTCTTTTTATGATAGTTCACTCTTGAACCATCATAATCACCATATTTTTATCATTCTTTTACAAGTGGTTCACAGGAACCACTGTAAATTCTTCTCTTCTCTTTATGATAGTTCATTCTTGAACTATCATAATCACCATATTTTATTGTTCTTTTACAAGTGGTTCATAGGAATCACTGTAAATTCTTCTCTTCTTTTATAATAGTTCACTCTTGAACTATCATAATCATCATATGTTTATCATTCTTTTACAAGTGGTTCACAGGAATCACTGTAAATTCTTTTCCTCTTTTTATAATAGTTCACTCTTGAACTATCATAATCATCATATTTTTACCATTCTTTTACAAGTGGTTCATAGTGACCATTGTAAATTCTTCTCTTCTTTTTTTTATATGATAGTTCACTCTTGAACTATCATAATCATATTTCTCTCTTTCTTTTACAAATGGTTCGCAGGAACCACCATAGTCCCTTCTCTCTTTGTACATACATATATATATATATTCTTACATACATGTGTGTGTTTTCTCATAAATACAGGGTAGACCATATGCCTTTCTCCTTCAAATATATACTAAGCATCTTGTGTAAGATAGTCGTTTACACTCATATTTTAGATCTCCTTTTGTGGAGATTCTATCTGACAGGAACATAAAGAAGTCTGGGGTCAAAATATTTTTGATGTTCTCAAAATCCAATTGTTGTAAATAAATAAGATGATGAAAATTCTACATTTCCAGTCTTAGATTAGAATGAGCATTGTAAATACCATTGAATTACTTGTTTTCATGCATTTTTCCTTTATTTCTCAAATTCTCACAATGGTAAAACACGAATGGCACGTGCATCATTTCGTAAGAGATAATAAATACTAAGTTGATGATCCACATCAATGGCCATAGTCAGGGTGTGGACAAAACTTAGCATTTCTATCTTTTACAAAATAACACTAGATCCATTTTCAAAGTTCATCATATTTTCCTAAAATATTTTCTTCTTTTATCAGAATTTAACTTATAATTAACCCATAATATATACCGATGGCCATAGTTAGGGTATATTGAGGATTAATTTCATTTTAAATTCTATAAAAGCACCAAAAAGGTATTTTATCCTCCATTTGAATTTAGATATGACTATTATATAATACATTCAATGACCATAGTCAGGAGTGTATTATATCATTAATCTTATTTAAATTCATTTAGAGAATGAAATATAATTTTCAAATCCAATTTCAACTTATTCAAATTCATTCATCATACAGGATAGAATTGCATTATATTTTCAAATTTTCCTTTTCAAAATTCCAAGTGATTCTTCTTCTTCAGATCAAATCTTTTTCAAATCCAATTCTATCTCATTTCAAGATTCAAAAATTCAATTTCAAAGTCCAATTTTGACTTTGAAATTCCAAAATCATTTCATATTCAAAACTTTAAATTTCCAACTCAATTCAAAATTCAATTTCAAAGTTCAATTTAACTTTGAAGTTTCTGATTCATCTTCTGATTCAAAATCAAGTTTTCTTCAAGTTTTAAATCAAAGTCGAGATTGACTCTGAATCTCAAAATCCAAACCTCCCCAAGTTCAATCTGGGTTTTCAAAACCCAGATCCATCTTTAAAAGTCCTATTTGGACTTTTCAAAACCCAAAACCAAAGTTAGATCCTAGTCTTAGATCCAGATTTCCAAGTATAAATCCAATTCTACTTTGGATCTTAGACTTCAGATCCGAATTCCATTCTAGGATCCAGGAATCTATTCTACTTTGGATCTCAGACTTCAGATCCAAATCCATTCTACCAGAACCTAATTCCCCTTTGGATCTCAGATTTCAAGATCCAAAATCCATTCTTTAGGATCCAGAACCCAATTCACCTCGGATCTCAGATTCAGATCCAAAATCCATCCTAGGATCCAAAATCCAGTTCTATTTTGGATCTCAGACTTTAGATCCAAATCCATTCTAAGATCCAGAATCTAATTCTACTTTGGATCTCAGACTTCAGATCCAACTCCATCTTCCAACCCTATCTTGGATCTCAGATTTTAGATCTAAATACCTTCTTGGATTCCAAATCTTGAATCCAATTCCATTCAAAATTCCAAATCCAAATTCCACTTTAAATTCCAATTCTTAAAACCAATTCCATTTTTTATTTCAGATCAAGTTTCCATTTCAGATCCTAAATTCAAAATTCAACTTTGAACTCTATTCAGAATCCAGATATTGGATTCGGATTTCATCTTGAAAATCCAACTTTTAAATCAATTCCATTTCTCAAATTTATTCAGATCTCCCAATTCCATTTTTCCTTCTGATTCAATTCCATTTTCATTTCTATTCTGATTCAAAGTCCATTTATGACTTTGAAAATTCTTTTTATCTCAAAACTTCAAAATCATTTTCCAAAATCCAGATTTATTTTCCCCAAGCTTTTGATTATTCTAAAAACTTAGAACTTTAATCTTAAGTTCTAAGTTAAAATCATTTTCTTCACTTTATCAGATTCATCTCAGAAACACTTGGGAATTCTTCAAAATATTTCAAAAAAAGAGCATACATCTTTGCATTTGCACAAGCATGATTCTTTGTGCATTTAGACTTAGGATAAATTCCTAGATAATTTCTTAGCAAAGCAAAAGGCATTAATTCGACCCTTGGTTTGATTACCCCTGGTAAAGGCGCCAGGAACGGTCGAACCTCGTACCGACGAGCGGATCCCGTCTCCCAGTTTTCCCGCAAATATTTCAAAAACGGAGGCGAGTTATTTCAAAAATTTTCAAATTAAGGTCAAGTGAAACCCGCAAAAGAGTTCATCTCCTTCTTATTCTCTTATTTCTTTTCTCTTTTTCTTTCTGCCTTTTATCTTTCTCCCTTCAAAAAGGAGGAAAATAAGAGGTTAGAAAGGAAAAGAGAAGGAAGAGAGAGAAACCACGAGAGAGAAAAAATTTTGCGATGATCACAAACTCATTGATAGACTTGTCCCTTAACCTTTGTGGGACGAGAACAAGAGGCACCTTCAGCCCTCAAAAACATATGTTTCACGAGGCTTGTATCGCTCTTTCCTCTCCTGGGAGGATAAGAGATCGGGACAGACTCAGATATCTCAGAGAGCCCAGCTTCACCAGTGCCTCAAATAGACCTATGGTCTGGGGTTATCTTTATTATTAAGTCATACGTCAAAGCCAAATATTGTAATCTCACAGGATAACCCTTTCATGCCCTTATGCATGATATCAAAAGTCTATGCCACATGCATAACTTAAACTTACATGCTCTTATGCATTATATCAAAGTCTATGTTATTTGCATAATTCAAACTTACATGCTCTCATGCATATTCATAGCAAATTTGCATTCACTTTCATGCATGACCCTATCATGTCATGATTTAACTATACATGCTCACATGCATGATTCAATTCTAACATGCTTTCATGCATGATTTGATCTCAACGTACTTAACACAAGATATTATCGCATGAGCTATTATGCATGCATAGATAATTCTACTATTTCATGTGCAAAACACATCGCATCATACTTGCACACATTAACAGGATATACAGAAAAATGCAATCATATTCACAAGTATGATACATTCATTTTAGGCATGTTTTCATGATACAATTTTTACATGCATGGCAGTCTCAATTTAAAAAATTTATGTCATGCAAGCATTTGATGCAGTCAATTCAAACACAGCAATACATTCGACCATTCATTTCACAACAAACACACTCCAATATCCCACTAACTACAACAATCACCAGCATGGTCTCCCAACTAAAAAAATAAGATCACTTTTATTCTCATACATTCAAATCATGCTTAGCATGATCTCCAAACTATAATTGTCAACAGTCCTAGATATCCACAATTAAGTGAGTGTGTGAGCAGAAAAGTGTTGCATTCAAGAAAGTAAATAACTTGTGATGTACTTGCACCACTTACTTACCACGGGTATCTACCCGATTTGCATGCATTTGCATTTGCATTTTTTTCCTTTTTTCTTGGCATTTTTAGCCACAAGTGACACTTAGCATTAAGCATCGCGCAATTTTGCTCAGCTACATACCTGCAATCTCACATTCATATTGACATACGAATATAATGTTAAACATTTTCTAGCGATGTAATTGCAGTACTAATTCAATGTAAGTACAATTTAACTTTTAAGCATGGATTTACTATGCAATAACTGATACTAGACAAACAAGAAGATATTTTGAATTACTATCAGACAACAGAAATTACATTATGCAAATTTAGTTTAGGAATCCTACATTTTTTATGCGAAGAAAAGTAAAATGAAACCCAGGATCTTGAAGGTCCAGTGCAACTGCCACATGACATGATCTAATCGTCCCTCTCACAAAGAGAGAGCGCTACAACTTTACACACACCATGACAACTAATCAAAATCGGTTTTCACATATGAGCGACAAAAATTAAAACAAAATTCGGTAACCCTATTGGTGAAAATCAAGAAGTAACATGTTAACAAGTCCAAACATAATTGGACAGTTGTGTAGAGTAACTCCACTGCTGCATGCAGTCCAAAGCATCACCTCTCGTGATGGCACAAGAACTGAGGCACTCAATTTTCAAAAGGAATTTCATATTCCTTGGACAATATGACCCACAACGAGAAAACTAACACCATGCAGTCGCTAAAATGAAAATACACATGCTGCAACGCCATGGCAGCCCTACACGATTCCCTATGTCGGGAATAGGGTGCACAGGCTAGGCCGTGAAACATGAAAGAAAATCGGCTATCATATAAAAAGAAAACTCATCCAATACGGATAATGCATTCATGAAATTGGGCATTTAACAGTGCAAATGATGAAAAGAAAAACCAATCTCGATCAGTTGATTTGGCAATCGCGCATTCGCACTTTGCAAAACCCCGATCTAGGCCATGCGGTAGGGAAAAATAGGGATATATTAAAATCAAAACATGTGTGGGAATGGACTTACGCTTTTCTCCGCCCTGCCCCACCCCCATTCTGATCCTTGTGTTGCCCCTTTCTACCCCGTCTCCAATCCTTATTTAGGGATGGCAATGGACCGAAGGGAAACGGGACCCCGTCTCGCCCTGTTTGAACCCGGGATGGATGACATGAAATGGGAATGGAGGCAAGGATGGAGGTTAAAATCAAAACTCGTGTGGGGATGGAGGCGGGGATGGATGTACGCTTTCTCCCACCCTGCTATGTCTTGATCCCTGCCTCGTTCTTAATCCTTCTTTAGGGATGGCAATGAATCTAAGGGAAATGAGGCCCCGCCCCATCTTGCTCTGTTTGGATCGGGGATGGACGACATGAAATGGGGATGGAGGCAGGGTTGGTGGTTAAAATCAAAACTTGTGTGGGGATGGAGGCAGAGATAGACTTACATTTTTTTTTTGCCCTACCCCTTCCTGATCCCCACCTTGCCCCGCTCGCCCTGCTCCATCCCGTCCCCAATCCTTTTGTAGGGATGGCAATGAACCTAGGGGAAATGGGCCTCGCTCTGTTTGGACCGTGGATGGAGGACATGAAATGGAAATGGAGGCAGGGCTGGAGGTTAAAATCTAAACCCATACGAGAATGAAGGTGGGGATGGAGAGCAGGATTTTGAGATGGGGCAGAGGTGGAGACCTTGTTCCCCACCCCCGCCTGGGTCCAATGCCATCCCTACTTCGGCTCCTATGCAAGTGGCCCCTGATGTATTATCATATTTAATAAGACAAATTGTTCATGGTATCATTACGAATAATGACAATAAAACGTACCTTATAAGATAATAGTATACATAGTTTTGGCTTTCTGCAATGTGCATTTATATGCACACATCAATCCTCAATAAAGGAAACAAAGAGATAGTGTCACAGGCCTATTTCTTCAATAGGTCAGTGCGGCGCAACAGTCCATTCTTATCGTCGCAAGCCTTTTGATCACGTGCTTGCCATTGTGGAAGCTTTGATTATAAAGAGTGCAAGAGAGTGAGAAAGAAGAAAGGGAGAAAAATTGCAATCACTCGAAAGCAATCACGAGGATGAACAAAAGAAAGCTCAACGCATTTGCATTCATTTATAATTTTGCTCGCAGGCTTATTACAATTCAGATCTACAGGCTGACCCTTCAAGGTATTTATCAACCTGAACCAAAGTGCAAGGGTGGCCCAGAGAAAGTTACAAGTGACTCGACATTTACATCAAGACTCAACCAAAGCAAAACAAACTCTGGACACAACTGTACAAAGTAGGTCATAGGGGAACAGGCTCCCCCTTTAAATCATGTGCCACCCTCGGCGCCATCTGTTTTATGGTATGCTCTGACTTCGGCCGGGTAGCGGCTCTTCATCTAGAATGTTGGCTCCCACGTCGGCTTCGATGTCTCCTCTCACTGCACCAAATACTTCTTTGCTTCGCCCAAGCAATTAACCTTGTGGCGAAAAATTTTGTTGAGATGCTTCTCGACCCGTTATGTTGTTGGGGCCCTCTAAAGGATAGGAGTGCGTTATGGCATGCTACATTTCAGATTTTCCTTGTCTCCATAGAACGGTTTTAGGTTGCACACGTGAAACACCAGGTGCACCTTTAAATATGGAGGCAGGTTCAACTTGTACGCTAGGTTGCCTGCTTTCTTGGTGATAGTGAATGGTCCCTCATACTTCTTGATCAGTCTGTGGTGCTGCCCACGAAAGATGCCTGTGCGATTTGGGTAAAGCTTCACCAACACCTGGTCCCCAATATGAAACCCTATAAGTTGGTGGTGCTTGTCCGCCCACTTTTTTATCCTCATGGCCGCTTTGTACAGAAACGCCTTCTCCAGTTCGATCTGCTCATGATAATCTCGAACAAACTGATAGGCAAAGGATGGCCTTCCCTTCTCGTCCAGTTTTTTGCGTAGCTCCTTCAATTCAGCCAGCCCCATTTGATAAGGGACCATGGCAGGGGGCTTTGCTCCAGGAGTCAACTCTAACTTTTGATCAACCTCGCATCTCTGTGGCAGACACTTCAGTAGTTTCGAGGGCATCACTCCCTCAAACTCAGCCAATAGTGGGGCAAGGGTCGGCAGCACTGCTGCTTCCACCCTTTCTTTGATGCGCACGACGACTTGGGATGTCTGATCTTCCCGCTTAACACTCTTCTTCAATTGCATAGTAGATAACATTGAAGACTTAACTCTAAGAGTAAGGCATTGCAACATATGTGAAGAGTTTGACCACATGTTTGTCAATGAGTTAACCTTCGGCAGCAGCATCACATTTTGGCTGCAAAAAAACTTCATGCCCAAAATCATTCAAAAATCGTCCAAGGACACCACTGAGAAGTTGGCTTTACCGACCCAACTCCTAATTTGGATAGCCACATCCTTTGCTTCACCAAAGATTAGAGTTCACCGTCTTGATGGTCATCTGCTTTGGCTCGGGCTTCAAGCTCAATCATTCTGCATCTTCCTGCGAGATGAAGTTATTGATGTAGAGCAGGACCGGGTTCGGTCTACACCGAGTGACTCAGGCTTGTCCAAGGATCTCAGCACCAATGGGATAGACGATCGGACCCAGATAATGGATCTAATAATGAGCTCGATACCCCGATGCAAGGACATGGTGCTCCTGTGCCCTTACTCAAGGCGAGCCAAGGATGGAGGCAGCACCGCACATTGACAGCACCCCAATCCATCAGCAGCAATGAGTTTCCTCGGGTCCAAGGACTGGACCCGAGGCCCAGATCCAGTCACGCCCTATTAATACCCTATTTTAGGGTTGTGTGAGGAGAGGGAGAGATAATTGGAGATTACCGCAGCCTTTGTTTCTATTTGTTCATTTTTTTTTATTTGCCCTTTTAGTAGCTTTGCTATTTGATTCTTGCTCCTGTTGTATTGTCGTTATTTGTTTTCCCTTTTCATTAAGATTGATCCCATTGTTCAGATTGAACTTTCATTGAAGTAAAAAGAACCTATACCATTGTTTTCGGTGGTTATTCATTGGAATTTTTCTGCACATCGCACGACGTGGAGTCGTGCTCTTCTTTCCAGCATTCAAGTGTACGTGAAGGCCGATACCTCACTGCATCAAAGTGGTATCAGAGCCCAGCCTTCCTTCTTCGTCAACGGCAAGGCGTAAGAAGCGAGGAACGATCCTACGAGCGGAAAAGAGCGGGAGGAAATCAGCAATGAAGATCCGATGACGCGGATGATCGACATGATGACCAAGCTCCAATAAAATATGTTACGTGTAAGCAAGGATGTCGTTGGCATATCAAAACGACTGGATAGACTCGAAGATCTGATTATGGTCATCGAGAAGACGAGTGTCGGATTGGGCGGTGAGACTACAGACCTCGCGACTGCGATAGAACTTGAACAAGTCCACCCGAACCCCCATCAACTTGTTGTGCAACCAAATGGTACCGAGGCCGGCCTGTGTCAAGATGTCGGTCGTGTGACGATCCAGTAGGTATTACTGTTTCAGAACCCTGGTGTGACTGCCACTCGGGTGGCTGGAGCCCTCCAACTGAACTAGGAAGCCATTAAAGGGCCTCCCAACACCAGTCTGGGTGCGCAGGCCTAGCCTCGAGCCACGACCAAGGGACTGTAGACCAGTCATGGTCTGTAGGGACCGGGCGTGACGTCGGGCTAGGCGACCAGCGCGACAGTGTTAGCCTGGGTTGGGGCTGACCTAGCAACCCTCTCGCCGAGCGTGCAGGGTGGGTCGGTCGCAGCCCACCAGCGAGCAGGAGGGTGTGGACCCTTGTGGGTCGGACAGAACCCGACCGAGTCCAGCAAGGAACCGGTAGTATCAGGGCACGGACTCGGATCCCAATGACCATCCTTTGGGTCCCAGGGAGCGGGTTCGGGCCTCGAACCTCATTACCCGACTTACCTAGTTGGGTCCGGTTCATGGGTCACCCCAAACCAGATCCAACCTATTAATTTTGAACCCCAATTCAAATCCCCTACTGACCCAAACTTATATCGAACCCGGATGGAGCTCTAGTTTGAATTTGAGCAGGGTCAAAATCAAACCCATCTTGCTACGGATCAAGGATCGAGTTCAAACCAGGCCTTCTCACAGCACAACTCAATCCATGATCCCACCTACCCCATTCTGGGTCCGACGAATAGTTTAGGACTTGATCTGATCCATTTTCAATTGGGTGAATCATCCCAATACTACACCATCCAAGCCCAATACCCGTACCAGACCCAATCTGTTAACCTGTCCCTCGATCTAGAACCTGGTATCATACCCGACCCACTACCTCTACCCTAACCCAACCCATAACCCAAACCCATATTATCTTGATTCTACCCACCTAGAGCCTGAGAACCGACCAACCCCTCTACCTTTAGCAGGACTTCTTATCATATCGGTGCCACAACGCCGACCACAGATGGTTCTCACCCACGGGCAAGCCAAATCGAGGCAATTTCCAGCAGTTTCCATGCAAATTCAGCAAGGACTGGCGTGACTTGAGCATCGACCACACATCATGGGAGTTCGTCAGGACCAGCCTCCAGGCGAACAATACCGTGAAGATGGTGATGAAGCAGTGTTGGATGATGACGCTTTCTGGAATAAGTATCCTGCAGGAATGGTGGAGACTCGTCAGCAGAGAGCACCAGAGCACCCCTCCATCTATAGGGTGAAGCTAAACCTTCCAGAGTTCGCAGGGCGATTTGATGCGGAGAAATTCTTCGACTAGGCCTATGCCGTACAGTTTTTCTTCGACTACCATACTGTCAATGAGCATCACCGTGTCTCGCTAGTGTCCACTCGGTTGAGAGGCCTAGAGCAGACATGGTGGGTTGAGCTGCAGAGGTCGAGGAAGCGATAGGGACTAGAGTGCATGCAAACATGGGAGGACATGCAGCGATTGATGCAGTCAAAGTTTATGCCGTCAGACCACACTGAGAGAGCCTACAAGGAGTACCTGACCCTACGACAAGGCACCCGTACTGTGGTGGACTATACTGCTGAGTTCCATCGTCTATCCTTGTGAGTGCAGATCGAGGAGACCGCCCGCCAGCAAGTCACGAGGTATATTTCTGGTCCTCGTCCTGCTATTTCTGATGATTTCAGTTGTGTCATAGTCAAGTCATTGGATCAGGAAAGCAGTTATGCCATGAATGTGGAGGAAAATTTGAAAATGAGGCAGAAATATAGGACCTCCCGTGGTGACCAGTCCAATCGACCCAAGTCGAGTTTCTCAACCAGAGGAGTGAGTTCCCCTAGGAAGGAAGACTCCAAGTCCACCCCAAGAGTAGACCCTAGCAAGCTTGACCAGTCTGAACCCGCATACCATACCAGTTCCAAGGCCAAGCCTAGTGAGTCTACCATCCGTTGTTTTAGGTGTCAAGAGTTAGCACATGTTGCATCCAAGTGTCCCACCGTGAGCAAGAGCGCCTATTTCGTCGAAAGAATTATTCAGTCAGTGATTGATAGTAAGAGTGAGGGTGAGTCATTGGTTGAAGGGGATGACAAGAGAGAAGTCGTAGAGTTCGACGGCAACATAAAAAATTTATCGTCTATCTGTCATGTGTTGACTGCACTTCGAGAGTCGACCCCTGCAAAATGGTTGTGGAATAACATTTTTAGAACCCGTTGCAACTGTGAGAGGCATGCATGTGATGTTTTAATTGATACTGGGGCATGTAAGAACATGGTGTCTGAGAGCATCGTGTCCACTCTGAACCTGAAAATAGAGAAAATATCTCAACCATACAAGATGGCATGGTTCAAAAGAGGAAACAAGGTTTCTATTACCCAGCGTTGTTTAGTTCGGTTCTCCATGGGAAAGCATTACCACGATGAGGTGTGGTGTGATGTAGCTCCTATGAGTGTGTGTCACATTCTTTTGGGACGTCCTTGGCAGTTTGATCGTAAGACCATTCACGATGGCCGCAGGAACACATAATCATTTCTTTTTAAGGGTCATAAAATAGTTCTTCTCCCTATCAAGGAGACCGGTTTTCCCACTATGGATAAGCCTGAGCGAGTTTCCTGGCTCGTGAGCCTATCTTACCGGTCTTTCTTGAGCCATTGTTGGGAAGATGGTTATTGTTATGCCCTGATGGTTAAGCCGTCAATGAGCACGTCATTGCCCATTTTTATGAACATCGTGCCCCTTGTTGAGGAGTTTCACGACATTATGCTAGACGACCCTCCTGATGGTCTACCTTCAATGAGGGTGATGCGGCACGCCATTGATCTTATCCCGGGACTGAGTCTCCCTAATCTCTCTGTGTATCGCATGAACCCATCCTAGCATGCCAAATTATTGAGGCAGGTTTAGGAGTTACTGCAAAAGGGTTTTATTCGTGAGAGTGTGAGCCCTTGTGCAGTACCTGCTCTGATCACTTCTAAGAAAGATGGGTCCATGCGCATGTTTGTCGACAATAGAGCGATCAATCGCATTACTGTCAAGTACCATTTTCCCATTCCTCGGGTGGATGATATATTTGATTTGTTGGTCGGTGCCTCTATTTTCTACAAAATTGATTTTAAAAGTAGGTACCACCAAATCTGTATCTGAGAGGGAGATGAATGAAAAACAACATTCAAGACAAGTGATGGATTGTATGAGTGGTTAGTCATGCCATTTGGGCTATCAAATGCCCCAAGTACTTTTATGAACATGATGACCCAAGTATTGCGTCCTTGTATAGGGAAGTTTGTTGTTGTCTATTTTGATGACATTTTGATTTATAGTTCGTCTTTGTCTGATCATTTGAGTCATTTGCGTCAAGTCTTAGAGATTTTAATGAGAGAAAAGTTGTATGTCAATGCCAAAAAGTGTGAGTTTATGACATCAAGTGTTGTATTTTTGGGTTTTATTGTGTCATCTGATGGAGTTAAGGCGGATCCCGCCAAAGTCCGTGCGCTTGTAGAATGGCCTACCCTAAAGACTATAGGAGAGATCTGTAGTTTCCACGTGTTAGCCACTTTTTACCATCGTTTTTTGAGAAACTTCAGCACCCTCATGGCCCCTATCACGAAGTGCCTAAAGGGTACTAGTTTCCATTGGACATTTGTCGCGGGAAAGGCCTTCACGCTCATCAAAGAGAAAATGAATAGTGCCCCCGTTTTAGCCCTTTCTGATTTTAGCACAGTCTTTGAGGTTGAATGTGATGCCTCTAAAATGGGAATTGGTGCAGTTCTGAGTCAGAACCGCAGGCCCATTGCTTTCTTTAGTGAAAAGTTGACTCAAGTCAGGTGTTAGTACTCCACTTATGATGTTGAGTTTTATGCTGTGGTACAATCCCTTTATTATTGGAGGCATTATCTTATTTATAAGGAGTTTGTCTTGTACACGAATCATGAGGCATTGAAGTATTTGAATAGTCAAAATAAGTTGAGTGCTCGTCATGCCAAGTGGGTCAGTTTCTTGCAAGAGTACACTTTCACTATTCGCCATCAATCAGGTACTCTGAACAAAGTAGCTGACGCACTTAGCAGAAAGAATAGCCTTTTGATGACCATGTCAGTGCAGGTCATTGGGTTCGAGCAATGCAGAAAGAATAGGCTTTTGATGACGAACCCTAATTTCTAGTAGGTCTGAGAAGGGTGCCTCTCTCTTGAGAGCACAGCTGACCCATGATTTAGTATATACAATGGTTACCTCTTTCGAGGTAACAAATTATGTGTGTCTGCATTCTCTCTTAGACTATAATTGATTTCCGAGTTACATGAAGGGGGACTAGCTGGGCATTTTGGGCATGATAAGACGTTCGCACTGTTAGATGAATGATACTTTTGGCCCAAAATAAGCAAAGATGTTGTCAAGTTTGTCCAAAGTTGTCGAGTGTGTCAAGTATCTAAGGGTCGACGTCAGAATAGTAGTTTGTATACTTCATTGCCTATCCCTGAGTGGCCTTGGGAACATGTTTCTATGGATTTTATTGTAGGTCTTTCCAGAACTTCGCACCATTTTTTATTCCATCCTAGTTATGGTTGACTAATTTTCCAAGATGGCTATCTTTGTCCTGTGTAAGCAAATCACCGACGCCTCGTACTAGTTCAAGGACATGGCCCACTTTCATGGATTGCCCCACATGATCACCTCAGATCGTGACACGAACTTTATAAGCCATTTTTGAAAATCGTTATGGGCCTTATTGAAAACCAAGCTCCAGTTCAGCAGTGCATACCACCCACAAACCAATGGCCAAACCGAAGTCGTGAACCGCACCCTAAGAAACTTGCTAAGGAGTCTAGTTGGGGAGAATGTCAAAACATGGGACCTTGTCTTGCCACAAGCCGAGTTCGCGTATAACAGTTCCATCAACCGGTCCCCGAGCAAGCCTCCTTTTCAAGTGGTTTATGGGCGATCACCCATTCATGTAATACATCTAGCACCTGTGTCCAGTCTCCCAGACCCAGCCCCAGACGCGTTTGATGCCTTTGAATACATGAGTGATATACATAGACAAGTCCGAGTCAAACTTGTTGAGAGTTACGAAGCTTACAAAGCTTTCATAGACAAGGGTCGTCGAGATATCCAATTTCAAGTTGGTCAGTTAGTATGGGTTTACCTGCGTCATGAGCGTTTCCCAGTGGGTACCTATGGTAAATTGAGTCCTAAGAAATATGGCCCATTCAAGATCCTCTGACGATTGGGTCTGAATACCTACCGCCTTGAACTACTCGAAGATTGCAACATTTCGCCTATCTTCAATGTGTCTGACCTATATGCTTACTATGGTGACAACAAGTCGTCAGAGCCGACTTCTTCCCAACCAGGGGAGAATGATGCAGAGCAGAACCGGGTCTAGTCTACATCGAGTGACCCGGGCGTGTCCAAGGATCTCAGCACCAATGGGATAGATGATCGGACCAAGATAATGGATCTGATCACGAGCCCGATGCCCCGATGCAAGGACGTGGTGCCCCTGCGCACTTACACAAGGCGAGCCAAGGATGGAGGCAGCACCGCACATTTACAGTGCCCTGATTCATCAGCAGCGACAAGTTGCCTTGGGTCCAAGGACTAGACCTGAGGCCCAGATCCAGTCACGCCCTATTAATACCCTATTTTAGGGTTGTGTGAGGAGAGGGAGAGATAATTGGAGATTACCGCAGCCTTTGTTTCTATTTATTCATTTTTTTTGTTTGCCTTTTCAGCAGCTTTGCTATTTGATTCTTGCTCTCGTTGCATTGTCGTTATTTGTTTTCTTTTTTCATTAGGATTGATCCCATTGTTCAAATTGAACTTTCATTGAAATAAAAAGAACCTATACCATCATTTTTGGTGGTTATTCATTGGAATTGTTTTGCACATCGCACGACATGGAGTTGCGCTCTTCTTTCCAGCATTCAAGTGTATGTGAAGGCCGATACCACGTTGCATTAGTTATGCATGGCCCTGGAGTCTATCATTGTCGTAGTAGACTTTTCATTCACAATGACTTCCAAATACACGAGTTTTTTGCTAACCAGTATACTTTAGGTTGCGTAGCTTCTAATTGCATTTATGGTATGCATGGCTCCTATCTTGGGTTATACTACCTCGGCATCACTACTTGTTAAGACAAGAAAGTTGTATATGATAATTCAAGTACAAGATTTTGATGATGAACAACTAGAACAACTGAATTTCAGCTAAGGCAATGAAGAAAGATGAAAATAATTAAAGAATTCATTGAAGAATCTGTGAAGACAAGTGTGTAAATGTAAATCTCTTTAAAAGTCTTAGATTCTTGTAAGAGCCTTACTTTGATTGCATATCTTACTTGCATTCCACCTAAAAATACTTAAGAAAATTTTTTCTAAAAGAACCCTTGGCGAAAATCATTTTAGAAAGCTTTTTACCCACATTTTCAGGCTTATCATTCCACCAATAGACTCATCAGTCAACCTATTTTTTGTGCCAGTTTTTCAAAGAAAAATATCAACTTTCTGATTAGTCAACTAATCGACTCTTAGTCGACCTGCCAGAATGTTCGATTTTTGAAAAATTTAGTAGGAGTCGACTGAAAGTTTTTTTCAGTTTACTGATGATTTTCATCAGTCGACTAACTTTTCTTTAGTTGACTAAGTTTCAAAAATTAGAATTTAAATCTGTTCGGCTAGACATAGTAGTCGACTAACTTTAACTGTCAGTCTACTAATATTTGATTTTAGTCGAATAATAACTATTACAGATGATCAGTTTTCCAAATGATTTGACTATTCAAAACTGACTGTTTTGACACCCTTTCGTACCACCAACGTATGAAATTCCTCAACTATAACTAAGAGACTCAAAATGATTGAATTGAATTGAATTATATTCATTTGAAAGATCAAATTCTTTGTTTTTCACTCTTATTCATTCAAGTATTCATTTTATCACTCATTGAGTATCTTCACTCTAGTTTTTCACTCCAATTCTTTCTGTGAGATAGTGAAATTATGAGTTGAGTATTTCAACAGCCTTAGAAGATTATTCTACTTCATTTGCATTCATAAGAAAGGCTTGTAAGTTGATTGTAAGTTGGTTATTTCAATTTTTTTTGTAAAAGGACAGAGTCTCCTTGGTTTAAAGGAGAAGTTTACTTTCAGCAGTGTTGTTGCTAAAAGTGAGACTGATTTTGGTCTGTTTGATCTTATGGTGACACAAGTGTGATAGTAGAAATCTCAATCGAATTTTGCTTGGGGACTGGATATGGGTCTGGAAGACCGGACGAGGATAAAATTCTTATGTTCTTTATGTGTGATTGCTTTGCAGTATTCAAATTTCAAAGACGAAGATTAAAAGCACTATTTAGCCCCCCCCCCCCCCCCCCCCTCTAGTGCTCGTTGTATCAATCCTACAACACTTTCATTTGGCATCAGAGCAGGGTTTGATATCTTTTTATCTTACCATCATCTAGCATGGCAAGCATGGCAACAACATTGTCTTCTCAGCACAAAGAAGGATGCTCATCAGTTCGTCCTCCTCTCTTTGATGGAACAAACTATGGCTATTGGAAAGTAAGATTGACAATATTCTTATAATACATGGATCTTGAAATTTGGAGAGTCGTTTCGAAAAAGTACCAAGCATCATCAACTGAATTCAGCCTATGGACCAATGAAGCAAAGAAGACTGCTTCACTCAACGCCAAAGCTATGAATGTGCTATATTGTGCTATTGATAAAGTAGAATTCAATCATATCTCTCAATGTTCTATTATAAATAAAATTTGGCATACTCTTTTCGTGACTCGTGAAGGTACGTCAAAGGTAAAGGAATCTAAAATTGCCTCTTTAGTTTATAAATTTGAGTTATTTAAAATGAAGCAAAATGAATCAATTTCTGACATGATAACTAGAATGACCGATATTACTATTACTCTCAAATCTCTTGAAAAATAATATTCACAAGTGGATTTAGTTAGAAAAGTCTTGAGGTCTTTAACTCCTGAATGAGAGAGAAATACCACAGCAATAGGGGAAGCCGATGATTTAAACACTCTTTCTCTTGAAGATTTAGTTTGTAATTTGATGGCATATGAAGTTCAACTTCAAGATAGACAAGAAGAAATCTCTTGCATTCAAAGGCACTTCAAACTCCAAAGATGAAGATAAAGATGAAGATATTGCCCTTACCACTAGGCAATTCAAAAGATTCATCAAAAAGAAGAGATTCCAAAGAAAGGTGAAGAAAATTAAGTCATTAAATCCTAATGAAGTCAAGTGTTTCAACTGCAAAAAGGCTGGACATATCAAAAGAGATTGTCCTCTTCTCAAAATCAAGCTTAAGGACCAATTCAAAAATAAAAAGGCATTTCAAGTAAGTTGGGATGAAAGTGACTCTTCTTCCAATGAAGAATCAAATGAAGAAGTTGCCAACATATGCTTTGTAGCACAAGAAGACTCGGTAAGTCAATTTGATTATGATGACTTATTAAAAGCATTTAATGATTTATATGCTAAATTTAAGAGTCTAATTTCTAAAAACAAAGAGTTGAAAACAAAAAATTTGACTCTTGACTCTAAGAACAATTTATTACTTCAAAAGATGAAAGATCTCAAGAAGGAAAACTTTTCTCAAACATCTAAGATAAAAAAAAATGAGATTAGAATCAATGTCTTACAGGAAGAGATGTCTAGTTTAAAAGAAAATTTTGATGATCTTCTCTCTATAGTGACTAAATTCGCTAATGGTCAAGAAAATCTAGAAAAACTAATTAGTTCTCAAAGATGCTCGGTTAACAAAACTGGATTGGGATATAGTTTCTTTGATACTCAAAATAAACCAAACTATGTGGTAAAGAATCAAAGTCAAAATTCTCAATCATTGGTTCAAAGAACTCAGTTTTCTAGACATGTGTATCATAGTAGAAACATATCATATCATGGTACTTCCAATGCATATAAGCCTAGACATGATTATCCATCTTATCATTCTAGAAATGCTAAATTATTTTATGATAGAAAGATTAATTATTCTCAAAGGAAACCAAAATCCAAATGGATTTGGGTTCCTAAGATTAACTCTCATGGACCCGAATATAAAAAGGGGTCAAATGCTTTGTCTTTTAATTTTATTATAGGTACACAAAATAAGGAACAAGTGGATTTTAGACAACGGTTGTTCCAAATATATGACTAAAAGGCCGAAGTTATTTTCCACCCTTCAAAGTAAGGATGGAGGAATCATCACCTTTGGTGACAATAGTAAGAGAAAAGTAATCGGTATTGGTAATACAAAATTTCTCTTGATAGAAAATATTCTTTTAGTAGATGGATTAATGCATAATTTGTTATCTATTAGTCAATTATGTGACAAAGGTTTTCTCATTTCTTTTGAACTTGATTTGTGCTTAATTTCTGATTCTTGTTCTAAAAAGATCATCTTTAAAGGGAAAAAAGGAATAATGTATATGAACTTTATCTTAATGAGTTACTCACCTTTGATGAAAAATGTCTTATTGCTTCAAATGAAATTCAATGGTTATGACACAAGAGACTTGGACATGTTAACTTCAAATTAATTTCTAAGCTATCCAAGAATGATCTTATTAGAGGCCTACCTAGAATATCATATAAAAAGAATCATTTATGTGATGCTTGCGAAATGGGTAAACAAATCAAGGGTTCTTTCAAAGCAAAAGATATAATTTCAACAAATCGTCTTCTCGAACTTTTACATTTAGATCTATTTGGACCATCTAGAATTCAAAGTTTGAATGGTAGTAAATATACTTTTATTATAGTAGATGATTATTCTCGTTTTACTTGGGTGATTTTTCTGAAAAGCAAAAATAATCATTTTTTTGAATTTTTTAAACTCTGTAGAAGAATTACAAATGAAAAATCTACCTCTATTATTACTATTCGTAGTGATCATTGAGGAGAATTTGAAAATGAATCTTTTCTAAAGTTCTGTGATTTACATGAAATATCTCAAAACTTTTCTTTTCCTAAAGCAGCTCCCCAAAATAGAGTTGTTGAAAAAAAGAATAGAAAATTACAAGAATGTGCTAGAACCATGCTTCAAGATAAAAATTTACCAAAATACTTTTGGGCTGAAGCAGTAAATACAACATGTTATGTTTTAAACTGCGTTCTTATTCGACCATTTTTACATAAAACATGTTTTTAATTGTATTATAATCATATACCAAAGATCTCATATTTTAAAAAATTTGGTAGTTAAATGCTTCTTGTTAAATATCAAAGATAATCTTGATAAGTTTGATTCAAAATCAGACAAAGCAATATTTTTTGGATATTCTTCTATAAACAAAGCTTATCGTGTTTTTAATAAAAGAACTTCTTACATTGAAGAGTCTTTACATATTGTATTTGATGAGAATTGTGAGCAGGTTATACCTCTAAGCGAATGAGAAGAAGTCATATGTAAAGGAGAACCTTTGATAGAAAGCACTTTACAAGAAAATATTCATCTTCCACCGGTTTGGAAAGAACTTCCTAATCATCCAGATGAGCGGATTATTGGAGAAATAAAGAGTGGTGTCCAAACTAGAAGGCAATTGGAAGAATATATTGCAAATTTTGCTTTCATATCAAAAATAGAACCAAAGAATATCAATGAAGTTTGTGATGATAAATTTTGGCTTTTGGCCATGTCTGAAGAACGTAACCAATTCACTTGGAATGATATATGGGATCTAGTGGATATACCAAAGGATCATCCGATAATTGAAACAGGATGGGTCTTCTGGAATAAGCTGGACGAGAACGGCAAAGTCATTCGAAACAAAGCAAGGCTAATAGCACAAGGCTATTACCAAGAAGAAGGCATAAATTTTGATGAAACCTTTGCACCAGTGGCTCTATTGGAGTTAATTCGAATGATGTTTGTCTTTGCTAGTTACATGAATTTTAAGTTATACCAAATTGATTTTAAGAGTACATTTTTGAATAGATACATCAATGAAAAAGTTTATGTAGAATAACCTCCAGGCTTTGAAGATGAGAAATATCCAGAAAGAGTCTATAAATTAAAAAGAGCTTTGTACGGACTCAAACAAGCACCAAGAGCATGATATGAAAGACTACAAAGTTTTCTAGAAAAATTTGGTTTTTCCATAGGTTAGGTAGACTTCACTTTATTTATTAAAAATATAAAATCAGGATATTCTTATTGTGCAAATTTATGTTGATGATATAATATTTGGTTATACTAATGATTCTCTTTGCAAAGATTTTGCTAAAGTTATGAAGGAAGAGTTTGAAATGAGCTTCATGGGTGAATTGAACTACTTCCTTGGACTTCAAATAAAGCAAACTGAAGAAGAAATCTTCATCAACCAAGCCAAGTATACAAAAGAACTTCTTAAAAGATTTGGCATGGACTCTTCTAAATCAAGAAGAAATCCTATTAGCACAACTACCTTTCTTGACAAAGATGAAAATGGTAAAATTGTAGATACTAAGCTCTATAGAGGTATGATTGGATCTCTATTATACTTAACTGCTAGTCGACCCGATATAATGTTTAGTGTTTGTATGTGTGCTATATTTGAAGCTAATCCAAAAGAATCTCACTTAATTGATGTAAAATAAATTCTTTGATACTTGAAAGATACTTCAGACTTTGGTTTGTTTTACCCGAAATCATCTTCTTTCGATTTAGTTTCATATAGTGATACAGATTTTGCTGGAAGCAAATCTCATCACAAGAGTAATAGTGGAACTTATCACTTCTTAGGACATTCCTTAGTCTCTTGGTTTAGTAAAAAGCAAAATTCAGTATCACTCTCAACTACTGAAGCAGAATATATAGCGGCTAGTTTAGCGTGTTTATAAATACTATGGATGAAGCAAAACTTAAGAGATTTTGGTTTGAATTACTCAACAACAACAATTTATTGTTATAACACTGGTGCTATAAATCTTTCGAAAAATCTTATTCAGCACTCAAGAACTAAGCATATTGAAGTGAGACATCATTTTTTACGAGATCATGTTTTAAAAGGTGATAATTCTTTAAGTTTTTTACCCACAAATACACAACATGTCGACATCTTTACTAAACCACTCAAAAATGAAGATTTTATGAGAATTAGAAGAGAACTAGGCATTTGCTCATTATTAGACTTATAATTTGTTTTTGAAAATTTTGTTTTACTTGAAAATTTTCAAAACTGAACTTTTCAGTTGGCTGACATTTGACGATTAGTCGACCAATAGTTGGTTATTTTTTTTAAAGGACCCGATAACTTTTATGTTTTAAAAAAAGGGGGGGGGGGGGGGGGGGGGGGGGAATTGACTTATGTTCTGAGAAACCCGCTCGTGTGTTTCTTTCTTCTCTGCAGTAGTCAAACCCTCTTTCCCTTTTCTCTACCACCTCTTTCCCTCTTCTAAAAACCCTCACTGAATCAGTGCCCTTTTTTTCACTCATTGGACCATCTCTATCGCACCAGACAACCTTTGCAGTGCCGGACGTCGCCACTGCAACATTGGATTCCTCACAGTGTCCCGTTCTTCACTGCGGCAACGCCATCTTCTGCATGCTCCATCTTCTTTGTCTCCTCTTTTTTGATGACAATGCCTCGTCAAAAAATCGCCTTTGGACATGCTTCCCCTTTCTCATCCACACCCACAACCAAAGCTCGGCATGATTCTCTCTTAACCTCCTTAGAAATCCCCTTCTTTATGACACATTTGGCTCTATTTCTGCCCTTCCCATCTTACCTGATAGAAGTGTTATTTTTCATGTTTATTCAAGATATGATCTCGAGACATTGTTTACAGGGATTTCACATTTTTTTATGCTTCTTTCGATCGTGATTATTATCTATTATTGATCTATTTGTTCTACACAAATTTACAAATAGATCATGATACCGGTTTTCTTTCCTCTCTCGTTAGAGATGTTGAAATCAAGTTTGATTTCAAACTCCTTGGACATATTCTTGATGTTCTATCTTCGGGATCTCTTTTCAATTCTATTGACCTTAATGATGAAAATATTTTTAAACAAATTCTACTTCGAGGCACTCCTTATTGTCCTCCTTTCAAAAATACAAACCTTCAACCTCATGCTCAAATTACAGGAAGAATTCTTGCTCATAATGTCCTCCCCAAAACATGACCGTTTGATTATTTTTCAACTGATCTTTCTACTGCTCTATATGTCTTATTTGAAAATATATCTGCAAATTGGGCACACATCTTTTTTTCTATGTTATGGAAACAAAAACCTTTTCTTCTGTATGGGTGTATTCATACTCGAATCTTCAAATATTTCAAAGTGCCCCTGAATAATAAAAAGTATGTTTCTCAAAAAGAAATCTTTGATGAAACTGTTTTTAAATGAATGAAACTTTCTTATCTAGTATCTCCATCCTCTGGATCTCCTATATCTTCTAAACCATCATCATCTCCTATATTGCCTCCATCTCAAGGCAAAAGGAAGAGATTCTCTACTAGAAAAGATGATGATGAAATTTTGAAATGCAAGCATTCAAGCTTTGAAACTTCAACAACATACATTTTGTGAGGATGTTACTCAACAACTTTCATCTATTCAGTCTGATATAGCTGAAATAAAGGAGATGATCAATCAAACTTCTCTTGAACTTTGTTTAGTGATATTGCTTTGATAACATTTTTTGGGGGTTGTAATATTTTGAACTTGTATCTGCATTTTTTTTTCATATTATGACTCCACCTACTTCTTTTGATCATGACAAAGGGGGAGAAGAAAAACAATATGCATGAGAAGAAAAATAGTATGTGTTAACAATGTTGATATTATGCTAACTTCTTATGTTTTGACAACATATTGATAGGGGGAGTAAGTTTTCTATCTGTTTATCAATGCTCTACCTGTGACTAGTTTGTCATCATAAAAAAGGGGGAGATTGTTAAGACAAGAAAGTTGTACACGACAATTCAAGTACAAGATTTTGATGATGAACAACTGGAACAACTAAATTTCAGCTAAGGCAATGAAGAAAGATTAAAAGAATTGAAGAATTTGTTGAAGAATCTGTAAAGACAAGTGTGCAAATGTAAATCTCTTTAAAAGTCTTAGATTCTTGTAAGAGCCTTACTTTGATTGCATATCTTACTTGTATTTCACTTAAAAATACTTAAGAAAAACTTTTCTAAAAGAACCTTTAGCAAAAATCATTTTAGAAAGCTAATTACCCACATTTTCAAGTTTATCAGTCGACCAATAGACTCATCAGTCGACCTATTTTTTGCGCCAGTTTTTCAAAGCAAAATGTCAACTTTCTGATTAGTCGACTAATCGACTCTTAGTTGACAAGCCAGAATGTTCGATTTCTGAAAAATTTAGCAAGAGTTGACTGAAAGTTTTTTTCAGTCTACTGATGATTTTCATAAGTCGACTAACTTTTCTTTAGTCGAGCGGCTAGACACAGTAGTTGACTGACTTTAACTGTCAGTCTGCTAATATTTGATTTCAGTCGACTAATAACTATTCGAGTCGACTAATATAGCCATTTTTTGAAACTTTTAAAAGGTGCATCTTTTCAGTTTTTCAAACGATTTGACCATTCAAAATTGATTGTTTTGACATCCTTTCGTACCACCAATGTATGAAATTTCTCAGCTATAAATAAGAGTGTGATCTACACTCAAAATGATTGAATTGAATCGAATTACATTAATTTGAAAGATCAAATTCTTTGTTTTTCACTCCTATTCTTTCAAGTGTTCATTTTATCACTCACTGAGTATCTTCACTCTAGTTTTTCACTCCAATTCTTTTTGTGAGATAGTGAAATTATGAGTTGAGTATTTCAGCAGCCTTAGAAGTCTATTCTACTTTATTTGCATTCATAAGAAAGGCTCGTAGGTTGATTGTAAGTTAGTTATTTTAATTTTTCTGTAAAAGGACAGAGTCTCTTTGGTTTAAAGGAGAAGTTTGCTTTTTGCAGGGTTGTTGCTGAAAGTGAGACCGATTTTGGTTTGTTTGATCTTATGGTGACACAAGTGTGATAGTAGAAATCTCAAGCGAGTTTTGCTTGGGGACTGGATATAGGTCTTGAAGACTGAACTAGGATAAAATTCTTGTGTTCTTTGTGTGTGATTGCTTTACAGTATTCAAATTCCTTTAAATTTCAAAGACGAAGATTAAAAACACTATTCACCCCCCCTCTCCCTCCTCCTCTCTAGTGATCGTTGCATCGATCCTACAACACTTTAACTACTCTCTGCCTGTACTACATTGGCTTGCCCGTCGTCCCTCACGAGGTGCTTTAGACATTGCCTAGCGATATCCCTATTGCCACAGAACCAACAAATCACAATTGACCCTTTGTTTCCATTAGTGTTGTGCTTTTTATAATTTTGCCTTTTGTCAAAATGGTGTTGGGTTGATGCCTCACCCTTATTGTCACGTTGATCCTCCTTCTTGCCTCCGTGGTTCGGCTTCTTTCCAGCTTTAGTCGATGGAGTGAAGGACTTGTGTTGTGTATCCACTAGTCGCTCAGTTGTCAAATATGCATCTTTCAAAGTCTCAAGATTGCTTATTTCTACTTCGTATTGTGCTCAAGGTTGTAGTCCTACAATAAACCAGTTAAGTTTGTCTTCATCTGGCATATTGGGTACATCTAGCATGAGCTTCTTGAATGTCTTGATGTAGTCTATCAAGGCTCCAGTGTGCCTTAATTCTGACACCATCTGATAAGCTTGACGTTGTACATTCTTCGGCATAAAGTAGTTTCATAGCTCAATTTTGAAGGCTTCAAAGGTATCAATTACGTATTGCCTTTTTTCTATGTCGCTACGTTTCCTTCTCCACCAGGCTATGACATCTCCATCAAGTAGAGATGTTGTTGCCTTCACCCTGAGGTCCTCGACCAATACATTCTGAATGTCCAAGTAGTCTTCAACTTGGAACAAAATTTTCTCTATGGCCTTGCTATCTCGGGAACCATTTAACTTGGCTGGCCTTGACACATCTATCTTTGATAGCCTATCACCGTTTTCGCCATTAAGGGTCATTGTCCGTTGTAAAGTGTGGTTCTTCAACTGAATCTCTCTAACTTCAGTTTGTAAGGCGGCCATTATCGTAGTCAGCAAAGTAACTTGTCCAATCAATAAGTTCACCTGCTCTCGCAAGCTCATCACTTCATTGTCTAGTCCTCCGAATGACTCAACTGTGCGTGAAATTACTTTCTTATATGAAGTCATATCAACTACCGGTTTATTGACAGTCTCGGCCATCTGCTCATGGCCCTGAGGTGAACTCATCTTCTTGGCTTCGGCAACTGCCTTACCTTTGGTGCTACGCAAGTTGTATTGGAGCACCATGATGTTTTGCTCACAAATCGCAGTCTGTGGGCGTGTCTCTTGACACCGACTCTTGAGTCCCTTCTCCAACTTGAGAACGAACTCTACTACCACTTGTCACAAGCTTATTTCTTCAATAGACCAATACGGTGTGATGGTCCTTCTTTACCACCACAAGCCTTTCAATCGCTCGTTTGCCGTTGTGGAAGCTTTGATCATAAAGAGTGGAAGAGAGGGCGAAAAATTTTAATCACAACGAGGTGAACAAAAGAAAACTCAACGCATTTGCATTCATTCACAATTTTGCCCACAGGCTCATTACAGTTTAGATTTACGAGTTGACCCTTTAGGGTATTTATCATCCTGAACCAAAGTGCAAGGGTGGCCCGGAAAAAGTTACATCAAGACTCAACCAAAGCAAATACAAAATAGGTCACAACGAACATATAGATTATAGTGTTTTATATCATGAGTCAAAGCCGCAAGGGTGCTAGACCATTTCATGTGGGTTTTAAACTCATGTGTTGCCCCCGAATTGAATAGTGAAAACCTCATAACTCCCTTACCTACTAAGAAGAGGGAGAAAGTATCGTTAAAATAGTGAAACTCAAAACTCTCTTTCAATGTTTTCCCTTAAAAAACTTTCTACCACGTAAAAGCTTCCTTGCAATAGAGATGTAGTCACAAATATCAGCCAAATTTTAAATGTGTCATTAAATAAATAAATACAATTTACTTTCTCGGGGCAAAGGGTAAGCCCATGGAGTTTTGCTTTGTCAGGACAACGATAGTAAGTATGGTAGGCAGAGCCAGCATGACCAGGTCTATGATCCTGGGGGGTGGTTTCTCTGTATAAATATCAAAAACAAATATAATTTAATCGTGATAGGTTAAATATATCGCCAAAATCACATTTATAACATATTTATCACATTTTTTTAAAAGAGATGAACAGGTAATTAATTAAAATAAAATAAATCTTTTTTCTTGCCTTTTTTCCAAGATAAAAAAGAAGATTACCAGGTTGCAACTTTTTGTGATAAACATAAAGACAAGCATCGGCATTCTTTTTGGAAAAAAAACATAAAAAGACGTGATATTTTCTTAGTGCTTTAAAAATACTAATAATATCACTAAAAAAATAATTTTCATACTTTTAAGCTCATGAAAAATATTTTTATTTTTATTTAATTAAATTTTCCCAGATATTTTATCATCAAGAATGTGAGAAAAATAAACAATTTCAATGTCTCACAAAAAATAAAAACAAAAACTGGCAGTTATTTTCCCCGTTCCAAGCCTTGATCACTGTGATGCCGTCATGTACATGGAAACGGCAGCGGATCACGCAATCAAACGAGTGTCTTGACTCTGAGCTCATCCACTGGCATGAGTTACGTAGAGAGGACGGATCTGATGATTTGATGAATCACGACAGCCAATGACTTCAATCACCACCGTTCTTTGTGGATGATGACGTCAGATCTTTGGCTTGCATAATGAACGGTGGCTGTTGAAGTCACGAACGTGGGTGATTTCAAAACACGAAAACTTTGTGGTGAAATCACCGTCTGTCCGTCCTTGGACACTTGGACTTGTGCTCCACTTTCATTACGGATACGGGCAGAATCGGTCACCACCTGCTCTTTTTAACAGAAGTACATTGGAAATTGTAAAGGACGGTTTGGGGCAGAAAAGCACTCACGAGTCACGTCTCTCCAAATCCGCTCATGTAAGTAGGGCTGGTAAACAAGCGGAGCCAGCCTAGCTTGGTCTGCTCGAGCTCGGCTCATAAGCTCGTCATGAGCTGAGCCGAGCCCGAGCTCCTTACAAGCGACCTGACTTTTTTTAATTATTTTTAATCTTGATAATATATAAGTATATAATATGTAAAATGACCTAGCCAAGTCGAGCTTACTGAAATCATGCTCGGCTAATTTACATAAACGAGATGGCTCGTAGCTTGTAGCTCGCCGAGCTCAATTCTTGAACCGAGCTGAACGGCAAGCTGCTCATCTCGTTTCTCAGCCCTACATGTAATTAGTTAGTGGAATGCGGTTTGGGTTCAGATTTTGTCAGTAAGAAATGAAATTCTATACATGATCCATATAATTTAGCGAGCTTACTAAAAAAAAGTCACAATGGATTGGATATCTGATAAAAAATCATAACCCAACCCTGACCTGCATATTCTTGGGTCGGGTTTGGACTGACTTGAATAATACTCGACATGTTTTTAATGCCTGTAGCAGTAAATTTTGGTTCAAGTTAGATCAGCTACTTGATATACAAACTCGACCCATTGATAGCCCTAAGTGTGGACCATACTTAACAATACATAAAACGAGAAAAGTTGGCTAAAGAATCTTTAAGTGTTTTATGCTATAAATAAAAAGTATAAAACTAGTCATAAAGAAATTAATAAATAATACTTTATATGGATTTAATTTAGTTTTAGCTTTATAAAAGAGCTCAAACATATGCTAAAATCCCGAAAAGTGAGATGTCTATCTTCATACCTTGGAGCAGACGTTAGTGCCCAATTAATGCCTTAGTTTAACCATGGATATCATACTATACCCAAAACTTTTCAAACACAAAAGTTGAGTAGAATCATGGTTTCATCTAGCACAATGACTTTGTAACGACTCGAAATCTTAACCCAAATTTTGAGAATTTTTTTTTCAATACAGTGGAAACAAGTCATACCATAGGGTTAAGCATTCCAGAATATTACAAGGGAAGCAAACAAAAACATTTTTTTTATTATTAATGAAAAATAACATCAGAGTTTCTCACACTATCCCTGGAACAGTAAATCAAAAATCTTGATTGAAGCCTCATCCCGCAGCCGCTCCTAACTCCAACTCTTCACCTGAAAGTTTATAGAAATTAGACTACAACTGTCTAAGCAGGAAATCTGTAACTTTTAATGTGGTACATCATGAATCCAGTATGTGATATGGGTGTCATGTATGATGTTAGTATATACAAAAAATAAACAACAGTCTACACTACGACACTCAACAATTTATCAGAGGCTAACTGGAAGGTAACATCAATAGCAACATTCATATATTTTACAACCATAATTACGAATCCACATAATTATTTAGAGAAATGCAATTATGACAATTCATAATTCAGGTACGCATTCATACCACAAGGTACATCAATTATGCATAAAGAAACATTAAACCATACAATGATGCACAATTTTAGTACAACAAGACATTTAACATACATTGAAAGTTAAACATCACGCATC
This sequence comes from Nuphar pumila, assembly GCF_984573655.1. Classification (NCBI taxonomy): domain Eukaryota; kingdom Viridiplantae; phylum Streptophyta; class Magnoliopsida; order Nymphaeales; family Nymphaeaceae; genus Nuphar; species Nuphar pumila. The sequence goes on along the minus strand of NC_143262.1, from coordinate 21,616,343 downwards.
CACCAAACATAAATCAATTAAGGAAACATATAACATATGCGTGTTCTAATGCATAGTAGGAAAAATGTATGACTTATGTGTAATGCATGAATCCTCTTATTATCTTTCTTTAACTTTCTCTTTCCATATACATGCCCTATTAAATGCATATAATTTAAGTTCCTCTTTTTAATTACTGTTGCCCGCAGATACACCAAACGGGTATAAACCCTGAGGTCAAGTTAAGTTCTCAGGGTAGCTTAGCACACAATTTGTATTTTATTACTGGGTTCCAAACTTAGCCCTCGACCGAATCACCTTCGGAACATCAGACCTCCACATCTAATGTCGGGGACACAAGGGACACCTCACGCCCACAAGTGTCACTTTCTTGGTACCAAAACAAACTCACATCTGTGACAAACACACCACCCCCAGGTAAAGTGGTAGACTCAAACTAAAACAGTGCCAGGAGAAGAAACCTCAATATTGGGTTTATGGGACAAAATTTACGCACACAGAGTTTTTGTATCCTCACAGTCTCCCCAAGACCGGAACTCTAAGATCCTCATTCTCCAAATGAGATATCTCAAAACGTATATTATATTGTTCTTATTCATTATCTTTTTATTAAGAGTCAATTATTGAGTATTGCACTTTCACATGCAAAAAACAAGGCAAAAGCTTGCATCTATTCCTGCGAGAACCATCAGGAGACTCCAGCCCGTGGAAACACATTGAACAGTGCAATATAGAACAATAGAATCACATTTGCAAATCAACATGCAAAGTTAATCATAGGCTTGCAAATCAACATGCGCAACTCTTCACGATCTACCACCTGTGGCAATAATAGAACAACACAATTAAAACCATCATGTAAATATGATTATTGTGATGTATTTAAACCATTAAAGAAAGAGCAAACCCAAGCTCAATGCTCTCCAGGTCTGTGATGATTCATTTAGACCATCAATACATCGTATGCAAAAATCATAACAACTTGCAACTTATGCAATGAGGTCGTCATGCCTCCAAATGCACATCCATTCAAACCAATTCAACAATGTGCATGAGTTACCATAATCATATGCATGTGTTCACCATCCATGTGTAAGTGCTTTTATGTAATCACTTAACACACATGCATTCATCCATCATTCATAAGCACATAAGAACATTTATACCTGATTTTACATGCTAAACACACATCAATTTCGTGTATGCACATGTACTTGAAACTAATCCATAAACACACGATAAATAATCATGTCCCATCAATGTAGGCACATGAAACTTTTTCATGTGTTAACATCCACTCATATGAACATAACCCAATCATAAGCATGTCATTTCATCAATCATATGCATCCCCACTATGTGTATTACCTACATCACATACGGGTATTAACCATTGCATATCTCTTTTGAGTGTGTGAGTGTGCATATAAAATTACACATACTCATCAAGCATACATACTCAAGAAGCAACATCAACAACCTAGTCATGCTCAACTTCAAGATTACACAACTAGTATCATGAAATGCAAAAACAACATTTACATAATTTTCGGGTAGAAGTGTAAGTTGTAACACGTGCTAGGGACGATGGTCAAGCTTACCAATCCCGGACCCCCATCCTCCTAACTAAAATAGTCAATTCAGTCCAGCCGACTAAACTTCAGTCCAGCTGACTATATGTCAACCAACCATATTAAAACTTCATGAACTTTCATGAGAAGAATACAGTTTGCATAATACCAGGAGCCAGTACCACAAAAATAAACACGTACACAAGTTAAGTGGTTTTCCTTTTTTTTTCAACATGACCCAAAATAGTAGCCCATGGAAACTTCTGGTGCAACACCTCATACCTATGATGAAGCATCTTTAACATGACTTGATCGTTTTTGTCTAACATCTAAATAATGATCTAGCATAGTTTGTGTAAATAAGTGAAATATCATTCCTGAACAAGGTACATTCTTATAAGATTTTATGATAAATTTTTATAATTCTTCCCACACAACCTTCAAGACTGCTTTTTAACCATAATTTGATACAATGCCAAGCCCATCAAGATATATCAGAACTAAACTGATAAATGTGAATGACCATTGCTAATTATCTGACTACTGTGTGAGGAGGGAACAAGCATGCCTTGAAAACACCTCACAATGGCATTGTTCAAATAATACAAATGTATTGCACGTTATCCATTGTACAAAATGGGTGCATTTCATCCATTTGATAAGCACTTGCAGACACCCCTCATTCTTCAAAACCAAACTGTTGAACTGGATGACCTAAGCAGCTTATTCAACTAAATCACAGGGTTTCACCAGTATTCCATTTCAACCAACATTTCTACATTTTTGTTAAATGCAAAAGAGAAATTTTCAAATTAAAGGATGCAGTGGATGCACAGCTTGTCCAGGAAGACTGATGTCTACAATAGATCAACCTAACAGAAATAGTCATTTCAGACATTCTTTCAAAATTTTGAATTCAAAGAAAGCAATTAGCAGCCTATTAGGAACTCTAGATTCATTTGTAGCATCTCAGTTCCATTGTTAATAGCAGTCCAACTTATTTAAGCACACCTCTCCTTGGAACAAATGTATCCTACACTCAACCTTGTTCATAGCATGTATAATTTTTATTGCCAAGAAAATTCTAACCACTCTTTGCCCTGAAACAAAGATCACTATTGCATTCCAATAAGGGCATTATCCCAAATAACATAGTACACACTTTAAGAACCATACAAACTGCACATTCAGGAATGACATTAGTGTTCATCTTATTTCTAAAACATCTCATGCCTTTCACTCGTTACCAAAAATTTTAGAAAACAATAATACTATGTATTTCAGAAATGAACAGAATCACCTAACTCCAGATGTAAGTGAAATGTCCAAACCAGAGATTCAAGAAATCTATATGGAAAAACCTCATTTGCAAATTCCGAACTAGGTTCATCGATATCCTCAAATCTGTCTGGATTTGGGGTGTAGCCCAGCCCTAAATCACCAAATACACCTAGATTTGGGATTTATGGCAAAAACCCCAACTCATCTTCAAGTTAGGGATGTACACGAACACCCCTGAATCTGGGTCACAACACCGACAGAAAGAAACCTTCATTCTTAACTAGTTACTCAAACAGTTTAAGATGCATCCAAGATAAGTGATAGGAAAACACGATGTTATGCAAAGAACATGCAAAGATAAACAGGGACAGTAAATAATCGTATATGATTTGTGAACATGGAATCTTAGTTTGGGTTTATCACGTCCAAGAACCAGAACCTCCCAAATCTGAAAATTTCCCAACATCATGAAACTAAAACCCTATCTGGGTTATTCAACATCATACTCGGAAGTCAGAACCCAACAAGTTTACCCGACACTAGAGTCGAAAACCCTGGATTCATGGAGTTAAGAATCCAAAATCCTCAAATCTGGGGTTATCCGACACCAAGAGTCGGAAACCCCCAAATCACTATCATCACCACGAAAAACTCTGATTCTGGTCTCCCAACACCAAGAATCGAACCCTTTCTCCAAACCTAGATTTATCATACTCTAGAATATGAAACCCCCAAATCATCTGCTGTCTTTTGCTTCCTGACAACCAAGAACCCTATCAAGAACGACTGAGCATGCAATAGGTGTGCTTTCCTGACCGACCCACAACACACACAAGATACAATCAACACCAAACAAGAAAGGTGCAGAAATCCTACTTGTTTAGGCGATTGGAGGCTAGAGACGCGAGTACAGAGCCGGCTGAAGTCGCCCCTCACTGCTGTCGTGATAGGGATGCTCGTTGTGGCATCCAATGGCAGCCGATGGCCCCAGTTATCCGGTGATCGCCCTCTTCTCCGATGCGCACCCAAATTGACTGAACGAGAGAGAGAGAGAGAGAGAGAGAGAGAGAGAGAGAGAGAGAGAGAGAGAGAGAACGGGAAGAAGATGAGAGCATGGGGAAAGAAGGGTGAGACTCCCCTCTTTAACGAGCCGAAAATCTCCATCCCTCCAAGAAAGATGGAGTCGGTTATGCTTTCTGTAACCTCCCCCTCCCCTTTCGATCTTGCAAGAATCGTGCCCTAGGCACGATTCTTGTTTTCGTGTGTTTTATAAAACAAAGCCTGGGTTCGGGTCTGAACCGTGACCCGCAATGCTGGATCCACTCTAACGTGGATCCGGGTCGGCTTTATAGTGTTGGATCCATCCTAACATGGATCCGGGTTGATAGTGAACTGTCAGATCCACATGGGTCCACATGGATCTGGGTAATGGATCCATAAATTGGATCTGTTTGGCTCCATTGTGGGTCCAAAACCCAATTACCCAAAACTTTTATTATATTCTTTTGGATCCGATAATGGATCTCGGACCCAATATGCATGAAAATTACTCAAAATTTTGGGTTATTACAGAATTCCATAGCAATCCCATCAAAAGAATCAATGAAACTATCTGCCCTTTGAGATCACAAGTTGGTGAGCCAGTACTCTATGAACATGCATGATTATTTATTGAAAATCAAGCTTTGGGTATACCTACTAAGAGATTCAAATTGAAGACTCAATGTGATTCAGAATCAGTATAGAACAAAATTGGATCAATGTACAAGTATTTTTTTAATATAATTTTTGTGTTCTTAACGTTTCTCTCAAAAAAGCAAGGTGTTTCATTTGTTCTTTTGATTTTCAAAGTTCTACTGAAGAAGACGTGTTTGAAACGGAAGTATATCATACTGTAGTGTGGATGGGGCCCTCAGGATGCCATTCATTCATTTGATGAGCAACATCCAACCAATCTAGATGGATTGTATCGCTTTCGGCTGTCCATTCGACATGCTCTAGATGCCGTTCATCTAGCAGCATAAACGACTATGAGATTTTTGTGAGGACCATGTTGGATATAAGCAATCCTTCCATGTTGGTTGAATGCCATTTATCACATGGCTCTGTAACAAATATCGCAAGATTTTATGAAAATCTTGCGAGAAATTGCCTGCAAGTTTAAAACTGCAATTTCTTGTGTGATTTTGAAAATATCGCAAGATTTATGAAAAAAACATAAATACCACAATTTAAATGCAATATTTACATTTTAAACGGCTATTTTTTGTGAAAAAAACCGTGTATTTTTTTTAAATATTTTTTATTGATATTTTTTATGAAAATTTTAATTTTATATTTTTTAATTTATTTTGTTATTGCCAAAATTTTGCCAAAAAATGTGAGATTTATGAGAAATTTTCAATTTCTAGCGAGTTTTTGACAAATGAGATTTTGCCGAAAAAAACGGTTGTCACCATGTCGCATGGATGAATGGACATCTAGAGGATCCTTGACAATATGCTTGTCTTGGTCCTCTCACATTTACATTTTAATAGGGGTGCAAACGGATCGAGTTTGGTCAGGTATTCAACCCAAATTTGAAGCATTATATCCTGACATGAATCATTTTCAAATGTGCATTAGGATTGGAACCAGATCTACAAAATTAAATTATTTTCGAATTCGGATCAATGTTCTATGTCAAATCTACACTTAATTTCACACCAGATACTCATACGATCTGATTAGTTTTTTGTTACATGTAGAAGGCATGTTTCAATCCTTTGTTACCAAATCTACTGTTAGCACATTTCTTGTGGATCCAGACTTAACTATACCTCACCAAACCTCCTTCAGATCTGGACTAGTCTTGGGATTCCTTGCACGTCTCAATTCAGATACTGTTTTAGAATAATCTGCCCATATCCTATCCGTATGCACCCCTAGTTTTAGGTGAGGAGGTCATTTATCCAGCGTGGAACTGAGGTGCCTCGTTAGGTGGTTCTACTCCCCTGCATCGGCCTGCCTTTCAATGAAAGAAAATGACAAAAGTAAAAATCTTCTCTTAAAAAAAGAGAAAAATAAAAGCAAAATTTCCTTTGAAGGGTCAACTTTTAAACCCTAACTTCAAAAAGGACTCATGTTTCTGAATTTTGTGATATGTGCTTATGCTTTTTAAAACTCTCAAAAAAAAAACTTACTTTTTTTTTTTTATAAGCGAGCTGCGGTTAGGCAGACCCTTACCAGAACAACATCCGCCCCATGTGGCAGAGAGCAGTGGCGTAGCTAGGATTCATGGGCAAACAGGGGTGTAGAAAAAAAAACTGGTTTGATAGTCGGGGGTTCGGGGCAGCGCCCCCGAAATTTTTTTTTTTTAGATAAAATAAAAAATGGCTACAATTATTAATAAAAATCTATTTCATATGGACAAATCAAACTATTTGCTGCAGTCAGGGCTGGGCTAGAACTGGGCTACAAAAATGGATAAAAATCTATTTCATATGGAATCATGGTTGGGCTAGGACTGGGCTTTTTTTTTTAAATTAACTGTTTCCGGAGGCAGGACTGGGCTCACCCCCCCCCCAGCTCCGCCTATGGCAGAGAGATTCTATCCTAGGGCATCAGCTTGACACAGGACCCTGCTTACCACATGGGATACCACCACGGTGGTAAAGACTTACTCTTATCATTGAACATCAACTCTAGCTAAACACCAATTAAATTGAGTCAAATGACAATAATATCGCCAAATAAATAAAATACATCCTTTTGTTAGTGAATATAAATAAGTATTTTCTAACTCCAAAGGTAGGGTGTCAATGAGTAGGGTTTGACTCGGATCCGTTCTGTACCAAACCCTTAAGGGTATGGGTTTGGTGATAAATAAGAAGGTTTGAACTGAATTCAGGTCATATCCAAAGGGTCCAATCGATATATGGAGCTGGGTATAGTTTGTGAAATTTCATACCAAACTCAAGTCCAGCCCAAGTTTCGACTAAGATTTGCAATTTTTCAGTATAAACAAATATATAAAATTTATCGGGTACGATTCAGGTCCGGTTCATATAATTCTAGGATCTGTGTATGGTTTTTCTTATAGTGGGTTCGATTGGACCTGGATCTGAACCTGATATTAGCATCTCAAATCATGGTCTCAATTTAAGAAATTCACAAAAGGGTGGCTTATTTCTGAAATTAGGGACAAAAAGGTTAGCCCCTAAACGTAATTTTCTAAAAAAAGAAAGGGTTGAGGTGTCCCGGGGTTTGTCAGTTGCAACTTACAACCTTAAAAACAAAAGAAGAAGAAAAGAACTGAAAAAAAAAAGGAAGAGAAACGTCTGAAGCGACGCGACTTCATTCTTTTCCTTCTTGTTCGTCTTTTGGGAATTCTTCGAACTGAGTTTGGTGCGATCTGATGGGTTCCGAGGAACAAGAGAGGCTGCTTGAAGATGGTGATGCAGATTCCTCTGTCAGTATTCTTATGCCTTCCCTACCTTTTCTCAATTTTTTTCTTGGTGGGTGTTTGGCTGGACCCGCTTATCCCCAAAAAAATCAGGATAAGTTGGGCAAACCGGCGTACAATATCTTGAATTCTCCGATTCTTGTTGATCAATGGGTGATCCTAAGGCGCCCCTCCTTAAATGTGCTGCTCTGGTTGACGATTTCACTGATTGTGTTCTAGGGGTGAATTTTTGTAGAATTTCTTTTTTTTTAAATTTTAAATTTGTTTTTGTTAGGATGGTTAAAGTATTAGCGATGGTAACCTTTTCTTTTTGCCCTTGTTTGCTGATTGTTTCCATACTTTGCTTGTTACTCAAATTTTAAAATTCTGAATGTGAATCCTCTTTTTTTTTTCGTCTATCTGAAGATGAATTACCTTTATGGTTTTTTACCTTTTCAGTCATGCTATTGCGCGGTTTATTTATCAAAAAATTGTTGCAAGCAGATATAGCTCGAATGGAATTCGATAATTTCATTGACTCAAAATTGGTGGCTTCTCATGAAGAAAAGTAATCGTATTCAATTGGAAAGATGCCCATTCAGATCTTTCTGTCATTCCATGCTTGAATATAATTTAATTATTGGCGACAATGTCTAGGTAGCAATTTTAGAGGCTTCAGTATTGATGGTGATCAAACGAAATAGTGGATTCCATGGAATTTCTCATTGATGTAATCTTACTCTCATGAATCCTTTAGTAAATTTGGAGCACTGCTTTAAAGCATGTGAAGATGATAAAGCTGGCAATTTTTTGTAAGAGTTGTAACTTTTTTGGCCTTTATTGTGTTTCAGAATTTTTTAACAATTGAATGAGAGATCTACAAGGGTATGACCGTAAAGGGTTCAGGAAATTTGAATGAAATCGAGGTATTAGAAGACAGAGAGCTAGTGAAATGTGAAAGTTAATGATAATTTATCAACTTATCATGGTATAAGGATGAGGAGGAGGAATTTTTTTCAAACTATGAACTCGGCCTGAAGTAGGTTAGTTCTGGAAATAATGGAACTTGGTTAGGTTTGGGAAAAGAAGTTTGTAAAATTTACAAACGGCAGGTTCATGCATTCCTATGCTCTTGGTGGCGGTCTTTTTTTTTTCTTTCTTCTTAATTCCTCTTTTATTTCTTGGGAACTGTTTACCTTCTTTGTCTCATGACTTGACTTTGTATTTGCTGGATTTTAACTTGCATGTGCAAAAGCATTGCTCCATCCATTCCTCTATGTCAATATAAAAGAAATTAATGATACCAGAGTTAGTTTCAGAGAAGTGCCTCTAGATCTAAGGAGGCACTGCAGTTCTATAGTCATCATATAATGGTAATCTTGATTTAGTTACTTCACATTTTCTTGATATTGTAAAATTGTAGCATGTAACAGAATGTTTAAGATAGAGATTCATTGTATTATACATGTTGAATGATGATATGCACTAATAGGAAAAATATCATAAGATCAATGTATTCATATTTACATATCTATTTCTTTAACATTTTTTACACCTCTCTCTCTCTCTCTATGAGTCTATATATATATATATATATATATATAAAGTCTTTAGTGCAGATGTGCATAGCAAGGTTGTAAGTAGTGTATTGTTACCTGTATCGGTCGACCCAATACTAACATTGTATCGTAAATGTATTTTAAATTTTTAATAAAAAATTTTAAAAAATCAAGAAAAACAGAAAAATTTAGTAAAAATTCTAAAAAAATCATGACATGAAATAATGATGAATTGCACAAATTACATACATAAAATCACATATGAAGCATTTAGGTCTCTATTACATACCACAAGAGTTATACTTTCATATTACATAAACAAAAACATCTCATAATAACAAAGTTTTTTTAATAAAACATGATACATCAATAATCATAATCATCTTCATTATTTTCTTCTTTTTCTCCTTTTTCGACATCCACATCGTCTCCAAGATACGTGGGGTCTTCATCATCTACCTGTTATGCTCCTTTCATGTTAATCCATTGAATGTCCTTTTCATTCAAAAGAGTCACGGCTTCTTCTCCAACCCATGCATTCAATTGATCAAAATGTTTCAAACTGATGGGATTTGTGCCTCCTTGCTAATAACCTTTCAATTTGCCTAAAAAGATGACATGAAAAATTAAAATTAGTTGAGTTTTGAATGAAAATGACAAATAAACTTTACAATTTTATATACCTTTGCCTTAGTTGTAAGTTGTAGCAAACGTAGACGAGGTCATTGAGCTTTTTATGCTCTAATTTGTTTTTTCTTTTGGTATGGATTTGCTCGAAGATACTCTAGTTTCTCTCGCATTCACTTGCACTACATGTTTGGCCTAGAATGCAAATGACAAAAGCTCTCAGATTTGGAACAACACTTTCAAACCTAGCCCACCACAAGTTTGAAAAAAAATCAAGAAAATGAGAAATCAATTAAAAAACAATAACATATATACAATCATACAAAATATCATAACTAAATAACAATTTCAAATTAAAATTGAAATAGATAAAATAAATTACCTCGACGCATTGTGGCACAGTTTCGCACTACTGCAGGTCTCCCTATATTATACAATGCATTATCATAAGTTTTCATTTCCTTATGAATTTGATCTTAAATGCTATAATCAGGGTTCATCATTTCGATGCAATCTTAAAGTCCCTTGTTGACTTCCTTGTCCATTTTAAACATAGGGGAGTATCTAAATGCATAATTAAAATAATATGTTGCAGCATGAAAAGGTTGATGAAGTTGCTCAATCTCTATGATCAATGATGTTTCATATAGGTATGTAGAATTTTTTCTTCCCATTCAAATTATTTCTAATGACCTCTTTTGCCTTATCTATGACCTCATAGAGATAACTCATAGTTGGTTTGTCTTCATTGTCAACCAATCAAAGCACTTTCACCAAAGGTATAGTTACATGAATCCTAGAATTCACTTTTGAATACAATATCTACAATTTCTTTGGGCTTTCTTTTTTGTGCATGGGGATATGCATTCCACTCATCTGATGAAAATATTTTTTTAGTACAGCTTTATTTTTTATTAAACTTTGCACCGTAAAAAAATTGTAGCAAATCTAGTAACTCTATTATAAAACAACTCGGCACTATCAGTGTACTTTCTCATTAGGCTCAAAACCCATGCATGATTGTAAATAAATTTAGTAATTTTTTGGCAGCATTAAATTGTCTATATTACCTTTTATCAATCTAAGTCTGGTTCTAAACCCAATTAGGTTAGATATGATAATGTTGGATTCGTTAATGCTTAGACCTGGCCCGATACCAACCCATTCACATCCCCAATTTGAGCCAGTGAAGTGGATGAAGTCGTATCCTAGAAAGGGCCAATGAGAATACCCACATCCAAGCTTCCCAAACACTCGGATGCACATCATTATCAGCATTAAAGAGTGGTAAATCTTTTCTCTCAACATTTGAATATTCGCATCATATGAAAGTCATGTCATGCAAAACCATAAAAAAAAATCACTACCATTTCTCCACCTCTAAAAAAGAAAGTATTCCATTTTCCACATTTTATAGAGAAATTTTCCAGCTTGTGTGACTCCGCCGGTTTGGTAGAGGAAGCACATGAATGTCACCAAGGTGAATGGACATCGTGGTTTTAAAATAACACTTTATTCACATCCCTGCCACAAGGTCAAAGTTGGGTATGCTCCTGACAGGATATATCAGCCATGGAGATACATCCCTACCACAAGGTCAAAGTTGAGTGTGCTCCTGGCGGGCTATATCAGCCACAAAAATACATCCCTGCCACAAGGTCAAAGCTAGGTGTGCCCCTGGGGGCTTATTATCTGCCACAGAGATAGAAGTTTGTGTCCAAGAAGAGATGATGGATTTAAAGACGATTTGTAACAGAGTTACTGGAAGCTTCTTAGATAGGTGGAAAGCGCTCACTTTGGAAGGTCGATACTCTTTGCTTCCAAAACTTGATGAGAATCTTGATTCTTCCACGCTTCTCCTATGCTTTCCACATGCTTCATCTATTCTTATTATATGTTCTTTCACTCTACTTTTCATGTTTTTTATGTGTTTTCTCTCACGCTTCTCACTCACTTCCATGTGCTTTTCTCTAAATTGGCTATCATCATTTTTAGATTTTGTTAAAAATTTAATTTTTACACTAAAAAATCATGAAATTTAAGAATAGTCACTTTTATTTTAGTTTTTATTTGTGTTTCATTTCAATTCTCATTCAATTATTATATTACTTTTTTTTATTCTTTGCTTCCCGCTTCCTATACATTTTAAAATGCATTGCTTCTCGCTTCCGCTTCCTGCATTTTTTTCCGCTTTCGCTTCCTATTATGGCAACCTTTCGTAATACTGGTGGTAAGGCCCGCTGGTGTCATTTTGTGTGTGTGTGTGGTTGTAAGTGGGTTAAATATTATTTGTCCAAATTGAAGTCTAATATGTTTGCACCAAACCCAACTCATTATGGGACCTTGTACTTAATGTGATTTAAAATTTTAAACTTTTATAATTTAAATCACTGTGGTTGAAATTATACCCACGGTGGTTAGATCCTATTACTGAGCTTTTGGTTGATAACACTGGGTGTAGGCAGAGGTTTGCAATCTGTCATTCTTGCTTTATCCAAAAGATCAAGAGTGTATTTGTGTTGAGTTAATGACATTTTTCCACCCTATCTGTCCACCTCTACACCAAGAAAATATCTCAGTTCCCCAAGATCTTTGATTTTGAACCGCATACTCAATAAATCTTTAATTCGTTGAATATGGTCTGGAGCATTACCAGTGATCACTATATCATCAACATATATAAGCAAGAAAACAATAGTAGTACCGTCCCTGGATATAAACAAAGAATGATCTAGTTGGGAATGAAAGAAACCGTGGTTCTGAATCTCTGAGGAGAAGCTTTCAAACTATGACCTGGAGGCTTGCTTCAAACCATACAAGGTTCTGGTTAATTTGCATACATATTCTTTTGGATTTCTCTCTGCATAACCTTGAGGTTGTTCCATGTAGACCTCTTTTAAATCTCCATGAAGGAATGCATTTTTAACATCAAGCTGACTAAGGGTCCATCCATGTTCAATGGCCAAGCCAAGTATGATACGAATAGTTTTCATCTTCACCACTGGACTGAATGTCTCATCATAATCTTGATCGTATTCTTGAGTGAAACCTTTGGCAACAAGGCGTGCCTTGTACCGTTCAATGCTACCATCCGGTTTATATTTAATTTTATATACCCATTTTGAACCAACATTTTTATCTAGAGGGCGACCAATTATCTCCCATGTTTGACACTCATGAAGTGCCTCGATCTCTTCATTCATCGCTTCAATCCATTTGTTGGATTTGATAGCTTGACAAAAACCAAGTGGTTCATCTTGTTTTTCAATCTTGGATAGAAAAATCTGAAAATCCATAGAAAAGTTATCCTAACTAACTCACTTCTCAATAGGATGCCTTATCCTACCTGATCTTCTTGGTGCCTCTATATTATTAGACAATGTTACGTGTTCTCCAGCAAGTATATTTGTTTGCTCTCTGGGTCTCCTGATATAGACATTACCTTTATATCTCAGACATTCTGTGTCTAATGCATCATCTGAAACTGTCTCACCATGTATGCTTTCAGGGGCCAAAGTAGATTGTTTTGCAGCATGTGAAATAAGTTCAGCACTGAGCCATGGGTCATACGAATTAGCAACTGCATCCACATGTTCACGATCATAACTTGCTTCATTTCCCAAAAAACTATTTTAATCAAAAATAACATTTCTGAAAATTCTAATCTTCTTATTGACAAGATCATAGCACCTGTACCCCTTGTGTCCATCTCAGAGTTACCAGTCGGGGAAGCAGGAGCAGGAAGCGAGGCACTTTCAAAAATTTAGGAAGCGAGAAGCGTCGGATGACTTAGAAGAAAATTACGAACTGTCTCGGAAGCAACCTAGGAAGCGAACCAGAAGCGACCTAGGAAGCGAACCGGAAGCAAGGGGGAAGCAAAAAAAAATAAAAAAATAAAAATGAAAAAATGGGGAAGCGAGGGGGAAGCGTGAGGAAGCCCGTTTCTCAAAAAAAGCGTGCTTCCCTGCACGTTTCGGAAGTGCAATGTTTCGCGCTTCCGAAACGTGCTTTGGGGAAGCGCGCTTCCTCATGCGCCTAGGCGCTTCCAATAACTCTTGTTCATCTGCATAACCTACAAATTGACATACAGAAGCTTTGTCCTGAAATTTAGTTCTCATGGATTTATCAATGTGTACGTAACATGTGCATCCAAAAACTCGTAGCTCATCATAATTAGGATGTACACCGAATAGAACATAATGGGGAGACTGATTTTCAAGAATAGGCATAGGAAGACGATTTATCACATTAGTAGCAATATGAAAATCTTCTATCCAAAGATTAATAGGTAAGTTACAACCATGCATCATACTCATTGCACTCTCCATAATATGCCTATGTTTACGTTCGGTAATTCCATTTTGTTGTGGGGTGTACGGGTAAGAAACTCTACGATGCATCCCATTATCTTGAAGAAAATCTAAAAATTCTTTGGAGGAATACTCACCACCCCCATCACATTGGAGGATTTGAATATTTTGAGAGAATTGAGTTTTAATGTAGGCATGAAAGTGACGAAACATAAAGAATATCCAGGTAAAGCGAGAGAAACTATCAATAAAGGACAGATAGTATTTGCTTCCAGAAGAGAAAGGATTGAGAGCAGGACCCCAAACATCAGAACATATTATTTCAAAAGGCATGAAAGCTCTTTTATTTATTTGATGAAAGGGAAGTACATGACTCTTGCAGACCTGACAACTGGGACATATTCTGTCCTTCAGTGATGAAGGTGAAACAGTCTCCGGAAGAAAACCATGAGACACTAGTTTTTCAATAAAGACTCTACTACAATGACCAAGACAAGAATGCCAAAGATCTGGCTTATTACATTTAAATATACTTAGAACATCTTTAGAGACACGATCGGACTTAGGCTTCAGGACACTGGAGACTGGATCTTCATTGAAAATATACATGTTTCCACGTCGCTCTCCTTTAGCAAACGTCTACTTCGTTTGAAGATCTTTGACAAAGACATAACAACAACAACAACTACGCCTTCATCCCAAAACAATTGGGGTCGGCGATATAAACCAAAAAAGAAAATCATTCTGGGTCTTCCACATGAATCCTTCTCCTTCAATCATTTCTATCCAATGCCATGTCCTTGGTGAGGTTCAAAGCATTCATATCCTTTTCTATCATCTCCATCCAAGTCTTCTTAGGCCTACCCCGACCTCTTTTAACTAATATATTTTTCCATTTCTCCATCCTTCTAACTGGAGCGTCATTAGGCCTTCGTCGAATATGTCTAAACCACCATAAACGATTCTCTCTCATCTTATTTTCAATGGATGCAACGCCCAGCTTCTTACGTATTTCCTCATTTCAAATCTTATCTTTTATTGTATTTCCATACATCCATCTAAGCATACGCATCTCAGCTACACTCATTTTTTGAATATGATGTCTCTTGGCAGCCCAGCATTCCGTACCATATAGTAAAGTGGGCATAATTGTCGTCCTATAAAACTTTTCCTTCAACCGCAATGACATTCTACGATCGCACAACACTCCAGTTGCACTTTTCCATTTCATCCACCCAACATTTATCCTATGATTTACATCTCCATCAATTTCTCCATACTTTTGAATGATATATCCCAAATATTTGAAACAGTCATCCACCGGTATTTCTTGCTCACCAAGCTTCACTACACTCCCATCATTACGTCATTGCTTAC
This sequence comes from Nuphar pumila, assembly GCF_984573655.1. Classification (NCBI taxonomy): domain Eukaryota; kingdom Viridiplantae; phylum Streptophyta; class Magnoliopsida; order Nymphaeales; family Nymphaeaceae; genus Nuphar; species Nuphar pumila. Next base: position 21,601,195 of record NC_143262.1, on the reverse strand, counting down.
TAAACCGACATTCCATATATTCTGTCTTACTCTTACTCAACTTAAAACCTCTTGCTTCCAATGTTTGTCTCCATAATTCTAACTTAGCATTAACCCCAACTCTAGACTCATCAATCAAAACAATATCATCAGCAAACAACATACACCACGACACATTTTCTTGAACTGATCTTGTAAGCTCATCCATCATTATAGCAAATAGGAAGGGCTTAATGCAAATCCTTGATGTAACCCAACCGTTATAGGAAAATTGGTTGTCACCCCTCCACAAGTGCGGACATTGGTTACTACTCCTTCGTACATATATTTAATTATACTAATGTACTTGAGAGAAACACCTTTCTTCATCATTGTCTACCAGAGAACATCCCTAGGTACTCTATCGTATGCCTTCTCCAAATCAATAAAAACCATATGCAAATCTTTGTTCCTCTCTCTATATCTCTTAATAAGTTGTCTAAGAAGATGTATAGCTTCCATAATTGATCTTTCAGGCATAAAACCAAATTGATTCTCCGATATCATGACAACCTTCCTCAACCTATACTCAATCACCCTCTCCCAAAGTTTCATAGTATGACTCATGAGTTTTATACCACGATAGTTTGTGCAATCTTGTATATCACCCTTATTTTTATATAGAGGCACCAAAGTACTCTTCCTCCACTCATTAGGCATCTTATTTGTTCGCCAAATCTTGTTAAAAAGATTTGTCAACCATTCTAAACCTTTCTCACCCAAGCATTTCCAAGCCTCGATAGGTATACCATCTGGGCCAACTGTCCTTCTTGATTTCATGTTCTCCAAAACCTCTGCAATTTCTTTCTTTTGAATCTTGTGCATGAAGTCACGATTCATCTCATGAAATGAAATGGAGAAGTCTCCAAGATTCTGAGCATGACTTCCATTAAATAGCTTATCAAAATAATCTTTCTATCTCTCCTTAATCTCCTCATCTTTGACTAAAACCCTTTGTGTTTCATCTTTGATACATCTAACCATACCCAGATCCCTCGATTTCCTATCTCTCATCTTTGCAAGCCTATAAATATCTTTCTCGCCTTCTTTGGTATCCAACTTATCATAAACCTCCTTATATACCTTATCCATCGCATTTCGAACTACTTTTTTAGCTTCTTTCTTTGCTATCATATACTTCTCCAAATTCTCATTATCACGACTCTTACTTAGATTTCTATAACACTCTCTTTTAACTTTAATAGTTAATTTGACATCCTCGTTCCACCATGATGTATCTTTACCTAGCGGTGCACCGCCTTTAGACTCACCCAATACCTCCTTAGCCACCTTTCTCATGTCACCCGCTATCTTATTCCACATTGATTTTGAATCCTCCTCGAGACACCAATCAGCTTCCTTAACTGCCTGCTCTACAAACATTCCTTGTTTAGCTCCTTTCAGTGCCCACCACTTAATTCTAGGATTTATCCTATGTCTATCCCTTTTACGGCATTTTCTAATTCTAAGATCTAAAATTAAGACTGTATGTTGTGTAGTTACACTTTCTCCTGGTATAACCTTACAATCGATGCAACGACCCCTATCTCTCTTTCTAAGTAGGAAAAAATTTGTCTAACTCGTATTAACCCCACTTTTAAATGTTACTAGGTGAGACTCCCTCTTCCTAAACCAAGTGTTTGCTAAGATCATATCATAGGATAAACCAAAATCTAAAATCCTTTCTCCACTTTTGTTTCTTTCTCCTATACCATAGCCTTCATGGATACTCTCAAATCCATCCCTACTAATGCCTGAATGTCCATTAAGGTCACCGCCGATGAAAAGCTTTTCTCCATATGATATCCCTTGTGCTACTCCATCTAAATCTTCTCAAAATTGACGCTTAATGGAATCATCTAAACTTACTTGAGGTGCATAAACACTAATAATATTAATAATATCCGTACCTAATACTAATTTAATAAGTAAAATCCTATCACCCTTCCTACAGACCTCAACTACATTATCTATAAACTCACGACTAATAACAATCCCTACTTCATTCCTATTCCTATTTATTCTTGTATACTAAATCTTATATCCCCAAGGTTCTATCACTTTTGCTTTCTCACCTACCCATTTGGTCTCTTATAGACATAAAATATTCATCTTTCTCCTACACATAACATTTACTAACTCTGCCAACTTACCAGTTAAAGACCCTTTGTTTCAAGTGGCTAACCTAATTTTATGGTCTTGAACTATCTTCTTTACCCCCACCCGTCCAACAAAGTGAGGGAACCCTTGCCTATTTGACACTACACTCGGGCACCGGTGTGACACGTCGCTTCTGGGCGACGACCTAACAGCCCTTGCCCATTTATCACTGCCTCTGGGCCTATAGAGTACAGCGCGTTGCTCAGTAGGGAACGCCCCAACAAAATTCTCATATTGGTTCATATTCATAGGGTGTGACTAAGTTTTTATGCTGGCTGTCACTGGCCTACCACAACCCTCCTTTATTCGGGCTTGGGACCAGCAGTGTATAACTAAACAGTTATACATAGGCGAAGTTACAAAGACAGAAGTAGGAGTAAATTCCACAGATGAATTGGTAGAATCAACAAGATTAGAAAAAGAGACAATGTTTTTATTTATATTTGGTGCATGGACAACATTGGATAAAGGAATGGATGAAGACTCAGACAAAGGAACGAGGATATTGCCTACGTTTGAAATAGGGTGGTGTGTCCCATCTCCAATTACAATATTATATTTACCAAAATATGTGATCAAAGTAGAGAACTTACCTGCATTGCCAGTGACATGAGTTGTTGCCCTAGAGTCCACATACCAAACTCCATCATCATTCTGTTTCAAGTTCAAGTTGGTCATTGCAGACAAGAGAAGATCCTTAGCATCATCACTGACCCAAAAAGTACCTACGGTTCCTGGTGTGGCAACATTTTTATGGTTTTGCATTCTGTTACGATTTTGTGGGTTGAGCCAGTAGTTAGCCTTAATATGACCACGTTTGTTGCACAAATAGCATGTGAGAACACTCTTTGAAGAGTCGGCAGTGAAATTTGGCATAGGTAGCAACCCACGTCCGCCCTGGATTTGAGCTCCTCTGCCACGCCCCCCTTTATAGGAAAGATCTCCTCGTGTGCGATCAGTTGTCATGCCTGTGGCAAAAACATCATGCGTAGATGATTGCCCTGCTGAAGTATCAAACATGCTTTTCAAAGACATTTCGTACTGGAGCAGTTTAGCACGTAAATCCTCAAAATTGGGCAATGTAGGTAAACACAATAAAGAAGTGACAAGAACATTATACTCTGACCCTAGGGCACTCAGTGACTGCTACACTTTTTCCTTATCTGATACTGGATATCTGACAATTGCTAATTGATCTGTGATGCTTTTAACTTGATTTAAAAATTCAATAATAGTCATTGACCCCTTTTTCAAAAGCTGGAATTCACGCTTGAGAAATAACACCTTAGCTTCTGATATCTGAGAGTAAGTCTGAGCTAGAGTCTCCCACAATATTTTAGTTGTGCAATCATCAGGAATAAAAACTAATACCTCTTGAGACAATGTGGAAGTGATATACGCGACAAGGGCATGATCGCGCTTCATCCATGCAACAAATGCAGGGTTGCGAACAATGTTTGCCAGTCCTCCTTCCTCTTTTGGTTCTTGTGTGATAAACTCTGAAAGCACTGAAACATAGCCATCCAAGTGACCTGAAAGATCTTGACTTCGAATAAATGAGTAATCTGCCTTTTCCAAGTCAGATAGTTATTTGAATTTATTTTTTCAGAGACAGGCTGTCCCAGAAAGTTGGAAGAAAGACCAAAGTTGGCAGAAGTATCTATTGACAAACCTTGGAAATTCATATTGAGGGATTAAGAGGAATCAAGAACAACAACAATAGCTTTAAAGGGAAATCTGAAATCAAAACAGCGAAGCAAGTTCGATGTGATTGATTTCAGATTGATTATAGGACCAAAATAAAGGAGAAAACGTGAAATAACCCACACGACACAATCGACAAGTGGAGAACAGCAGATTTTAGAAGATGAGGTGCAGATTTGAAAGAAAACAGATATCTAGTCGCTAATTTTAGAAATATATGAAGATGAAGACAGACACATAAATGTTTTAGGGTTTAAGAGGAAAGATAGAGAAAAACACGACAGATCTAAGGAGAATATTTTAGATATGTTGGAGATACACAGCAGATCTGAATGTGATTCAGATTTGCAATAAGAGTATTGGATTTTTAGGAAGCGTGAGGTAGAGGAAGAAGAAAAAAGTGACAAACCTTTAGGAGACGAAGATAGACGGAGAAGAAGAGGGTGACAGGAGGCAGATCAACACCTGTTGACGAGAAGGAAAAGACGACTTTTCACGCCCAGAAATTCCGCTGCTCTGATACCATATTAAATCTGTTGATAAACTGAAACATTCCGTAGAAAATAAAAAAGATGAGGAGGAAGAAGAGGGGAGTTTACTGGGAATCGACAACCTCCTTTTTTTCTTATATGCTGCGGTAAACCCCTTGATTAGATTAAATAGGGTTACAACATTTTTACATGGACAAAAATGCCCTGTATTAGAAATACATATTACATTATAAAACCCATGAATGGATATGGATCCTTTATCGGATCCATATCTAATCCATATTCTAATAACTACCACGGTGGTTAGATCCTATTACCTGCAAGAAAAGTTGAAATTAGAAAAAGAAAGTCATAATGAAGGTGGTTGTGTGGAAGGTTGGTGGTTTTAATTGGTTTAAACGGGGTCCCTCCAGCATGATAGATAGGTCAGGAAAAACAATCATCCCAAGTTTTTTAATTTTAACCATTTCCTCTTCTAAGTCATTAATAAAGGCGATAAAACAAAACTAGTTGGGCTCAACCAACCTTGAGAGACTTTCAGTCAAGGTAATTAGGCAAGTATAGGTTTTGACCCGAACCCACTCAGCTGCCCAATCCATATGGACCTTCTAAGTAAAATTAGGTTGAACTCAAGAAAATGTGATACTCGATAACACCACCTCTTTTGAAGTGACAAAATTTCATTACAATGTTTTTTTTAATATTATGTTTTCCATTTCTGTTTATATTGTCATATTGAGCATCCACATGCATTGCATCCATCTAGATCTCCTCACGTGCATTGCACGTGGATTCCACTAGTATATATGTGTGTGTATAAAACTCAATAAAATTGAAGTATGACCAGAATTTATAATTAGGTACCTAAATGCCAAGCAATATGGAGTTATATTGACAATTTGAATTAATGTGTGAATTTAAAACAACAAAGGACTATTATCTAACAAATAATTTAGAAAAGTAACACAACCCTAATAGACATGATTCCTGATTTTATAATTCTTGAAAACATAAGAGACGATAAACAAATTTTGGTATGGATGCTTTCTCCTCTTTCTTCTTGCAGATATGCTATCATCTTTGCTCTTATTTCATTTAAAAAGTCTAGAAGGCAAACAGGGCCATATGAATTCATTCCAGTCTGGAGGATGATATTTAAAGCTATATATTCTGCCCTTAGTTTTAGTGAAACAGAAAAGACACAGTGTCTTTCATTGCCAAGTGGGTGTTTTTTTGCAAATTGTTTTCTTGAATACAAAAATATATATGTACAAACATGAATATGTGTGTTCTTGTTTGCCTTAATTCATTGGTTGTCCTTATCTCTAGATGTGGAGAACTAGTGCAGTAGAATCCCCTGGCCTGATGCATGAGTTGAGTTCCATGGCCCAGTGCACGGGCCATGGGTTTTAGTTAGGGACCTGAAATCAATGGTCTGGCAGCCATGTTTTAGATTTCTAGTAATGAATATCAGAGGAACATTCCCCCTGTTTGATATGTAGGAATTTAGCAAAGAAGGTAGGAAAATTAGTATCACCTAACTATTTTAAATTTCTGATCAAGTCATCATCATTGCCATTATCATCATCATTATGCCTTGTCCAATTTACATCCTGCAGCCTAAAATCTAATCAAGTGGGATTTTCCAAGTGGAATGATGCATATAAATACTTTCCGTAATAAAAAAGTTTTCTAAGTTTTTTCCTTGACTAACCACCCAAATCATTTAACTGGAGGATAAGAGGATTGAAAGAGGGAAAAAGGAGAAGTCTTAGAACAGCTCTCCGGCAAATCACTTCCATATGTTTCAATTGTGATTGTGTTATAATATGTAATTTTGGTCTGTGTCCTGCCATGCAAGTTCAATTTTGTAAAAGTATGTATTATTATTATGCATGTCTACATATTTTACACCCTGTCTGGATGAACTTCATTCGTGAATGTCTATGTCTTGCTCATTTTGTGGAAGCACCTCTCCTATGTTGGGCATTATAAAAACTTGGGTAATCTGAGTTCATCCAAATAGGCTTATATTGCAACTCCTCTTTAGCCTCTTTATTCTTTTTGTTGTTTTCATTAATGTACAAAATGGTAATCACTATCAAGGTTCTTTGTCCAATCACATAGAGCATGATCACTTGTAATGCAGAAAAGCTCTGACTAGAAGAAGGGTTGTTTCTTGTTGTGAAGGATATCTCAAGGTTATAATTAAGCACTCATTGGAAAGAGCTCTGTGCAACAATAGAAGATTGTGGCCCATTACTCTATTTTGGTCAACTTTTGCTTCTTTCTTTACTTAGGGATGCATGTTTTTTCCTAATCATGCAAAAATATTCAATATGGATCATTTGCCTCCAACCAAGTCTCCATGCATGATGCAAATACTTGATAATGGAGGTTACACCAATTTCTTTCCAGGACTTTTCTTATATATCTCTATGCTTGAGTGTTTCTTTATTTTGGTTAACAACTAAAACATGCTGAATGGTTGGGAGGTTTCCTTTACAAGTTCCTCTTGATTGAGTTTATTGCATTTTGAAAATTACATGCTAAGAGTTTCAGTATCACCTGTAAAATTTTATACTTTATTATGTAAATTTAATATTCAAATGATGTACCATCATTCTTTTTAACCCTCCTCTGCTAAAAGTACAAAGTTTGAATGGGGATTTTATAACTTTATAAGCAATGGGGATTCAAATTACTTTATTTAGCATGGATGATCTGTCAAAGAGGTAAATTCTTATATTCTTAGGAGGGCATAAAAAGCATTAACTAAATTCAGCCAGCACAAATTGCTGTTTCCACATTCCTCTTGTGAAATTTCATTCTAGGAGTTCTGAAACTGCAAAGATGTCTTCAAGTTTCACAGTGGGCTTAAAGGTTTGGTTTAAAACATTCTGTCATGTGGCATGCATTTTAAGGTTCATTCATGATGAGACCAGTAGGACAGCTAATATAAACTTAAATATAGCTCATCAATTGCCTCTATATCATATTTTCCCATCATGAGGACCAGCTAAGGTGTTGATGCTAGAAGAGCTTTGCCCTTTGGAGATAAACTAGAATCATGGATTGACCATTTCCTTCCTAGTTAGTATGCTGATGATATTTAATATCTAATTTTTCCGTTTTTTACTCTTCTGGTGTCTAGAATAATAGTGGACACTACACAGGAGATGGATCAGTTGACATGCATGGGAGGCCTGTTCTGAAGCATAATACAGGCAACTGGAGGGCTTGCCCCTTTATTCTTGGTATTTTGGCTATGCAAACTCAGTCGGTTTTCTTTTTTCCTTTTGGCTAGTCTTTTGTCCTGTATTTGTTCATGGGCACATATTTGTAATCTTACGGTTTATAACTTTATAATCAACTACAAAATGCAGGAAATGAATGTTGTGAGCGGTTGGCATACTATGGTATTGCGACTAACCTTGTCACATACCTCACCAAAATACTACATGAGGGGAATGCCTATGCTGCAAGTAATGTTACCACCTGGCAAGGCACCTGCTATCTTACACCACTTATTGGAGCTGTTTTGGCTGATGCATATTGGGGAAGATACTGGACGATTGCCGTGTTTTCTTCAATTTACTTCTTTGTAAGCACAAATCTTTGAGCAAAGGAAAATTTTTGATCTGTCGTTCATTTTATTTGTGAACTTCCACTATGCAAATGCGTTGTAATTTTATTTTTCTGTTCTTTCAGTTTTTCTTATTATCTGATCTTTTGCAAAAAGCTGGCTGAAGGTTCCTGGTTTTGCTATGTAGGGAATGGCTACCTTGACTCTTTCAGCATCAGTTCCTGCATTCAAACCTCCGTCTTGTATTGGTGAAAATTGTCCTGAAGCAAGTGCTGCACAATATGCCATATTCTTTTTTGGCCTCTATTTGATTGCATTAGGAACGGGTGGCATCAAACCTTGTGTATCATCCTTTGGGGCTGATCAGTTTGACGACTCTGACCCAGTAGAAAGGGTGAAAAAAGGTTCCTTCTTTAATTGGTTCTACTTTTCTATCAACATTGGAGCTCTTATTTCAAGCAGTTTGCTTGTGTGGATACAAGACAATGCTGGCTGGGGCTTAGGGTTTGGTATCCCCACATTATTCATGGGTCTTGCCATTGGAAGTTTCTTCTCAGGTACACCACTCTATAGGTTTCAAAGACCAGGAGGAAGCCCTTTGACAAGAGTTTGCCAGGTTGTGGTTGCTTCTATCCAGAAGTGGAATGTGAACGTCCCTCTTGATAGTTCTCTTCTATATGAAGTAGAAGATAAGAACTCAGCTATTGAAGGGAGTCGGAAATTGGAGCATACTGATGAATTCAAGTACTTTCTTCTCCAAACTTTACTGCATAATTGTATGGAGAAAGTTTGATTGCTTGCAGAATAGCATTGCATGAGCTTGATGACAAATCACAATTCTGTGAATTACATTACGTTTGTGAAGCCTACTGATAGACAGCGTGTGTTTTAGTTTCAAAGTTTTCCAGTACTTTTATTAAATTATCTTCCAGACCTTTTCTAGTATTTTTTTTTTGGAATTACTCCAGTCATCCAATATCCACATGCTTTGAGCTCCTTTAGTTACTTTTGATGATTTGTTTCTTCTGTAGGTTTCTTGATAAAGCTGCTATAGTGGTTGATGAAGAGGTCAAGACCAGTGATTTGACTAATCAATGGAGACTTTGCACAGTCACGCAGGTGGAGGAACTAAAAATTCTGGTGCGAATGTTTCCTATCTGGGCCACTGGCATAGTATTTTCCGCTGTCTATGCACAGATGTCTACCATGTTTGTGGAACAAGGGATGACCATGGATACCTCCCTTGGTTCATTTACTATTCCTCCTGCATCACTGTCGGCGTTTGATGTAATAAGCGTGATTGTTTGGGTCCCTGTTTATGACCGCATACTTGTGCCCATAGTGAGAAAATTCACGGGAAAGGAGAGGGGATTCTCTGAGCTGCAGAGGATGGGAATCGGCCTCTTCATATCAATATTGTCCATGATTGCAGCTGCCTTAGTTGAAATCAGGCGCTTGCAAATTGTCAAAGAGCTTGGTTTAGTAGACTCAAAAGCGGCAGTGCCCATGAGCATATTTTTGCAGATACCACAGTATTTTTTGATTGGTGCGGCTGAAGTATTTACTTTCATTGGACAGCTTGAGTTCTTCTATGATCAATCCCCTGATGCAATGCGGAGCCTGTGCAGTGCATTCTCCCTACTGACTACTGCCCTTGGTAATTACTTGAGCACTTTTATAGTGACTGTTGTGACAGCCGTGACGACAAAAGGAGGGAGTGCAGGTTGGATACCCGATAACCTGAATAAGGGCCATCTGGACTACTTCTTTTGGCTATTGGCTGGGCTTAGCTTATTGAATCTCTTGGTTTATGTCGCTTGTGCTGGTCGGTACAAGTGCAAGAAGGCCTCTTGATTATGTTTCTCTATTCCATGATTTTAGATCATTTGTTTACACACTCATCCTGTATATATTTGTTCAAAGACATTCATACTTTAGAATCTGTATTATTTCCTGACAGGAAAAACATTCGACAGTATGTTCTACTGTATTTGCTCTAGCTTTAAATGCTATGACGACGCTTCTGTCAAAAGTATTATCCTCCTCTAGAATGGAGCTGTCTGTGGGTCAGACCCTGGTTCATTGCTACACTAGTAAGGACTGGACTGTAATAGTGCCTGCATGTGTATCTGATAAGCTTTTCTGATAAGGATTTGGTAGGATTCTGAGTGAATCCTATGGGATTTAATGATTTGGATACCCTTGGCCCCAACCTAGATTATAGAACAAAGCTTGGTTTCTTGGCAATGAGCCAGCCGGGGACTATGTAGGTCTGTCAGGCTTCCTTTTAGGACCCTGGCACCTGGTCAAAAGCCTGGCCTGCTATGTTACAGGGCAGGCTTTTGCCCACAGGCTACCTGCTTAACCAACTTGGGTTGGATGGGCCCAGCCCTGGCATGAACCTCTGGAGTGTTTGAATGCCTCGGTTATCAGAACTGTGTATTGATTTTGGAGTGGGCCCCATACTGATAACCAGGGTATCCAAACGCTGAATCTGAAGTAAAGATGACGTTGACAACTGACTATCAATAATAAACACAATTGCTGGATTTTGAGCCGTGCTCTCCTGTAAGTAGGGATGCACATGTGCAAGCTCGGCTCGGCTTGTGCCGATCTCGGCTTGGTTTATTAAGCTCATCCAGAGTACAACAGATTGAGCTGGCCCGGCCAAGTAACCTGGTGTCGGCTTGTGCCGAGCTCGGCTCAGTTCATTAAGCTCATCCAGAGTGCAACAGATTGAGCTGGTCCGTGCTCAGCTCAGTTCGTTGCGTTTTTCCCTGAGCGTCTGGGTTTTACAATGCGAGAGACCTTACAGCGAGGGGGCGTCAGTCGTTGGGGTGAGGCGACTGTGGGGGGAGATAGAGGTGATGGTCTGGTGTTTGGCTCGAACTGGTTCAGGCAGACGGCACACTCTAGCCCATCCTTGGGCACTCGGAGCATTCGAACCGGAAGACAGGGAGCGACTCGATCAGCTTGCGATCGACGCCGAAGTTCTTCTGGAAGGGATGAGGGAGGGGGCTCATGGAGGTATTTAGGGTTGCCGACGCGGCTTCCTCTGCTGCCCCGCTTGCAATGCCTTTGTGTAGAGAAGAATCAGGAAAGTGATGGAGAAGAGTGTCGTAATCATGAGGGCGCCAACAATCACAGTGACGCTCGGCCAAAAGGGAGTGAGGCTCGACTTACCCACCATTGAAGATGGCCGTGATGGAGGGGCCAACGACGCCGTGGCCTCCTCTGCCACCGCGAATTCCATGGCTCCGAGGACCAGCGGAATGCAGCAAATGGAGAGCGGCAAAAAGGAAGGTAACAGTTGTCATCGTCATCATCTTCCTCTCCTTCCTGCATCTCTCTCTCTCTCTCTCTCTCTCTCTCTCTCTCTCTCTCTCTCTCTCTCTCTCTCTCTCTCTCTCTCTCGCGCGCGCGCGCGCGCGCCGTTCGACGATCGGTGACTGGTGTGGACCCCTTTACCGATGTCGTGAGGTCCTCTTGGGCGAGCGGGGACTCTCTTCGTCCGTTGTCATCATCTTGCTCTCCCTCGGGGGCGTTGGGGTATAGGCTACCTCGGCTCCTTGGCGGTATATGTGCCCCTATGTTGGCTGGAGGCTTTTTGCAACCTCGGGGTGAGAGACTGCTGTCATCATCATTATTTGTAGTATCATCTTTTCTGGGCTCGTTGCACGAAGGCGGGCGGGCTATCAGGTGGATTGGCGGGTGTGACGAGGCATCTGTGCCTCGGTCAGGTAGATGCTTGCGGTCATGGGAATCCGGTCGGTCTGAGTCGCAAGTTACGTTGCTGCGGAACCTTTTGGTGGATCCATTCTTCGAGGTTGATGAGGATCGGGGACTGTCAGGGGTCGCCTGGGCGACTAAGGGTTCTCTCAGCCCCTATGCAGTTGCAACATCTTCAAATTCGTTTGCTATGTCCTATGGAGAGTCTGGTATTGGGCCTTTCTTTCAAAAGAGGTCTCACTTTTCGGAGGACTCAGTTCTTGCTCGGGCCCACAGGTCGCCTAGTATCGGAGTCTCGATCCGACAGTGTTTTTTCTGTAGGCTAGTTGATGGCCTTTCAACCTTGGTTTTGTCTATCTCAAACAATTGCATCGTCTGTCTGCTTCGCCTGGTCTCCATCAGTTGGGTAAGTGCCCCTCTGTTAGCCGTGTATTGCAGGGCTCCGCCTACATTGATCAACTCCTCTTTTATCTGGGAGGGTGACTTCGAAGGCATGGGGAGTTCCCCAAACTCGGTCTATCCGTCGTCTGCGGGTTCGTCATCTATGAGTGATCATCTTTCATCCATTATGGGTCTGTCTGTGGACGATGCAGCCCGGCGTCTCGAACTCGCGCTTACCCAAACCCAGTTACTCAGCATCAATTCTGTTATGCGTGAGTCCCTGGCTGCGATCGCAGATCGTTTACCGATGTTGGTCGTGGATGAGGGGTGTTTCACGAACGTCAGCGCCCTTTCTCCTTCGGTCGGGGGGTTATCTCAACCTGAGCGGGGTGGTCTCCCAATAAGGAGACGTCGTCGGCCTTCGCTTTCTCCATCCGGCGAGTCTGGGGTCTCTCCTAGGCGGTCTGTGAGGATCCATACTCCTCGGGGATTTTCGGACTTTCAGTTATGAAGATCTTGTGTTGGAATATTCAAGGACTGAATTGCCCCTCCAAACGTCTTTTCCTGGCGAGTTGGATCCGCCAAGAAAAGTCTGATCTGATTGCTCTTTATGAAACAAAGATGGCAGATATCCTGAGCTCTGTCGTCTCCGAAATCTGGCGTGGTGCAGATTTCTTCTTCAAGCTTGCGATTCAATATGTGGGAGGCATCCTCATCCTCGAGAAGCATTCTCTAGCCTTACAACAGGTGGATGAAGGTACGTTTTCCATATCAATTACTCTTCCACTTCCTTCAATCGCAAATCCAGTTGTGGTCACTATGGTGTATGGTCCCCATCGTCAAAGCCGGCGGGAGGAGTTTTGGTTGGACTTGAATAGGGTCATTGCTTCATTTGGGGACCATCATATTATTATGGGAGATTTCAACTGCCTTCTGTCTCCTATCGACTCAAGTATTCTGGTGCCATACTCGGCTTCAATGAGGATTTTCCAAAACTTTATTCAGATGAACCGGTTGTACCACGTTCCCCATGTAGGCGAAGCTTTCTCGTGGACCAATCGACGATCTAGACCATGCTTTCGTCTGCTAGACAGGGTGTTTGTTTCGTCAGATCTGCTGAGTTCTATTAATGACATTTCATGTTACCTACTTCCACCATCTGTCTCGGACCATAGTCAGATTGTTATTCGATGGGGACAAGGCTTCACCAGCGACAGATTCTTTAGATTTGAGCAATGGTGGCTTAACGAGGCGGGTTTCGAGTCATTAGTCCAACAATCTTGGAGTAGACCTTGCTATGCGGTTCGGGCGGCTACTAGATGCATGGTTAAGCTTTTTTGCCTATCCCGCGATATCAAATCTTGGCTTATCTCCAATAAAATAAGCAAATTCCAAAATATGGAGGATTGGGAGTGTGAGTTGTCTTCTATAAATCATTCTCTCTTGGATACGACCTATATGAATGCATCAGATATTGAAAGCCTCAATGCTAGATCGGCCGAGCTGACTCTTCTAGTGCAATCTTGGCGTCTAAAGGATGAGATTCGTTGGAAGCAGCAGTCAAGGGTGACTTGGCTTAAAGCGGGTGACGGGAATACAAGGTTCTTTCATTCTTTAGTGTCGCACAGGCATCGAAGACATGTGATTCATTCTATGTATATCAACGGTGTCTCCTTTTCGGGCGATCAGGTAATCAATGTTGTCACCAACTATTTCTCTAACCTGTATTCCTGCAACCAAGCTGCAGGTGGCAATATGGGTATGACTTTATTTTTGTCCTTGGATCGAGCGCTCTCCAACTCGATTCAGGGGTTATTCACCAAAAAAGAAATCCTCTCGGTGGTGCAGGACTCGTCTGGGTGGAAAGCTCCAGGTTTTGATGGGTATCCAGTGGATTTCTTTCGCATATTCTGGCAATGTGTTAAGAGTGACATTCTTAGTGTCTTCGCTGAGTTTCATCGCAATGGCAGATTGTCGGTTCATGCTCACCTAGAAATTGTGTCACTTATTCCTAAGGAGGAAGCCGCATCAGATATCTCGCGGTTTCGACCTATATCAGTGTTAGGGAGCTTATATCGCATTATTTCCAAGGTCTTGGCTAATAGGATGCGGTCAGTCACTCCTAGGATTTTTTCGGAGGCTCAGTTTGCCTTCATTCCTAACAGAAGGCTTCAACATTCCTTCATTTTGGCCACAGAAGTGTTGCACTCTCTGAAGATCAACGGGGGGGCCTTTTTCACTCTTAAGCTTGACTTTCATAAAGCCTACGACTCGGTTCATTGGCCGTTCCTCTTCAACATGTTGGCGAACCTGGGCTTCGGTAGGCGTTTCTCTAGCTGAGTGCATGAGCTGGTTACCAATGCCCAGTCACGGATTAAGATCAATGGGGTCAAGGGAAATCAATTCAAACTTGGTTGTGGTCTTCGGCAAGGATGTCCTTTGTCTCTGTTACTCTTTAACATCGTCTCTGAAGGCATTGTGGTTTTGGTTAAGAGGGCAGTGGAGAATGGTCTAATTGAGTCTCTCGGTATACAAGAGTGTCGTAGTCAGATCCTGACTTTCGCTGATGACATAATTATCTTCGGAAGGGCGTCCATCCAACAAATGTTAAGATTCAAGCTTGTCCTTTTTTTCCTATCGATGTCAGGGTTATCTATCAACTACGATAAGTGTTGTCTATCCATGGTCAATGCTAGACATGGGTCAGCGGATATTCGGGTGCTCGGTATCGAAAAACTCCTTTTCTTACCTGGGTCTGCCGCTTCAAATTAGTCGTGTAACAACGACAGCCTGGAGCGCTACTATCCAAAGGGTTCAGAACAAAATATCGGGCTGGCAAGCTTCCTACCTTTCTATCGCGGGTAGACTGACTCTCATCAAGCACGTTCTTTCTGCTATGCCATAATTTTTTATGTCTATGTTCCTGATGCCTATGGCGGTTAGTAAGAATCTAACTCAGGTAGTGGCGAACTTTCTGTGGTCGGGGCGAGGTACCAACAACAAACGCCACCTCATAGGGTGTGACACACTTCGCCTTCCCCTATATAGCGGGGGGGGTTGAGAATCAAGGATCCAAGGCTGAGGAGTATGATTCTCGTCGTGAAGCAGAGCTGGCTTGCCCACCAACCTGGGTCCCCGTGTGCAAGCATGCTTCTGGCTAAATACAGAGGTGTGGAATCCTTGGTGGGGGCCACTAGCGTGCGTCAGCGAACAATGTCAAAGCTTCGTCGATCATGGATCCAAGCTTGGTCTGCGGTTATGTTACATAATGGTAATGTTGACTCGCAGTCCCAGTTCGTTGGACGCATCTTTGCTCCGAACGGATATTTCTGCTCAAAAGAAGGCTACCTCGCTCTCCTTCCGTCCGGGGTGGACCGGTTTCCGACCAGCCTGCTCTGGGGCAAGGGTCCGACTCCGAGATCATGTTTCCTGGCTTGGCTAATCTTACACGATCTGGTGCAGACTGACAATTTCCTCAAATCCATCGGATTCCATCAGTCGAGTAAATGTGTGTTGTGTGAGGCGGCCGAAGAATCTGCGTTTCACCTTTTTTGGGAGTGCTTTGTCTTTCAAAACATTTTCAAGGTGACTTGGAATAAGCCAGGGGTCAACATGTGCCAGGAATCGTTCGCCAGCGATTTGTTGTGGGGTCCTAAGCAAGTTCGTCATTGCAACTATTGGCGGATTATTTGGCGAACCTGGCTTCTCTCGTCATGGTGGGTTGTATGGATGACTCGCAACAACGCTATCTTTCGGCATATTCCGGCAGTGTTCAACAAAATGGTGAACCTTATTTTGGCGGACGTGTATGCCATTCTTCGCATCAACATCCCTGATCTTCAACACAATCTGCCCACAAGGACCACTCATGATCCAGGGTGATGCTCGCCGACAAACTGGAGTTGTTTCGTGTTTTTCTGTTATCTTTTTTTTTCATTTTTCTTTTCTCTTTCTTCTTTTTTCCTTCGTTTTGGGGCTCCTTGGCATGTCTTGGGCCTGGCGGGTTATCTGGTAGGTTCAATGTTGGTTGAACCTGTTTTCGTAATGTTGATGGTTATAGTTCGTCTCTCTCTCTCTCTCTCTCTCTCTCTCTCTCTCTCTCTCTCTCTCTCTCTCTCTCTCTCTCTCTCTCTCTCTCTCTCAACCCTAGTTTGAAAGGGTTAAAAACTTAAAGCAGGGTGAGGCAGACAGACGGAGCGGGTTGAGTCTGAAATACCCAGTACCAAGTACCAAATGAGCCAAGCCTTATCGAGCTCGACAGGTCGATCAAGCTCGATCCAGCTCGTTTCCTTGTGCATCTCTATTTATAAGTTAATTTAAGTAATTTGTTGAATATATATGTGTAACGTCCCCTAAAATCTTGGACTTGTAACTTTTTAAGAAAATTTTGAAAGCGTTGTAATCATTCTTTTTTTAGAGTTTAAAATAACAATTTAGCAAAAAATGGTGTTTAAAATAACAAATCAACGGACCTTGAGCGCATTACAGGTGAACCTTCCTTTATACAACGGGTTTGTAACTTCATACATTCATTGAAACCAAATAGATTCAAAGCGAGGTTTTACAGTTTATAAGAAAAGTGGAATTTCAAAAAAACCTTTATACTAAATTACAAAAAAAAGAATATCCTCAGGAATGAAATGTCAGGAAAATAGTCTCATATTAAAATCATCACGTTATCGCACTATCGCCTGCCGTTTTGATCTAATCATCACATGTACCCATGAAAAGGTCAGATTGAGAAAAATCTGGTAAGTGCATAAATATCAAAATTAAAAACAAAACTAACATATATATTGTCTTTTTCGTGATGTGCAATTCAGAATAAGCAAAAAAAGGACGATAACCTTATTTCGATATTAACTGTCTTAAGGGTACGCATAGGAAAAACATAGAAACAACTGAGATTGCTCGATGGTTTGTTATTCTATGTATTTTGAAACCCCGGACAACTAGCTGAGTTCGCTCCTAAGGGGACAATCGATGACTGATAGATAATTCCCTAGAGGCCACTTGTTCAAGGGGATGCATCCATACTTCTGCAGAAGATATTGGGACCTACCACCTAGGATAATTTTTGGTAGCTCAGACCTCTAATTTTGATGATCGGGGATACCGAGTTCAATTGGTACTCGAAAAGCGTAGCTGTTAACAACCTGTCCATCTAAGTTTTTGTATCATCTCATTCTCTTCCTTGACGGAACTAAATAGACAAGTGGGTACGTCAGATTCTATTTTAACTGACGACCCATTCTACATGCTCTGATCTTTCAAACCAACTCGAGCATCTTGCCTGTGAAGACGATTATCACCATTTATATGATTTTCTTTCCATCATTGTGCATTTGTACGCTACAAGGTTAACATGAGCCTTTCATCCAATCATAATAGTATTAACATGCAGTGCATGTCTGATAGTACTGTTATGATGAAAGGGATAATGGTTTCTCATAAAGAAACTCCAAGATTTAAAAATCTCAAAGTCGCAATTATCACCATTTATGTGATTTTCTTTTTATCATTATATATTTGCATGCTACAAGGTTGTCATAAACGTCTGATCCAATCATCATACTACTAAAATATTATATATGTATGATAGTACCGTTACGATAAGAAGGATATTGGTTTCTTAGAAAGAAACCCCAACATTATTTAGAAATCTCAAAATCTCATGCTTTAGGCTAGGATATCTGAGTCATTCGGATATCAAAACAAAGGATTGTACGTACCAACTAGGGCTACGCAATCGAAGCCCTTTCGTTAAGCAGGGTTGAGTGAAAGACTTTGTTGCGAATATGCAAACGCCAAATATTCATTTTTGCTTTTTGAAATAACAAATATTACGAGCTTTGGAATTTCACATATGAAATTCATTTTTCTTTAAAGACTTAGCGAGTATGCTCAAATATGCATCTTTAAATGCAAGTATAATGCAAAGTATGCAGGAGTATGCAAAACTGTATACTTACGAAGTCATATATATGTATATATGATACATATATATATCAAAGCATAAGTCTGTGCACATTTCAGCACGACGACAATGTAAATGACATAAAGCCAAACTCGATGCATGAAATCATATATCAAGCTAAATAAACTGCGTAAGTGATGCACGATGTATGAAACCATACATCGACTAAATAAATTGTGTAAGCAGTGCACGATGTACAAAATTGTACATTGGCTAAGTAAATTGTGTAAGAAGTAGCATATGCACATAACAGCGCAACAAGAAAATAAATGACATAAAGTTAGACCTGATATACGAAACCATACATCGAGCTAAATAAACTGTGTATGTAATGCATGATGTACAAAATTGTACATCAACTAAATAAATTACGTAAGCAGTGCACGATGTACAAAACTGTACATCGGCTAAGTAAATTGCATAAGCAGTAGCTTGTGTACATAATAGCACGGCGACAAATTAAATGACATAAATTTTAAATGGACAAGAATATGCAAAACTGCGTCTACGAGTTTAAAAGCATATATATATAAAAGTTATGAAGTATTCTGTCATTTATCCTTGTATGCAATTTTTTTTCTACCTTTGAGATGGTCAAACTCACTCGCAATTCTGAGCATAGGTTTTTAAAGGCTTATACCTTGGTAAGTGTGTCTCATCCATTGCATCGATGTGGTGCGCTAAAAAGTATTTTATCATGCTACGAAAAAGAGTAATGTTATAAAATCATTTTATGGCAAAAAGAGGCGATCATCACGTCGTTAGGGTTGAACACGAATCCTGCTCGGACTACTGAACCAAGTCGAACTTAAAGTGGATAACTCATGTGGCTCGACTAACGAAATGACTGAGTTGGCTCAGATTCATTCTCAACTCGGTGCACAACTTGGCAAGGAGTTACCCAAGATGTGTAGGTTTTGAAAAAAAGACCCAAGCTTGGTACAGATGAGCCAAGTCAAGCTTGGTTTCAAGGAAATGGAGTTTTGACTCGGTTTACATGGAATGAGATCCATGACCAATCCGGCTTGGTCAAACTGATCCGGTCTTGAAAAAAAAGGGACAGGGGGGGGGCTCGCCTGCCTCTCTTGTCTGGCAGGAAACATCGACGAGGAAGAGGAATGGAAAGGAGGCAGGGCGAGGCAAGCCAGTAGCCAGGCCACTACCGACGACAGTGGCTGTCGCTGCCAGTCAACAAGGAGAGGAGGTGTAAGAGAGTTATGTGCTCTGCCTCTGTCTGAACAAAACAAGGAAGGGAAGAGGGTGTTTGACACCCTCTCTCCCTTGATGAGCCAGATCCACCACTATTGGTCCTTTGGTAGTCCCAAGAAAAAGGGGGTAGTGAAAGAGCAGCAGTCGATCGACTACTACTGCCTTTGGAAAATAGAGGAGGGGTCGGCGGGTGACCAGCCAGAATCAGAGAAGGTGGGGGGGAGTGGATGGCGGCTTTAGCCGCCCCACCAGGTCGGCACCCAAAGGCCACAACCGTGTCATCCTCTGAGAAAGCAAAGGAAGAAGAATAAATGTGGGAGGAGGGGAGTAGCACCCTCCTCCCTGACATTAACGGAGAGACGAGAGAGGGCAGGAGGGTGGCGCCCTCCTGCCATGCTAACTGAGAGACGAGAGAGAGGGGGCAGAAGGGTGACACCCTCCTACCGGCAACCGATGAGCGAGAGAGAGGGGGTAGGAGGGTGGTGCCCTCCTGTCGACAACCGACGAGAGATAGAGGGAGAGATTCATACCTAAGGGGTCGGCAACTCCAGCGAAAGGAAGCTCGATGAGAGGGGTTGCGCAGGGGAAAAGTTGGTGGAAAGAGATAGTCGAGGAGGGAGAGAGAGAGAGAGAGAGCACCGCCTCCGGCGATGCTGCGATGAAGGTTCGGGGGTCGAAGGTTGGACGAAGCAGGTTATATGTTCCCCCCTTAAACATGCAGGTGCATGTTCTCATGTCTGAATAAGCGCCACGTATGTAAGCACGGGTGGCGCATTTCCCCATGTGTATCAGCATCACTTAGCATTGAAGTCTGGTGCGTTTGCAAAGACTTAAGTACCCTTTCCCCCCATTAGCACCATAAAATGATGTTTTAAGTAAAGGACAAAAATATCCTCCCGTCAGAAAGGGTTAAAATCATCATCGTTTTTGCCCTAAGAAGTAAACTCCTCTGTTTTAACATGAGCTTCTCGCAATATGTCGCCCTAAACATTCTGGATCACCCTTTAACGATGCACCATCTGTTGTAACAGGAGCTCCCTTTGATGACACAGCCTTTGACGTCGTCTGCTGCCGTGGGAGCACTCTTTGTCGTCATCTGCTACCGTCGGAGCACCCCTTTGTCGTTGTTTGCTGCCACTAGAGTACCCCTTTTTATCATCTATTGTCATCAAAGCATAGTCAGAGCATCGTTGCCACCATCGGCTGCATCTACCTTCTAGGTGTTTCTCCTCCACTGTCGGATTAGCAAAACATGTGTCCTTTCGGTAAGTTTTGTCTAAGGATTTGTTATGTAAACAAATCAATTTGTAAATCTGAATGCTAAATCTTATAGCTGGTTGTACTATTCATGCTAAATAACACCTATTTTCATAATGAAACAAATCGATTTGTACTTATCCACCTTCTTGCATAAAAAACAGTTAGCACGATTTGTTCTTATGAAGGCAAACATTACAACAATATGTAGTTATGAAGGATAAATTTCTACAATGATTTGTAAGCTTGAATTTAACAATGATTTATACATTTAATGCAGTAGCGATTTGTATATTCGATGCAGCAACGATTTATACGTTTGAAGCAATAGTGATTTATGATTCATGATTTATACATTTATGATTTACAATGATATGTACTTATGAAGGGTGTGATTTGTACAATGATTTGTATGTTTGAAGCAACAACGATTTATACGTTTGATGCAGTAGCGATCTGTAATTATGAAGTTACCTCAATTTGTACTTAATTTTGCTAAATCGTACTATGATGTTTACTTATGAAGCCAAATATTGCGATGACTTGTAATGTTGGTGATTGTGTAACGAATGTGATAATTTGTAATAATATATACTTGGGGAGGCGGTTGTAATATATAATGATGCGGTTAAATTTATGTGTTATGCAGGTTAGCAATGACTACAATTCGTAAGACAAGAAAGCCTTTGTCGTTGAAGGGGATGAGTCTTGGAGAAATTATCCGCCAATTCGATATATATGGGGGTTATGTAAAGTACCGAAATATAATGAACATTGAGAATGAAAAAGATAAAAACAAATTGTTGGATATTTATTATGTGGAGCCTGATCCATCAGATATTGAAGATGAAAAGCAAACGAAGAAAGATGAGGAAAAACTTAAGATGAAGAAGAAGAAGAAGGATGACGAAGAGAAGAAAAAGCAAAGGAAGGAGGAGGAGAATGAAAACTACGCGCACTTATAAGGCAAAAGGATTTCTTCCTTCCGACCATGCTAAATTAAATCTACATACACATCAATCTTCATGTTATTTGTCATGATCGGCAGTTGCATCGCAGTATACTATGCATCGAATTGTTATTTACCATGCCAATAAAAGAAATGACTTATCGTATATGTGTATTGACGATAGTGATTCACGTGACAACGATTTAATGACAGCTACGATGTTGTGAAGCGATTTCAATTTTAATCTCTAAATGAACAGCGATTTGAATACGCAAATTGTCACCGCAATCGCGCAATAATGTAAATGCCACACGCACACATTTCAATATCATAATACAAATATCTTACGAATCAATACTAGCAAACACATAATATGTTACAAATCAATATACATATCGCATAATATATTACAAATTGATACGAAAATTCAGCATAATAGCTTAAAAATTGATATTAACAAACAAAACAATATCTCGCAAATCGATAGTACGTTACTACAACCGCGATTTGCTTTATACTATTCTAATATTTTCTATACAAAGGCAAATTGTTGTGGCTGACATAGACGTCATTGCATAAATCGCATAAATCACCAACCGGAATCCAAGTCTCACAAGGCATATCGATTTTTGACAATGAGCGAGATGTGAAATGATGTTTCTTTTATAAATGAATGACACATTTTTATAACAAAGGAAAATTATTGAGGCGACTCATGATTTATGATTTATACATTTAAAGCATCAACGATTTATACATTTAATGTAGTAATGGTTTATAATTTATTAAGTTACCAAGATTTGTACTCAAATTTGCTAAATCGTACAATGATATGTACTTATGAAGGGTGTGATTTCTACATCGATTTGTATGTTTGAAGCAGCGAATTGTATGTTTAAAGTAGAAACAATTTATACGGTTGATGCAATAGCGATTTATACTTGTTGAAAATAGCGATTTACGCGACAACTATTTAATTACAGGTACGATGCTTTGAAGTGATTTTCATAGAAATCGCTAAATGAGCAATGATTTGAACCTAAACCCTAAACCCTAAACCCCAAACCCCTAAACCTAAACCCTAACCCTAAACCCTTAATATCTTACTAAACCCTAACGCTAAACCCTAAACCCCTAATATATTACTAAACCATAAACCCTAACGCTAAACCCTAAACCCTTAATATATTACTAAACCCTAAACCTAAACCTAAACCTAAACCTAAACCTAAACCATAAACCTAAACCCTAACCCTAAACCCTAACCATAAACCATAAATTTAAACCCTAAACCCCAAACCCCAAACCCTAAACCCTAAACCCTAAACTCTAAACCCTAAACCCAAAACCATAAACCTAAACCCTAAACCCTAAACCTAAACCATAACCCTAAACCTTAAACCCTAAACCCTAAACCCCAAACCCTAACCATAAGCCCTAAACCCTAAACCTCAACCGCAAACCCTACACCCTAAACCTCAACTGTAAACCGTAAATCCTAAACCCTAAACCTAAACCCTAACCCTAAACTGTATAACCTAAAACCTAAAACCCTAAAACCATAAATCCTAAATAGGAATTTCCATATCGATTTGTATGTTAATTCTATATATTGATTTATAAGCTCTCAACAGGAATTTTCATATTGATTTGTATGATATTTGATCTTTGGCATAAACTGCCTAAAACGTAAAAAGGAATATGTTATTTTATTATAAAATCGTTGGCAGGTCCCATAAGCATTAAACTCTTCTGCTATAAAAGGAGATCCTCGTAATATTTTTTCCTAAACGTTTCACAAAAAATCTTTGTCGTCGTCTGCTTTCGCTGGAGCACCCTTTGTTGTCTTGGTGAGTTTCGTGTAACCATGTGTTTTTATGATTTATGAAGTTACCATGATTTGTACTTAGGTTTGCTAAATCTTACAATGATGTTTTTGTGTTGTGCAGGTTACCAATGGCTTACATTCGTAAGAGAAGAAACACTTCGTCATTAGAGGGGATGACTCTTGACGAAATCGTCGAACAATATGATTTGTATGAGTGATTGAGAATGATAAAGAAGGGGAGCAATTGATGGTAAAGTATAGAGCGGAGCCTAATCCGTCAAATATTGAAGATGATAATCCAACAAAGAATGATGAGGAAGAAGTAAAGATGAAAAGGAAGAAGAAGGATGACGAAGAAAAGCAAAAGCAAAGGAAGGAGGAGGATAATGAAAAAAAGCAAAAGAAATCAAGGCAAACAAAGAAGGAGGAGGAGGAGGAGAGGGAAAAGCAAAGGAAGAATAAGGAGAAGGAGGAAGAGAAGTGAAGGCAAAAGGAGGAGGAGAGGGAAAAACAAAGGAAGAATAAGGAGAGGAGGAAGAAAAGTGAAGGCAAAAGAAGGAGGAGGAGAGGGAAAAGGAAAAGAAGAATAAGGAGGAGGAAGAGAAGCAAAGACAAAAGAAGGAGGAGGAGGAGAGAAAAAAGCAAAGGAAGAATAAGGAGAAGGAGGAAGAGAAGCGAAAGCAATTGAAGAAGGAGGAAGAGAAACAAAAACAGTTGAAAAAGGAGGAGGAGGAAGAGAAGCAAAGACAAATGAAGAAGAAGGAAGAAGAAAGGAAAAGGAAGGAGATTCGAGATGAGGAAGAGAAGGAAAGGCAAAGTAAGGAGAAGGAGGACAAGGAAGAGAAGGAAAGACAAAGGAAGGAGAAGGATGACGAGGAAGAAAAGGAAAGACATAGGAAGAAGAAGGAGGACGAGGAAGAGAAAGAAAGACAAATGAAGCAGAAGGAGGACGAGGAAGAGAAGGAAAGGGAAAGGAAGGAGAAGGAGGACGAGGAAGAGAAGGAAAGAGAATGGATGAAGCAGGAAGAGGAAGAGAAGGAAAGGGAAAGGAAAAAGCAGAGAATAGACGCGAAGGATTGAAGGAAGGAAGAAGTATAAAAATAGAGGAAGGGAGTGGATGAAGAGGAGAAAAGTGTGACCAAGGTACGTTAATCGCCATTGTATGTCGCGATGTACTGTTGTAGGTATTATTATGAATAGTGATTACTCTATATAGTGATTACTATGTATAGCAATTACTATGTATAGTGATTACTGCGATAGCAATTACTTTGTATAGCGATTACTCTGTATAGCGATTATTGTGATAATAATTATTGTATATAGCGATTATGAGGTTATCGCGATTTATACTTAAGTTTGCTAAATCGTATAGCGATGATACGAGCAAATGAAATAACATTTGTTAAAAGTGATTTGATACGCAAATCGCTCCAGTCGGCCACGATTTACTGTGATAGGTATTATTATGTATATGATTACTATTTATAGAGATTACTTTGTATAATGGGACTAATTGTGATTTGATATTTTGTATTACAGGCAAGTCCGGTGTCAGTGGCATGTAGTTCTGTCGTGGTACAGAAAGCTGAGCGAATATCAAAAGGACCGATTATGAAAGATGCACTTTGGCGGCCTTCTAGACCAACATTATTTTAAAAATTACTGGAATACCATGACCCACCTAGTCAATAAGTGGAACCATAACACGAACATGTTCCAGTTTGGGAGTTTTGAGATCACCATGACCCTAGAAGATGTGGCACAGATTACGGGTCTTAAGTGCCATGGAAGTGTTGTCCTAACACGGGATTCAAACTGTAACCCAATGGACAAGTGCACGGCTCTTCTCGGAATGTCGATGGAGGAATGGCGTGAGTGTATTTCTGGTAGAAGCAATTCATCATCTATGAAAGTTCATTTTTTCGTAATAAATGGGAAGGTCGGTCTGCTGCATGTGCATCTGAAGCAGCTGACCAAGAGTTGTGTGGCTTCTTTCTTTATTTTTTTGGACTTACTTTATTTTTCGATTGTTTTGGTTTGAGAATAAGTTACTTGTGGCTGCAGTTCCTGAAAGACTTAGATGAAGTCGACAACTGAGCCTGGGGTGTTGCTATACTCGCACACTTGTACAATCAACTTTACCATGCGAGTAAGGGTACGAAAATTGTCGGGGGGGTTGGGTATTTGTTCAGGTATTTGTTTATTACATATTTATTACTTATAGACTAAGCTCGTTGAAGGTTATAGTCTTATTAATATATTGTTTTTGTAGGCCTGAACGTGGGAGCATATTGTCACCTTGCATCTTCAGTGTCGTCCTGCGGTTTGTGGTTTTCCCAAGATCGGCCAATGGGCTACAATAAATGTCAAGGAGGAAAATGCTCAGTTTATTTTAGATGCTCTGCAATTAAATGAGGTAAATAGTTTAAAATTATTGTAATGTTTAGCATTCTTAAGTAATCATCGCTTTAGGATTTTGTCTTTCTTAGTACAAATCGTTATCTCCTTAGCATCTAACTTTCATTAGCGTAAATTGTTATAATGTTTAGCATTCTTGAGTAATCATTGCCTTAGGATTCTGTCTTCCTTAATACAAATCCTTATCACATTTGCATCTAACTTTCATTAGCGTAAATCATTGTAATGTTTAGCATTTTTAAGTAATCATCGCTTTAGGATTTTGTCTTCCTTAGTACAAATTGTTATCGGATTTACATCTAGCTTTCATTAGCTTAAATTGTTGTAATGTTTAGCATTCTTAAGTAATCATCGTTTTAGGATTTTGTCTTCCTTAGTACAAATCGTTATCGTATTTAGCATTTTGCATAAATAATTTTGTCTATATCAAAACCGCAATCTTGATTATACAGGTTGTGTGAAGACCGTATGGAGATGGGGAGGACGAGGACAAAGAAGTTATTGTTGTGGCTGTGAGACTGTCTGTCTGTGATATTTGTCTCTTTAGCAAATATGAAGTCGAGTTGCAGCATGGTAGTCGTGTAACGCCCCAAATATTTAACTTAAAATTTTTGGAATAATTTTTTTTTCTAAACAATAGCGAAAAAACTTTATTAAATCCTTAGTCAAATTATTTGGGCGGGTTACAAGTAATAGCACAGACTCCAGAGTAAAATAAACTCTTGCATTGATATACCACAAGTTTTAAATTACAACTTAATGAATTGTTACAAGTCAGAATTTCTCAAAACATTCGAAGAAGATATGGTCACATGGCACTGTCCACAGCAATGATCACAATTGCTCGTCATTCTGTTTCCTGAAAAAATATTAATCCAGAAGGAGTCAGACTACCACGCATGAGTAAGAAGCATAATATCCATATGAATGTGCACAGTGTCAGGTGTACAAGTATATGTGCAACATGTTTAGATAGAACTAATAACCATTTAACAATTGATAAATGTATAGGTCACTAAAGTCAAGTATTTTATGATATATTCCATCAACATCAAGCATGATACATCATATGCATGAGCCATATGTATATAAGTAATAATAACTTTGAAACTTATGTGAATGTACACTTGACTTAAGTACATCATTCCATGTAAAATTTGCATAAAGCACAAATACCAATGTTTAACATATCATTAATAAGTTATCACATTTTTCGTGTAAAGGAAAATCGGCTTGAGTCATGCAACACAGGAATCACAGTTTGCTCTAACAATTGCAACATCAAGCATTATGCAACTACTTGAAGATTTTTCACAATGTACTAACTTTATATTTCATCTTGTTAATTACCTTGTGGGTACGCACAGGCATTCGACATCATAGCGGACCGAGACCACACGGGGGTTTATTATCTTATAACCCGTATGACTAGCCATATGGATATCCAAAGGGGATGGTTCACGACCGAGAGAGTACTCCCCAATAGCTAGAATTAGAATTAGGATGCACTCTGTACTTCTGCAAAAGACTTGGATCTACCACTTAGGACGAATTGGTAGTCCTGGCCCCCTAACTCCGAGGACTGGGGACCGGATGAGACGCCTTGCTCTCACCAAAACAAAAATTGTCCCACGGAGCTTGTACCATCTACCTTCTCCAAGGTAGACCATGGGTCTGATAACATACACTGTCTTTCAGGTGTACCCAGAGCCCTGGGAAACCAGTAACATATACCGTTTTCAGGTATACCCAGTATCCCGGGAAACCAATAACATATACTGTCTTTCAGGTACACCCAGAATCCCCTCATATTTATATTAGATGTGCAATTTTTTTTTTTATTCTTGTTTGCTTCTTAGTGAAAGTCATTGCACCACAGAGGATTTCTAAAATCCCAACCCACACTCGGGGTGATCTCAGTGTATGGACATTACCTATTAAAAGCCCAATAGGCAGCAACCATGATTTTTTTCAGTATTTTGGCTCAACTATGTGTCGAGTACTCATACTTTCAGCATTTTAAAGTTTTGTGTCTTAGCTCGGGTGTACGTGTGGTACCCCACTGACCATGCACTCATAAGGCATGTCTCAAGTACAACTTTTCATAAGTGCTCGTATGGCACTATAATGGTCTCACAAGACCGCATGCTCAGTCTTAGGCCTTCACATGATCATGACATGACGAATGCTCTTTGTTAGGCGAATATTTGCAGAACAAGCATATATCAATCGGCACAGAACATGTCATAACATTTACATGAAATCATGATTCAATTATATGTAATTCACTTAGCATCATATGTGCCCATTTGGCACCACAAAGACTTGTCATGCCCAGTTTTGATTTGTACTATCGTGCCTTCATAGTATTTCCCAATTATGCAATTATAATAAAAATATGTATTTACCAACAAGCCACATACAAAACCATGGGCAATATGACTACATCATTGTTATCTTGTTCAATCCTCAATACGTACAACCATGTCCCAATGTGTATTCACGGTGATAGCAACAACCATTTGAATTCCCATATTAATTTAGGTAGTCGAACAAATATGAGTATGTATATAAAATTGATGTCTTTCGAATTCGAGCCCTTATTATCTAAAGATTGCATAAAAACCCTCGTTGCTCAAAGGGATTTATTATATGTATTTTTTTATACTCTTGAAATCATCATCGGCATGTGACTATCCATCAACATGTAGTAGCCATGTTATATCTAATATTAGATACTGGAAGGTCTCTATAGAAAATCCTCGTATGAATACATATATTTTTTAACCTAACTTGGGTCAGGTTTAGGCATTACCACATCCGACTTAATGCGCAACTAAGTGAACAACCCGAATTCAATTATCAATCGGATATAAAATTCCTACCAAACCAAGGAAATACATATATTTTGTAAGTCAAGCTAATACCGCAGCAACCCCATAAAGATAACACGTAGTGTTGTAACGGTTTGCAACTCTCAAGCCAACCTAACACTTACACTGACTGTGAACCAAAAACATGGCAGCACACCACCCGAGTAGGGTCGATAGAGTCCCACGGCATGTTGGTCGAGCTGATTAGCACAATCGCAAAATCCACCAACTAACACATTCTGTAAGCAGGTTATTCACATGCTGAAATTTGTTTTTTTTTCCTTATCCGGTTTGATGATGTGTGTGCAGGTCGTGGGCTTTCCAGCGGTGCCATTGGCGCGAGTGGTGCTGACAGCACCAGCAGGGGCAGCATGCGCTGCCCGGTGAAATGGATCATGTCTCTGGCCTGATAAAATGGCGCACACCGGACCCACCCGGTCTGTTTAGGAAGGTCGACTATAAGGTTCACACCGACCACATAAATGGTTATTCTTAACAACAAACATACCGAAACAACCACCGAAAATGGCAATCTACCCTAATTAAGAACAAGACTTAACTTGGATGAAATTTTGGATTTAATTAAAAGTAACAAAATCGGGACTCAACTAACGCTTATAATAAACCCTAAACTAAATGAACATGAGACAAAGAATTACACAAGATAGCAGTTGTAACAGAATGATCACGAATCTAACTCTAATTGACCAATATTACTAATACCTCTAACTTTGAATTGAATGAATAAAACTACTTACCAAAAACCTTAGAGACCAATTGACGCTGGTACCTACGTCATGCAAGATGAGGGATGGGCTTTGAATGCTCACTTACATAACACCCTTTACTAACTAAGGACTAATTGTAAAATGGACTAATCAATAGCTAAGGAAAGAAGAATTATTACCACGAAAAAAAACACACGTTAAATATTGTTGTAGCATACGTTACCCTATATAAGAGACTTAGCTAAGGTAATGAAATTGCTACTTTCTAACAAATGGAATATTTCAGCTACTTTCCTAAACAAGGGGATGTTGGATAGCTTCCTAATGTAACAGGTTTCAAAATAAGAAAAGGATGGTAATCTAATTAGACCAACAAACCGTCCACCTATGTAGTATTAAGAGAAAAGTGTAAGCCTTGGGGCACACATGTTTTCTCTTAATTCCAAAGAGATATTCAATATGAAGTTCAATCTGAGTCCCTTACCAAACTTAACCCAGAAGGTCTCCCCATAGGCTGACGTATTGAAATAATGACACCACCCTTTCCTTGATTGAATGGGATGAATTGAATCAGTTACGCTATGCACAATATGCCCACGCCCATACGTTGAAGCACAAGAATAACCCAAATTGAAAAATGTACTTTTCTATGGCTTAGATTTACTTCACTGCACCCATCTTAACCTCATGACATGCACCTAACGAATACTAAGTAAGGTCAATAAAATTTAGAGATGACCAAAGGCAATAAACAACAACTTTTTAGCATGTACAACTTCAATCGGCTATACCGATAAGCATCGGATCTAGTCGATTGAACTCTTTTTTTTTTTAACTATGATCAGACCTTTTATTAAATTCTCATACTATTCAAACGAATCTATAGCAGACAAGAGAGAAATCCAAGGGCGAGAAAACACTATCTACTCTACTATCTACTATGATGAAATCTAACTACTAGAAAAGAGAAGGGAAGACTCAAATTCATATAGACAGTTTACTACCGCAATTTTTGTCAGATTCAGGTTTGTATGCATGTACCAAATACAATTTCTTTCATATTCCACTGAATAATTGATATCACATCATTCTAAGAAAACTACCAATTAACTTTTTTTTTAAACCCATCAATAACACATGTGGATGAAAATGAAAAATCCTAGCAACTTACCCCATGGAAAAAATCAGCAAACACTAGTTAAACGCTCCATGCTAAACAATGACATGATTGATAAAAATTAAGATTCCAAAAATTTACATGGAAAATCGACAAACACCATGGCTATTTCACACGGCTAGATGTATGCATTTTCGCCCGTATTTTCAAAGGGTATGCAACATACGTGTCCCACAGGGCACTAAACACATGCATAGAGATACCCGGCCCCTTACCTCATGTAGACGCAGATCTGAGGATGAGACGTCCTTCTTTCCCACGGATGTCTCGTAGCCCTGCACACATTTCTTGTCAGAATCCATGGTGGAAGGTGCCATCACTTACACGGCTGGGCTGAGAGGTTGGCGTTAAAGAGGGAAGAGGTAGATGAAAGGTTTTAGAGGAAAATGGGGAAACGTGAAACCAAAGAGAGGAGGGTGAATTCCCAGGTCCTCCTTGTAAACCCTAACCGACCAACTGTTCATATCCAAGAGCCCTCAAATTTTTTTTCTTTTCTTAATTATTTGGTTTAATGTCCACCGTTTTTTTTTGTCTATGAATTGGTTGGTTGGGCCTCCCATTTGGGAAAGACGTCCAGCCCTTTCCTAAGTTAATGGTCTTAAATAAAGAAGTTGAAACGTCCCCTTTATTGTCCAATGTCTTTCATATTTAAATCCCTTCTTAAATGAGAAATTTCCCCAAAAAAAATAATTACTCACACTCATTTTTGGCAAAAAGGCTCCCTGGTGCACCAAGAATTCAAACTGGGGTCCTCTTCTGTAAAGGGTAACGAGCCCCACCAGTGTGCCATACACAATTTTGTTGCATATCTTTGCAACGAAATTTTATTTAACCACTTATAGACGTCAGGTGGATTTTTTCCAAAAACGATGTCTTAGGTATTTATTTATTTTTGTCTTAGTAACCGACCTCCTTAATTGAGGTCTTGAAACTCCCCACCCAAATTTCGAAATTTGGGTGGCTCATTATTTTCTTTGTTTTGAGACCTCCCCCATTAAGGTCTTCTTAATGGAGGAGTTATTACACAATTTGAATTTTTTTACAAAAATTGTCTTTAATAAAAAGATAACGATGCACAGGGGGATTTGAACATGGGTTCTCTTCCCTAAGGGGTAACGAGCCCCACCAGTGCGCCACTTTCTGTTTTGTTGCATATTCTTGCAATCGTAATCCTTTTATCCTCTTTTGACACAATTTACAAAATAGCAGTTTTTAACAAAATTTCTGGCATACATGGGGATTCAACTCACGTTCTATTCCTGCTGAGGCAACCAACCATACTAGTGCGTCAACTCTTACTTGGTTGCACTTCTTTGCGACTAAAACTACTTCAATGATGAGCGATGTTCGAAATCGCGTGAGTAAGACGTACAAACTGGCGTGAGCACTGTTTATGAGGAATAAAGTCCCGAGAATTATAAGTCAAATTTATAATATATAAGACTAGTAAGTCCCCGAATTTGGGACCAAAACAAGGAAAAAACCTCATTATTTCATGTGAATTACTGGAAAGCGTATATCAATAGGATATGGGTCATAACAAGGGCGATATTCACAAGAGATGAAACTTTAGAAAAGTGCTTTATGAATTTAGTTGAAATTGAAAATCTGAAACTAAATTTTAAGTGGGTTTTGACTCCATCCGAGATCTGAATTCATATATTTTATTTGAATTCAAATACTGGATCTGTTTGATCCACTTGGATCGACTCTACATCCCTTTATCGTATTCATTTCTAAGAATTATAATATCTATTTATTTTGATCATTATCAGAATTTTGCGGGTTTTATAAGTCGAGTACTCCTACAAGTTGGCTTGGGACTATCGATACCAAAAGTGCTTGTGGTATTGAGAAGGAAGATGAATAGTGGTGGGGCACTACAACAAAGCAGTAGATTAGCGACGACCACATTCCGTCTCTAACCATGTTAGCGACGGATTAGCGACAACGCGGCGACAGTATGCTTACGTCACGAATAATTCGACGCTAACTGGCGACGAAATAATTCCGTCGCCAGGTCCGTCGCTAATTGCGACGGAATAACGAGCGCTATATTCCGTCGCCAATCCGCCGGTACTAAACGACGACCACGGCTTGGCGACGGATTTAATTCCGTCGCTATGCCGTCGCTAGATTAATATGAATAGCGACGGATGGTTCCGTCGCTAAGCCGTCGCTAGATTAATATGAATAGCGATGGAATCATCCGTCGCAAAAACGAAAAAAAATAAAAAAAAAATTATTTAAAAATTAATTACCGAGAACTGTACAATTTCTATTTCCTGTACAATTTATATTTCCTGTAAATAAAAAACAAACCACACAAAAAAATTCATATAACAAGTATCTATAATAATTAATCGTTCCACCTTAAAATTAAGAAGTTTAATTATTTACAATTCAACAATTACAATTAGGAAAAAAAAATAGAACTTCTTCAACACAGTCCTCTAATCATCGCCAAGATTTTGTGCATCTTCTTGTTTATTGTCTTTATCTGTCCCTTCAGCTCCACTACCCTGATTATCGCTAGCAGCCTACACAAGAAAAGAACAGTCAGTATTGATAAACAAAATATAATGAAATAAATTACACACTATATGTGATTCTATCATGTGCTCATGTGTGATCTAAGGCAATAAAAAAACTCTATATGTGATTCTATCATGCTCATATGTGTGCTAAGGCAGTCAAAAAATTGAATATGTGATTATAGCATGTTCATATGTGTTCTAAGGCATATAAAAAAACTCTATATGTGATTCTACCATGCTCAGATGTGCTTTAAGGCAGGCAAAAAACTATATATGTGATTCGATCATACTCGTATGTGTGCTAAGGCAGTAAAAAAATTGAATATGTGAATATAGCATGCTCATATGTGCTCTAAGGCAGGCAAAGCCAAAAAATTTATATGTGATTCTATCATAAATGATATATAACATGTTCATATGTGTTCTAAGGCAGTTAAAAAACTCTATATGTTATTATAGCATGCTCATATGTGTGCTAAGGCAGTCAAAAAACAGAATATGTGATTATAATATGCTCATATGTGTTCTTAGGCAGTCAAAAAACTGAATATGTGATTATAGCATGCTCATATGTGTTCTAATGCAATCAAAAAAACTTTATATGTGATTCTATCATGCTCATATGTGCTCTAAGACAGACAAAAAGTTAAATATATATATATATGTGTGATTCTATCATGCTCATATGTGTGCTAAGGCAGTCAAAAAATTGAATATGTGATTATAGCATGTTCATATGTGTTCTAAGGCATATAAAAAAACTCTATATGTGATTCTACCATGCTCAGATGTGCTTTAAGGCAGGCAAAAAACTATATATGTGATTCGATCATGCTCGTATGTGTGCTAAGGCAGTAAAAAAATTGAATATGTGAATATAGCATGCTCATATGTGCTCTAAGGCAGGCAAAGCAACTTTATATGTGATTCTATCATGCTCATATGTGTGCTAAGGCAGTAAAAAAATTGAATATGTGATTATAGCATGTTCATATGTGTTCTAAGGCATCTAGAAAAACTCTATATGTGATTCTACTATGCTCAGATGTGCTTTAGGACAGTCAAAAAAACTATATATGTGATTATACCTGAGAGGGACCTGGAATCGAAGATCCCCTATCCTGAACAGCGGCCTTGATCTCATTTCGGAGAAAGGGGGCGACGGTGTATTGGAAGTAGTTATTCAGTGATTCATTAATGATCTCGCGTACATCATCACCGGAAAGAATAGTCGACTGCTTGGAGCTTATGTCGGCGCAAGAAGTCGGTGAGCCGTAACTGGAAGAACCAATAACTGGTGAAGTGTTCATATTACTCCCAAACCCGAACACGCGACCTTTTTTGGGTTCACCTGCTGCAGTCACCCATGCTGTAGGATCAAATGATGGATGCTGAGTAGCGTCTTCGCCATATCGCTCTACCATCTGTTGCTCATATGCCTCCTACAAAATAATGTTTAAAGTATTCATTAATAATTAATAATAACATTATGATAACTTGCATATATATTGCAATGATTATTAATAGAATTAATACATACCGTTGTCGTTCTCGCCTTCTCTGATACGAAGACTCCCGTGGTCTTCCGTTTATGTGTTTCTACAAACACATCCTTATATGGTACACTGTCTCCTTTTTCTGCTTCCTGCGAAGTTAAATGACAAAAGATTTAGTACACAAGTTTGCAACAATACTTATAAAATTAATATTATATATTGATGAGTTACCATTTTCTTTAGGTGGCTCCCAAATGTCTTAGATCCACCTGTGTGTAGATGGGCTTCGGGCATCTTCGATCGATTTTGTGAAGCCTTCGCAGAGCGATTTTTAAATGCATCTCCCGCCCACTTATCACACATTTCATCCCAGTAATCTCTCCTGATAGTAATAGGACCATGGCCCTTCCACAGTAATGGATCATCTACTACGCCAGATGCTTTTTTTGCTGCAGTCTTCATAGTGTGCAGCATGTCTGCAAATCGATTGGCAGTCACCTTCTGCCACACCTTCCTTGCATCATTTTCTTCCACCGTAGTTGCAAAGCGATTCGAAGCCTACAAATATTTTCAGAAAGTTAGTAGACATTGCTTAAATAAATTAAATATGAAACACATTAACTATGAGGAACAACTGTATACCATGAATGAGGACCACAATCTGTCTAACACCTCCTTTGGGTACTCTTT
The DNA here is from genome assembly GCF_984573655.1 of Nuphar pumila. Taxonomy (NCBI): domain Eukaryota; kingdom Viridiplantae; phylum Streptophyta; class Magnoliopsida; order Nymphaeales; family Nymphaeaceae; genus Nuphar; species Nuphar pumila. The sequence continues at coordinate 21,565,984 of NC_143262.1, read as the reverse complement.
CCATTGAGCAACTGGTCCTGGTAGATGTTGAAGAAGTGAATTCCTAATCTCCCGTACTACTTCTTGTGGCTCAAACCTCGTGTTGCACATGAATTGTTACACAGTAAATATCAATATAAAATATTTAAAAGATATGCAATAATTGAAAACAAAACACTTACGGTCGATTATCGATATACACTATTCGAATGAGTCTTCTTGTGCCAGCCTGAGAAGACCCTGTTTCCTGTGTTGGCTGTTGACTTGTGCGATCAACTGGTGTAGGTGGGTCGTGTACAGGCGCAACATCATCTGTAAAAAAATACATTAGAAATTCTCAGAATATGCATTTGAACTAATCAAGCATCTAATTAGTTATATGATATACCTATCACAGGAGCCTGTGAAGATGAAGGTTGAGCTTGGCTACTACTGGATGAGCGACCACTATAACCTCCACGAACCATATTCTAACAAATAACATATGTCATACAATACATTCAAATAATTCACATCAAGTATTACAATGCATTCAAGTCATTCACATCAAGCATTGCAATGCATTCAAATAATTCAAATCATTGACATCAAGTATTGCACTAATTCAAATCATTCGTTAATTGCATAAATTATAATACATTCAGATAATTGAAATCATTCACATCAAGTATTATAATGCATTCGAATCATTCGTATCAAGTATTACAATACATTTAAATAAAATTTTTAATCATTCACACCAAGTATTGCAATACAACTCACATCAAGTATTACAATGCATTTAAATAGAGGTTTGTAGTATAAGATTTTGCTCACTAGCTTGAGAATTCTTCCTCGTCACTAGTTTGACTTTCTTCTTCTTCTTCTTCTTCTTCTTCTTCATTGTTTGCCCATCCACTTGGTACATCATTTGGATCACATTCCTCTATGAATGTTTCATCAGCCAATGGAGATATGACATGCATATCATGCGCAACATCGTGACCATAAGCGAAGTCACAGACATCATCTGATTGATAGTAATCACTGTCTTCAGCTAACTCATCTTCCTGTAACTGATCATACTCGGGGTATAGTTTGGATTTCACCTTGCAAATTGCCCACCATTCATTTCTATCTGACTTTTTTATACTCGGATATGAAGTATAATAAACTTGTTGAGCTTGCGAGGCTAATATGAATGGTTCATATGTTTCAAACCTGGATTTATGATTCACCTCCACAATGCCTGAAGCTTTGTCGAGTCTTGTTGCAGTTGGATCAAACCAATGACACTTGAATACCGTAACCCTGTTATTCATGCCTAAGTAAGTCAACTCCATTATTTCCTCTATAACATCGTAGTAATCATGTTCATTTTCACCGTAGCTGCTACCCTTGACACACACGCCACTATTTATCGTTGATTTGTTTATACCGTAGTCTTTTGTATGGAATCGATAACCATTTACGATATACCCGTTGTAGCATTGCACAACTTTGGTCGGACCATTTTCTAAATCACATATTCCTTGATCTTTAACATCACCATTGCGAACCTACGCACAAACATAAACAATGATTGTGATCACGATCAATTAAGTAACTTAGTGTTGTTTATAAGTACAAAATTTATGTTAGCTTCTTTACCAACTGTTTCAACCACTCCACAAACTTAGTTTCACGTTCTTTTTGTACTTCTGCATCAGTGAGATGTGAAACTTCGTTTCGCAACTCTAGATCAAATCGTCTGCAAACCACAAATACTTATATTACCGAGTCATGTATTGTGATCATCGCAAAATTTTTCCTCTCGTAATATTCTCTCTCTCCCTTCTCTTTTCCTTTCTAATCCCTTATTTTCCTCCTTTTTGAAGGGAGAAAGATAAAAAAAACTGAAAGAAAGAGAGAAGAGAAAAGAAAGAAGAGAAGAGAAGAGGAACTCTTTTGCGGGTCTCACTTGACCTTAATTTTGAAAATATTTTGAAATAACTCGCCTCCGTTTTTGAAATATTTGCGGGAAAATTGGGAGACGGGATCCGCTCGTCGGTACGAGGTTCGACCGTTCCTGGCGCCTTTACCAGGGGTAATCGAACCAAGGGTCGAATTAATGCCTTTTACTTTGCTAAGAAATTATCTAAGTATTTATCCTAAGTCTAAAAATGCACAATGAATCATGCTTGTGCAAATGCAAAGATGTATGTACTTTTTGAAAATATTTTGAAGAATTTCCAAGTGAATCAGATAAAGTGAAGAAATGTTTTCTAACTTAGAACTTAAGATTTGAAATTCTAAGTTTTTAGAATAATCAGAGCTTTAGAAAAATAAATTTTGGATCTTTGAGAGAAATGATCTTGAAACTGAAAGAAAGAAAATCTCAAAGTCATAAATGGACTTTGAATTTGGAAGTTTGAACTTGGATGAATATTTGGAATGGAATTGAATTCTAACTTTGAAGTTTTGAAGTTAGAAGGAAATGTGGGGGATCTAAAGGAATTGAGGAATGGGATTTGGAACAGTTGGAATTTCAAGATGAAATCCGAATCCAAATTCTGGATTCTGAATAGAGTTTTGAGTTGATTTTTGGATTTAGGATCTGAAATAGGAACTTTGGTTTGAAATGAAAAAATGGGACTGGTTTTGAGAATTGAAATTTAAAGTGGAATTTGGATTTGGAATTTTGAATGGAATTGGATTCAAGATTTGGAATCCAAGATGGTATTTGGATCTGAATCTGAGATCCGAGATAGGGTTGGACTCTGGATCCTAAGATGGAATTGGATCTGAAGTTTGAGATCCAAAGTAGAATTGGATTCTGGATCCTAAACTGGACTCAGATCTGATATCCGAGATCCGAGGTGAATTGGGTTCTAGATCCTAAAGAATGGATTTTGGATCTGAAGTCTGAGATCCAAAGTAGAGTTGGATTCTGGATCCTAAGAATTGGAATTTGGATCTGAATCTGAGATCCAATGGTAGAATGGGATCTGAATCCTAAATGGATTTTGGATCTGAAGTCTGAGATCCAAAGTAGAGTTGGATTCTGGACCCTAAGAGTTGGAATTTGGATCTGAATCTGAGATCTCATGATAAAATGAGGGTCTGGATCCTAAATGACGTTTGGATCTGTGATTGGAGATCCAAAGTAGAATAAGGGTTTGGATCCTAAATGGGATTTGGATCTGTGATGGGAGATCCAAAATGGAATAGAGTTTTACACTTGGAAATCTGGGTACTAGTTGAGATTAACTTTGTATTTTGGGTTTTTAAAAGTCCAAATGGGACTTTTGAAGATGGATCTGGGTTTTGAAAAACCCAGATTGAACTTTAGGAAGGTTTGGATTTTGAGATTCAGAATCAATCTCAACTTTGATTTAAAACTTGAAGAAAACTTGATTTTGAATCAGAAGATAGATCAGAAACTTTAAATTGAACTTTGAAATTGGATGTTGAATTGAGTTGGAATTTTGGAATTTCAAAATTGATTTGAGAATTTGAATTTATAGATGAACTTCAAAGTCAATTTGGACTTTGAATTTGGAGCTTGAATTTGGAATGAATCAAGAATATAAAGATTGAATTTTGAAATTTCAAAGTCAAGTTGGACTTTGAACTTGGAATTTAAATCTTTGAAATAAGATAGAAGAATGAATTAAACTATAGACTTTGTGAAAGATATTTGAGATCACTTGGATTTTGGAAAAGAATTTTGAAAAAATATGATGTAATTCTATCCTATATGATGAATGAATTTGAATAAGTTTGAAATTGGAATTTGAAAATCATATCTCATTCTTCAAGTGAATTTAAACAAGACTAATGATATAATACATTCCTGACTATGGTCATTGAATGTATTATATAATAGTCATATCTATATTCAAGTGAAGGATAAAATACCCTTTTGGTGCTTTTATAGAATTTAAAATGAAATTAACCCTCAATATACCCTGACTATAGCCATTGGTATATATTTTGAGTTAATCATAAGTTAAATTCTGATAAAATAAAAAAATATCTTGAGAAAATATGATGGATTTTGAAAGTGGATCCAGTGTGGATCCAATGTCATTTCGTAAAAGATAAGACTTCTAAGTTTTGTTCACACCCCGACTATGGCCGTTGATGTAAATCGTCAACTTAGAATTAACTTACCTCTTACGAAATGGTGCACGTGCCCTTCGTGTTTCACCATTGTGGGGATTTTGAGAAATAAAGGAAAAATGCATGGAATAAACCATTCATGGTATTCTATAATGCTCATTCATTCTACCTAAAGCAAGAAATGTAAATTTCTATTCCAACCTAACTATTACAATGGATAAAATCAAATGTGCAACCCCGAATAATGATATCTTTTCCATATTTCCTGCAAAACAAACAGGTTAGTAAAAGGGAAAATCATATATATGGAAATCAGATGATGAAAATATATGTATGATAAAAGGATGAAAAAGATATCTATATACTTACATACGTATATATATACATACATATATAGGTATATTCACATAAATGTATATATCTATGTATAGGCATATATACATATATATACATATAGGGGTATATTCAATGGAGAGATGTGCTGAGGTGTGGGGGAAGTGATATTACTAAGGCTGCAATAAGTTTTTGGGTACTGCTACTGTGTTGTTTGCAGCAGGATGGCCTAATTTGGGTAATGATGTGGTAGATAGCCACAAGGTGGCTGTGGACCAGATGGTGCTGATGATAGATTTTTCTACCAGACAATGGCAGCAAGGTAGGCACTGTGGTGCCAACCATTATGGGCACTAAAAAAAAAAAACCTTGCTGGTGTGAGATGGGCCATGGGGCATGTAGCAGTATGTTCTTTACAAGTAGTAAAGGGGCAAGTAGTGGAGAGTGTAAACAGGCAATGAGGTCCCAACAAATGCAAAATAATGCATAGTTGAACTGAATGAAGACTTCAGCCTAAACATTGGAGATGATCAGCACTTATGAAGGTACCTAACTCATGATTACAACAGTGCTTAAACACTGCTGTAAGTATGTACAGATGAAAACCCGATAGTGCAGGGGCACTATTACAAACAGGTAAGGGGTTATAGTGACGCCCAACGCTACTGTAGGCGTGAGGAGATGGCTATTGAAATGGAAGAATGGAGGTATAAATGTTGCAGGCTATAATAGGGTGGAAAATTTTGGTAAATTGAAAATATCGGTGACAGTTTGGTGATATGTTGTATAGGGACGGCTACTGGTGCTGGATGAAGGCTGTGTAGAAGTTGTGATAGCCTACGGAAATGGTGGGTAGGTGTGGCATCTACTATATTTCTGAGTATGGGTATTTACCAAATGGATCAAATATACTGATCAAAGCAACAGTCAAATAGGGAAGATATGATATTTACTCCTGTATATTGGAGCCATAACAGTGAGGTACCAGGAAAAAAAAATGAAACTATAAGACATAGTGACTGCGAATGAAAAAGCATATGTCAACACACACATTTACACCTGTTCCAAATAAAAAAAAAAGGAAGAAAGTTGAAATACGGCTGTTATAGATGTACATTGCTCTTGGGTATTTGAATTCAAACATCAGCCAACACCTTTTCAACTCACAGTATGATTCTGTGTGAGTTGATACTGGTAGTCCCTTTTGCTGTAGCAATGCTCAATATATATCCCTCCAGAGTTGATGTCCCCCGGTAGTCCTCAAGATCCCTTTTGCTTGTTGTTAATGTAAAAACGGGATTCGATCGAAGTTCTGAAGGATGTAAAAGAGTCTTCTCTTTATTCCGCTCTGGAGATCTTCTAATGCCGATGAAAGAAGTCGATGGCTGCTGAAGGAGAGTTGATGCCGGATGCGTGAAAGTAGATGGACTGTAATGGATGGAAGTCGATGCCGGATGATGGATGCTAGTTAAAAAAAAAATCCGATCCCTTCCTGTTTCTGGCTGGATCTCCTTTATAGGGGAAAGGAGAAGACTTGAGAAGAAAAACTTCCGTTGCATATCAATGGTGGGAGAAAGAGATCAGCCATCGGAGGATGGAGGACTCAATCGAGGCTTCTAGAATGGGGTTTGTTGAAGATTGAGGGTGGAGGGATGCAGAGATTGTTGAGGATGAACGATGGAGAGAGGAGAAGAAGGGCGCAGAAGAGAGTTCGTTGGGGCTTTCCCCTCTTTCCATAAAGGAGGTCCTCTTTTGGAAAATTTTTGAAAAATGGTTCAAATGTGAGGTTTTTAGAAAAATTATCCTAAAAAAGCTTCAAAACTATTTATTTTTCTTGTAGTTTTCCCGATTTTTTTTTGTTTTTGATATTATTTTTCTATTTTTTTGTATTTTTTAGAATAAAATCCTAAAGCTTTACAAGAAGTCAAAGATTGAAACTAATTTTTTGATGTTTTTGTAAAATGTTTACAACAGGAGTTTTTCTGAGAATTTTAGAAACTATTTTGAGACAATTTCTTCAAAAATGGGTTTATGTCCGAATTTTTGAGAAATAATCGAGGTTTATAACTTCGGACTGAGAAATATAGGGTCGAGGGTCCAACAGAGTGCCGGATGAGCTGCCCGAGCCTTTCAAACTCATTTTTTGGTATTTTTGTGATTTTATTTTGGAAATCGGACAACGAGGCTCAGATTTGGATTTAAAATACTGAGTTCAGACCCGAAGCTGAATTTGAATATATTAATGCGGAATTTAATCCAGAAATCTGAAGAAATAACTTGATTTTCTCAGAAAAATGGGGCTAGGGGCAAAAGGGTCATTTTTACAAGACTTTGAAAATTTTGGGGTGTTCACAGATGCCCCTCTTTGCTACTAAGCCGGTTGAGAGCCGAGCTTAGTGGCAAAGACAACACTCCAAATTTTGAAAATGCCCAGTCAGCAGGTCTGAACTGGGTGTGGAAGAATTATTTTGAAAATATGGTTTTTCAGGCTTTGAAATCTTATCCTGAATGGTTTTTGGGAGACGAAATCCTCGAAGATGATATGATTGAGTAGAAAATGAGGAAATCGTGATGGGACTTTAGATGGAAATTCTGAAATGGTGGGAAATAAAAATTTTGATCAGGTCTCATGGGTGAGACAAGATACTCTCTTTGGAATGATTCAGGTTTAGCCCTTAACCTGGATGGGACGAAGATATATCAAGACGAATTTGAATTGAGGAAAGGGATACACGGGGACCTTGATGGGACATTTTGGAAAACGCCTTGTGAAATGAAGCCCGAGTATGATCATTTCTTTGGATGAACATATGAAGTATGGGTTTCTTGATGGGAGGAGCCATGATGGGACTGGAAGAAATCATCTCATCCAAATGAGGGATCTCGTTGGAACGAGACTCAGGTTTAACCCAAACCTGTAAGGAAGATACCTCGCAAAGCGAGGTTCCGGTTTTAATTTTTTTAACCTGGATAGGAAATCTACCATACGGGTTTCTCAAAAATGGAGAAAGCACGATGGGACCTTCGGAATTTGGACGAACAAATCTGAGAGGGGTTTTTGCGAAAGGAAGAAATATAGGGTTCCCTAAAGCTTTGAAAAGGGAGAAGAAATGGTGCTCCTCATTGCTGAGACTGAAATAGCTTTTGAAATCAAAGAATCTTTCGCAAATGGTTCAGGTTTGACCCTTATCCTGAGTGGGTCATCCATACGGAATTGGTTAATGAGAAAACCGTGATGGGACAGGAGGAGATACTTCTTCTGAGGCAACTCTTTTTGGGAAATATAAACAATGCTTGGTTACATCAAAATGGATATTGAATGTTTATTTTTATTCTTGGAATAGCTAGAAAATTTTGCCAATAAGATAAAATCGTAGTTGATTCAAACGTTTGGAAATGTGCACGTATGTGCAAAAGATATTCTCTCTTTTACCTAGAGTATTTCCCCCAAATGAGGTTAACTCCTCAGTTATAAGAGTCAAATTCAAAATTTTGGCACTGATGATTTTCTTTAAGGAAGCTATCCATTTCCCTGATACGAGAATAAAAGAAATATTCTTAATTTCATAAAAGCAGAAAATGAAGAGATATTGATAAAAGAATTTTGCATGAGAAAAGATGACTTCTGGCAACTTCGGCAGTTTGATATCTGGGTGTTTTCCCACGATGATCTTTTTGCACTCTTTTTTAGTCATTGGGCTTTCTTGGGTTTTTCTCATCATCTTTCATTTGGATGTCCTGACTTTTTCTCTTTTTCAAGGAAGGGCACGTCACAAACTCCTTCATCTTGGAGATGCTCTGATCCTTCTTTTATCTCAGGGGTTCTATTGATATCACTGGCTCAAAAGGTCTTTAGATGATACCAGAAATCAAATATCTTTTAGGGTTTTGTTGGTAGGTTCATCACACTCGCCTTCATCTCGACGGTGATCTGAACTTTCCCTGGAAGGATCTGTCACAAACTCCTTCATCTCGGAGATGATCCAAATCTTCTTTGGCCCCGGGGGTCTGCTCGCATATTCGTCTTCATCTTGACGATAGTTGAGAGATCCCTTTTGCGGATATTTGATTTGCAACTTTAAACGAATGAGAAGATATGGGTCGAGCGGATTCTTTCTATAGCTCGAGATATTTCCACTGCCTGATTGCCAGAAAGTCATTTAAAACATGCGTCATAGCTAAGATCAATATCAATTCGCTTCTGGCTTTTCAACATCATTGAAGATTTCTTTTATTGATCATATCGAGGACATTTCTTACATCCTTTTGGTTGATCAACAGGAAAAGATTTGAATTTTACCTCTTTTTTTACAAAAAGTTTCACCTTTTAAAAGAAATAGTAGAGGTAATATGAGAGAATTCTCTTTGTGCAGTAAGAATATTTAGAATCGACAAATGCTTTTAGCAAATTGGCAAAGTTTTCATGAATTTCTTGTGAAATAATCACTCAATATAGATTTTGATGAGACACTTAGCTGTAATTTAAAGAAATGGTATAAGAATCAGATTGATGAAATACATTAGGTTTTAGAAATCCCGACCAGTTTATGAGAAACTGGATTTTTGATAATCCCGATCAGTGAAAACACTGGATTTCAAATTCTGACTAGTGAAGAAAAAAAAAATACTGGATTTCAAATCCCGACCAGTGAAAAATACTGGATTTCGAATCCCGACCAGTTATGAAAACCGGATTTCAAATCCCGACCAGTTATGACAACTGGATTTCAAATCCCGACCAGTTATGACAACTGGATTTCAAATCCCGACCAGTTATGACAACTGGGTTTCAAATCCCGACCAGTGAAAAATACTGGATTTTAAATCCCGACCAGTTATGAAAACTGGATTTCAAATCTCGACCAGTGAAAAATACTGGATTTCAAATCTCGACCAATGAAAAATACTGGATTTTAAATCCCGACCAGTTATGACAACTGGATTTCAAATCCCGACCAGTTATGAAAACTGGATTTCAAATCTCGACCAGTGAAAAATACTGGATTTGAAAAATGAAGGATTTAATCTAATGGTTTGAAAGTGATTAATTTGGGAGATTATAACCCGAGAAAATGATAAGATTTTGAGGATATTACAACCGGAGGTTGGGAAACTGATAGAATTGTGAGATTGAAGATCTTGGAAATGATAGAATTGAGGAGTCGCACCCTAAGGGCTTGATCTTTTAGAATACATGACCAGCGGGAGCTGGATCTTTTGGAAGATATGACCAACGAGTGTTGGATTCTTTTGGAAATTCATGACCAGCGAGATGCTAGATCTTTTGAAAATATATGACCAACGAGTGTTGGATCTTTTGGAAATACATGAAATTTTGAGAGATTTAAGTCAGAACTTGAATTTTTAGAAGGAGAAAGGTCTTTGGTCAGAAGACTGATTTTAAAAGGTTACCGGTGTGAGAACCGGGTTTTTTAAATGTGCTCTATGTATGATTGAAAAGTTTGAAAAACAACTAGTGCGAGAACTGGGTTTTGAAGATGAGGTTTTCAAAAATGAGTTTTTAGAAGATAATTCAGGATTTATCCCCTTATCCTGAACGGGGGAATAATAAAGAGAATACCTCATTGAAAGGAGGCATCAGGTTTATTCCTTAACCTGAAGGGGTGTTTCGAAGATAAAAGTAGAGGAAATTTTAATAAGATTGGAAAATTTGTTAAAACTTGTCATAAGCGATCATTTAGCTCGATGTAAATCTGATCAAAGCAAAATGAATCAAATGAAAATAAAGATCACAAGATCAATTAAGAATTAACAAAATTTTGAGGAAAAGAACTTTCGTCTAATCCTGCCTGCATACGATGAGAAAGATTTTTATGAATTAAAATAAAATGCCCCAGTATCATGGAGAAGAATGTAAGAATTGATAGAAGATCATTATTTTATTGAAATGGCTCTTTCGAAGAGTACAAAGGCTTTAGAATAAAAATTCTAGGTATAATATTTCTTCAGATGCAGAGCATTGATGGGATCTGACATTTCCACTCCATCTGCGTTGATTAGACGATATGAATTGCGAGGAAGTGCTTCCTTAACCACATAAGGGCCTTCCCAATTGGGTGACCACTTGCCCCGTGGTCGATGCTTGAGATGAGCTGTCGATCTGAGCACCAAATCGTTAACTCGAAATTTTCTCTCAATGACAGACTTGGCATAATGTCGAGCTATCCTCTGTCGATAAGCTTTAGCGTGCTCTGCTGCTTTGAGCCTCTTTTCATCCAGTAAATCTAGTTGCACCAATCTCTGCTGCTGATATTGATCAAGTGGCAATTCTATGAGAGAAGCGAATTTGAGAGCGGGCTTTTGGATATGGAGAGGTAACACCACTTCAGTCCCGTAAACAAGTTCTGAAGGAGTGGCATTAGTTGGAGTCCGAATGGTGGTCCGATATGCCCAAAGCGCGTCATGAATTTTCTCGTGCCAATCTCGACCTGTCTTCACAGTCCTTTCCAAAATACGAATCAAGATCTTATTGGTGGTCTCTGCTTGGCCATTCCCTTGAGGATAATAAGGAGCTGAGAAGTGATAGCAAATCCTGAATTTAGAACAGAAGGTTTTCATCCTCTCATTTTTGAAATGGGTTCCATTATCTGAGACAATATCATGTGGTATGCCGAAGCGGCAAAGGATGTTCTTATGAATGAAAGAAACCACATGGCGGCCTTCTACTGTGCGTAGAGTAACAGCTTCAACCCATTTTGTGAAATACTTTGTCGCAGCCAGGAAGTATTTGTGGTCGTTGGAAGCAGAAGGGGTAATTGGGCCGACGACGTCAAAAGCCCACATAGAAAACGGCCAAGGAGAAACAACTGATTGTAGATATGTGGTCGGAGCATGAATGTAAGGCGCGTGCAATTGGCACTTGACGCACTTTCGCACAAATCGATGGCAGTCCTGCTGCATGGTGTTCCAATAGTACCCTGCTCGAACGATCTGTTTGACGAGAGTTTGATAGCCGACATAACCACCACAAATCCCTTCATGTGCCTCTTGGATAACTTCCATAGCTTCTTCTTTGTCTAAACATCTGGCATATTCAGAACTGAACCCACGGCGATAAAGGACATTAGCAAGAATGAAATAACGAGTAGACATACGCTGAATCGCGCGTTGCTCCCTTTTTGGCATTTCTGGCAGAAAATTACCAGTCTCGATAAAATTTTTGATGTTTTGGTACCAAGGCTTCTCCTTCTGATTGACCTGGTTTACTTGCATATTTGAATCGAACGCGGGGTGTTCAAGTCTGCCAACTTCAAAAGACCGACATGATTCACCACTTTTGAAGGACAGAGTGGAGCCCAAACTGGCTAAACCATCGGCTATTTGATTATGCTCTCTTCTGATATGACTGAGCTGAAATTCTTCGAAGCTGTCCACAAGAGCGAGGACGATCTTCTGATATGGGATCAATTTGGGATCTTTCATTTGCCATTCAGTGTTAACTTGACTGACAACAAGTAGTGAGTCGCCAAGGGCATGCACTCTCTTGACATTGAAACATTGCAGAATTTTGAGGCCTTGTATTAAAGCTTCATACTCGGCCATATTATGAGTGCATTGGAAACCAAGCTTAAGAGAATAAGGGATCATTTCTTTTTCTGGAGTGATTAACAAGACCCCAATCCCGATGCCAGACATATTTTTAGAGCCATCAAAGAACAAGTTCCAAACTGGGGGCTGTTGGACATTACAGATGTGCTCGTCAGGAAAATCATCTTCTGTTTTAATTTCTTCTGTCAGAGGGAAATCCGCCAACTGATCAGCGATCGCTTGGCCCTTAATCGACTTTTGAGAAACATACTCCAAGTCATATTGCATCAACAGGACTTGCCATTTTGCGATTCTCCAGTGAGAAAAGGTTGTTCAAGAATGTATCTGAGAGGATTAAGCTTCGATAGGAACTTAATTTCAGAAGCCAACAAGTAATGTCTCAATTTCTGGCACATCCAGACCAGAGCTAGACAAGTCTTCTCCATCTGAGAATACTTCTTTTCATAATCAATGAATGTTTTGCTTACGTAGTAGATGGCGTGCTCTATCAAACTGCCTTCTTCATACTGAGCGAGGAATCCACCACAGGCATTCTGATTGACTGAAATATATAGCAAGAGAGGCTTTCCTAGCTTAGGCGGCTTTAAAACTGGTGGATTAAGGAGATACTGCTTGATGCGCTCAAACGAGAGTTGGCATTCTGATCCCCATTCAAACTTAACTCCTTTCTAAGCAAATGGTTGAAAGGTTCGCATCTCATGGCTAGATTAGAGATGAATCTGCGAATAGACTGAATACGCCCTTGAAGGCTTCGCAGTTCCCTGAGATTAGTTGGAGGCGGCATGTCAATAATGGCTTTTGCTTTGGCCGGATCCACCTCGATCCCTTTCTTGCTGATGATGAAGCCGAGCAGCTTGCCGGACTCGACTCCAAAAACACATTTCTGAGGGTTAAGTCTCAATTTGTAAAGAATAAGTCTTTCAAAAACTTGACTAAGAGCATCAAGGTGATCCTCTTCTTCTTTAGACATAACCAAAATGTCATCCACATATGCATCCATATTCTTGTGCATTTGATCGTGGAAAATAACGGCCATCGCCCTTTGATAAGTTGCCCCGGCATTCTTGAGCCCAAATGGCATCACTGTATAGCAGAAGGTTCCCCATGGGGTAGTAAATGAAGTCTTTGACTGATCACGAACGGCCAATTTAATCTGATTATAACCTGAATATTCGTCCATGAAGGAAAACATGGCGTGACCTGTTGTGCTATCGATCAACAGGTCAATATTGGGAAGCGGATAATCATCTTTCGGGGTGGCTTTATTAAGATCCCTGAAATCAATGCAAATCCGAACTTTTCCGCTCTTTTTAGGGACTGCCACGATATTTGCCAACCAATCTGGGTAATCAATGGCCCGGATGAAGCCTGCTTTCAATAGATCTTCGAGTCCTTCCTTGACTTGCTGCTCAATTCGAGGGTCTAACTTCCTCAATTTCTGCTTGATTGGTCTGGCTTCTGGCTTCAATTTGAGTCGATGCTCCACCAGCTTGATATCCAATCCTGGCATATCTTCGTAAGTCCAGGCAAATACTTCCTGATGCTTTTTGAGGAATTGGATGAGTCTAGCCTTTTCAATTTCGCTTAGACTCGACCCGATTTTGAGAATCTTCGGATCATCTTCTGACCCAATGTTAATATCCTCAGTTGGATCCTGAACCAAAGATGATGGTTCATCCTGCTTCTGAATGTGAGCAAATTCTGGCAAATCCTGGATAGTGGAATCAAATTCAGCTGGCTCTTCAGTCTGTTCTACTGCCTGACTGACCTCTGCTCTTTCTTTCATCTCAGGAAATCTTGTCAATTTCAGATACTTGGGATTGATAACAAATCTTGTCATTGATTCAAGAGTTAATAGTCCTGAAAATGTGAGAGAGGTTGTTTAAGAAAAAGTATGAGCCAAATCAAATTTTTGTATAAGTAAAGAACAATGACATAGACAAAATATAAAAAAAAATGATAGATGCTCAAAATGTGAAGAGAAAATTGATCTTTCATTGATTGGAAATGAAGTATTTACAAGACATTGACAAAAGATGGGATCGTGTTGTCCCTATAAGATTTAACAAAAGATAAGAAAAGAAAGCAGGGAAAACTAAGGCATCATCTCTTTATTGGCTTCCTCTGACAAAAATGGTCTTCTTGCTGGAATCCTGGCCGGTGAACCCCAACCCTGAACTGTCCGCATGCCGAACTGGAATGATGGGCTCTATCATGCCGTCTTCATCTTTCCCCATGCCTCGGAATGGCTGGTATCCATGTTTTATCAGCAGATCAAGTCCCTTTCTTGCTTTAGAAAATTGAGGAAATAAGGGATGATCTTTGAAGGAGGCGTAATCAATGCGTCCTCCTAACTTGAAGAAACAAGGTCCCTGCCATTGGACTGTGGCTGCAATGTTTTCTTCTTCCATGACATCTTTTAATTTTAGCATCTCCAGGCTATCACTGAGATTAATTTCATCTGCTTCTCGGATGCTTGGAATATCAGCTGTAAATGTGGGACGAGGAATCATAGGCTGTGGCAGCCTTTCTTCAGGGTCTTCACCCAAAACAGTAGTAATCATTTCACCCTTAGACCACTTGATGCACTGGTGGAGAGTTGATGGAACTGCATTGGCGTTGTGGATCCATGTTCGTCCCAACAACAGATTGTAAGTTGGTAGCACATTGACGACGTGGAATAACACCGTATGCACTGAGTAGTTAATAAAAATTTCCAGGAAGATCTTGCCCTTGGCAGTCTGCCCGTGATTATCGAAGCCATAGATGGTGATGGGATCAGGCATATATTCTTCCTCTTTTAATCCCAATGCTTTCGCTGTCATTTCTGGGCAAATATTCAGACTGTTGCCCCCATCGACAAGAACATGTGGGACGGTCATGCCCCTGGTCCTGACCACTATATACAATGCATTATTGTGGAATGAATGAGGCTTAGGCAAGTCCTCATCTGAAAAGGTAATAGGCGCGTTAGTCATTGCTTGGTTTACTATCTGCGCCATGTCTTCGGGCGTGGTGCCTGGCTTTACTTTGATCTTTCTTAATAGATCATTGAGCTTTTCCTGATGCTGGGGAGAATCATGAGTCAATTCGAAAATGGAGATGTTGGAGAGCGCTGTGATGGGCTTCTGAAGGCTTTTGGCCCGTTCTTCTGCTGCTTCCGAGGTTTCTGCTTCCTCTATGCAGGCTTCCCTTTTCACAAATCTTTTTGGAAAAACTTGGATCTTTCCACTCTCAACTGACATGTTTCTAATATTTAAAAATGAGAGGATATCCCCTCTCTGAAATGCAGGTTGATTCTGATGTAGAACCATCACCTGATGCTGCAAACTTATTTCTTCGCTGGAGCAAGGATGTATGTGACTCTGCGGGAGAAAAGAACCTTCTGAAATGGTTGACACTGAATGTTTTGGGAATGGGGCGGACAAAATGTCCATTTTGCCCTCTTCTTCATCCTCGATGAGGATGCTTTTATCAATACAATCCTGAATCAGATGCTTCAGGACGAAGCAATACTCAGTGTCGTGGCCCATCGCCCTGTGGAATTTGCAGTATTGTTCCTTAAATCTTCCCATGAGCACTGGTGGATCTGCCACCTTGGGAAGTTTTACCATCCCGTGAGACAGCAAATACTCCAAAATTTTCTCCAGTGGCTGGTCGAGGGGAGTAAACTTCCGATCCCTGCTCCAGTTTATATGTTTAGGTTTTTCTTGAAGGTCCCCCTTTTGTTGAGGACCGGTCGGGAGAGGGTTATCATTGTTCTTGAAGAATTTCCCTTTCCTTCCTCTGTTCTGCTCGGGCTTTGTGCCACTGCCACTGCCTTGTTTACTGCTACTGCCTTGATCATCCCCTGGAATCTCGGTGGAGTAGGTGAAGTGTGCCTTCTTCTTTGGGTCTTGCACATTTTTGGCTAAGGCGACACCTTCATACATCCCGTTCTCTACTCCCATCTCGAGCCATTCTGCTCGCTCCGTCAGTTCGATGAATGATTTGGAGGGATATGGGAAGAGGAGGCTTTTTAGGGGCTGGGAGAAGTTGTTGAGGATGACTTGGAGGGCATGTTCCTCGGAGATAGGGTTCCTCATTTTGTTGCACAGGCTTCTCCACTTGTGGATAAAATCCCTAGCCTTTTCGTTGGGCTCTTGCTTCAGGTTGCATAGGTGGTTCAGGGTGGGCAGAGCTTCCGTGTTGAATAGGAAGCGTTCAACAAACATGTTGACCACCTTGTCAAAATCCCTTAGTTCGATGGGATTGACGTGCTCAGCATACCATTTGGCAGCTATCCCCTCCAGACTGCAGGGAAAACAGAGAAATAGGGCACGGTTGTCTTCGCTGAACCGGGCGCATTCTGCGAAGAACATGGCAAGGTGGGCCTTGGGATCTCCGGATCCATCGAATTTAATGAATTTTCGGGGGAGATTCTCCAAATTGATGTCTCCTTCTAAACCAAGGTAGAAATCCTGTCTGGTGTATGACCTTTTTCCTTTATCCCGGACCTGCAGGTCTTTGACAATTTTTGTTAGTGCCTGGATCGAGTCCTCTGCGGGGGGCCCATGCTTGGGCTTGTTCACTGACACTGGCTCCTCTATCGGCCTCTTGGACTGCCGCAGATGTTTCGGGATGTAAATCAACTGTTCTTCTTCAGAATTTTCTTCCGCTGACTCAGAATCTTCAGAGGTACTGTCACGCTGCACTTTTTGTTTGCTGATCTTGACTGGCTTTTTCATGGGCTTCTTTTTAGCCTTGGTTTTAGAAGCCGCCTTCTTTGGAGCCATCTTAGCCTGCTCGGCCATCATTTTAGTCATCATTTTCTGAAAAACCCGGTACATGGCCGGATCAACATCGCTTTCATCTCCGGAGTCATGTTTCTTGGACAATCTGGGAGAATTCATTTTCTCTGACTCGTTGTCACTGTGTTGTTGAGCAGCTCTCTTGTCAGCCCTTGTCTGAACCATTTTTCAGATGCCTAAGCTTCCCTGTAGAATATGGGAATGTTTAGAGTATGGAGAAGCTTTTTTGAAAATCATAATTTCTTTGAGAGAAAGCAAGAAATGAAGGGATTTGGTAGACAATTTCAAGAGATTATCCCATTACCCGGGATTGGGTCATCACACGATTTGTGATAATTGTGTTACCATTTGATGATAATAGAGAAAATGTGCCTTGTTACCTAGGCGAGGTCGTCAACCATGATAAGATGTATTTGAAGAAATACGGAAGGAATATCCCTTTTACCCAGGATTTAGGTCGTCACCCAAAATTTGTGACTTTTATTTGTGCTATAAACAAAATATAGAGAACAACATTTTTGGCCAAAAAGTAAATTTTTATTGATATTTTTAACTTTCAAAGACAAAGAGAGGGTGGACAGACAGTTTGCCACCACTCCCGATATTCAGATGATACATTTGGTCCAGGAAATATAGACAGAGAAATAAATGCGTTCCAGGTATATTTAGCGACATGATATGCCCCAGACCACTGATCCGACTGCAGGTTGAATTCTGACACATTGCCTGTCGGGAAACGGGTGTTGGCACGAACTTGCCGCTGCGAAAACTGCCTCAGACATCGTTCTGGCTGATAATCAACACAAAAGAAAGGGCCCATCAACTTGTAGCGCTTGTCACGGGCATAAGTGTATCGAGGAACAGTCTCTTTTCTGTCAAAGAAATCCCAGGTGATCTCCTCCTGATGCAGCTTCTCGATCAGAGCTCGGCATTGGATAACTATCTTCGGCTGCTTACTGTTGAATCTGAAAGAATTGGCCTTCGAGGGAACGTGGCGTAGGAACCACGACTGCAAGGCATAAGTGCATCCTTCTACCAGAATGGTCTCCCCAAGAGCAAATCGAGCCAAACCTCTGTAAAGGAAGGCTAATGCGGCCATGGAGACTGAGAGCTGACGGGTCTGCTTGCTTCCCCATCTCCGAAAGAGCTGAGCAACTCTGATGTCTATAAAATTCTGACCATCTTGGAAGAAGGCTAACCCCACTGTGCACAGGATCATGGCGTGCTGAATTCTGTCCTTCGCTACTCGGGACAAAGTGTCAATCTCTTTGTAGGCTCCGTATTTTTGATATAATTCAAACAGGTCGATGAACTGATTCCCACCAATCTCGGTGAGAGGCCAGGATCTGCTCCCTGTTGCTCTTGCTAAGGCTTCTCGAACATCTACCCCTTTGATGTTGATCAAAAATTGCTGCTCGACAGGATCATCTGGCTTACCAGCTGGTTCGGGCAATCCCATAATGTCATTGAATTCGTCCATCAGCAGAGTCATCTCTCCCCAGGGAAACCAGAAGGTGCAGGTACGTGGATTCCATCGTTCTGCCATGGCCTGAATCAACGCTCCATTGATGACTCGCTTGCCTACTGCTGATGCCATCTCCAACCCGCAGTCATCCAAGTGGTCTGGGAACATACGTGAGAAGGTGGCGAACCAAGAATAATACCACCGTGGGAAGAAAGTACGAGACTGGATGACCCGCAGATCTGGGGTTCCATCCCTTATTTGATAGAAGACATGATCCCAAGGAAAGATAGTATCGGGAGATTCAGATGCCATCGGAGTGATACTGAGGCAAAAAGGGGAAGCGAGTCAGATAGAATGCAGGACTTACGGATAGACTTTTTAAAGAATCAAACCTGGAAATTTTGAAAGATTGAGGGGATTTTTAAAAGGGTTTTCCCGGGTTTTGAAGAAAATTTGACCTAAAAAAAAAAAGAGGAAAAAGAAGATGTAGGTAGATAGAAAATATACACCTGGGGTTCTTGAAAATAAAGGTAAGTTTTGAATGATACACCCAGGGTTTTTTGAAAAAGGTTTGATACATATATGAGAAATATAAGAGAAATATCACACAATCAAAGTTGCACAAACAAGGATGCGCATATAGCACTCCCTAAAGGCTGACTCTAAATGCAATATTTGAAAAATGGCTTGTAGGACCTTAATCCTAACTCTAAGGTTCAAATTATCTATTTACGATCAAGATACGCCGATATACCCAAGCCGAAGCTCGAAGTACGTGGCATAGAAACATTTTCTCCGGTTCTAAGGTAAATGGCTTCCCAACATCCTTGAGCACCTACCGATATACCTCGGACTATGGCCCTTAGGTACGTGGTAGGGGGGCGCGAACCCAAATAAGTGGTCCAGTTGTGAGGCTCTCTCCCGAACTATGGTTCAGTGAGACAGCCCAGCAACGTGAAGACCGGGACAATATAGGTAAGGGATGTTTTTGAAAACATGTTCAACATGCAAAAATCAGATGGCTCTAATGCAAGTCCTAAAGAGATAGATTTAAATGAAAGGAAGCATACACTTGCATACATTGTTTACATTCAATCCCTAAAATTGAGGAGAGTTGTATTTAAAACCTAAGTCTAATGTGAACATGGAATAATCTCCTCAATATGGTCCTATCAAACCATACTTAAATCCTATATGCAATGATGTCAGCTTAGGACAAGATCTAGGCTCCTAAGGTTTGCATGGAAATGAAGCTGACATATGAAGAATAAAGACTTAGATAATGTAAAAGAAAAGGCATAATTCGACCGGACGGAGACGAGTCCCATCTCGGTCGCCAAACCTGTGATCATCGCAAAATTTTTCCTCTCGTAATATTCTCTCTCTTCCTTCTCTTTTCCTTTCTAATCCCTTATTTTCCTCCTTTTTGAAGGGAGAAAGATAAAAAAAACGGAAAGAAAGAGAGAAGAGGAACTCTTTTGCGGGTCTCACTTGACCTTAATTTTGAAAATATTTTGAAATAACTCGCCTCCGTTTTTGAAATATTTGCGGGAAAATTGGGAGACGGGATCCGCTCGTCGGTACGAGGTTCGACCGTTCCTGGCGCCTTTACCAGGGGTAATCGAACCAAGGGTCGAATTAATGCCTTTTACTTTGCTAAGAAATTATCTAAGTATTTATCCTAAGTCTAAAAATGCACAATGAATCATGCTTGTGCAAATGCAAAGATGTATGCTCTTTTTGAAAATATTTTGAAGAATTTCCAAGTGAATCAGATAAAGTGAAGAAATGTTTTCTAACTTAGAACTTAAGATTTGAAGTTCTAAGTTTTTAGAATAATCAGAGCTTTAGAAAAATGAATTTTGGATCTTTGAGAGAAATGATCTTGAAACTGAAAGAAAGAAAATCTCAAAGTCATAAATGGACTTTGAATTTGGAAGTTTGAACTTGGATGAATATTTGGAATGGAATTGAATTCTAACTTTGAAGTTTTGAAGTTAGAAGGAAATGTGGGGGATCTAAAGGAATTGAGGAATGGGATTTGGAACAGTTGGAATTTCAAGATGAAATCCGAATCCAAATTCTGGATTCTGAATAGAGTTTTGAGTTGATTTTTGGATTTAGGATCTGAAATAGGAACTTTGGTTTGAAATGAAAAAATGGGACTGGTTTTGAGAATTGAAATTTAAAGTGGAATTTGGATTTGGAATTTTGAATGGAATTGGATTCAAGATTTGGAATCCAAGATGGTATTTGGATCTGAAATCTGAGATCCGAGATAGGGTTGGACTCTGGATCCTAAGATGGAATTGGATCTGAAGTTTGAGATCCAAAGTAGAATTGGATTCTGGATCCTAAACTGGACTCAGATCTGATATCCGAGATCCGAGGTGAATTGGGTTCTAGATCCTAAAGAATGGATTTTGGATCTGAAGTCTGAGATCCAAAGTAGAGTTGGATTCTGGATCCTAAGAATTGGAATTTGGATCTGAATCTGAGATCCAATGGTAGAATGGGATCTGAATCCTAAATGGATTTTGGATCTGAAGTCTGAGATCCAAAGTAGAGTTGGATTCTGGACCCTAAGAGTTGGAATTTGGATCTGAATCTGAGATCTCATGATAAAATGAGGGTCTGGATCCTAAATGACGTTTGGATCTGTGATTGGAGATCCAAAGTAGAATAAGGGTTTGGATCCTAAATGGGATTTGGATCTGTGATGGGAGATCCAAAATGGAATAGAGTTTTACACTTGGAAATCTGGGTCCTAGTTGAGATTAACTTTGTATTTTGGGTTTTTAAAAGTCCAAATGGGACTTTTGAAGATGGATCTGGGTTTTGAAAAACCCAGATTGAACTTTAGGAAGGTTTGGATTTTGAGATTCAGAATCAATCTCAACTTTGATTTAAAACTTGAAGAAAACTTGATTTTGAATCAGAAGATAGATCAGAAACTTTAAATTGAACTTTGAAATTGGATGTTGAATTGAGTTGGAATTTTGGAATTTCAAAATTGATTTGAGAATTTGAATTTATAGATGAACTTCAAAGTCAATTTGGACTTTGAATTTGGAGCTTGAATTTGGAATGAATCAAGAATATAAAGATTGAATTTTGAAATTTCAAAGTCAAGTTGGACTTTGAACTTGGAATTTAAATCTTTGAAATAAGATAGAAGAATGAATTAAACTATAGACTTTGAGAAAGATATTTGAGATCACTTGGATTTTGAAAAAGAATTTTGAAAAAATATGATGTAATTCTATCCTATATGATGAATGAATTTGAATAAGTTTGAAATTGGAATTTGAAAATCATATCTCATTCTTCAAGTGAATTTAAACAAGACTAATGATATAATACATTCCTGACTATGGTCATTGAATGTATTATATAATAGTCATATCTATATTCAAGTGAAGGATAAAATACCCTTTTGGTGCTTTTATAGAATTTAAAATGAAATTAACCCTCAATATACCCTGACTATGGCCATTGGTATATATTTTGAGTTAATCATAAGTTAAATTCTGATAAAAGAAAAAAATATCTTGAGAAAATATGATGGATTTTGAAAGTGGATCCAGTGTGGATCCAATGTCATTTCGTAAAAGATAAGAATTCTAAGTTTTGTTCACACCCCGACTATGGCCGTTGATGTAAATCGTCAACTTAGAATTAACTTACCTCTTACGAAATGGTGCATGTGCCCTTCGTGTTTCACCATTGTGGGGATTTTGAGAAATAAAGGAAAAATGCATGGAATAAACCATTCATGGTATTCTATAATGCTCATTCATTCTACCTAAAGCAAGAAATGTAAATTCTTATTTCAACCTAACTATTACAATGGATAAAATCAAATGTGCAACCCCGAATAATGATATCTTTTCCATATTTCCTGCAAAACAAACAGGTTAGTAAAAGGGAAAATCATATATATGGAAATCAGATGATGAAAATATATGTATGATAAAAGGATAAAAAAGATATCTATATACTTACATACGTATATATATACATACATATATAGGTATATTCACATAAATGTATATATCTATGTATAGGCATATATACATATATATACATATAGGGGTATATTCAATGGAGAGATGTGCTGAGGTGTGGGGGAAGTGATATTACTAAGGCTGCAACAAGTTTTTGGGTACTGCTACTGTGTTGTTTGCAGCAGGATGGCCTAATTTGGGTAATGATGTGGTAGATAGCCACAAGGTGGCTGTGGACCAGATGGTGCTGATGATAGATTTTTCTACCAGACAATGGCAGCAAGGTAGGCACTGTGGTGCCAACCATTATGGGCACTAAAAAAAAAAAACCTTGTTGGTGTGAGATGGGCCATGGGGCATGTAGCAGTATGTTCTTTACAAGTAGTAAAGGGGCAAGTAGTGGAGAGTGTAAACAGGCAATGAGGTCCCAACAAATGCAAAATAATGCATAGTTGAACTGAATGAAGACTTCAGCCTAAACATTGGAGATGATCAGCACTTATGAAGGTACCTAACTCATGATTACAACAGTGCTTAAACACTGCTGTAAGTATGTACAGATGAAAACCCGATAGTGCAGGGGCACTATTACAAGCAGGTAAGGGGTTATAGTGACGCCCAGCGCTACTGTAGGCGTGAGGAGATGGCTATTGAAATGAAAGAATGGAGGTATAAATGTTGCAGGCTATAATAGGGTGGAAAATTTTGGTAAATTGAAAATATCGGTGACAGTTTGGTGATATGCTGTATAGGGACGGCTACTGGTGCTGGATGAAGGCTGTGTAGAAGTTGTGATAGCCTACGGAAATGGTGGGTAGGTGTGGCATCTACTATATTTCTGAGTATGGGTATTTACCAAATGGATCAAATATACTGATCAAAGCAACAGTCAAATAGGGAAGATATGATATTTACTCCTGTATATTGGAGCCATAACAGTGAGGTACCAGAAAAAAAATGAAACTATAAGACATAGTGACTGCGAATGAAAAAGCATATGTCAACACACACATTTACACCTGTTCCAAATAAAAAAAAAAGGAAGAAAGTTGAAATACGGCTGTTATAGATGTACACTACTCTTGGGTATTTGAATTCAAACATCAGCCAACACCTTTTCAACTCACAGTATGATTCTGTGTGAGTTGATACTGGTAGTCCCTTTTGTTGTAGCAATGCTGAATATATATCCCTCCAGAGTTGGTATGTTCCTCCATATTTGATGTCCCCCGGCAGTCCCCAAGATCCCTTTTGCTTGTTGTTAATGTAAAAACGGGATTCGATCGAAGTTCTGAAGGATGTAAAAGAGTCTTCTCTTTATTCCGCTCTGGAGATCTTCTAATGCCGATGAAAGAAGTCGATGGCTGTTGAAGGAGAGCTGATGCCGGATGCGTGAAAGTAGATGGACTGTAATGGATGGAAGTCGATGCCGGATGATGGATGCTAGTTAAAAAAAAAATCTGATCCCTTCCTGTTTCTGGCTGGATCTCCTTTATAGGGGAAAGGAGAAGACTCGAGAAGAAAAACTTCCGTTGCAGATCAATGGTGGGAGAAAGAGATCAGCCATCGGAGGATGGAGGGCTCAATCGAGGCTTCTAGAATGGGGTTTGTTGAAGATTGAGGGTGGAGGGATGCAGAGATTGTTGAGGATGAACGATGGAGAGAGGAGAAGAAGGGCGCAGAAGAGAGTTCGTTGGGGCTTTCCCCTCTTTCCATAAAGGAGGTCCTCTTTTGGAAAATTTTTGAAAAATGGTTCAAATGTGAGGTTTTTAGAAAAATTATCCTAAAAAAGCTTCAAAACTATTTATTTTTCTTGTAGTTTTCCCGATTTTTTTTGGTTTTTGATATTATTTTTCTATTTTTTTGTATTTTTTAGAATAAAATCCTAAAGCTTTACAAGAAATCAAAGATTGAAACTAATTTTTTGATGTTTTTGTAAAATGTTTACAACAGGAGTTTTTCTGAGAATTTTAGAAACTATTTTGAGACAATTTCTTTAAAAATGGGTTCATGTCCGAATTTTTGAGAAATAATCAAGGTTTATAACTTCGGACTGAGAAATATAGGGTCGAGGGTCCAACAGAGTGCCGGATGAGCTGCCCGAGCCTTTCAAACTCATTTTTTGGTATTTTTGTGATTTTATTTTGGAAATCGGACAACGGGGCTCAGATTTGGATTTAAAATACTGAGTTCAGACCCGGAGCTGAATTTGAATATATTAATGCAGAATTTAATCCAGAAATCTGAAGAAATAACTTGATTTTCTCAGAAAAACGGGGCTAGGGGCAAAAGGGTCATTTTTACAAGACTTTGAAAAATTTGGGGTGTTCACATGTATCCACATATAGAACATAAAAGGATTTATAATTGAGTTGCATATACATATACTTACTCGATGTATGGGTCGATCGCTGAGCAATTAAAAAGAATATAGATGTGTGCTGCATCTTGCTCTCGATCTGTCAATAGCCTTGATCGGCAACTACCAAATGCATGCCCAAGTGGTTGAAAAATGTATGATCAAATGTTCCATAACATCGAAAAATGCTGGCGGAAATATCTTTTCTAACAGACAAACAGTGGTGATGACAGAGTCCTCGAGATTCTTTACATCTGATACATTGACCTCCGATGCGCACAATGTTCTGAAAAATCCGCTCAACTCAGACAATACCCCCCATATAGGTTTGCCTAACATATCATGGAATGCTAGGGGTATCAATCGTTGCATAAAGATATGACAATCATGGCTCTTCAACCCATATAACTGTCCATCGTCAATCTTCACAGCCCGAGCAATGTTAGAGACATATCCATCTGGAAATCTAAGTTGTCTCAACCATTGACATACATGTTTTATTTGATCAGGTCCGAGCACGTACTTCGCCTTTGGTTTCAGTACTTTGCCATTATACTCTTTGAGTTCCAATTCTGGTCTTTTACATATTAATTTTAAATCCATACGGGCCTTCGGATTATCCTTCATTTTTCCTTTAATATTCATTATTGTATTGAACACATTATCAAACACATTTTTCTCTACATGCATCACATCCAAATTATGTCGTATCAATAGGGTCGGCCAATACGGTAGTTCCCAAAAAATATATTTTTTCGTCCAATTGTGTTCCTTCCCAAATCCACGGAAGGGTGTAGGACTGCGGGCATCTGTTAATACATCTGGAAAGTATCGCAATCTTCTTAAAATCTCTATGCCAGACAATCTTGAGGATGGACCTTCCGTTTCAGTTATGCCTGCTGTAAATGCATTCTTTTGACGTCGGAACGGATGATCGCTGGGTAGAAATCGACGATGGCAATCAAACCAGCAAGGCTTCCTTCCATGCCTCAATCTAAAAGCTTTGGAATCCTCCATGCAGTACGGACAAGCCAACCTCCCATGTGTGCTCCAACCAGATAACATACCATATGCAGGGAAGTCACTGATTGTCCATAGAACAGCGGCCTTCATGTTGAAATTTTGTTTTTTGTGGGCATCATACGTGGTAACACCGTCATCCCATAGTACTTTTAATTCATCAATCAATGGCCTTAGATATACATCAAGATTTTGGTCAGGTGAGGTCGGACCAGGGATCAACAGAGACAAGAAAAGATTCGGACATTTCATACACAAGCTTGGTGGAAGGTTGTATGGAGTTACAAATACTGGCCAGCATGAGTATGGAGTTGATCTACCCCCAAATGGATTAAATTCATCTGTACATAGACTGAGTCTAACATTTCGCACTTCCATTGAGAAGTTCTGATGAGTACGATCAAAGTGCTTCCAAGCTTCAGCGTCAACAGGATGCGTGATCTTGTTTTCATCGTGTCGAACTTTATTTGCATGCCATCTCATGTGTTTAGCTGTCTTTGAAGACATATACAATCACTGCAATCTAGGAGTGATAGGAAAGTAGCGGAGCGACTTGTATGAAACTTCCTTTGATCTCGTGCTACCATTGCCTCTTGTCTTTGGCTTGAACCGAGGATGCCCACATGACGGGCATGATATGTAGTTTTCCTGCTCCTTGAAATACAACATGCAGTGATTTGGACAAGCATCAATATTTTTGTAACTCATACCTAGAGCGTTGACCATAACTTTCGCACGATAGAAATTTTGTGGCAATTTCTCATCTTTAGGCAACATACTCTTCACAATCATGCACAAACGGTCAAAACACGATTGACTCAAATTATACTCGGACTTCAAATTCATTAGTTGAAGAACTGCAGACAAGATAGTGTGACTCTCACAACCGTTCCAAAGTGGCTCATCAGCATCTTTAAGTAAATCATAAAATCTACTAGCTGCATCGTTTGGTGATTCTTCATCTACGGCAGTTCTTACATCACTAGAACTCATAGCAGAACCCAGTTCTGTTCCTGCAGCATCAAATATCAAATTCGTATATGGATTATCGTGCACCACATTCACCCGTGCATCAAAATCGTTTCTAAATTCTTCTCCATGAAACATCCAGTTCTGATAATCACTCACAAAACCCTTCCTGTATAGGTGATGTCTAACGCCATGAGGTTCTACAAATCGATTATTCTTACAAATCTTGCAGGGACACCTAATCCGACCTGTGGGATCTACCGTACTGACACTCGCCGTTGCAAATTCAATAAAACTATCGACACCATCCATATATTCATGCGATAACTCATTGTCCACTATCCTACGGTACATCCATTCACGGTTTGCAGTCATTCTGTCGTATGATGTTACGAATAGTATCCTAACGAATTAAGAAAAAAATAATCATAATGCTACGATGAAGAAAATATCAAATTTATCATGCAATATACTATGTCAAACAATAACAAGAATTTTGATGCATGCATTGATAACTTAATATTTTCATGTGCAAACTATTAATGGCACGATACAATCATTTGAAGCATGCTTTTATTATAAAATTTCACATGGAAGTCAAAATCAAATTGAAAGTAACTACATGCAAGCATGGATACAATTACATCAAACATTGCAATACATCATAATCATTCATATCAAATAAATGGCAAACATGTACCTGCAGCAAACACACTTCAATATCTCAGTAACTACTATCATGCTTAGCATGGACTCCGTACTCCAAAAATAAGAACACTTCCATATTTCTACATTAAAATCATGCTCAGCATGATCTCCGAACTCCAACAAAGCAGTCCTAGATATCAACAACTAAGTGAGTGTGTGAACAATAAAGTGCTGCATTCAATAAATTAAATAACATGTGATACGTTTGCATCACTTACTCACCACGGGTATTTACCCGATTTGCATTGTTTTTGTCATTTACTTACCACAGGTGGCCGAGCACGAGTTGGTTCCGTTGAAAAATCTGCACAAAAACAAAACAAATTAAGTAACAAACTAACTAATCATGAAACAAGATGAAACACTAACTAAAAAAATTAAAACAAATTAAAACTCTAACTAATTGAAAGAAGAGAAAAGAAAAATAGTATATATGTTAAGTCAAATCTAACTAGAAGATGCTAATTTAACAAACCAGCTATAACATGTTGAACCAGTCGACTAACATAAAGTCATAGACAATTTCTAATCTGAACTACTTAGCAAAGGAATAGTAAATCAATCAATTAGTTTACTAGAAAAGATGTGAACTCCGTTTAACCACCACTATCATAAAGAATTCAAATAGCCCTAATCTAACTAACTGATTGTGAGAACATTAAATACCAATCTATCTAAGAAAAATATAATTATAAAAGACTAATAGATTGAAATACTATAGCTAATCAGATTTCAAGAAAACAAATTGAAGTAAAACTAACTACCAGTAGACATTAACAAACTAACAAATTGAACAACATGGACAACTTGTATATATACATTACAAAAAAAATTTCAACTTAAAATCCATATGGACAACATATATGTAAACTACACTTAAAACCATATGGACATCTTATATACACATATTACAAATTTTTTTTCAAGCTAATCACATGGACAACATAGGGATCACATAATAACTTTTTTTTTTTTAAAAGAGATCACATGGGCAGCATAGGTATCCATAACAAAAATTCTTTTCAAAAATTCTTCTTAAAATCTCTATGCCACACAATCTTGAGGATGGACCTTCCGTTTCAGTTGTGCCTGCTGTAAATGCATTCTTTTGACGTCGGAACGGATGATCGCTGGGTAGAAATCGACGATGGCAATCAAACCAGCAAGGCTTCCTTCCATGCCTCAATCTAAAAGCTTTGGAATCCTCCATGCAGTACGGACAAGCCAACCTCCCATGTGTGCTCCAACCAGATAACATACCATATGCAGGGAAGTCACTGATTGTCCATAGAACATCGGCCTTCATGTTGAAATTTTGTTTTTTGTGGGCATCATACGTGGTAACACCGTCATCCCACAGTACTTTTAATTCATCAATCAATGGCCTTAGATATACATCAAGATTTTGGTCAGGTGAGGTCGGACCAGGGATCAACAGAGACAAGAAAAGATTCGGACATTTCATACACAAGCTTGGTGGAAGGTTGTATGGAGTTACAAATACTGGCCAGCATGAGTATGGAGTTGATCTACCCCCAAATGGATTAAATTCATCTGTACATAGACTGAGTCTAACATTTCGCACTTCCATTGAGAAGTTCTGATGAGTACGATCAAAGTGCTTCCAAGCTTCAGCGTCAACAGGATGCGTGATCTTGTTTTCATCGTGTCGAACTTTATTTGCATGCCATCTCATGTGTTTAGCTGTCTTTGAAGACATATACAATCACTGCAATCTAGGAGTGATAGGAAAGTAGCGGAGCGACTTGTATGAAACTTCCTTTGATCTCGTGCTACCATTGCCTCTTGTCTTTGGCTTGAACCGAGGATGCCCACATGACGGGCATGATATGTAGTTTTCCTGCTCCTTGAAATACAACATGCAGTGATTTGGACAAGCATCAATATTTTTGTAACTCATACCTAGAGCGTTGACCATAACTTTCGCACGATAGAAATTTTGTGGCAATTTCTCATCTTTAGGCAACATACTCTTCACAATCATGCACAAACGGTCAAAACACGATTGACTCAAATTATACTCGGACTTCAAATTCATTAGTTGAAGAACTGCAGACAAGATAGTGTGACTCTCACAACCGTTCCAAAGTGGCTCATCAGCATCTTTAAGTAAATCATAAAATCTACTAGCTGCATCGTTTGGTGATTCTTCATCTACGGCAGTTCTTACATCACTAGAACTCATAGCAGAACCCAGTTCTGTTCCTGCAGCATCAAATATCAAATTCGTATATGGATTATCGTGCACCACATTCACCCGTGCATCAAAATCGTTTCTAAATTCTTCTCCATGAAACATCCAGTTCTGATAATCACTCACAAAACCCTTCCTGTATAGGTGATGTCTAACGCCATGAGGTTCTACAAATCGATTATTCTTACAAATCTTGCAGGGACACCTAATCCGACCTGTGGGATCTACCGTACTGACACTCGCCGTTGCAAATTCAATAAAACTATCGACACCATCCATATATTCATGCGATAACTCATTGTCCACTATCCTACGGTACATCCATTCACGGTTTGCAGTCATTCTGTCGTATGATGTTACGAATAGTATCCTAACGAATTAAGAAAAAAATAATCAGAATGCTACGATGAAGAAAATATCAAATTTATCATGCAATATACTATGTCAAACAATAACAAGAATTTTGATGCATGCATTGATAACTTAATATTTTCATGTGCAAACTATTAATGACACGATACAATCATTTGAAGCATGCTTTTATTATAAAATTTCACATGGAAGTCAAAATCAAATTGAAAGTAACTACATGCAAGCATGGATACAATTACATCAAACATTGCAATACATCATAATCATTCATATCAAATAAATGGCAAACATGTACCTGCAGCAAACACACTTCAATATCTCAGTAACTACTATCATGCTTAGCATGGACTCCGTACTCCAAAAATAAGAACACTTCCATATTTCTACATTAAAATCATGCTCAGCATGATCTCCGAACTCCAACAAAGCAGTCCTAGATATCAACAACTAAGTGAGTGTGTGAACAATAAAGTGCTGCATTCAATAAATTAAATAACATGTGATACGTTTGCATCACTTACTCACCACGGGTATTTACCCGATTTGCATTGTTTTTGTCATTTACTTACCACAGGTGGCCGAGCACGAGTTGGTTCCGTTGAAAAATCTGCACAAAAACAAAACAAATTAAGTAACAAACTAACTAATCATGAAACAAGATGAAACACTAACTAAAAAAATTAAAACAAATTAAAACTCTAACTAATTGAAAGAAGAGAAAAGAAAAATAGTATATATGTTAAGTCAAATCTAACTAGAAGATGCTAATTTAACAAACCAGCTATAACATGTTGAACCAGTCGACTAACATAAAGTCATAGACAATTTCTAATCTGAACTACTTAGCAAAGGAATAGTAAATCAATCAATTAGTTTACTAGAAAAGATGTGAACTCCGTTTAACCACCACTATCATAAAGAATTCAAATAGCCCTAATCTAACTAACTGATTGTGAGAACATTAAATACCAATCTATCTAAGAAAAATATAATTATAAAAGACTAATAGATTGAAATACTATAACTAACCAGATTTCAAGAAAACAAATTGAAGTAAAACTAACTACCAGTAGACATTAACAAACTAACAAATTGAACAACATGGACAACTTGTATATATACATTACAAAAAAAATTTCAACTTAAAATCCATATGGACAACATATATGCAAACTACACTTAAAACCATATGGACATCTTATATACACATATTACAAATTTTTTTTCAAGCTAATCACATGGACAACATAGGGATCACATAATAACTTTTTTTTTTTTAAAAGAGATCACATGGGCAGCATAGGTATCCATAACAAAAATTCTTTTCAAAAATTCTTCTTAAAATCTCTATGCCACACTATCTTGAGGATGGACCTTCCGTTTCAGTTGTGCCTGCTGTAAATGCATTCTTTTGACGTCGGAACGGATGATCGCTGGGTAGAAATCGACGATGGCAATCAAACCAGCAAGGCTTCCTTCCATGCCTCAATCTAAAAGCTTTGGAATCCTCCATGCAGTACGGACAAGCCAACCTCCCATGTGTGCTCCAACCAGATAACATACCATATGCAGGGAAGTCACTGATTGTCCATAGAACATCGGCCTTCATGTTGAAATTTTGTTTTTTGTGGGCATCATACGTGGTAACACCATCATCCCACAGTACTTTTAATTCATCAATCAATGGCCTTAGATATACATCAAGATTTTGGTCAGGTGAGGTCGGACCAGGGATCAACAGAGACAAGAAAAGATTCGGACATTTCATACACAAGCTTGGTGGAAGGTTGTATGGAGTTACAAATACTGGCCAGCATGAGTATGGAGTTGATCTACCCCCAAATGGATTAAATTCATCTGTACATAGACTGAGTCTAACATTTCGCACTTCCATTGAGAAGTTCTGATGAGTACGATCAAAGTGCTTCCAAGCTTCAGCGTCAACAGGATGCGTGATCTTGTTTTCATCGTGTCGAACTTTATTTGCATGCCATCTCATGTGTTTAGCTGTCTTTGAAGACATATACAATCACTGCAATCTAGGAGTGATAGGAAAGTAGCGGAGCGACTTGTATGAAACTTCCTTTGATCTCGTGCTACCATTGCCTCTTGTCTTTGGCTTGAACCGAGGATGCCCACATGACGGGCATGATATGTAGTTTTCCTGCTCCTTGAAATACAACATGCAGTGATTTGGACAAGCATCAATATTTTTGTAACTCATACCTAGAGCGTTGACCATAACTTTCGCACGATAGAAATTTTGTGGCAATTTCTCATCTTTAGGCAACATACTCTTCACAATCATGCACAAACGGTCAAAACACGATTGACTCAAATTATACTCGGACTTCAAATTCATTAGTTGAAGAACTGCAGACAAGATAGTGTGACTCTCACAACCGTTCCAAAGTGGCTCATCAGCATCTTTAAGTAAATCATAAAATCTACTAGCTGCATCGTTTGGTGATTCTTCATCTACGGCAGTTCTTACATCACTAGAACTCATAGCAGAACCCAGTTCTGTTCCTGCAGCATCAAATATCAAATTCGTATATGGATTATCGTGCACCACATTCACCCGTGCATCAAAATCGTTTCTAAATTCTTCTCCATGAAACATCCAGTTCTGATAATCACTCACAAAACCCTTCCTGTATAGGTGATGTCTAACGCCATGAGGTTCTACAAATCGATTATTCTTACAAATCTTGCAGGGACACCTAATCCGACCTGTGGGATCTACCGTACTGACACTCGCCGTTGCAAATTCAATAAAACTATCGACACCATCCATATATTCATGCGATAACTCATTGTCCACTATCCTACGGTACATCCATTCACGGTTTGCAGTCATTCTGTCGTATGATGTTACGAATAGTATCCTAACGAATTAAGAAAAAAATAATCAGAATGCTACGATGAAGAAAATATCAAATTTATCATGCAATATACTATGTCAAACAATAACAAGAATTTTGATGCATGCATTGATAACTTAATATTTTCATGTGCAAACTATTAATGGCACGATACAATCATTTGAAGCATGCTTTTATTATAAAATTTCACATGGAAGTCAAAATCAAATTGAAAGTAACTACATGCAAGCATGGATACAATTACATCAAACATTGCAATACATCATAATCATTCATATCAAATAAATGGCAAACATGTACCTGCAGCAAACACACTTCAATATCTCAGTAACTACTATCATGCTTAGCATGGACTCCGTACTCCAAAAATAAGAACACTTCCATATTTCTACATTAAAATCATGCTCAGCATGATCTCCGAACTCCAACAAAGCAGTCCTAGATATCAACAACTAAGTGAGTGTGTGAACAATAAAGTGCTGCATTCAATAAATTAAATAACATGTGATACGTTTGCATCACTTACTCACCACGGGTATTTACCCGATTTGCATTGTTTTTGTCATTTACTTACCACAGGTGGCCGAGCACGAGTTGGTTCCGTTGAAAAATCTGCACAAAAACAAAACAAATTAAGTAACAAACTAACTAATCATGAAACAAGATGAAACACTAACTAAAAAAATTAAAACAAATTAAAACTCTAACTAATTGAAAGAAGAGAAAAGAAAAATAGTATATATGTTAAGTCAAATCTAACTAGAAGATGCTAATTTAACAAACCAGCTATAACATGTTGAACCAGTCGACTAACATAAAGTCATAGACAATTTCTAATCTGAACTACTTAGCAAAGGAATAGTAAATCAATCAATTAGTTTACTAGAAAAGATGTGAACTCCGTTTAACCACCACTATCATAAAGAATTCAAATAGCCCTAATCTAACTAACTGATTGTGAGAACATTAAATACCAATCTATCTAAGAAAAATATAATTATAAAAGACTAATAGATTGAAATACTATAGCTAATCAGATTTCAAGAAAACAAATTGAAGTAAAACTAACTACCAGTAGACATTAACAAACTAACAAATTGAACAACATGGACAACTTGTATATATACATTACAAAAAAAATTTCAACTTAAAATCCATATGGACAACATATATGTAAACTACACTTAAAACCATATGGACATCTTATATACACATATTACAAATTTTTTTTCAAGCTAATCACATGGACAACATAGGGATCACATAATAACTTTTTTTTTTTTAAAAGAGATCACATGGGCAGCATAGGTATCCATAACAAAAATTCTTTTCAAAAATTCTTCTTAAAATCTCTATGCCACACAATCTTGAGGATGGACCTTCCGTTTCAGTTGTGCCTGCTGTAAATGCATTCTTTTGACGTCGGAACGGATGATCGCTGGGTAGAAATCGACGATGGCAATCAAACCAGCAAGGCTTCCTTCCATGCCTCAATCTAAAAGCTTTGGAATCCTCCATGCAGTACGGACAAGCCAACCTCCCATGTGTGCTCCAACCAGATAACATACCATATGCAGGGAAGTCACTGATTGTCCATAGAACATCGGCCTTCATGTTGAAATTTTGTTTTTTGTGGGCATCATACGTGGTAACACCGTCATCCCACAGTACTTTTAATTCATCAATCAATGGCCTTAGATATACATCAAGATTTTGGTCAGGTGAGGTCGGACCAGGGATCAACAGAGACAAGAAAAGATTCGGACATTTCATACACAAGCTTGGTGGAAGGTTGTATGGAGTTACAAATACTGGCCAGCATGAGTATGGAGTTGATCTACCCCCAAATGGATTAAATTCATCTGTACATAGACTGAGTCTAACATTTCGCACTTCCATTGAGAAGTTCTGATGAGTACGATCAAAGTGCTTCCAAGCTTCAGCGTCAACAGGATGCGTGATCTTGTTTTCATCGTGTCGAACTTTATTTGCATGCCATCTCATGTGTTTAGCTGTCTTTGAAGACATATACAATCACTGCAATCTAGGAGTGATAGGAAAGTAGCGGAGCGACTTGTATGAAACTTCCTTTGATCTCGTGCTACCATTGCCTCTTGTCTTTGGCTTGAACCGAGGATGCCCACATGACGGGCATGATATGTAGTTTTCCTGCTCCTTGAAATACAACATGCAGTGATTTGGACAAGCATCAATCTTTTTGTAACTCATACCTAGAGCGTTGACCATAACTTTCGCACGATAGAAATTTTGTGGCAATTTCTCATCTTTAGGCAACATACTCTTCACAATCATGCACAAACGGTCAAAACACGATTGACTCAAATTATACTCGGACTTCAAATTCATTAGTTGAAGAACTGCAGACAAGATAGTGTGACTCTCACAACCGTTCCAAAGTGGCTCATCAGCATCTTTAAGTAAATCATAAAATCTACTAGCTGCATCGTTTGGTGATTCTTCATCTACGGCAGTTCTTACATCACTAGAACTCATAGCAGAACCCAGTTCTGTTCCTGCAGCATCAAATATCAAATTCGTATATGGATTATCGTGCACCACATTCACCCGTGCATCAAAATCGTTTCTAAATTCTTCTCCATGAAACATCCAGTTCTGATAATCACTCACAAAACCCTTCCTGTATAGGTGATGTCTAACGCCATGAGGTTCTACAAATCGATTATTCTTACAAATCTTGCAGGGACACCTAATCCGACCTGTGGGATCTACCGTACTGACACTCGCCGTTGCAAATTCAATAAAACTATCGACACCATCCATATATTCATGCGATAACTCATTGTCCACTATCCTACGGTACATCCATTCACGGTTTGCAGTCATTCTGTCGTATGATGTTACGAATAGTATCCTAACGAATTAAGAAAAAAATAATCAGAATGCTACGATGAAGAAAATATCAAATTTATCATGCAATATACTATGTCAAACAATAACAAGAATTTTGATGCATGCATTGATAACTTAATATTTTCATGTGCAAACTATTAATGACACGATACAATCATTTGAAGCATGCTTTTATTATAAAATTTCACATGGAAGTCAAAATCAAATTGAAAGTAACTACATGCAAGCATGGATACAATTACATCAAACATTGCAATACATCATAATCATTCATATCAAATAAATGGCAAACATGTACCTGCAGCAAACACACTTCAATATCTCAGTAACTACTATCATGCTTAGCATGGACTCCGTACTCCAAAAATAAGAACACTTCCATATTTCTACATTAAAATCATGCTCAGCATGATCTCCGAACTCCAACAAAGCAGTCCTAGATATCAACAACTAAGTGAGTGTGTGAACAATAAAGTGCTGCATTCAATAAATTAAATAACATGTGATACGTTTGCATCACTTACTCACCACGGGTATTTACCCGATTTGCATTGTTTTTGTCATTTACTTACCACAGGTGGCCGAGCACGAGTTGGTTCCGTTGAAAAATCTGCACAAAAACAAAACAAATTAAGTAACAAACTAACTAATCATGAAACAAGATGAAACACTAACTAAAAAAATTAAAACAAATTAAAACTCTAACTAATTGAAAGAAGAGAAAAGAAAAATAGTATATATGTTAAGTCAAATCTAACTAGAAGATGCTAATTTAACAAACCAGCTATAACATGTTGAACCAGTCGACTAACATAAAGTCATAGACAATTTCTAATCTGAACTACTTAGCAAAGGAATAGTAAATCAATCAATTAGTTTACTAGAAAAGATGTGAACTCCGTTTAACCACCACTATCATAAAGAATTCAAATAGCCCTAATCTAACTAACTGATTGTGAGAACATTAAATACCAATCTATCTAAGAAAAATATAATTATAAAAGACTAATAGATTGAAATACTATAACTAACCAGATTTCAAGAAAACAAATTGAAGTAAAACTAACTACCAGTAGACATTAACAAACTAACAAATTGAACAACATGGACAACTTGTATATATACATTACAAAAAAAATTTCAACTTAAAATCCATATGGACAACATATATGCAAACTACACTTAAAACCATATGGACATCTTATATACACATATTACAAATTTTTTTTCAAGCTAATCACATGGACAACATAGGGATCACATAATAACTTTTTTTTTTTTAAAAGAGATCACATGGGCAGCATAGGTATCCATAACAAAAATTCTTTTCAAAACAGATCACATCGGCAACGTAGGTATCTCATAACAAATTTTTTTTCTTCAAACAAACACATAGGCAACATAGTATTCCTACTAAATATTTTTTTTTTCAAACTGATTTACATAGGCAGCATATGCATTAAAAAACAGATTTTTTTGAAACCAATTCACATAGACAGCATAATATATCTCATAACAGATTGTTTTTTTCAAAAGCAATACACATCGGCAGCATGTTATTCCTACTACAGATTTTATTTTTCAAACGATTCATATAGGCAGCATAGGCATTCAAAAACAGAAAACTTTTTTTTTTGACAAGTCACTTAGGCAGCATAACTTCATTACAGATTTTTTTTTGACAAGTCACATAGGCAGCATAGCTTCATTGCATATATTTTTTTTGACAAGTCACATAGGCAGCATAGCTTCATTACAGTTTTTTTTTTGACAAGTCACTTAGGCCGCATAGCCTGAATTACAGAAAACTTTTTTTTTTGACAAGCCACATAGGCAGCTAAACGCAGGGGGTCGACTCCCCCTGCCGGAAATGCAGGGGGTCGACCCCCCCTGCCGGAAAGCACAGCATGGGGTTAAACCCCCTGCCTTTCCGGCAGGGAAGGGGGTTAAACCCTCTGCCGGAAAGGCAGTTCCGGCATGGGGGTTGACCCCCTGCCGTGCCTTTACGGCAGGGGGGGTCGACCCCCTGCATTTCCGGCAAGGGGTCGACCCCCCATGCCTTTTCGGCAGGGGGTCGCCCCCCCCTGTCGGAAAGCACGGCAGGGGGTTAAACCCCCTGCGTTTCCTGCAGGGAAGGGGCGTACCCCCTGCGTTTAGAAGAAGAAGAAGATTACCTGCGCGTCGCCGGACGGTGGCGGGAGGTTGACGGGGAGCGGCAGCTGGCGAGCGCCGGCTGGCGAGCGGTGGACGGGGAGCGGCGTCTGGCGAGCGGCGGCGGCCGGACGGTGGCGAGAGCCGACGGGCGGCGGGAGGGAGCAATACAGCGAAACAGGGAAAAGAGAAAGAGGGATGGGATTAGGGATTTACGCGACGGCTTAGCGACGGAAACATTCCGTCGCTAAGCCATCGCTAAACCAAAATACCAAAAAAGTGACGGAATATATTCTGTCGCTACGCCGTCGCTAATTAGCGACGGATTAGCGACGACAGAGTTCCCTCTCTAAATCCGTCGCTAAAATGGTGTTCTTGTAATAAAAAGTAGCGACAAAAACATGCAGTCGCTAATCCGTCGCTAAGTAGCGACAGATTAGCGATAAAAGTCATTTTCTCGCTAATCCGTCTCGAATTAGCGACAGATTCTATCTCTAGCTAATTTGTCGCTAAGTAGCGACGGAAAAAATCTGTCGCTAATTTCCGTCGCTAATTAACAATTTTCTTGTAGTGGGGCCAGAAACGTGAATTGGCATGAACGCTTCAGGAAACAATTGGATAGCTAGAACAAAGGAGGTGTTTGTGTCATACCATATGATTATAAAGAACGATAATATGAACCCAACTACTTCAAACAATATTGGCAACCCAAGCATCGAAATCGACAGACTGAGTTGAAGCAACCTGAAAGTAAGGTCACTCTTATCCCCGAGCATGTCGTCTTCCAGCATAGATGTAACGTCCATCATGTCCCTTTGGCAAATACTATAATTCCCTCTGTTGTAGTACATGATATGAAGCAAACACAGCTCCCAAAGGAGAAGGTATTGTCCGATAAAAGGTGAGCGATGTTGGAGAGAGAATAAAGAGTTACAGAAGGACATGCAGAATTTGGGGAGACAAATTGGGTCACTGGTTGAGATGATTACCAGTGAATTTAATAAGATCAAGGAAACGAAGAGGCCACTGAATAAAGAGACTCCACCAAGGCAAAGAAAGAGATGATTTTTATGTCCATCTGAGTCGTCAAGTGCCAGTGAATAAACATATTATGTGATTTGTGTATCTCGATAATTCTATGTTGTAATTCTATCATTCTTTGTTGTAATTATATAATTTTTTTTAATAACAAAGAAGTGCCACTGAAAAATCGACAACACTACATAAACTTAGGTTTGTAATTATATAATTCTTTCATGATTTGTACTTACGTTTGCTAAATCGTATAGCAATTACTGGCTTAGAGTTTATTATATATCATGATTCCTGTGATAGTGATTACTCTGTATAGCGATTACTATGTATAACGATTATGAAGTTACTATGATTTGTACTTACGTTTGCTAAATCGTATAGCGATTACAAGTTTAAGGTTTATTATTTATAGTGATTTCTGTGATAGCAATTACTTAGTATAGCGATTAATAGGTCTAGCGATTATAAAGTTACCACAATTTGTACTTAAGTTTACTAAATCGTATAGCGATTACTAGTTTTGAGATTATTATGTATAGTGATTCTTGTATTACAAATTACTCAGTATAGTGATTACTAGGTATAGCGATTATGAAGTTACCATAATTTGTACTTAGGTTTGCTAAATCATTAAGCGATTACTGATTTAAGGTTTATTATTTATAGCGTTTTATTTAAGTGCAGGGAACGCCGCATAACATTAGTTTAGGGTTTAGGGTCTAGAGTTTAGGAAAACATCATCTCACACACTATTGATGTTATGCAACATGTCATTCATTTACATGTACTAATGTCATTTCGATGATACTAGAAAATGAAATTACGTCTTTTAATTAATACGCAATGTTATTTATTTATTATATTCTTTGGGCATAATTTTTGAAAATGGGTTGGACGTAAAACGACATAAAGAATAAATGAATGAAGCGTCGCATAACTTAAGTATTGTGTTCCGCAACGAACACAAGACGTTTCCTTTAAGAGCATGGAATAGGCGATGTTTCATTTAAAGAAGAACCAGAGCCTTTCCTATAACCTGCTTCATGAGCAACGAACAGAAAAACTGATGTTTCTTTTAACCTCCTTCTTCGTAAAAGTTGTATCGATGTCAAAGAAGGACGTTGCGATTCAGTCGAACATCCACAAAAAATGGTACCTTCGATTCCTTTAACCTGCTTTATCTTTTTTATGTCGTTTACAGTTCGTTTACTGAATATAATGCTACAGTTCATTTACTGAATATTCAGCTAATTTTAGTGCAACATCCACAAAACAAGGTGCCAAAAAACTCAGCAAAGTGCTCGAAGAGAACATCTACCGGATGCGAGATGAATTTGCAAAAGGAAACACTATCTGTAATTTTGTACATATGAAACCATTATCAGTTATACATTTATGTATGCCATGAGTATGTATATTAACAAGTGCATATTTGTTGTAATCAGACTATACATGATTTTGTCATGTATATTCAAAGCAAGGGAACAACCATGTCGGTTCGCGTCGTCATCCCTTATTTTATGGTATACCGGTTATCTTATATGTTTATTTTCTTTTTTTCATTTACTAATGTACTTTCGTGTTTTAAACTTACTATTATTATTGTTTCGTTCAATAGAGTATCGTTCGTCGAATGCCATACGCAGCTGGATTTCTATATGGACTACAATACTGGGGTAATGATGACCAAATGGCAGACTTTTGGTCAAGTGAAAAGGTTTGTGACCATATCGATTTGTAAGATGTTAAATCTATTTAAGATCTTGTCTTGATTCTTAATATCGATTTTTAAGCTATCAATAAGAATTTGCATATCGATTTAAGATATTGTTTTGATTCTTAATATTGATTTCTATGCTCATTCTAAATATTGATTTTTAAGATATCAATAAGAATTTCCAAATCGATTTAAGATATTGTTTTGATTCTTAATATCGATTTCTATATTGCTTCTTAATATCTTTTTTTAAGCTATCAATAGGAATTTCTATATCGATTTAAGATATTGTTCTGATTCTTAATATCGATTTTTATGTTGATTCCTAGTATCGATTTAAGATATTATTTTGGTTCTTAATATCGATTTATATGCTGATTCTTAATATTGATTTAAGATATTGTTTTGATTCTTAATATCGACTTAAG
The DNA here is from genome assembly GCF_984573655.1 of Nuphar pumila. Lineage (NCBI taxonomy): Eukaryota > Viridiplantae > Streptophyta > Magnoliopsida > Nymphaeales > Nymphaeaceae > Nuphar > Nuphar pumila. The sequence continues at coordinate 21,525,007 of NC_143262.1, read as the reverse complement.
ATATTATTTTGATTCTAAATATTGATTTTTAAGATATCAATAAGAATTTTTATATCGATTTAAGATATTGTTCTGATTCTTAATATTGATTTTTATGTTGATTCTTAATATCGATTTAAGATATTGTTTTGATTCTTAATATCGATTTTTATGATGATTCTTAATATTTATTTTTAAGTTATCAATAGAAATTTCCATATCGATTTAAGATATTGTTCTGATTCTTAATATCAATTTCTATGTTGATTCCTAATATCGATTTAAGATATTATTTTGATTCTTAACATTGAATTATATGTTGATTCTTAACATTGATTTTTATGCTATCAATATGCATTTCCATATCGATTTTGTAAGATATTTTATAATCGATTTGCAGATATTGATTCCTACGTTGTGGCAATCAGAAAAGCATTGGGTCTTATACGTGTTGGATGTAGGAAAATAAAAAATATGGTTATACAACTCTTTGGACTATAACATTGGTGTAGATCGTGACATTATGCATTTGGTAAGTTTCTATCTATAACATTGTTGTATCTTATACAGTGGCCCAAAATTTACTTGCTTTTGCATAAATTAGAGGTTGGATTTTTCAAAGACATGTTGGGTGTCGTCATTGGCCCGTGGAGGCTTCGCATCGCAGAGGATGCTCCTTTACAAAATAATGGCATCGATTGTGGCATTTTTGTAATGAAGTATATTGAAGCAATATACTATGGACGAGAACCAGAATTCACCGTTGTATGTTGTACACTTAAACATGTTTTATTATACTATATTATTGGTGTCAGGGTCTCTATATTGGTCTAACTTTCAGGGTTTTTTCAGGATGATATACCTGGATTCCACACAGAAATATGCAAAAAATTGATGAATTTTCTAATTGCGGAAGATACAAAAACCCAGCCTGCAAGATTACCTAGAAAACAATGAAGGACGCGAGGCCCCTAAAAATAAGAGGAAGTCATTTTAAACGTCTACCTATTCTCAATGATAATGTGAAGAGGGTTATGTTCTACTGCTGAGAGAGAGAGAGCAATTTTTTGTTTAACATTCAATTTGCCGAACATGACAATTTTTTTGTGTACAGACATTTATAACAAATTTTGTAGACTATGTATACAAATTTTGTAAGACTGTACAAAATTCACATTGATTCAAAAACCAAAACTACGTACCTGACACACGTGTGTTGAATACGCAAATCGCCACCTCAAGCACGCAAATCGCAATAATGTAAATTTCATAAGCACGCGTTTCAAAATCATAATACAAACATCTTACAAATCAGCACATCTTACAAATCGATATAATATTGCATAATATATTACAAATTGATTCTTAATATTGATTTGTATGCTTATTCTTAATATCGATTTCTAAGCTATTAATAGGAATTTCTCTCTCGATTTGTAAGATATTTTATCATCGATTTGCAGATATTGCTTCCTAACACGATGTCTACTATAAATTTATAGGATATTATATCGATTTAAGATATTGCTTTGATTCTTAATATTGATTTCTATGTTGATTCCTAATATTGATTTAAGATATTGTTTTGATTCTTAATATCGATTTAAGATATTGTTTTGATTCTAAATATCGATTTTTAAGATATCAGTTTCATATCAATTTAAGATGTTGTTTTGATTTTTAATATTGATTTAAGATATTGTTTTTATTCTAAATATCAATTTTTAAGATATCAATATGAATTTTCAAATCGATTTAAGATATTGTTCTGAATCTTAGTATCGATTTCTATATTGATTCTTAATATCGATTTAAGATATTGTTTTGATTCTTAATACTGATTTTTATTTTGATTCTTAATATCTATTTTTAAGCTATCAATAGGAATTTCTATATTGATTTAAGATATTGTTTTGATTCTTAATATTGATTTCTATGTTGATTCCTAATATAGATTTAAGATATTATTTTGATTCTTAATATCGATTTATATGTTGATTCTTAACGTCGATTTTCATGCTATCAATACATATTTTCATATCAATGGAGGTTATATGTTCTCATATCGATAGGAATTTTCATATTTTTGTTAAATATTGTTTTGTTTGTTAATATCAATTTGTAAGCTATTATGTTGAATTGTCGTATCGATTTGTAATATATTATGCTCAATTGTTGTATATCGATTTGTAAGATATTATGTATTTTCTAGTGTCAATTTTTATAATATTTGTAGTATGATTTCTATTGTAGAATTATAATATAGAATTATAACATTATAACAAAAAATTATCGAATTACAATAAAGAATTATAGAATTACAATAAAGAATAATCGATTTACAACAAAAAATTATAGAATTACAACAAAGAATTATAGAATGTTAAACATTACAACGATTTATACTAATGAAAGTTAAATGCTACAACTATTTTGTAGCAAAGAATCCACACGCGATTCTTGTGTTGCATTGCTCACTTTTGAATTAAACTAAGTCTGTCATGAAACAGAATAATATCGGACACTATATTAAGTTCAACAAGAAATGCAAACATCCTCCCAAAATTGTTACATCCTAAAAGACTTGTTAAACTCATGCCATTGTTCCATTCAAACAGGTCGGGAGGATTGCAGGTTCCAACATTGTAGTGCAGGTCTGTATGGTATTATTGCGTGTTGAAAATTACACAAGTTAGATATTGATAAGTTGTACGTAATATAATTTATATGGAAAGCAATATACTATATTACATACTTGTTCATGCGAAGGGATTGGTTGCTTAGGAGTTGGTCGTTTCTTAGACATTCTCTTGCCAACCAATTCCAGTGCACCCTTTGTCCTCTAACGACTGCGATTAGAGGCAGGTTTCCTTTTGATACCCTTGGGTAGGTGAATATTTCTATCATAATCTACAACGTTTACTCTGACTTGTCGAAGATGATGTTTATGCTTCGACGCAACTTCTCATAAGGGTCAGGGAAAACATGCTTTTCACCTACGTTGTTCGATCCTATTTTCTTAGATTGGTTTTCATGAGCTGCAATGGACTCGTGATGAATTAACTGCACTTTTTTAAGTAATTTCCTTGACACTTTTCTCATACATACATAGGTTACTTCGCTTTTTTATGTCAAATCTGCAACATGCATAAGTGACCTACATAGTTGTTGGTAACAAGAGGCTATGTGGCACTTCTCGTCAACACTAGATGGACTGATATTATTTGTATCCAGCAGTTCAATCTTTGTTTGTCTCGTCCATCTTCACATTATATATGACTCAGTTATTTTTTTATCTTCTCTTGATTAAGTATCTTTAATGCATGATGATATAAAATACCTTTGAATTTAAACATTTTGCATGTACATTCAACTGTTTTATTGTCAACATTGTACGTAACATGTGCTTCTTTCCTTTTTTGTTGCTCTTTGTCCTCTCATACAACATGGTATTTGTGCATATTCTCATATTGTATGTGTCCTTCTATGTTGCAATTCATGACCTGTATAACATCCTCCTTAGTCCATTAAAATACAGTCAGTGTATACAAATCTGTAGGTCGCGTCAATATTTTCATGCACAAAGTTACATGGCGGGTGTTGAAGCATTTCACATCTTGTGCAAGCTCATTTTGTCTAAGAATGTCTATAAATAATCCATATTGTTCCATGAAGTGAAACATTATTAAACATGAATACAAGGTTTTTTTTAGTGTGGCATGCATAAATTCAGTTATTTGTGTGCTTATCATACATGCACAAAAGTATTGTCTTTCATATGTCAATGCTCACTTCTCTTTGTCTGCATATAAATGTTGTAACCACATACAGTCTTCAAGGTCGTACATCTGAATCATTTGCTCCCAATCAGACATAAAGGTGACTCCGTCTATGCTCTCAAGTACACACTTTTTAAACTTTTTATCAAACCATGTCTTCTGATTAAAAATGTGTCCTATGTTATTTGTTGCATTTTAAAAAATATACTACAAACATAGGCGATGATGTGCATATGGCCATACATGAGACACTACAGCCGCAATTGCATGATCATTGTCTATAAGTACAGCTCTAGGGTGTTTCTCATCCATTGCATCTGTAAATACTTTGAACAACCATTCAAAGGTTTCCTTGGTCTGGTCATACAAAAAAACGCCACCTAATATGCAACTCCATGAGTGATGGTTCACTCTGACAAACTGCGTAAATGACCACTATTTCGTACTAATTTTCATTGTCGTATAAAAAACAAGCACATCATTAAAGCATTCATAATCTACTCTTGACTTTGAATCTGCCCAAAAAATATTCACAGCATACCCATCTCCATCCAGTTGCATTGCACTAAAGAAACCAAGGTCATTGTTTGAATGTTTCTGTAGGTAATCAACCAAAGAACATATTCTCTCATTTTTCATGTTGTCTGACCTCTTCCTTCTCAAGTGGTTCCTTAGATCCATAGATGTGAATGGTATATTCTCGCGACCACCATCTATGTGCGCTCACAAATTATATGTCTTCCTTGGTGCAATGCCAGCGATATTAGTTATTTCAGCAATTGCAGCATGTGCTTCAATTACTTTACGATGTGACCTTAATTTAGGAGTCATAAATGAAACGATTAATTCATGGTTATGATCATTGATTAAAGTATGAACTACATATCTTCTATTTGGAAGTCTTCTTAACACCATTCTTGTTAGACAAACCACATCTTGAATCCCGCTTGCTCCGTGTTGGATTTCCACTTGACTTCTTTCAACCTTGCTTAGAACAAACATATGCATTTCTCACCATGGCACTCTATGCATTTTTTGCCCAAGAATACATTCTAACACTGAAGCCAAGTTTTAAGGCATAATCATTGTAAAATTTGTATGCAGCTTTCTTATTATTAAATTGCATTCCCTCTGCGGGAACAGAGTCAAGTGTACTATCATGTAAACTTGAGGTGCCTGCACCTTTGTCAAGTGCACTGTCATGATTGTCTACCTCATTATCGAATTGCATTTTGTCTGCTGGAATATTCAAGTCAAGAGTGAATCCAATGCTTGCACCCTTCTTATCATGTGCATCGTTAGTGCACATATTCACTTCTTCATGTGCATTGATAGTATGGATGTCACTACAAGAAAATTGTTAATTAGCGACGGACATTTGCGACGGAATTTTTTCGTCGCTAATTAGCGACAAATTAGCTAGAGAAACAATTTGTCGCTAATTCGCGACGGATTAGCGATGAAACAACTTTTATTGCTAATCTGTCGCTACTTAGCGACGGATTAGCGACTGCAATGTTTTGTCGCTAATTCTTATTACAAGAACACCATTTTAGCGATGGATTTAGAGAGGGAACTATGTCGTCGCTAATCCGTTGCTAATTAGCGACGGCGTAGCGACATAATATATTCTGTCGCTTTTTTGGTATTTTGATTTACGACGGCTTAGCGACGGAATTATTCCGTCGCTAAGCCATCGCTAAATGTCGCGTAAATCCCTAATCCCATCCCTCTTTCTCTTTTTCCTGTTTCGCTGTCTTGCTCCCGCCCTCTCCCTCTCGCCGCCCGTCGGCTCTCGCCACCGCCCGGCCGCCGCCGCTCGCCAGCCGCCGCTCTCCGTCCACCGCTCGCCAGCCACCGTTCCCCTCTTCTCTGTAGACGATCCATTAACCCTGCAATCCATTTTCTCGCAATCATCCATCTTCTGCCTCTCCATCTTCTTCTCCTTCACGATCTGCATCTTCCTCATTCCTCTTCCATTCCACCTTATCAGGAGCGACACAGCAGCTCGCCACTTCCCCTGGTTCCTTCTGTGCACCGCGCTTCACCCCATCACAGTACATCTGCGTCTTCTTCTTCCTCCCAATCGGCTGAACCAAAGTCGCTTTTCAACCTCCAGGGCTCCGAGCAACCACGGTAAGCATCTCCTCCCTCCTTCTCTTATCCTGTTCCCCTTTACTTTGCATATTTCACCCCGCCTCATTAGAGCATCGACATAGTATCGGTCTTGCTTATAGCAAGTACCGATCTATGTAAATATGCACATCAAAAGGAACGAATGCGTTCCGATATATTTTCTTTTATTTATCCTTGTTCTGTTTATGCTATGATATTCAGTAAAAAAAAAATTCTGCTAATCTTTGACTTGTGCTTTTATTTTGCTTATTATTTTTTTGAGAGTTTCTGATTCCCCATTCACGTTGTCATCTCTGTTCCCTGAATTCGATCCCACCTCTTCACTAGTCATTTACATGCTGATTCCCTTTTCTATTTCTTTCTCATTTCATAATATTTCAAAATTTTTATTTCATTTTGCTTCACATGCTCTGATTCTCTGCAACGAGTTCAGGGTCTTAAACAAAAAAATCTGACAGGCTAGTTGGACAACGGCCTATCACTTTTTTTTTCTTTCTTTTCGTTTCTGCAAGTGTTTAAAAAAAAAAAAGGAGAGCAGATCAAAAGATCTCTGGCATCAATCTAATTTCTGGATTGATTCTGATTTGTTGGAATCATGTTGAAGGTTAACCCGATTGCTTTAATTCTTTCATGGGTGTTGATGCTCTCGATTCAAAATATATTCAAAAGATAAAGATATTATATCTAGATATTGTCATTCTTATTTAAATTCTAAAGTTGTCTCTGTATATTCCTGTTACATTAATGTCTATTTCTGAAATTAATTTGCGGAGGCCACCTCACAAATCAATTTGCTTTTGCTGATTCTTTGGCCGAAATCCATCTGTTAACTAAGGTCATGTTGTGATATTCATCTCAATAACGTAAGGAATTCATGGGGTAAAAGGGTTGATGTGCCCATAAGTTTGTTAAGGCCCATGTACAGCTCTGCCCTCCTTTATTTGTTGCTATCTGGATGGCAATCAGAACGAAAATGTGGGTTGAACATATGGTAGATAATGATGTAAGGGTACATGATAAGTGATTAGGAAGGGCAGGATTTCTCAAGGAAATGAATTACCGGTGCATAAGTGGTGGGTTTCTCGTGAAAACCTCACTCATCCAGTACTTCCATGGCAACATCAGGTTAATGGAATGAGAAAATTACAGATCAGTTGTCTGACCACACCCCTCTTCTCTGTATTGCAAGTTCATTTTTCTGTTTTCCTGTATTTCAATTTCCAATTGTGTTTTTCTCGTTATTTTCTTGTTTCATTTTTCTGTGTTTGCTTTTCATCATTGCATTTCATGTTTAGATAATTCCTTGTCTGCATTTCTTGTTCTGCTAATTTTTGTTAATCTTTTAGTTTTTCATTCTTGTAAAAGTTCTGTTTAGTCTTTTTGCTTCCTTTGCATAAGTGTTTGTGTTTCCCTAATTTGCTTCAATATTCATTGCAGTACATTACTTGCACACTTTATTTCATCGCATTTCATCATTAGATATATCATCATCAGTTTAGTTGTTTTTTGCATTGCATAAGTGTTTGTGTTTCCCTAATTAGCTTCAATATTCATTTTAACACAGTGTTTTTTGCAGATTTCTCAACGGAACTCGCTTGTGCTCCGCCACTCGTGGTAAGTAAGTGACAAAAACAATGCAAATCGGGTAAATACCCATGGTGAGTAAGTGATGCAAGCGCATCACATGTTGTTTAATTTATTGAATGTAACACTTTACTGTTCACACACTCACTTAGTTGTTGATATCTAGGACTGCTTTGTTGGAGTTCGGAGATCATGCTGAGCATGATTTTAATGTATGAATATGGAAGTGTTCTTATTTTTGGAGTATGGAGTCCATGCTAGGCATGGAAGTAGTTAGTGGGATATTGAAGTGTGTTTGCTGCAGGTACATGTTTGACATTTGTTTGATATGAATTATTTCGATGTATTGCAATGTTTGATGTGATTGTATTCATGCTTACATGTAGTTACTTTCAATTTGATTATGTCTTCCATGTAAAATTGTATACTGAAAGCATGCTTCAAATGAATGTATCGTGTCATGAATAGTTTGCACATGAAAATATTAAGTTATCAATGCATGCGTCATAATTCTTGTGATTGTATGACATCATATATTGCATGATAAATTTGATATTTTCTTCATCATAGCATTCTGATGGTTCTCTTTTAACTGGTTAGGATACTATTCGTAACATCATACGACAAAATGACTGCAAACCGTGAATGGATGTACTGTAGGATAGTGGACAATGAGTTATCGCATGAATATATGGATGGTGTTGACAGTTTTATTGAATTTGCAACGACAAGTGTCAGTACAGTAGATCCCACAGGTCGGATTAGATGTCCCTGCAAGATTTGTAAGAATAATCGATTTGTAGAACCTCATGGCGTTAGACATCACCTATACAGGAAGGGTTTTGTGAGTGATTATCAAAACTGGACGTTTCATGGAGAAGAATTTAGAAACGATTTTGATGCACGGGTGAATGTGGTGCACGATAATCCATATACGAATTTGATATTTGATGTCGCAGGAATAGAACTGGGTTCTGCTATGAGTTCTAGTGATGTAAGAACTGCCGTAGATGAAGAATCACCAAACGATGCAGCTAGTAGATTTTATGATTTACTTAGAGATGCTGATGAGCCACTTTGGAACGGTTGTGAGAGTCACACTATCTTGTCTGCAGTTCTTCAACTAATGAATTTGAAGTCCGAGTATAATTTGAGTCAATCGTGTTTTGACCGTTTGTGCATGATTGTGAAGAGTATGTTGCCTAAAGATGAGAAATTGCCACAAAATTTCTATCGTGCGAAAGTTATGGTCAACGCTCTAGGTATGAGTTACAAAAAGATTGATGCTTGTCCAAATCACTGCATGTTGTATTTCAAGGAGCAGGAAAACTACATATCATGCCCGTCATGTGGGCATCCTCGGTTCAAGCCAAAGACAAGAGGCAATGGTAGCACGAGATCAAAGGAAGTTTCATACAAGTCGCTCTGCTACTTTCCTATCACTCCTAGATTGCAGCGATTGTATATGTCTTCAAGGACAGCTAAACACATGAGATGGCATGCAAATAAAGTTCGACACGATGAAAACAAGATCACGCATCCTGTTGACGCTGAAGCTTGGAAGCACTTTGATCGTACTCATCAGAACTTCGCAATGGAAGTGCGAAATGTTCGACTCGGTCTATGTACAGATGGATTTAATCCATTTGGGGGTAGATCAACTCCATACTCATGTTGGCCAGTATTTGTAACTCCATACAACCTTCCACCAAGCTTGTGTATGAAACATCCAAATCTTTTCTTGTCTCTGTTGATCCCTGGTCCGACCTCACCTGGCCAAAATCTTGATGTATATCTAAGGCCATTGATTGATGAACTAAAAGTACTGTGGGATGACGGTGTTACCACGTATGATGCCCACAAAAAACAAAATTTCAACATGAAGGTTGTTGTTCTATGGACAATCAGTGACTTCCCTGCATATGGTATGTTATCTGGTTGGAGCACACATGGGAGGTTGGCTTGTCCGTACTGCATGGAGGATTCCAAAGCTTTTAGATTGAGGCATGGAAAGAAGTCTTACTGGTTTGAGTGCCATCGTCGATTTCTACCCAGCGATCATCCGTTCCGACGTCAAAAGAATGCATTTAAAGCAGGCACAACTGAAACGGAAGGTCCATCCTCAAGATTGTCCGACATAGAGATTCTAAGAAGATTGTGATACTTTCCAGATGTATTAACAGATGCCCGCAGTCCTACACCCTTCCGTGGATTTGGGAAGGATCACAATTGGACGAAAAAATCTATTTTTTGGGAACTACCGTATTGGCCGACCCTATTGATACGACATAATTTGGATGTGATGCATGTAGAGAAAAATGTGTTTGATAATGTGTTCAATACAGTAATGAATATTAAAGGAAAAACGAAGGATAATCCGAAGGCCCGTATGGATTTAAAATTAATATGTAAAAGACCAGAATTGGAACTCAAAGAGTATAATGGCAAAGTACTGAAACCAAAGGCGAAGTACGTGCTCGGACCTGATCAAATAAAACATGTATGTCAATGGTTGAGACAACTGAGATTTCCAGATGGATATGTCTCTAACATTGCTCGGGCTGTGAAGATTGACGATGGACAGTTATATGGGTTGAAGAGCCATGATTGTCATATCTTTATGCAACGATTGATACCCCTAGCATTCCATGATATGTTAGACAAACCTATATGGGGGTATTGTCTGAGTTGAGCAGATTTTTCAGAACATTGTGCGCATCGGAGGTCGTTGTATCAGATGTAAAGAATCTCGAGGACTCTGTCATCACCACTGTTTGTCTGTTAGAAAAGATATTTCTGCCAGCATTTTTTGATGTTATGGAACATTTGATCATACATTTGCCATATGAACTAAGGGTTGGTGGCCCTGTGCAATATCGATGGATGTACCCATTTGAAAGGTATATGTTTTTTATATTTGTCTCTTTAATGACAGATATTTAAAATTTGAAATGTATATTCTTGTCAGATGCATGTTCGACCTAAAAAAAAGGTTTGTAATAAAGCAAGAGTAGAAGGCTCTATTTGTGAGGCGTACACTTTAGAAGAGATTTCAAATTTCTCATCTATGTACTTCGAACCTCATATTCCAACACGTTACACATGCTCGCCCCGTAACGATGATGGAGAACAAGTAACTGTAGCTGACAAGCTGTCGATATTTCAACCACTTGGGCATGCATTTGGTAGTTGCCGATCAAGGCTATTGACAGATCGAGAGCAAGATGCAGCACACATCTATATTCTTTTTAATTGCTCAGTGATCGACCCATACATCGAGTAAGTATATGTATATGCAACTCAATTATAAATCCTTTTATGTTCTATATGTGGATACATGGCTCGGTAATATAAGTATTTGTGGTTTGCAGACGATTTGATCTGGAGTTGCAAAGCGAAGTTTCACATCTCACTGATGCAGAAGTACAAAAAGAACGTAAAACTAAGTTTGTGGAGTGGTTGAAACAGTTGGTAAAGAAGCTAACATAAATTTTGTACTTATAAACAACACTAAGTTACTTAATTGATCGTGATCACAATCATTGTTTATGTCTGTGCGTAGGTTCGCCATGGTGATGTTAAAGATCAAGGAATATGTGATTTAGAAAATGGTCCGACCAAAGTTGTGCAATGCTACAACGGGTATATCGTAAATGGTTATTGATTCCATACAAAAGACTACGTTATAAACAAATCAACGATAAATAGTGGCGTGTGTGTCAAGGGTAGCAGCTACGGTGAAAATGAACATGATTACTACGGTATTATAGAGGAAATAATGGAGTTGACTTACTTAGGCATGAATAACACGGTTACGATATTCAAGTGTCATTGGTTTGATCCAACTGCAACAAGACTCGACAAAGCTTCAGGCATTGTGGAGGTGAATCATAAATCCAGGTTTGGAACATATGAACCATTCATATTAGCCTCGCAAGCTCAACAAGTTTATTATACTTTATATCCGAGTATAAAAAATTCAGATAGAAATGAATGGTGGGCAGTTTGCAAGGTGAAATCCAAACTATACCCCAAGTATGATTAGTTACAGGAAGATGAGTTAGCTGAAGACAGTGATTACTATCAATCAGATGATGTCTATGACTTCGCTTATGGTCACGATGTTGCTCATGATATGCATGTCATATCTCCATTGGCCGATGAAACATTCATAGAGGAATGTGATCTAAATGATGTACCAAGTGGATGGGCAAACAATGAAGAAGAAGAAGAAGAAGAAGAAAGTGTAATACCCATGATTTTTATTAGATAAATAAATGTAGATTTTAAGTCATTAAGGTAATACACGAATATTTTATGGTTTTAAATTATTTATTCATAATTGGATCTTAAATAACCTATTTGGATCCTGGAAATAAATCGGATTTTTTTTATGAGACAATTTCCACAACACTTTAGTGGGAATTGGTATAGCTTAAGGCGAGGTTCAGATCCACAATATTGCATTTGGATCTTCGATATCAGAACTTCAAATATTAATCTGGATCCTTGGATCCAAATTTATTTAAAGAGTGTATCAAGCACAATGGACCCCGGATTCAAAGTAAGTTAGTAGATATTTATAATAATGTAATTGGATCCACAACATTTTTAATTCGTGTTATACTCAATATTTAATAAGTTAAATATTTAGATGTGGGTCTGGATCCTCAGATGGATCCGGATATGCCCAAGACTTGGACCCAGCTGTGGCGGGTTCGGGTTCGGGTTCGGGTTCAGCCGAACCAAACAGGCACCCGACAGCACGTTAAAACCAAGTAAAAAAAAAAAAAAAACAAAGCAAAAGCCCTACCCGATAAAATCGAGTGTTAGGGTTCATTTTTGAACCCTAACACAGTGTGGAAGTAAGGAAGCTGAGGAAGGGAGATGCGCAGCCGCCGTGTGAAGGGGAGGGTAGCAGATCCCCTTCCGATCTTCGTGGCACCCTTCCATATCTCGCCTCCTTCCTCTCCCATTTAGTCGAACCCTCTCTCTCTCTCTCGGTCTCCCTCAACTCCCTTCCGTTTCTCTTTTCCTCTCCCTCCCAATTTCCTTTCTTTCTTACACCAGCCGGTGGAGAACGCACGACTCACACGAGCACGGCAGCGAGGTTACTTCGGTTTTTCCGTCTCTCTCGTTCGTGTTCGTGGAGTCGGCGTGAGGAGGGCTTGGCTTCACAGCGGCTAGGGAGAAACAATCGCACAAAGTTGGGGATTTCGCATTGCCGAGGTAGGTTTTTACTATGCTTTTCGCATATGTATTAAGTTACTAGTATGTGTTGGATTTGTCGTGAATCCCGAATCAAAAAAAAATTGGGATTTGGTTTGCCGAAAATCCCAAATCTTCGATTTGGGGATTTTGGAATTTAAGACGGTAGGATTGGCAACGATTTTGTAGGGTCTATCGTGATTTTATCGGGTATTTGTTCCAAAGAGGTAATGGTTTGCAATACAATCCCTATGAGTGGACTGAAGCTGTGCAAAACCTTGGTTCTGTGTGGTTACCGATTATCGTAAAGGGTTTTTTTTCATATACTGATTTTTGGAAATCCCAATTCTTTTAATCCTCTGTCCATTCTATTGGATCGTGCTGGACCTTGCATGATAGATGATCAGGCGTGTGCCTACTGAAATCTAAAGTAGTCAAGACCCTTTATGGTTATGGCTACATTCGACTTTCTTTTAATAGACCAGTTCATAAAAAAAAAATGGGGATTTGTAGTTCTGTACTGTCTATACTGAATGGGTGTGTTATTTTTCTTTCCTGCAAATGTTATTTATATCTTAATGATCCAAGCTATCTGGTCTTTTATTCAGAACATCGATTACTCCGTTTTTTTTTGGGACTTGCATATTCTGTTGTTTCTAGTAGGCTGCAGTTTTGTGTTTTGTTTTAGTTGTTGTCGGTGAAGAGATGCATAATAATAACTTAGAAGTTATCATTATTATGCCTGAAATTAAAGACCTTTTGGGGTTGCTAATGCTCACCCTTATCAGATACTCTGATCTGATTGTTGGGTCTTAAAGTCAAAAACAATATGGTTTGCAACGTTAGATTAGATCATGTAATATGTACATTATAGTCCACCCATCCAGTTAACATACAGCATGTTATGTTATTCCTTATAAGCACAAACATTTTGTGGATGTTAATACTCATATAGATTTGATTATATAACTGAACCTAGTAAACTTTTTTTTTGGTAGATGGTTTTAGAAGTATACTTATATAACACAATAAACTGTAATATGGGATAAGTCTCATGGTTTTCTTTTGTTGCATAAGTTGTATTTCCACTGTAAGGTTCAACTGTTGTAGCTTGTACTGTGTTTTATTCCTATATCAATTAATTAGGGTTCCCTGGTGCTCATTGATTGCTGTTACTGGAAAAGCCTGTGTACGTTACTCGGTTATGAGTAGGGCATCAGTGTTCAGCCCATATGAACATTGCAGTAACTTCTGATTTTGATAAATTATGTGATGCCCATTTACACTGTTATACGTACACAGAGTGTGTTCACCAGTACTTGGGTGAACTACTTTTCAAACTTTAAATCAGAGCTCTCACTAAACTCAGAAGAAAATCAAGACTATAATGATTGCCTTGCTAACTACATAACACAGATAGAGTCTGTAAGTGTATGAATAATACTAGCAGTTTGTTACACGCAGTAAATGCTGTGGGTGTCGATCCTCATACCATGATAATATGGATTTTTAATTTTTGAACTGCCATGTCAGAACTAATACATGATATTTACTGATTTCAGGTGCTTAAAAAGGGGTAATACCAGAAATTTTAATATTGATAATTATGATTCCTGCACACTTCTAAATTACATGTTCTTTCACTCAATTCTTATTATACTTCTATTTCACATTTTGGTGATGCCTGTACACTGTCTACATGAAGTAGTAGGATTAGGTTTGGATAATAACACAATGGTGCTTGATGAGATGAATACTTATATGAAGCCGTATACTCGATCCTTTGTGAGATACTTGAAAAGGGAACCTAACTGAAACCCTCTAAATAATGAACTGACCAAACCTTTGGGTCGGTTATTGCTGGCACCTGGGTGATATTAGATACCTGGAAAAAAAAAGAAGCAAACAAACAAACCAACAGTGTTTTTAAATTGCCATTAAGAATTGTAATTCGTTATGAGATTGTAGGTGGGCTTTCTACTTGTAGTTGGAAATATGTGATGTGACCTATTTATGAAACACTACGTTTTACACTTTAGTAATAAATCGAATTGTAACTTGATATAGAAATGGGTGTATATGCAATTTGGTTTTATCTGAATTTTTTTTTCATATAAACTGCTGACATTCAAATTTGGAAATGTCTGAGTTTTGACTGCTTTCTGTAGAAGAGCTATGAGACATATAAATGAAATGTCATTTATTGAAATTGTTTGTTGCATGCAGTCAAGTTATGTGAATTTGCTTTCCCTTGTCCACTGAGAATTCAAAATGAATGATAGGGAGTTTGGGAATCATGCCTAATTGGGCAATATGGATTGGGTACCTGATGCAGGTACTTTTGTTAATGAAAGTGTACTCAATGTCAATAACATTGGTGAGAAAATTAAAGGTTAATTTTTGTGAGCCTGACTGGTTGAAAGATATCGGGGCATTTGTGTCCGATTGGTTTAAAAGTATCGAAGCATTTAGAATAATGATCATAATACTGATAAGAACTTAAATTTAATTCTTGTTGCTCGACTGGTTTAAAGGCACCGGAGCACTTTGAGTGGGTTATGCAATCAATATGACAAAGGATGGGAACTGTTTTATGCACCTTGGTAAAATGACTAAGGTTGAGATTTCTACTACTATGATAGTAGAAAGAAGTTGGGGAAATGCCCCATACTTCGGGAAAATAATTAAATGAAAAGATTAACCCACTCAGATTCGGGCTTACCTTGGAGAGGGTAGGTGGTACAAAACTCTAGGGACATGTGTTTAGCTTCGAGCGTAAAGCGACTCGTTGGTCCCAGTCCTCAGAGTTGGGGGACCCAGACTACCAAATGTGTCCTAGGTGGTAGTTCCATGTTCTTCTGCAGAAGTTAGGGATGCATCCTGTTTTGGTTTTGGCCTTTGGGAGTTTCTCTCGGTCACTGACCGCTCCCTTGGGATTTCAGTCACAGTTAGAATGTTCGGGTTAATAAAACAACTTTGAATAATATACCCCTGAACGTTCTCTTCTGTGATGGTTGCCTCGGCCCGTGTGTACCCGCGGGATAAGATAAGATAAGAAAAGATAAACATCAATTAGAACATTCTAGGTATCACAGTGAGTGGAGTTTTAGGGAGACATGTTTATATTCTTCCAGCATGTTCTGAGCTTGTGATGAAATGAAATACTGAAAGGTGTAGATATGAGATAATTGAATTCATATTGTGGTTGTTACATGACTGTTATGCATGTTGCTGTTGTTGCATAATCCGCTTTGCTTGCTTATGTATATGTCTGTTATAGTTGTTGCATAGTCTGCTTCACTTACTTTTAAGCATTCAATGGAATCGGTGGCCATGATATATTTAAATGTTGCAAATGATATTACCTTATCATGAGATGAATTCTGTACTCCTGCAATGGTTGATTTGGTCTTGGTAGTGTTTATATATTCTAGCTAGAAACTTAAATTAACAATGTGCAGTAGTTTAGTAATGTTTATATTCTCATGCTATGTTTTATTGTCCATAATTAAACAAATCCCTTGCATACTTGTTACTTAGTATATTTGCCAAATTTACAGTAATTCCTACTTAGACGTGGTAGTCTAATTCCAATCAATCTACTAATTTTTCAGGTAAAGAATAAGGTTTTTGAGCGACTGCGGGATGAGGCATCGGATCGAGATTTTTGGATTTATTGTTCCAGGGATAGTTTGAGTTCTTCTTATAATTTTAACTCTGATGACTTTCATTGATAAATGGAATGAAATAAATGTGTTGGGTTTTCTCTCCACCGTAATGTCTCGAAATACTTAACCCTATATTATTTCTTGTTTCCGCTGGAAAAAAAAAATCCTCTTAAATTTGGGTTAAAATTTCGGGGTGTTACAAATGGTATCAGAGCTTGGGAACAATAAATCAAAGATCACGATCGTGCCACACCCTGCAAGCGCTCTGTGAGTATAATTTATTTTGTTTTGTTATTGGTCATGTTACTTGTTTTTTTGTGATGCTCATATTAGTATATAGGTAAATCCACGCCTACAATTGATTGATTTTGACCTATTAGGTGAATGATACATCACGCTTATAATGATTAGTGTTTATGTTGTTGACTTATCACGCCAACAAATCCTTAGTGTCAACCTACTAGATGGAGGTACCACGCCTACATAGTTTCTTTGTAGATGACCGTATTATGACTGTCTGAATGGATGTATCATACTTGTATAACATAATTGATGTGTGTATTATGGATTTTTGACTAAATTTCTTAGAAGATATGTGTGTGCGTTTCATGTCGAAATAATTGAATGTGATAGGATGCAAGGATTATCAATACACATGAAATGAGGAAATGATCTGCATGTCTTATATACATATATGATTGAAAGCCTATCTGCATAACTCGAACTATGTAGAAGTTACGTATCTTGAGGTTTAATTGATTCTTGATATATACAAGATCTCATTGTATAAGACTCATGTTTTGGTTACGCATGCTTCGATGTTAAATATAGAAAATGCCATGTTCCTAGTGGCAATGATATGATGCATAGGATAATATGCTTTAGTATGATAGGATTGAAATGCCACGTGATCTGAAATTTTGAAAGCATGTGATATATGCTTAAGTTTAATAGTGAACTATAGTTCATGGAACCATAATGGTGAAAGGTGTAATTTTATGATTTATGTGCCAAACGAAGTAATGAGGCATATTGAGGATATCTATGCTTGTGCCCATATTGGTGGCTACCGACCTTGAGAGCGGTCGATCGTAGTTATGTATATACCACTATTTTGGCACCTGGTGAGGACCTTTTCCATAAAGGGTTATCTGTGAAGGCGTGTATGACCAAGATCAGGTAATCCGGCTTGAATGGTAGATCTTCGTGAGGTAATACATTGTCCAAGAACGGGCAGCCGCAAAGACGGTAAGTTCTTGTGAGGAAGTGTAATGTCCAAGATCGGGTATACCATCTAGGGCGGTAATTCCGTGTGAGGTTGTGCATTTCTTAGACCAGATGATCCGACGTGGATCTTATTAATCTTTAATTAATAAAGAGTCATGTCAAATTGGGAGAATTTGCTGAGATTGATTGATATAGCCTATTAGAGATCAATAGATTTGGCTTTAGTTATAGCAGAACTGGATCAATATTGATTTTAAATCTTGATATAATGACATGCTTGTATCTTTTGAGAATAGAAGAGCCACTCTTTGAGAGATTCTAGACCTTGATTTGAGAATATGTTTGGGTCTTGTGTGAAAAGATGGTACCATTTTGAGAATAACATCTTGAGCAAGGTTATGACAAGTGACAACTGGCCACACAAAACCTTGAGAATTAGAAATAAGTGAACGTTATTCAGGACAAAAAGTCTGTTAGAAATAGCGAGGACAACAAACAACGTTGTAATTATGATAAAATAAAGAAAACTCCACCCAATAATCAAGAACAAGCTAAAGGAATAGCACGTCGTGTCTATCAGTTGTGACTAAACAAGTATGAAGTAGTGAATATACACTCTAATTGTCTTAGGTTAAGACTTTCCTGATATTTAGTACATTTTTGCCATCAAAAGAATCATGTATGAATTTTGACGAGACCGACTTTTAGCTCCAAACGTCTCTTAGAAACTCATGGTGCGTTGTCCTGCTCCTTGTATGTTGGGATATATGTTTGGAGCTTGCACATATATGTGCATCCTTGTCGATACCAACTCCCTCAGACTACGATATCTACGGGAATACTGTAATGAAATTTCAAGGACGAAATTCTTTTTAGGGGGAAAGGATGTAATACCCATGATTTTTATCAGATAAATAAATGTAGATTTTAAGTCATTAAGGTAATACACGAATATTTTATGGTTTTAAATTATTTATTCATAATTGGATCTTAAATAACCTATTTGGATTCTGGAAATAAATCGGATTTTTTTTATGAGACAATTTCCACAACACTTTAGTGGGAATTGGTATAGCTTAAGGCGAGGTTCAGATCCACAATATTGCATTTGGATCTTCGATATCAGAACTTCAAATATTAATCTGGATCCTTGGATCCAAATTTATTTAAAGAGTGTATCAAGCACAATGGACCCCGGATTCATAGTAAGTTAGTAGATATTTATAATAATGTAATTGGATCCACAACATTTTTAATTCGTGTTATACTCAATATTTAATAAGTTAAATATTTAGATGTGGGTCTGGATCCTCAGATGGATCCGGATATGCCCAAGACTTGGACCCAGCTGTGGCGGGTTCGGGTTCGGGTTCAGCCGAACCAAACAGGCACCCGACAGCACGTTAAAACCAAGTAAAAAAAAAAAAAAACAAAGCAAAAGCCCTACCCGATAAAATCGAGTGTTAGGGTTCGTTTTTGAACCCTAACACAGCGTGGAAGTAAGGAAGCTGAGGAAGGGGGATGCGCAGCCGCCGTGTGAAGGGGAGGGTAGCAGATCCCCTTCCGATCTTCGTGGCACCCTTCCATATCTCGCCTCCTTCCTTTCCCATTTAGCCGAACCCTCTCTCTCTCAGTCTCCCTCAACTCCCTTCCGTTTCTCTTTTCCTCTCCCTCCCAATTTCCTTTCTTTCTTACACCAGCCGGTGGAGAACGCACGACTCACACGAGCACGGCAACGAGGTTACTTCGGTTTTTCCATCTCTCTCGTTCGTGTTCGTGGAGTCGGCGTGAGGAGGGCTTGGCTTCACAGCGGCTAGGGAGAAACAATCGCACAAAGTTGAGGATTTCGCATTGCCGAGGTAGGTTTTTACTATGCTTTTCGCATATGTATTAAGTTACTAGTATGTGTTGGATTTGTCGTGAATCCCGAATCAAAAAAAAATTGGGATTTGGTTTGCCGAAAATCCCAAATCTTCGATTTGGGGATTTTGGAATTTAAGACGGTAGGATTGGCAACGATTTTGTAGGGTCTATCGTGATTTTATCGGGTATTTGTTCCAAAGAGGTAATGGTTTGCAATACAATCCCTATGAGTGGACTGAAGCTGTGCAAAACCTTGGTTCTGTGTGGTTACCGATTATCGTAAAGGGTTTTTTTTCATATACTGATTTTTGGAAATCCCAATTCTTTTAATCCTCTGTCCATTCTATTGGATCGTGCTGGACCTTGCATGATAGATGATCAGGCGTGTGCCTACTGAAATCTAAAGTAGTCAAGACCCTTTATGGTTATGGCTACATTCGACTTTCTTTTAATAGACCAGTTCATAAAAAAAAAATGGGGATTTGTAGTTCTGTACTGTCTATACTGAATGGGTGTGTTATTTTTCTTTCCTGCAAATGTTATTTATATCTTAATGATCCAAGCTATCTGGTCTTTTATTCAGAACATCGATTACTCCATTTTTTTTTGGGACTTGCATATTCTGTTGTTTCTAGTAGGCTGCAGTTCTGTGTTTTGTTTTAGTTGTTGTCGGTGAAGAGATGCATAATAATAACTTAGAAGTTATCATTATTATGCCTGAAATTAAAGACCTTTTGGGGTTGCTAATGCTCACCCTTATCAGATACTCTGATCTGATTGTTGGGTCTTAAAGTCAAAAACAATATGGTTTGCAACGTTAGATTAGATCATGTAATATGTACATTATAGTCCACCCATCCAGTTAACATACAGCATGTTATGTTATTCCTTATAAGCACAAACATTTTGTGGATGTTAATACTCATATAGATTTGATTATATAACTGAACCTAGTAAACTTTTTTTTTTGGTAGATGGTTTTAGAAGTATACTTATATAACACAATAAACTGTAATATGGGATAAGTCTCATGGTTTTCTTTTGTTGCATAAGTTGTATTTCCATTGTAAGGTTCAACTGTTGTAGCTTGTACTGTGTTTTATTCCTATATCAATTAATTAGGGGTCCCTGGTGCTCATTGACTGCTGTTACTGGAAAAGCCTGTGTACGTTACTCGGTTATGAGTAGGGCATCAGTGTTCAGCCCATATGAACATTGCAGTAACTTCTGATTTTGATAAATTATGTGATGCCCATTTACACTGTTATACGTACACAGAGTCTGTTCACCAGTACTTGGGTGAACTACTTTTCAAACTTTAAATCAGAGCTCTCACTAAACTCAGAAGAAAATCAAGACTATAATGATTGCCTTGCTAACTACATAACACAGATAGAGTCTGTAAGTGTATGAATAATACTAGCAGTTTGTTACACGCAGTAAATGCTGTGGGTGTCGATCCTCATACCATGATAATATGGATTTTTAATTTTTGAACTGCCATGTCAGAACTAATACATGATATTTACTGATTTCAGGTGCTTAAAAAGGGGTAATACCAGAAATTTTAATATTGATAATTATGATTCCTGCACACTTCTAAATTACATGTTCTTTCACTCAATTCTTATTATACTTCTATTTCACATTTTGGTGATGCCTGTACATTGTCTACATGAAGTAGTAGGATTAGGTTTGGATAATAACACAATGGTGCTTGATGAGATGAATACTTATATGAAGCCGTATACTCGATCCTTTGTGAGATACTTGAAAAGGGAACCTAACTGAAACCCTCTAAATAATGAACTGACCAAACCTTTGGGTCGGTTATTGCTGGCACCTGGGTGATATTAGATACCTGGAAAAAAAAGAGAAGCAAACAAACAAACCAATAGTGTTTTTAAATTGCCATTAAGAATTGTAATTCGTTATGAGATTGTAGGTGGGCTTTCTACTTGTAGTTGGAAATATGTGATGTGACCTATTTATGAAACACTATGTTTTACACTTTAGTAATAAATCGAATTGTAACTTGATATAGAAATGGGTGTATATGCAATTTGGTTTTATCTGAATTTTTTTTTCATATAAACTGCTGACATTCAAATTTGGAAATGTCTGAGTTTTGACTGCTTTCTGTAGAAGAGCTATGAGACATATAAATGAAATGTCATTTATTGAAATTGTTTGTTGCATGCAGTCAAGTTATGTGAATTTGCTTTCCCTTGTCCGCTGAGAATTCAAAATGAATGATAGGGAGTTTGGGAATCATGCCTAATTGGGCAATATGGATTGGGTACCTGATGCAGGTACTTTTGTTAATGAAAGTGTACTCAATGTCAATAACATTGGTGAGAAAATTAAAGGTTAATTTTTGTGAGCCTGACTGGTTGAAAGATACCGGGGCATTTGTGTTCGATTGGTTTAAAAGTATCGAAGCATTTAGAATAATGATCATAATACTGATAAGAACTTAAATTTAATTCTTGTTGCTCGACTGGTTTAAAGGCACCGGAGCACTTTGAGTGGGTTATGCAATCAATATGACAAAGGATGGGAACTGTTTTATGCACCTTGGTAAAATGACTAAGGTTGAGATTTCTACTACTATGATAGTAGAAAGAAGTTGGGGAAATGCCCCATACTTCGGGAAAATAATTAAATGAAAAGATTAACCCACTCAGATTCGGGCTTACCTTGGAGAGGGTAGGTGGTACAAAACTCTAGGGACATGTGTTTAGCTTCGAGCGTAAAGCGACTCGTTGGTCCCAGTCCTCAGAGTTGGGGGACCCAGACTACCAAATGTGTCCTAGGTGGTAGTTCCATGTTCTTCTACAGAAGTTAGGGATGCATTCTGTTTTGGTTTTGGCCTTTGGGAGTTTCTCTCGGTCACTGGCCGCTCCCTTGGGATTTCAGTCACAGTTAGAATGTTCGGGTTAATAAAACAACTTTGAATAATATACCCCTGAACGTTCTCTTCTTTTATGGTTGCCTCGGCCCGTGTGTACCCGCGGGATAAGATAAGATAAGAAAAGATAAACATCAATTAGAACATTCTAGGTATCACAGTGAGTGGAGTTTTAGGGAGACATGTTTATATTCTTCCAGCATGTTCTGAGCTTGTGATGAAATGAAATACTGAAAGGTGTAGATATGAGATAATTGAATTCATATTGTGGTTGTTACATGACTGTTATGCATGTTGCTGTTGTTGCATAATCCGCTTTGCTTGCTTATGTATATGTCTGTTATAGTTGTTGCATAGTCTGCTTCACTTACTTTTAAGCATTCAATGGAATCGGTGGCCATGATATATTTAAATGCTGCAAATGATATTACCTTATCATGAGATGAATTCTGTACTCCTGCAATGGTTGATTTGGTCTTGGTAGTGTTTATATATTCTAGCTAGAAACTTAAATTAACAATGTGCAGTAGTTTAGTAATGTTTATATTCTCATGCTATGTTTTATTGTCCATAATTAAACAAATCCCTTGCATACTTGTTACTTAGTATATTTGCCAAATTTACAGTAATTCCTACTTAGACGTGGTAGTCTAATTCCAATCAATCTACTAATTTTTCAGGTAAAGAATAAGGTTTTTGAGCGACTGCGGGATGAGGCATCGGATCGAGATTTTTGGATTTATTGTTCCAGGGATAGTTTGAGTTCTTCTTATAATTTTAACTCTGATGACTTTCATTGATAAATGGAATGAAATAAATGTGTTGGGTTTTCTCTCCACCGTAATGTCTCGAAATACTTAACCCTATATTATTTCTTGTTTCCGCTGGAAAAAAAATCCTCTTAAATTTGGGTTAAAATTTCGGGGTGTTACAGAAAGTCAAACTAGTGACGAGGAAGAATTCTCAAGCTAGTGAGCAAAATCTTATACTACAAACCTCTATTTAAATACATTGTAATACTTGATGTGAGTTGTATTGCAATACTTGGTGTGAATGATTACAAATTTTATTTGAATGTATTGTAATACTTGATACGAATGATTCGAATGCATTGTAATACTTGATGTGAATGATTTCAATTATCTGAATGTATTATAATTTATGCAACGAATGATTTGAATTAGTGCAATACTTGATGTGAATGATTTGAATTATTTGAATGCATTGCAATGCTTGATGTGAATGACTTGAATGCTTTGTAATACTTGATGTGAATTATTTGAATGTATTGTATGACATATGTTATTTGTTAGAATATGGTCGCTCATCCAGTAGTAGTCAGGCTCAGCCTTCATCTTCACGGGCTCCTGTGATAGGTATATCATATAACTAATTGGATGCTTGATTAGTTCAAATGCGCATTCTGAGAATTTCTAATGTATTTTTTTACAGATGATGTTGCGCCTGTACACGACCCACCTACACAAGTTGATCTTACAAGTCAACAGCCAACACAGGAAACAGGGTCTTCTTAGGCTGGCACAAGAAGACTCATTCGAATAGTGTATATCGATAATCGACCATAAGTATTTTGTTTTCAATTATTGCATATCTTTTAAATATTTTATATTGATATTTACTGTGTAACAATTCATGTGCAGCACGAGGTTTGAGCCACAAGAAGTAGTACGGGAGATTAGGAATTCACTTCTTCAACATCTACCAGGACCAGTTGCTCAATGGAAAGAGTACCCAAAGGAGGTGTTAGACAGATTGTGGTCCTCATTCATGGTATATAGTTGTTCCTCATAGTTAATGTGTTTCATATTTAATTTATTTAAGCAATGTCTACTAACTTTCTGAAAATATTTGTAGGCTTTGAATCGCTTCACAACTACGGTGGAAGAAAATGATGCAAGGAAGGTGTGGCAGAAGGTGGCTGCCAATCGATTTGCAGACATGTTGCACACTATGAAGACTGTAGCAAAAAAAGCATCTGGCGTAGTAGATGATCCATTACTGTGGAAGGGTCATGGTCCTATTACTATCAGGAGAGATTACTGGGATGAAATGTGCGATAAGTGGGCGAGAAATGCATTTAGAAATCGCTTTGCGAAAGCTGCACAAAATCGATCGAAGATGCCCGAAGCCCATCTACACCGAGGTGGATCTAAGACATTTGGGAGTCACCTAAAGAAAATGGTAACTCATCAATATATAATATTAATTTTATAAGTATTATTGCAAACTTGTGTACTAAATCTTTTGTCATTTAACTTCGCAGGAAGCAGAAAAAGGAGGCAGTGTACCATATAAGG
This sequence comes from Nuphar pumila, assembly GCF_984573655.1. NCBI lineage: Eukaryota > Viridiplantae > Streptophyta > Magnoliopsida > Nymphaeales > Nymphaeaceae > Nuphar > Nuphar pumila. The sequence goes on along the minus strand of NC_143262.1, from coordinate 21,500,334 downwards.
ATGTGTTTGTAGAAACACATAAACGGAAGACCACGGGAGTCTTCGTATCAGAGAAGGCGAGAACGACAACGGTATGTATTAATTCTATTAATAATCATTGCAATATATATGCAAGTTATCATAATGTTATCATTAATTATTAATGAATACTTTAAACATTATTTTGTAGGAGGCATATGAGCAACAGATGGTAGAGCGATATGGCGATGACGCTACTCAGCATCCATCATTTGATCCTACAGCATGGGTGACTGCAGCTGGTGAACCCAAAAAAGGTCGCGTGTTCGGGTTTGGGAGTAATATGAACACTTCACCAGTTATTGGTTCTTCCAGTTACGGCTCACCGACTTCTTGCGCCGACATAAGCTCCAAGCAGCCGACTATTCTTTCCGGTGATGATGTACGCCAGATCATTAATGAATCACTGAATAACTACTTCCAATACACCGTCGCCCCCTTTCTCCGAAATGAGATCAAGGCCGCTGTTCAGGATAGGGGATCTTTGATTCCAGGTCCCTCTCAGGTATAATCACATATTCAGTTTTTTGTCTGCCTTAGAACACATATGAGCATAATCGAATCACATATATAACTTTTTGCCTGTCTAAGAACACATATGAGCATGTTATAATCACATATTCAATTTTTTGACTGCCTTAAAGCACATATGAGCATGCTATAATAACATATAGAGTTTTTTTATTGCATTAAAGCACATATGAGCATGCTATAATCACATATAAAGTTTTTTTGCCTGCCTAAGAACACATATGAGCATGATAGAATCACATATAAAGTTTTTTTACTGCATTAGAACACATATGAGCATGCTATAATCACATATTCAGTTTTTTGACTGCCTAAGAACACATATGAGCATGTTATAATCACATATTCAGTTTTTTGACTGCCTTAGAGCACATATGAGCATGCTATAATCACATATAAAGTTTTTTTGTCTGCCTTAGATCAAATATGAGCATGATAGAATCACATATAAAGTTTTTTTTACTGCATTAGAACACATATGAGCATGTTATAATCACATATTCAGTTTTTTGACTGCCTAAGAACACATATGAGCATGTTATAATCACATATTCAGTTTTTTGACTGCCTTAGAGCACATATGAGCATGCTATAATAACATATAGAGTTTTTTTATTGCATTAGAGCACATATGAACATGCTATAATCACATATAAAGTTTTTTTGCCTGCCTAAGAACACATATGAGCATGATAGAATCACATATAAAGTTTTTTTGACTGCATTAGAACACATATGAGCATGCTATAATCACATATTCAGTTTTTTGACTGCCTAAGAACACATATGAGCATATTATAATCACATATTCAGTTTTTTGACTGTCTTAGCACACATATGAGCATGCTATAATAACATATAGAGTTTTTTTACTGCCTTAGAACACATATGAACATGCTATATATCATTTATGATAGAATCACATATAAATTTTTTTGCTTTGCCTACCTTAGAGCACATATGAGCATGCTATATTCACATATTCAATTTTTTGACTGCCTTAGCACACATACGAGCATGATCGAATCACATATATAGTTTTTTGCCTGCCTTAAAGCACATCTGAGCATGGTAGAATCACATATAGAGTTTTTCTAGATGCCTTAGAACACATATGAACATGCTATAATCACATATTCAATTTTTTGACTGCCTTAGCACATATATGAGCATGATAGAATCACATATATATATATATATATATATATATATATATATATATATATATATATATATATATATATATATATATATATATATAACTTTTTGTCTGCCTTAGAGCACATATGAGCATGATAGAATCACATATAGAGTTTTTTTATTGCCTTAGATCACACATGAGCACATGATAGAATCACATATAGTGTGTAATTTATTTCATTATATTTTGTTTATCAATACTGACTGTTCTTTTCTTGTGTAGGCTGCTAGCGATAATCAGCGTAGTGGAGCTGAAGGGACAGATAAAGACAATGAACAAAAAGACGCACAAAATCTTGGCGATGATTAGAGGACTGTGTTGAAGAAGTTCTATTTTTTTTATGTTTCCTAATTGTAATTGTTGAATTGTAAATAATTAAACTTCTTAATTTTAAGGTGGAACGATTAATTGTTGTAGATTCTTGTTATATAAAATTTTTTGTGTGGTTTGTTTTTTATTTACAGGAAATATAAATTGTACAGGAAATAGAAATTGCTCGGTATTTAATTTTCAAATAATTTTTTTTTAATTTTTTTCGTGTTTGCGACGGATTAGCGACGGAACCATCCGTCGCTATTCATATTAATCTAGCGACGGAAGTAAATCCGTCGCCAAGCCGTGGTCGCCGTTTAGTACCGGCGGATTGGCGACGGAATATAGCGCTCGTTATTCTGTCGCAATTAGCGACGGACCTGGCGACGGAATAATTCTGTCGCCAGTTAGCGTCGAAATATTCGCGACGTAAGCATATTGTCGCCTCGTTGTTGCTAATCCGTCGCTAACCATGTTAGCGATGGATTAGCGAGGGAATGTGGTCGTCGCTAATCTACTGCTTTGTTGTAGTGTGTCCGTTGCTCTATGACTTTCCAATGATTGAGATACATCATCTTCACTGTTACTAGTTGATATGCTCAACACTGTCATGAGTAAAATATCAATTTATGTTAGCCAACGCATACATTTACCATAATTTATTCAAGATGTATATAACAACGGCTAATGATTAGTTAAGCAAGTCAAAGAAACGATTGAATGAATCACAGTATCAAAGCAACAACATAATAGCTTACAAATCGATAATAACAAACAAAACCATATCTCACAAATTGACACTAGAAAACACATAATATCTTACAAATCAATATACGATAATTCAGCATAATATATTACAAATCAGTATACGACAATTCAACATAATATATTACAAATTGATATATGACAATTCATCATAATATATTATAAATTGATATTAACAAACAAAACAATATCTCATAAATCGATACTAGAATACACATAATATCTTATAAATCAATATACGGCAATTCAGCATAATATATTAGAAATCGATATTAAGAAACAAAAAATATCTCACAAATCGACACTAGAAAACACATAATATCTTACAAATCGATATACAATAATTCAGCATAATATATTACGAATCGATATTAACAAACAAAACAATATCTCACAAATCGATACTAGAAAACACATAATATCGTACAAATTAATGTACGACAATTCAACATAATATATTACAAATTGATATTAACAAACAAAAAAATATCTCACAAATTGACACTAGAAAACATATAATATCTTACAAATCGATATACAGTAATTCAGCATAATATATTACAAATTGATATTACCAAACAAAGCAATATCTCACAAATCGATATACATGTTACTACAACCATAATTTATGTTATATTACATATACTGAGTGAATGGACGATACCGGATGGGGTAGAGGCCATTGCTCGCATCTGTAACCAAGCATTTTTGTCAACAAATCCCACTGCCTTATAAATATCTTCAAGTTTTTAACCGTCAAAATGATAAAATCTACCTGCAATAACAAAACAATGCCTTTATAACACTCACGATGACATACATTCTTCAACAATAGCATGATGGCATAGAAAGATACACACCACGCTTTAATGGCACTTATTGGAATGTTTGTGTCATTGCTTTTTTTCATACTGCCTAATGAAAATGAAGAAGAAGAGAAGACTGTAAAAAGAGATGGTCGACAAATCTCCCTATGACGTCCACCAATGATCGAATCAGTCGTTCGATTTATAGTTATCTCCATGAGGTAGAAACAAACCCGAAAAAGTTTTCTATCTAACACAAGGCAAGAACGAGAAGGCAACCATGTGTTTTAACACAAGCTAAAAACAAAGGCAGAACGTGCAAATCTATATATGGGGAGCGGGAGGACATTTTCGTCCAACGCATATCTATCTTACGGGAGGACATTTATGTCAAAAGCATATCTACCTTTTTTATATGTTATTTTATTATAAAGTCATCGTGGGCAACATTGGCATATGAATTATTGCGGGTCCCAAGATATTCCTTCATACACACCAGAACACGCAAATTTGTGTTTCGGGGAGAACACACAACACCCTCTCAAGGTTAGAGGTCGCACAGGAGAGGAGTCTAGTCTTCAAGGTTTTTAAAAAAGAAAATCCCTCTATGGGGGGTTTAAATAGAAACATAGGGGGTTATGTGGACTCGAATCTGGGTTGGATCCAACCTAGATCCAAAACAAAAAAAAATGAAAAATTCAAATCTTACAGTATGTGTTGATAAAATTGCTTAATCATCCTAATTTTTATTTTTCCTTACAATCAAACACAGGAAAGAATATCCACCCACTTTTCGTTCATGGGACTTTTTGTCATTGAGACTATTTAACACACTGATGGCATCAAATGCACCATTAAAGGGTTATTTATGAATGACATTTCGCTTGATTCATGTCGTCAATGTATTTAAATCTGTGTAATGGATATTCTTAATCTTTAATGAGGATAAAAGATTGCAAAGTCGTTGTTTCCTTTCTTAGCTATTGACGAATATGGTTTTCTTCTTTAATGGTGTTTCCTTTCTTAGTGACAAATATGGTTTCCTTATTTAATGTTGTGTTATTTGTGAATGACAGGTTCTAACAAGCATTCGATCTGACATCAACTTATTCAAATTTTTGGCTTATTCTTTACGGAGGGCTTGAACAAATAAAAAAATAAAGTGCCTTATTAAAAACCCAAACTGAATTGAATTAAATTAAATAAAAACTTAATCTAAAAAGAAAAGAAAAGAGTTTTCAGTGCTTGATCCTCTTGTCCCTTGTGTTTCTTCTGTTGCTTATTGTCCTTTCTCTATTTTGAGGGGCTTGGAGAGCTTTTTGAGGAGAGCTTTTAGGGATCTTAGAAGACTCTTTAAGGACACTTTCGAGAGTTCACCGCACGTCTGTACGCTTTCCTGTAAAATAAAAATATAAAACAAAAATAAATAACAGCAAAGCTAAACAAAAATGCAATGTTAGTTTGAGAAACCCCCCCAAAAAAAAACAAAATATAATTATGAAGAACAAACTAACTCACATGTAACAAACCGCTATACTAAAAGATAAAATAGTGAAACTAACTAACTAACAAGCAAGAAATTAATCAACATAACAAAATAATACCCATTTATAAAACTTCTAGCAATCCAACTAAATAGCTGTCAATGAAAGCATGAAAGTATAGCCAATCTAATAACATAAAGTACTCAGGTAACAAACTACTCATCAAATAAATAAAACGTGATCAGCATTAGCTAACTGACAAACTTCTTAATGTTAGTCCAAGAAAGGGAGCGTAAGCTAAAATTGATTATTTAACACTCTACTCAAATTCAACCACTAAAATGATTGCTCGGTGACGAACTTTAAAAAATGGCTGAATGTAAAACCACTTAAGGATGATGATATAAACACCTAAGTTTACTAAATGCACTAAACAATGAACGGCTGAATGTAAAAAAAAAATAATAATACCATTTCTACTTGGAAATAGACGTGAATGAAAAAGAAAGACAAGAACTAATTGACGCTATACCCTAAGGACTCGAGTTTAACTGCACGCTATGCCACATACTGGATTTTAAAGTCGGTCTTGCAAAAAAATAAAATATTTTGTTCGTGTGATCAGCACTTCACGTTGATCTTCGTGATTTAAGAATCACGAAAATCAACGTCATTGGAGGATTATGATCAGGTCGACTTAGCGCCAGATCTGTAACAAAATTATGCAGAAACTACGGGCATGATCTGAGGGTCGTGCTAATCTGGATTTTTTTTCTCAATGGCTCACTCACATCGGCGTCTAGTCAGCCTGGGTTTCGCTTTAATACCAAAGCACGAGCAGTTCTGTCAACGATGACAGATCCGATTCGGCTTTTACACCAGTTGTCATGCGGCAGCGTGCACTCGACCAAAAAAAAATATAAATAAAGGAAAACAATATGGTCTATGAAATAAAAGTTAAATATACGATGTTGAATTACTTTCACGCTACCCTACATGCAATGCGAAATCAATCTAAGCTAGATGTGAACCAAACAAAGAGCCAGGGTAGAGGAAACAAACCTCGCAGTCACTTCCGACGGAAGGGTTGAGAAAAGAGCAACCTCTCCACGACATATGTTCGTCACGCTGCACCCCTTGATAAAAGAAGAAGAAGAAGAAGACGGCAAGAAAAAAGGGTAGCTAGAGAAAAGAACGAAGAAGAGGAAAAGAAGTGGAAGAGAGGAGGAGAAGAAGTTGACTGAGAGAGAGGGAGGCAGAGAGTAAAGAGAGAAGGAAGAGAGAGAAGGGGGGCATGAATCTCAAGGTGGGAGACGCTCCCCTCTTTCTCAAAATCTCCTATTTATAACTTCTAATTAGGGTTAATTAGGTTTTTAGAAAACTTTTCAAAAAGTGTTCATAAATTTTTCAAATATTTCAAGCAACTCTATTTTCTGAAAGTATTTTTCAAAAACTCAATTTCACTAAAAGGCTCAAAGAGGGCTCAAATTGTAATTTGATGAAAATCAATGAAAACCTTTGCAAACAAGCATTTTTAAACAATTATCGCACATGATCATGCATGAAAATGTATGAATTTATGCATAAAATTATGCATGATCAAATTCCTCTATGCTTATCGTTTGCTAGTCCTCGAGGAAACTAAAGCAAAAAAACAACAAACTAATAAAAACAAAAACAAAAGCAAAAACCTAACTCACTTTCATAGGAATCATGATAGAATTTAGAGTATGCAACAAGCACTTTAAACCCCCTGAGTTTTCCCAGTGAACGAGTAAGGTCTCGTAAGGATTTGCAGTGATGCTACCCACAAACATTTTTGTCATGTACGCATAAAAATTCAACTTCAAAAAGCATTAGTCAATTGAGGAGTATGTTTTCACAAATATTTTATGCCATTACATTATCAAAACTTGATTTTACTCTTTTACCTGCCACCACAGAGTAAAACTGTTTCTTTTACTTTTCTAAGAAAAACCATAATCATTTATGCTCTAATCTCAGAAAATCAAATACACGCATGCCATTATTTACTTGTCCTCACTCATATATTTTTTGCACAGGTTTTCTCAATACTTATTTCTAAGCAGTGAGTTTTTTCTTTTATGCTCTTTCTTTTCTTTTTCTTTTTCTTTTTCTTTTTTAGATTTTCAATTTTTCTATATTTTTCTTTCTTTCTTTTGTTGAACACTATATCAAATTTTCAATTTTGTGACTCATGTAATGAACTTTGGGTCAGTGACTCCCAGACTATACGACCTTAGGGCACCAAATACAAAGTATCCCTCGAACTTAATTGCATGAGTCACTAGACCTTCAATTTTCATAGTCTTACATATAGTCTACTTCTTGTCATATGCAATGTCAACATCTATTAGGCTCTCTATAAAGTCCATGTAACGGGCTTTTAAGCTGGTGGCTCCCAAACCAGATGGCTTTAGGGTACCAGGTGTAAATACTCCTTAGGCTCTATTTGCTCAAACATAATAGGCCACAGATATTAACTTAGACAAAGAAGTGTTTTTCTTCGTTATCCTTTTCGACGCAGAACTCAAACACTTCCACTTGTGTCTGAGACCAACTACTAGAGAATACAAAGAGATCAAACAACTGAACATATGCACTTTTTTAGTTTTTGAACTCATATTTTTAATGTTATTCATTTGCTTAGTTTTTCAAAAATAAAACTATGCATATTCATACTTATGATTCAAAATAAACTCTAACATGCATCTATCGCTATTTCTTGGAAATCCACATAAATAACCATATTTTTCTAGATCAATAAAAAAAAAATTGTGGGACTTAAATTCTCTAAAAACATTAGATTATGTAAAGCATTCATATAAGATCAAACTCATTCCTTAAAAGCCTATTTTTTTTTACAAGTTTTGAACAATGTGTAAGTACAAAAACACAAAAAAATTGGGTGTGCAAACTACGGTTGCACATTTTTTGTTTAATGCTATTTTCTAGACATTTGCACCAGAAATCTAGAAAAACAGAAAAAAAAGAGATATATCTGGATACTAGCTTTCCACTGCCACAAAAATTACTTTGATATGATGATCAATTGAAGAGAAACGTCATCTGAAAGATAGATTGTTCTTTTTAAACATGCACACAACGAATATAAGTGAGGATAAGAAAGTTCACATAAAATATATACAAACTTTCTCGAGTCCTCGTATATTTTATGCAAACTTGAGAAAATCCGTATATATTTTATTTAGACTTGAGGAAGTCCATATAAAATATATGTAGACTTGAAAAAGTTTGCATAAAATATACAAGGACTTGAGTACTTCCTCATTTTATTCAAGTTTAACAAGAATTTCACAAAAAAAAAATATGTTGTTTTAAGTGGGCGCAAGGAGACCATAAATATCGTACAAACTTCATCAGTTTCGTGCATGCAAAGGGTAAAAAGAATATTTCAATGCTGAATATTTGTTATTTTGGACATTGAGAGAATATAAAAAATTATAGAGTTTTAGGAAAACGCATCAAATTATCTATACAATACAATATGGTCATTTTTCGAAAACAAGGCAGCATGTTTGAAGACATGGCTACTGAAAATAAGAAGGATGCAATCTTTCCTTATGTGCTGCAAATGAGGAGTCCAAGAAAGCCTCCCGTTGCTTCTATCCTAATGGATCACTACTAGTCAATTTCATTATCTTGACCTTGGATGAAGGTCAAGATCTAAGCCTGATTATGACAAATTTTAGCCATTATGGTGGATGGTGTAATGATAATTTAACAAGATTGGTAATGCCATTTGGGACACCCCGCAATTCTTCTCTCGCGCAAGTCCTTAGGTAGGACTCGCTTGCATAAGAGAGTCCTCGTGGGACTTGGGTTTTTTTTTCGACAAAGAAAGTTGGGGCCTATCAGTTATACCGCCATACCATTGGGATTTGAACTTGCAATGTCTCAACACAAAAGAGACGTGCACTAACTGCTCCTGCCAGACAAGCAGAGCCCCAGTTGGCGGGACTCATTTTTGAGTTAAGCCTACGTGGGGTGGCCTTAAGTAAACGTAGTTTTCCTTGGGAAAAAAAAGCTTAAGGGAAGGTGGCTCTCTCTTGGCACTTATTTTGGTGAACCATGTGTAGTGAGCGGGTGTTTTTATGGAGAAAAATAAACGCTTTTTCCATAATCATCATTTGACAAATACATGCCTGCGTTGTGGTTTTGTCTGAATACTGTAAAAGGGCATGTCTACCTTCAAGGTATTTTGAAAAACACTAATATATGAATGTTGGTGAAAAAAGTAATAAAGCAGTGATGATTTTGTCAAATCAGTTCCGCTCATACACAGTCATTCCTCTGCTCATACACCTTGGGATTTCATTGACGCTAGTTATTTTTTATCAAATCGGACTCCAAAGATGTGATCTACATCATTCACTTAGTAAGAATGACATTTAAATGGCTGAAATCCAACTTATGTGCAGGAATTTTTGGTGATTTAAAAATCAACAATTGACAAAAACACAAAATCTTGAGATTTAAAGAGAGCATATTTTTCATCAAAAAAATACAATCCAGAGGTCGATTCTTATTAAGTCAACCATTCTAAATCCATCTATAGGGTCAGATTTGATGTATGGTGATGGGGGATGATATAGGGTGGAACTGAACAATGATTTTGTCCATCTTTCATAAGGCAACGACCATTACAGACAAACCCTAAAAAAATGCACTGCAAAAGGCGCTTTTCTTGAAGCTTTAAACAAAAGCCATGTAAGGGGTCTCTCTCTCTCTCTCTCTCTCTCTCTCTCTCTCTCTCTCTCTCTCAAACATGTGAGAGAAGTTGTTTTGGCCATTAAAAAAAAACCTGAAAAAGTGGGGATTTGCAAGGGGAGAAGATGATTAATACAATGTCATCTTCACAAGCACAACGTATGATTGGTTGGAGGTTTGAATTACATATATGGATTCCTTCTTTCAGCTACATACATGCATTTTTCTTCTTGCCTACCATTGAAGAAATATAAAAAGACTGATACAAACATACAAATGTTGAGAATCTTTTGACCTATACAAATGTTAAGGATCTTTTGACCCAACCAGGTGTGGACAAGGCACTAATCAGTAAACCAAACAAATCGGTAGCATCAAGTTGACAACTTTTAGTGGATTGAGGTGATCTATAATGTACTTAAGGTATGCTAAATTATTCATTTTTGAAAGAATAATGTATATTAAACTGTTGGCAAATATGTTCTATTAGAAGCTAGAACTTTTTTCTTTTGAAATTAGAAGCTAGAACTTTATAATTTGAATATGAAAGAAACAATACTTGAGTGCCCTTAACATGACTGTGAGTCAGCTCTTTGGTACGCATGTCACTTTGCCTTGAAACTTGCAAAAGTAGATAACAAGATGACCATTTAATCTACTTTCAGATCTGTGACCAAAACAAACATGCCCTTTAGCCCTAGACAGCACTTGGGAATGTGATGCCCCAAAATGGGGCCAAAAGTGGTTAGCTTTAAGCAAGATACTGGAGGCATCATTTTAACATGAAACGATAAGGCAAAAGTTAGTGCTGTCCTGCTACACAATAAAAAGATACAAGCCCCTAAACATACTATTTTCAAGCAACGGACCTACTTAAGTTTTTGATAAAGTGAAAATGGAACAATCGCCCACAAGAGCTATGCACACTCGGTTAGGTAAGGTGGGTCGACTTAAAGCATTCAAGTTTAAAGATGTCGTTAGTTTGATATTCGAACTGTGCATCCTTCGCTGCTACACTGAAACCGATAAAAAATTACCCTGGTAGTCACGGAGGACTTCTGATCGACACCACATGCATTGACATGACTGATAATGGAATGTCCAACCAAAAGACCAGGGATCAAGTGAAATGTTGATAAACAAAAAAAAAATGCGCTGCCCCATCCTATTAAATGACAACCGTTCCTTTCAAATTGCGGACACTGATTTTTAAGCGTTAACACACTAGGTACCATTGAAAGGATGGGGCAGCACCTTTTTTTTGTGCAATCACATTATCCATAGTCAGCCAAATTAGTGGTTTCTTCCCGTTATATATATATATATATATATATATATATATATATATATATATATATAGAGAGAGAGAGAGAGAAGCCTTTGCCTTGAGTAGTTTAAAAAATGACTAACCCGATTCTCTAAAAAACTTACAATTTTTTATATTCTCCCAATGTCTAAAATTGTAAATATACGACATCGTTAGGACCGTTTTACCTTTCACAATTGTGAATTAAGGCTTTTTTGAAATAAAATAGTACCGCCCTTAAGCTAAGTCCAACTCCCACTTAAATACAGAATTGCAAGTTTTTATTTATAAATTTAGACCTCCCAAATATCGCATAAATTTATCTACGAATTTTCAATAAAACTAAAACCACCAAAATTGCAAATATCTGACTGTTTCGTATATAATAAAAAAATTTACAGAACACCTTTCGCAAATATCTTATTGTTTTGCATATACTTCTCAAAATCAGATAAATTTATGTGTGAAACACTTACCACTGATTTTGCAAATAGCTTTCTTTTTCACATATATTGCATGCTCTCGCATGAAGTTATTTGTGAATCTTCATATATCGCAAATATTGTACTTAAATATTTATAAATTTGTGATAAATATGCGATATTTCTTATTTTTTGTGAAATTCTTGAATCATACTTGTTCGTATATACGTTTTGAAATCTCATAAAGTATATGTAACGCCCCGGATTTCCAAAACAAGCTAAGTTGAAATTTTTATAAATTTCTTTTTTTTTCTTTGCAGTGGAATCAGACGATAATGAGTCGTCAATTTTAGAAAACTCCGAGCACATTACAGGTATGTGGTCACGCAACTCATTGACCACCAAAGTGTTCCATTATATCGAAAACCATATGTTTATTACAACATCACTGCTTCGAAAAGCAGTATAGGTTCAATAAAAGGAAGCAATACAACTTTGTCTAGAGAAACCCTTGAACTCGATGCCGCCTTGCTCCGCATATCATCACGCAGGTCCAACACCTGAAATCTTCATTAAACAGGGTCAGAACCACTAATGATCTGGTAAGCAAGTAATCACGCATCCATTCAACTCAAGTAAATGTGTTGACCACTCAGGGTCGCAGTTCGTAATAACGACACTCAAGCCTCCACGGCTTAGCGTATATTGCAAGAGCCTTCTCAGGGCTATGAGTTGAACATCCGCTCAAGTCTTCATGACTTAGCGCAAGCCTCTTCAGGGTTGTGGTTTGAATAACCATCTAAGTCTCCATGACTTAGCCTTGACCTCTTCCGGGTCTCAAAGGGATGTCTAGCTCAAGTCTTCATACTTGACACATCTGTATCCTACACATCTAAGGACAGCTCCTCAAGCTTCGCTTAGTCGTGCGGATACAACGCGGGTCTTTGTCCAGTCAGTCCAGTCGTATACCGATTATGACACCTTCACAAAGGTTATGCATGATTGACTCAACAACGTCTATACACTCATGCATTCAAGCATCGCTGAACCTAGAGTTAATGCATTGTTTCGATAATTAACCTCTTTCACCCTTGGTACGCAGGCGAAGCAATTGTCGAAGCATCAACTCGATGTTCTGGGGGTTGATTATTCTATGTATTTTAGATACCCTAGAAGCCTGTTGACCCTATCCATAGTAGGGCAGTGTGTTTCAACTGGGAGAACCCTACTAGGTCCACATTCGGATGCATCCTCTACTTATAGTAGTTGAGTTCAATCCTTAGATCTTAAGGATAATCATGACCCCAAAACCCATGAGTGACTGAGGTCATCGTGGACTCTATCAGGTCCAAAGTTTAATACATGTCACTTAAGGTTGTACCATCATTGTCATTCCACAATGAGCATAATTCCTGAAGGGGTCTGCCAGTCTTACAGTTACTCGGTCAGATATTGCATGTCATTTAGGCAGCCCATGCCTCAACACCACTGAAGTATGTACCCGACCCCATTCAGTATGCCCCAAGAACGGTCATCAACCGAGGGGGATACCCCTAACACGATTTTCAACCGCGGGGTATATGCGACCTTAAGTCTTATTCATATGCATGCTGAACACTGCTCTCGACACTGCGGCCATCACAAGCATCACCCCTCTTCCGGGTGGAAACAACACACTCTGGCTCTTCGACCCTTACGAGTCTGGTTGTGTAATCGTTCTCAATGAGCATGCATATGACTCGATCTAAATAGATCGACTGCTCGGCGTATTTTTACGCAACAAGTCCAAATCTTATCAAGACGCAACCTCTACTCTGGTTCAACGACCCTTACGAGCAAGGTGCCCTTACAGGTATTTGGGAGACGAGCCATTCTGGCATTGTTCCAACCACGGACATCATTATGTCGTTTAACCGGTTCTGACAGCTCTTCTGCCAACCATATCGTCAGCACCTCCCCTGCTCTATCGGCAGTGGTGCGATGAACCTTTCTACATCGTAAAAAGTGTTCCATGAACTGGGTAGCACTCCGCTATATGACAGAATCTCCTGCTATATTCTTTCTGAGCTATTCTTAACTTCTTCAGAAATTTTAGCAGCACTTCCTCTCTTTAACGGAGAAAGCGTGTGTTTCTTTTATCCATTTCAGTGACATCTTCTCTCTTTGGCAGAAAATCGCTACGCTTAACTCAGAAAATGAATGTGCACTGTTGTGCGTACATTGCATCCATCAAGGTTGTGGGAACCCTTGGCCATAGCCAGGCCATAAGTAATTGATTTAGTCTTTACGTAAACAATATTTTGCCAAAAAGCGAAGCCTTTCCAATAGGGGCTTCATTCATCAAGCAAAATTTTGAACGAGAAGCAGTAAGGGAATCACATTGGCGATTTGGAGTTGATCTCCATTTGAACGCTCATTTATGCGCCATATATATAATATAAGCAGAAGCCTGTGCTTTATACAACGGCGGCGTAAAGAAAGTGCATATACATATTGTTCAGGGTGTGTAACTGAACGAAATATTCTACATATATATTTGCAGAAAGCAAGAGCCTTGGCGTCTTTCAACGCGACAGCGTAAGTAAATGCATAATCGAAAGTGCATTAATCGAAAATTGCAGAAAGCAGGGAGCCTTGACATCATACGACGCGACGACGAATGGTAAATTACAAAGCCTGGACGATATAAGACGCGTCGGCAATATCCAATCGATATACACCAAGATCTGTATCCAACGATAGTTATAAGGCGAGCGAGTGAACACCGAAGTGTCCTAGAGGACTCAACCAGAAACTAAAGCGAGATACCATTTTTAAGAACGCATATACTGCGTATTCAATATATATATCCGACGATAGTTGCGAGGCGAGCGGTTGAACACCGAAGTGTTCCAAAGGGCTCAACCAAGAACTAGGATCAGATACTACTTCTGAAAGTATATGCTATATACAAACAAGCAAACACTTGAGAGAGATGGATCAACGAAGCAAACTTACTTCAAATCGTGGAAGAAACAGCTCCGGGGTGCTCATTTTACTTCGAGAGGTCAAACTAAGTCAAATGAAGTCGACTTAGTTGAGAAAGAGGTAGAGTAGGTCAAGCTACTCAACCTAAGTGGTTTGAACTAAACTGGGTTAGGTCTAAGTCAACTGGGTTCAACAGGTTCGAACTTAGCCCAAGTAGGCTAAGTTTGGCTTCAGAAAACCAAACCGAAATCTGGACAAAAAAGGACCTTGACTTTCACTTTAAACCAAACCAGGTTCAAGTCAAGTCAACTGAGTTTGGACCAAGTCAAGTGGGTTCAGACCAGGTTAGGTGAGCTAGGACCAGATCAGGCAGGCTCAGACCAAGTGGGTTAGGTAGGGGAGGTTTTAGGAAGGAGGAGAGAGAGAGAGAAGGCTAGAAAGGGGGGGGGATTTTTTCTAAAGGGGGGCACCTTTATTTATAGAAAAGGAAACTTGGCCCTCAAGTTTCCCTTTTACCTTTATGCCCTTGGCTTCTTTTTAATTCCAAGAGGTTCCTTGGTGTGGGGCCCACATGGAAATTCCATGGGATATTTTTATGGGTCCCACCATATATTTTCTGAGGAATATTTCTGTGGGTCCCACCAACATTTCCGTGGGTCCCACAAAAAAAATTGACATTTCGGTAATTTTTTTCTGAAAAATTCTGAGTACGCCATTCCCTTCGTATTGACTTAACTAAGAAAGTTGGCTCGAGAAAATCTCTTGATTTCGTCGAGGTAGAAAGTTATGACTTCCAGAGCGTTTGAGCATATATTCGCGAATCGACGAATATCCTAAGTATAACTGGTTCATGAAAATTGATTTGTTTCACATTCTGAGAAAAAATGTTATTTTTACCGGTAAATGCCTCATAAATTTTATTCAGAGTCATCTAAAAAATTGCGGGTTTTACAGTATATTTGCGAAAATCCTACTGATCGACAAAAAATTGACAGTTTTGCAAAACTGTTTCTACATGTATAAACAAGTCAATATAATTAACATAGAACTACATACAGTTGGTTTACACGATATCAGATAACTTGAAGTTTAACAGTTACAATGTTACATTCAATACATGGGCTTCATTACAAAGTTTAACTTGATCCATTCAATTACAAAGTTTAACTGTATTCATCAAATTACAAATGTAAGTTCAACTTGATCTATTACAAAGGTGCATAATTGCCCATAACTCAGCTAGTACGCCGTCGTCTCCGCCTTTTTATTGACTTTCACACTCTTGTAAGCCTTTTCCTTCATGAACTTGATTCTATGATTTTTTATATATGTGACATCTTACTGAAAATAACTCTTTATTAGCAAACAACTAACTACAGTAAACATATCAAACTAGTGAACAATTGATATATAAATACATACATGTGTAAAGTTCAAGTCCTGCATATACTGTATGACAAATATAAATAGTTATACTTGTAAAACAAGAAAATACAAAGTGAAAATATGTACATGTAAGAAATGAATTAACAAATAAATGCAAAGTAATTACCCATTCTCTTATTGAGGAATACCCTCCATCCTCTGCGTTGTCCAATCTTTGTAGTAGTCGAACCCAAATTACGCTAAAAAAATGAATATGCAATACATATGCACAAAAAAAAGATAACAAAATACACAAAAAAGGAGATAACAAATATACACAAAAAATGAGTACACTATTGAGTAAGTTATGTTATTGTACTATTTGTTTGAGGTTTTTATTTGCTAAATATGTGTTCGACGTAGAATTGTGCAACATAAAGTCCTTTTCCTACATGTAAAAAATTCAAATAACTCAGTGCCCATTGGCCCAGTTGAAAGAAACTAAGAGTCGCAACATAAATCTAGTGTAACGTCGTTGTGCACGTGAAAATTTGTTTATAAGTATACAAAATTGTGTAAAAACATACCTTGTCAATATCAAGAAAATGATACAAGTCGTTGCTCACCAAACAATCATTTGTCTCACCACGTTGCCCTTTAGTTGCGACCATTTGCTATGAATAGATAAGGTTTACCCGTTATTTTTTATTAATTAGTGGTAAAACAGTATAAACATTGATGTTATAACTCACAGAGTAATACGGGGCACGATAAAGGGTTTTCGACAAGTTGTCTATTTCCCTATCCTCGTTCTCAAACACTTGGAGTCTTTCTATGAATCTTACTAGAGATTACATAGTAAATCCAATGTGGTAACAAAAAAGCAAACAAAATTATGTATAAACTAACAATATAATGTGCAAAACAAACACTTACATCACTTGCCAAGAGAGTTATTTATCAAACTCATATTCTTTCGGCTCTGAGGTACTCCTTTCTATAGCTTTTTATGTCTCATTAACTTGTTCTTAACAATAAAATAAATTATATACGATTAATATCAAATACACACACATGATTCAGGATATTGCTTATACCTCATGTACGATTGGTTATTCCTTGCTCTTCAAAACTTGGGGCCCTTTGAATCTCTTTCTTTTGTAAGAGCATGTATGGCTATACATCTCGAGCTACCTATGTATATACACACACATAAAGAAGCAATTAATGAAAAAGATAGGATATACATATAAAGAAGCAATTAATTAAAACATACTCGATATACATAAAAAAAAACAATTTATCAAACAACACTGAATATATACATACTTTATTCATAGTGCTGCCTGTTATACCCAACGTCACTATATACATTACACTTGTATGACACCCTCTATTAAACTTAGGTAGCCTTGTTTTATGAACCACTTTTGGTGGTTAGACAACTATAAGAGTATGCAAAGTGATCTATGAGACATTATCTGCCATCGAGAAGAATGAATATTGATTATATACAATTCGATACGATTTAACATTGAATCACTTATCGCAGTAATCCTCTGATAGGTTGCCCATATACAAAATGCATGTGATCACATGTTCGCAAGGAATCCCGTTAACATGCCACTATTCACGAGAGCACAAACTGTAACCGTAAGATTAGTAGCGAGCTTTGTACGATTGTCGGAGACACTGCACTACTTGCACATGTATTTGTTGTGCATTTTTCCTTAATTTCTCTAGTTTTTTTTTACCTTAGGCACCACAACGCCTATCAGATGCTGTCTCACAATCTTTATTTTCTCAAGCAGTTTCATTAGTATGAGACAAAACTTTTCAATAAGTAGAATTAGGGGCTTGTCACATATGACGAGAATCTATGAATTAAAGATTTCCGCTATATTAGATGTTAAGTAGCTACATCTTTTTGCTTAAAAGTGATACCTCAATGTTTTGGATCCACATAAGTGACAATATAATTGTATACGTCTGTGCTTTATTCTTTAACTTTGTCAAGAAAGTAATTGCATTTTTGTTTCGTGTCTGCTTACCAATGAAACTTTGAAGAGCAATCAATGATTATATAAACATTCTTTCTGATCATTAAACCTTTTTTCCAAAATTAATTTTTGATCGTTTGAGTATGTCAAAAGCCATTGAAATTGTTCAAAATCAGGTTTTTAGTTACCCAAAATTTTATTTTCTTATGAGATTTTTTCTTGCTTCCAAAATTACTCTAAACTTGCAAACTTAACCAAATTTACTTGATTTGGTCGGTAGGGAGCATGTATTTGACAAGTCCTAAGGCGTTGCCTAAAATTCCTGCCTTTTCATTTCCCCTCCTAGCTTGTCCCTTCTTAGCTCTACTGCGATTAGTGGGTTCCTCCCTCTCTCTTCACATTTCCTTCATTCCTTCCCGTTTCTCTACTCGGTGTCTGAAAGGAGGGAATGTGGAGGAGATGGGTTCGAGCTCTTCCGTCAAACCCCATGAGTCGGCGTTTCTACGCCATCGCCAGCGCTTCCACCGTCGGAATCATCGTCGTCGCAAACTCCAACATTCTTCACTCATCCTCCGTCTCTTCAGATGGAATTAAGTCAGGCTGCAGTGGAGTCCTTCGTTCCTCTCGTGCGATCTTCACTGTGAGCTGATTCTCCGATTTCAACCTTTTCGTTTCTCACCTTTTTTTTCTGGTTTCTTATCTCGAAGTAGGTTATTTTCTGATACTTTCCGCTCTTACGGTTCGGAAATTTGGCTGCAGTTCGCTTGCAATGTGATCGATTATAAGTATTCCATGATGGGGATGTTGGCGGGTTCGGACGAGTATCGACGGAAATTATCAGAAGTATGCGACCTCGTCCTCGATCGCTTTTGTTCTTGTTCTATGCATATTTCTCGATCAAATTCTTATGTGAAGAACAGAAAAGTGGTTGTCTATTGGTTGTTGCTTGCTCCTTTCCTTTTTCTGTTTTTAATCCCCTGAGCCTATAGAATAGCTGATATAGTTTATTCTCCCACCATGCTTAAAACCTCACAATTCGTTGTAATATCTGTTATCATTCTTTCGGACAGTTTTTTAAATGTTGTTGTTGATCGTTTACTGAGATATGAATTTGCCCGGGTATGGGACCTGTTCCGAGGGGAGTTTTTGATGTGTGAAGAAAAAAATATTTTCTCTTTCAGAAAGAAAAAAGGAGATTCTTCTCTGAATATAAATGCATGAATATGGTTCATACTTGGCCACGTTAATTGTTAGTAATGTGGCATTGTACATGTGCGGCATTCAAAATTTATCTTTATGATACATGTGGATGTACCTCAGTATGTTCTAAGCCATCGTTTTCACCTTACCACAAAATTTTTCTCTTGATGTCTTATCTTTCTCTTTTGATTTCAAGATCAAATTCACTAGAAATATTTTGCTCCATGTATTCAATTATGTGCTGAAACATTAGTGTCGCATATTTTAGCTTCTTGCTGCTCAACATTTCCTTCTGTTAGAAGAAACTTTCCTCCTTTCATTTACTTGAACTGATCCTGTCCGCTGCCAATTTGTTATATTATGCAATCCACAATTGAAACGAAGCAAACCACAAGATAAAAAGAAGAAAAGAACAAGAGAAGATATGAGATTTACGTGGTTCGACACTCTGGCCTATGTCCACGGGTGAAGGAGAAAAAATCCACTAGCAAGATGCGAGGAAATACAATGGTGAGATAAAAATTCTCATACTCTACTCTCAAAGGAGGCTGCTATATATATAACGAAGGACATAAAACCCTAACCATTACAAAAAAATTACAAAAGTGGACATGTCTCTAATGCAGGGGCTCTGCCTCCACACTCCTGGAGAGGTTTGTGGTGGACTCTAGTCTCGGGCCTAACAGTCCAATCCCTCTACCGCCAAAACCAACCTCATTGAAAATTTACATTGTATGATGATGTGGACCCAGCTGAATAAGACCCAGATCCAAGCCCTTGAAGTCATGGGACCCACCCTAGAGGGACACCTCATCATGCCAACATTAAAAAACTAGCGGGGCCCACGTGTGGGACGCCCCCTCCTATTTTTAGAGGTCAAGACTCAATGGGACCTACCCTTGGGAGCCCCAACCTATTTTTGGAGACCATGAAAATCGTGTAGTCCTCTTAAAGGCTCTCCCTAAAAATGGTCAAGAGGAAGTCCAAGGGTTGAACCTATTTTTGGAGGTAGACCCTATTTTAAGGGTTGGTCCAAATAGGCTTACCCAAAGTTAGCCTATGCTCTCAAGGTGTTAACTAGAATTAGGCTTTCTCTATTTAATTTTGATTGTAAATTGTGTACGCTTTAAGAGTCCTCCCTAGGCCTATATATAGGGACTCATTTTGTAGTGTGAAGGCATGAAAGAAATCAGGTTTGATCCCTCCCTCAAAATCGTCTCTCTCTCTCTCTCTCTTTTTATTGCGAGTCCCTAACCCCTAGACTTGTCTCTCTCCCTCTCTCTCTTTTTATTGCGAGTCCCTAACCCCTAGACTTGTCTCTCTCCCTCTCTCTCTCTAAGGGCTAGTCCCTTCAGTCTTGGGCTTGGGCTTGGGCGAGTTGATCCTTGGTGGGTTTGTTCTTCCAAGTAAACCAAGGCTGCAATTTGGGCCCAACCAAACCGGTGCAGTCAACATCAACAATGACAGTCTCGACCCTCTCAAGCCCAAACCATGGAACTCTGACCTTCCCCAAATGAACCAAGACTGGAGCATACCATCACCCACTCAGCCCAACCTCAGTAAGTCGTCCCAGACCTTGCTTTAACTCCAAACCATGTTTAGAAACCCCTAAACCCAAATCAGCCCAAAACAAAATTCCTGACAGAACCAGTTTTTCGTCAGACTTAGAAAAATCACCCAACCCAAACCATAAAGCCTCTGGGTCTGAAATTTTGACCCAGCCTTTCTTAGGATATCTATTTTCAACCCTCAAAAAATCCTGATTTATTGATTCTCTATTATGAGAAATTGATTTTCCAAACTGGGTCTACCTGAATCAAAACCCAGTATGCTTGTAGAAAACCCTGAAAACCTGTGGCTTGACCTAGCTGCATCTCCCAAAATACTAACCCCCTGACCCTGATTCTTTAACCCTATCTAGTCCAAGGTGTCTAGAAACTTCCCTTAAAGTTTGAAATTTTTTTGTGGCGCCGTTTGGGCATAGTGAACTTTCTACTGAAACCTCTAAAAAAACAGAACCCTGTTACCTGAATTTGACTTTGACTTAGACCTTGACCTTAACCTAGCCCACCTAAACCCATAAAATCCCTAACCTAGACCCAGCCACACATCAACTTGTGTCAGAGCAAACCTACCTATGCCTACCAAGAAGAACCATGACCAACCTTCTGAGATGAATTTCAAAACATTCACCAAGTTCGTGGAAGGCACCAACACGAAAATTGGAGGTGTCGAAAACCGATTTGACACCTTCGAGACCAGCCTAGTCAACATCATCACCATGCTGCATCAACTCCATACCACTATCCAATTCGCCACCCAACACCTGCAAGTCAACCTTGGAGACGAAGGCGAAGACTCTAATGAGGAGCATGAGGATTGAGAGGAGGAGGATGTACGCGAATCAATTCTTCGACTACACTCGAACGAGCGTGTAACCGACTCAAGAATGCTTCTTCCTCGCTCCCTTAAAATTCGTTTTCCTATTTTTTCGGGGAAAGACCCCATGATTGGTTTTACAAGGCAAAACAATACTATGTAAACCAAACAATACCCAGCGAAAATAGGATAGGTTGCGCCGTTGCTCACCTCGAAGGTGAAGCGCTTAGGTGGTACTGTTGGCGCGAACAACACCACATAATCCCCACTTGATTAGAGTTTGAAAGAGAACTCTTGAAGATGCTTGGACCCTCTCCATATATCAATCATAATTTGGAGATGAAAAATCTGAAACAAAAAGGGTCCATACAAGAATATCAAGTGAAGTTCGAAGATCTAAGCATATGTGTAGAGATTGGTCCAAACTCGCCTTGATCAACACGTTTATGGGAGGACTCAAAGAAAAGATTCGAGTTGAGCTTATGGCTCTAACCCTAGACGTTGGAAGAGTGCTATGTGAAGGCACGACTAGTTGAAGAAAGGTGGAAAAGATCTAGCAACACCAAAAGGCCTACTCGACCTCCTGATAGGCCGGAATCACACACCCAAGTCAAGGAAGAGGGTGCCAAGCCCAAATTCAGACCCCCCTGTCAAGATCGAATTTGTGTGCAAATCCCAAATGGTGGATCGACGTAGCAAGGGGCTATGCTATAATTGTGACGAGAAGTGGAGCCTAGGGCACAAGTTCAAGTCCCTAAAAATGTACCTTATTTGCGAGAGTGAAGAGAAAATTGAGGACGAACCGGTCTAAACTTTGGGAGAACCAGAGGGGGAATTGGGCCAAGGACTTGGAATCTCCTTCCACGTCCTTGCCGGAGTGTTCATTTCAAACTCCATGCGTGTTAAGGGAAGGATGTACCAACAACAAGTTGAGCTGCTGGTCGACACTGGATCAACCCACAATTTTGTGCAGGAAGATCTTGTGTCGATTCTTGGATGCCACGTCAAGGAGATGCCCATGTTCAGTGTGATGGTGGGAAATGTCAGCCACCTTAAGTGTGCCAATGTCTGCCCCGAAGTGAATTTGGACCTCCAAAGATCCAGCTTCGAGGTAGACCTCTATATGGTGCCAATAAAGGGTGCCGATGTAGTACTAGGGATGAGTTGGCTTTGATCCCTAGGAAGAGTCCAATAGAATTTTGGCAAGATGAAGATGAGTTTCGAGAAAGGCAAAAAGGCCTAATGCTTCGAGGCCCATAAGCATGAGGGTGGTGATGAGATAGGCTCGGAGGAGGCTCTCAAAATCATTAGAGCCACTCGGCTAGCTTTGCTATGCATGGTCCAAGCCACAGAGCAATCGAGGGATGACGAAGTTGAAGCGGTCCATCCCAAGATGAAACAAGTGCTAGAAGAGTTCGACAATGTGTTCGTGGAACCAACATCCTTACCTCCCTGACGGTTCCAAGATCACCATATCACCCTCAATTCGGGTGCGAGACCCGTAAGTGTTAGACCTTACCATTATGCACACTCTCAGAAGGATGAAATAAAAAGATTAATTTGGGAGATGCATGATATGTTAGAATATGGGTGCTTCTTATATATATATATATGTCAAAATACACACACACACACATATATGTATATATGTATGTATGCATATTTTTAAGATTGTAATATGTTTTACCCTCTAGGGGTATTTTGGTCTTTTGACCCTTGTAATAGGAACCGCCCATTAGGGGCTAAACTATTTTTTTTGTGTTTGCCTTTTGTTATATTGTCAAGGGCATTATCCTCCTTGACAATATAACTGTTAGGGGTTCCCCAACGGCTAGGGGTGGGCATCGTGCCACCTCGGCTTGGCCTGGGCCGGTTTAGAGCCCTTTGTGGTTATATTTTTTTATATTTTGTGTGTTAGCCCTTTGTGGATTTGTGTATTTTGCCCATAAGTGGCTTTTGTGATTGTGCACCCAGCAACCCTTTAGTGGCATTGTATTTGTGCACACCTTGTTTTATTACATGGTATCAAGGCGATCACAATTTTTATCTTGGTGAAGCTTGTTCGTGTGGACGTGAGATCATGGACTCGTATTGTCCAAAAGAACTCCGCTTCCATTCTCTCCTTTCCCTCTTTATCTCTCTATCTTTCTCTTTCTTTTCTTGTTTCTACGAAGGATGAACGATAAGTGATTGTCACCATGCCTATGAGACTCAATGACAAACTATATGATGTAGGCATCCATAGTGATACATAAAATTTGAGAAAAGGGTCTATGGAGCTTGGTGGACAGATCCAAAAATGAACCAAAGCTTATGCTTACCAAGAATGAAAACGACAAAGAAGTAGCAGTTCAAGGAGAATAAATGAACAAAGCCATTGTCGACTACGAAAATAGATGGAAGGGGTAGAAGATGGGTCATTCCAAAATCATGGGATGACTCATTAATAGCGTTGAAATAAAAAATACTCTAGTTTGACAAAATTTGAGTATGCTAGTGATGCTTCGAAGTATCTCCAAGATATGTATTATCTAAAGGGATATAGCCCATGTATGTAACCTCCAAAAGAAAGTGAGGACCATGACCCAAGGATATATGAGAGTAAGAGAATATTACAATGCTCTTTCTCTCATTTGGGATGAATTAGCTCTCCTAGAGCCCAAGTGGCATAGTCCAGAGCTTCGTGAAAAACAAATCAACAAAGAGCATTTTTATCACTTTGTAAATGGGCTTCGACCTGAATTTGAAGGGACTAAATCGGCCTTTCTTGATAGAGAAAGTGTTTCTTCCATAGTTGAAACTCTAGAAGAACTGGCTATGAAAGAAAATATATTTAAGAAATCCTCATTTATCAAATATGAAAAATTGATGCTTGCTATGTCAAGAAAATCACATAAGGACTTACAAGCCTCCTGGAGGCAAGGAGCTCAAATGATTATGCAAGAAGCTCAAATGACTATGAATACAAGAAGAGTAGTAAAATAATGTCATTTTTGTAATGAGCCGTGTCACATAAAGCCATTTTGCTCAAAGAGGAGAAGAGAAGACTGAAGAGATGAAAAGGAAGTGGCTTCTATGGGGCCATCTAGCGAGAACGATGGTGTAGATGAAGGCTAAAAAAATGTGTCACTTGCTCAACTCATGGAAGTTCTCCAACCACTATTCAAGGCTCAAACTTCTTCTCTTACCAATGCGGCCGTCTCAACATGCATGAACCCTGATAAGAATTCTTGAACTTTTGATTCCGGTGCTTAGTTTCACATGACTCCTAATGGGTCCATGCTACTATCCAAATATCACATTAACCCCAATGATTTTTATGTTTCAAATGCCGATGGAACATCTTTGAAAATCAAAAGTTTTAAAACTTTGAAAAACTCTTCTAAAATTAACCAAAATTTGTATATCCCAAACATTAGAGTATTACCTAAACTAAATTTAAATCTCCTATCCATTTCTCAAATAACTGACCATGGACGTAAGGTCACTTTTTCATCTAATGATTGCTTGTTATAGGATCTCTAATCCGAGAAGTCGTTTGGGTGATGCCATAGAAGAGGGGATCTCTACTATATAAACAATTTAAAACTATTCAATCAAGTTTTTTGTAATTTTGTTGAAAAGAAAGATAATGAAAATTGGCATCGGAGATTAGCACATCCAAGTATGTCAAAAATGTATTTATTCCCTTTTCTTGAAAATTGTATTAAAAGAGATTTGATTTGTGAAGATTGTATTCTCCAAAAAATGAAATCTCTACCTTTTGGACCTAAACATTTAATATCTAAAGAAACATTTAAGACATTCAGATGTATGGGGACCGACACCAATTATGTCTAAAGGAAGAGTTTCTTATTATGTTATATTTGTGGATGATGGATTATATTAGGCATATTTAGACTAAAATCCGAAGTATTTGATTGTTTTAAATTTTTTTATAGTTATATCAAAAATCAATTTAAAACCTCCATTAAAATATTTAGATTTGATTCCGAAGGGATATTTCTATCAAATGATTTTAAAAATTACCTTGATCAACAATGGATTATTTATCAAAGATTTTGCCCCTACATCCCACAACAAAATGGGTTAGCCGAAAAAAACATCAGCACATTATTGAAACCACTAGGACTTCTAATATCCAAAATGTTCCTAAAAGGTTTTGGATCGAAGCAACTTTTACAATGGTCTATTTGATTCATAGAATGCCTTCTATAATTCTTGAAAATATCTCCTATTGAAAAACTATTTAAAATCCTTCTCGATTATAAAAGATTAAGAATCTTTCGTTGTAAATGTTTTGTCCTTTCTAACAAAAATGATAAACTTTCCGCCAAAGTCATTCCTTGTGTTTTCTTAAGCTATGCCGAAAACCAAAAAGGATTTAGGTGTTATTATATTGAAAAGGACAAACTTTATGTTTCAAGAAATGTAACTTTTCTTTAAAGGGAAAATGATTTTGGAGCAATTGAGTCTAAGAAACCATGTGAGTACTCTTTTTTACTCGATTTTTGTTGATGATCATGTAAATGAAAGTAATGATATTCATGATATGCATGAGAGTGACAATGATTACACTCATGATGCTCATGAAAGTGATATTCCTATTATTGAACCTCACAATAAAATACAAATTTATTCTAGTCATACTCGAGACCATCCACGCCATGTGCATTAGAGAGGTATTCCAAAGCCAAGGCATGGATCAATCCTGTGTTAGAAGATCTATGAGAATATCCTAAGCACCTAGTAGGTTCGTATCCTATGAGTCATTTGAACCCAATTATTGAGCTTGTCTTATGACCATTCACTCATATGTTGAACCATTCTCTTATAGTGAAGCCAAAAATCACCATGAATGAATTGAAGTCATGAATAATGAATTAGAAGCTATGTCACATAGGTGCGGGTGCGGATGTGGCGATGCAGCACTTTAAAAAAATTTGGGTGTAGGGGTGCGGGGAGAATATATACATATATATATATATAAATATTTTTAATAGTTTTAAGTTAACACTATGTCTATTTGTGTGCATTTATGTATTTATATATATAATATAGATAAAAATGTTATTGATTAGGGTTAACTGAATCTACTTTTGGATAGAAATGGACCTCAATGCGGTTGACTTCACCTAACACAAAGGATGCTATGTCCAAGTGTCGCACCCGCCTGGGGTGCGATGCCCTGTTAGAAGAGTCCGTGTGACATAGATTAGAAACTTTAGAAAAAGGCTAAAACCTAGGAGATTCAATCCTTACATATAGGAAAGAAA
Source organism: Nuphar pumila (assembly GCF_984573655.1). Classification (NCBI taxonomy): domain Eukaryota; kingdom Viridiplantae; phylum Streptophyta; class Magnoliopsida; order Nymphaeales; family Nymphaeaceae; genus Nuphar; species Nuphar pumila. Next base: position 21,473,550 of record NC_143262.1, on the reverse strand, counting down.
ACCATAGGGTGTAGCTGGGTGTACAAAATAAAAACCAAAATTGATGGAACACTGACCACATTTAGAACCAATGTTGTAAGTATCGTACCATATCATACAATACACATCATTACTTTTGGGTGTGTATCCTACCCGTATCAAGTGCATCGTACAATACAGGGTGTTGACACGCTAGAGGTTATCAACGCAAAAATGAAGAAAGATGATGTATAACCTCTGAAAGACCCAACTTTGTATCGCCAAATGATTGGCACCCTAACTTACCTTTCTATTACTCGTCCTGATATTGCTCATGCTATTCATATTGCTAGTCAATTCCAGCATTCTCCCACTACATTACATTCCAGCCGAATATTGTCCCTGTCCTGTACATATGAGTGTTGTAATGAGGATAGTTAAATATGTTAAAAATACCATTAATCATGGTTTATTTTTATTATCTTCATTCCCATTAGATGTAAATGCATATTCTGATTCTGATTGAAGAGGATATGTAAATGATTGTCGCTTAATCCCCAAAATTTGTATTTTTGTAGGTGATTCCTTGATATCTTAGAGATGCAAAAAACAACAAAAGGTGTCCCTGTCCTCTATAAAAGCCGAATATCGTGCATGACCACGACAACTTCTGAAATGGTGTGGTTGCGACAATTACTAGAAGACTTGGGAGTTTACAACCCTCAAGATTATGCTGTGATAACAAGAGTGTCGTTTATATTGCAAGCAATCATACATTTTATGAGCCAATAAAGCATATTGAATTGAATTTCCATTATGTCCATGAAGAATTCCTGAAGAAGACCATCACTTTACCATAGGTACTATCGAGTATCAACTGACTTTCTTTACTAAGGCGTTGCCCTCTCCCAGATTCCACTTTCTTCTTGGCAAACTCTCGGTTGTGATTATGTGAGTTTGAGGAGGATGTTAGAATATGGGTGCTCCTTATATATATGTCCAAATACATATATATGTATATTTTTAAGACCCTAAGCTTACAGGGGAGTAGTTGCCTATGCCTAGCTGTTTTACCCTCTAGGGGTATTTTGGTCTTTTGACTCTTGTAATAGGAACCACCCATTAGGGGCTAAACTATTTTTTTTCCTTTTTATTTTCTTCTTTATTTTTTTGTTTGCCTTTTGTTATATTGTTAAGGGCATTATTGTCCTTGACAATATAACTATTGGGGGCTCCCCAACAACTAGAATTCTAGCCATTGGGAGCTCCCAACAACTATATTGGGAACTTTTCACTCCCCCTTCTGTGTATAAATATGGGACCTTGAGTCCCTTGTATTCTATGCATTTTGTGTGCATTTTTATCATAAATAAATGTTATATATTTTTGTATTTTGTGTGTTAGCCCTTTGTGGCTTTGTGTATTTTGCCCATAAGTGGCTTTTGTGATTGTGCACCTTCTAGCCCTTTAGTGGCATTGTATTTGTGTATACCTTGTTTCATTACATGATAGTGGGGTAATACGACTAGGTTCCAGCCCCTACTCATCACCGGTCTCGTTGGTAAGGAAGAAGGAAGGATAACACCAGGCAATTTTGTGTTGATTACCGCTCTCTCTGAGGTAACCTCAAAAGACAAACATCCAATTTCAGTCATTATTGAGTTGCATGGGGCCCGACTATTCACAAAGATTGTTTTTAGAGCGGGGTACCGTCATATTTAGATGGCGAAAGACCGCATTTAGGACTCATTGCAGCCAATTTGAATTTCTCGTAATGCCTTTCGGGTTAACAAATGCTCCCACCATTTCCCAAAGAGTCATGAACGATGTCTTCCGGCCAATGCTTAGAAAGTTTATCCTCGTGTTCTTCGATAACATACTTGTCTATAGTCCAACGTGGGAAGAACATCTAGAGCAGGGTTACCAGAAGCGCCTAGCTAAAAGGGGAAGCGCGCTTCCCCGAAGCGCGAAACGTCACGCTTCCGAAGCGTGGGGGGAAGCATCCCCCTTTTTTGGGAAGCGCGCTTCCCTTTAATGGGGGACACGTTTCCCTTTAATGGGGGACGTGCTTCCCTTTAATGGGAAGCACGCTTCCCCCTCGCTTCCCCTATTTTTTTCAATTTTTTTTGTATTTTTTATTTTATTTTTTTATTTTTTCGCTTTCCCCTCGCTTCCGAGACGCTTCCTAGGTCGCTTCCGAGACGCTTCCTAGGTCGCTTCCGAGACACTTCCCGAATCGGTCCTAAGTGGTCCCACGCTTCCTCGCTTCCTAAAATTTTGAAAGTGCCTCGCTTCCCGCTCTCGCTTCCTCAACTGGCAACCATGATCTAGAGCATGTTAGAGTAGTCCTACGTACCTTAAAGGAGCATCAATTTGTGGTGAAACGATTCAAGTGCAGCTCTAGACAACCCTTGCGTGTCCTACTTTGGCCATATTGTGGATGAGCGAGGTGTTAGCGCGGACACTGAGAAAATAGAGGCAATGCTCTCTTGACCTAAGCCCGCCTCCATCAAGGCTTTGTGAGGGTTCCTTGGACTCACCGGGTACTATAGAAGGTTTGTGCGAAACTACAGAGCCATTGCTGCCCTCTTAACGACAATGTCCAAGAAAAACTTGGAGGGAGCCGAGCTCGCTTTCGAAAAACTCAAGCGAGACATATGCGAGGCCCCAGTGCTTGCTCTGTTCGAGTTCTCCAACGTATTCATTGTGGAAACCGATGTGTGTGACATCAGGATTGAAGCCATATTAATGCAAGGTCACCCACTAGCTTTCATCAACAAGAGCCTCGCCAATTGAGGCTCTATCGACATATAAGGAGGTGCTCACAATTATACTGGGCCTCGAGAAATGGAGGGCCTACCTGCTCGGAAGGCACTTCGTGGTCCGCACAAACCATAAAAGCCTTAAGTTTTCATGGAGCAACACATCTCGACCCCGTTTCTACAGAAGTAGGTCGCCAAGATGATGGGGTATAACTTTGAGCTCCAGTACAAGAAAAGCTCCGAGAACTATGTCACGATGCTCTCTCTCGGCTAATGAAAGAAGCAAGAATCAAGAAGACCAGACCCTTGCCTAGTGGACTAGGCAATTCTTAAGGAGGAAGGGATGATGTAGACCAAGCTCCAAGCCCTTGAAGTCATGGGACCCACCCTAGGGGCGCCACCTAATCAGGCCAGCAATAAATAACTAGTGGGGACCACCTGTGGGACACCCCCTCCTATTAATGGAGGTCAAGACTAGAGTTACCAGTCGAGGAAGCGGGAGCAGGAAGCGATACGGGAAGCGGGAAGCGATACGGGAAGCGGGAGCGGGAAGCGAGGCACTTTCAAAAATTTAGGAAGCGGGGAAGCGTGGGACCACTTAGAAGAAAATTCCGAACCGTCTCGGAAGCGACCTAGGAAGCGAACCGGAAGCGAAAAAGGAAAAAATGGGGAAGCGTGCTTCCCATAAATGGGAAGCGCGTTTCCCATAAAAGGGAAACACGCTTCCCATAAAAGGGGGACACTTCTCCTCACGCTTCGGAAGCGCGACGTTTCGCGCTTCCGAAGCACGCTTCCCCTTTTACCTAGGCGCTTCCGGTAACTCTGTTCAAGACTCAGTGGGACTCACCCCTTGGGAGCCCCAACCTATTTTTTGGAGACCATGAAAATCCTGTAGCCCTCTTGAGGCTCTCCCTAAAAATGGTCAAGAGAGAGTCGAAGAGCTGAACCTATTTTTGGAGGTAGACCTTAATTTTAGGGTTGTTCCAAGTAAGCTTACCCAAAGTTAGCCTATGCTCTCAAGGTGTTAACTAGAATTAGGCTTTCTCTATTTAATTTTGATTGTAATTGTGTAGGCTTTAAAAGCCCTCCCTAGGCCTATATAGGGCCTCATTTTGTAGTGTGAAGGCATGAAAGAAATCAGATTTGATCCCTCCCTCAAAATTGTTTCTCTCTCTCTCTCTCTAGATGACGTCCCTCTCTAAGGATGCCTCTCTCTCTAGCTCGAGTCTCTTGACTCGTGTCTCTCTCTCTATTGCGAGTCCCTACCCCCCTAGATTCATCTCTCTCTCTCTCTCTCTCTCTCTTTCTCTCTTTCTAAGGGCTAGTCCTTTCACTCTTGGGCGAGTTGATCCTTGGTGGGTCTGCTCTTCCAAGTGAACCAAGGATGCAACCTAGGCCCAACCAACCGGTGCAGTCAACATCAACAACGGCGGTGTCGACCCTCTCAAGCCTAAACCGTGGAGCTCTGCCCTTCCCCAACTGCTCTAAGACTGGAGCAGACCATCACCCACTGAACCCAACCTCAGTAAGTCGTCCCAAGACCTTGTCTTAACCCCAAACCAAGTTTAGAAACCCCTAAACCCAAATATGCTCAAACAGAATTTCTGACAGAACCAGTTTTTTGTCAGACTTAGAAAAATCACACAGCCCAAACCATAAAGCCTTTGGGTCTGAAATTTTGACCCAGACTTTCTTAGGATATCTATTTTCAACCCTCAAAAAATGCTGATTTATTGATTTCTCTGTTATGAGAAATTAATTTTCAAAACCGGGTCTACCTGAACCAAAACCTGGTCTGCTTGTAGAAAACCCTGAAAACCCGTGGCTTGCCCTAGCTGCATCTGAACTTTTAACCCTAGCTAGTCCAAGGTGCCTAGAAACTTCCCTTAAAGTTTGGGAATTTTCTGTGGCACCATTTGGGCATGGTGAACTTTCTAGTGGAACCTGTCAGAAAAACAAAACCCTGTTACCCCAATCTGACTGACTTAGACCTTGACCTAACCTAGCCCACCTAAGCCCATAAAATCCCTAACCTAGACCCAGCCACACATCATATGATCACCAAAATATTTTCATATCATGTCATAGATCAAAGCGGTTCCAGAATATAAGATACCCACATAACAATTTCATTAATTGAAGCCTCTTTCTCTATCCTTATATCGTCATTTTCACTAAAGTTTACTGTAGGTTAGATCAGAACGTGGAAAAGAATATTGGACCATGGGCATGCCCCTTTGATCACCATAACTCATACTTGGTTCAACTATACTTGTTAGAGGTCTGTAGTTCTGATATACACTCTTTCATCAGGAGTTCTGATATACACTCTTTGATCAGGAGTGTCATTGTATACATGAGTTTCAAATTTATCTTCATCAAACTTGTCTAAAGATTAAAACGTCACTAACATTGTAATGGTCACCATGCCATACAAGTTTGCATACTTCAAGAGCATCATTATATTCATGAATACTTGTTTAGTTGTTGGCATTAACTGCATGCACTGATATCAAGAAAAAAGAATTAAAAGGGTGCTATACATGTTGCTATCATGGTTAGAAACATTGGTTTACAATCTCGAACGCGCATTTTCAAGTTATTGTTAAAATCACCTGATCTTGTAAGAAGATCTTTGAACGACCAATGATCACAATAAGATTGGTCGTGGTTAAGTTTGTGGTAACTGTATCTATGTGAAGAATCAACCTGCTGTCCTATTAGTAGACCATGAGAGGTGACCCCTTGCTATGGTTGGTTGCTGTGCGGTTGTAGTAGTATGTTATGACCTTCCATTGATTCTTCTTGTTCTAGAATTATTCAATCTTTATTTGTAGGTTGATGGTTCATGCTCAGTTTTAGTGTTCAGGTTGATTTATCTGAACATGATTTGGCTTGGAGGAATATATTCGTTTTCATTTGGGCTGACCACTCACAATGATGGGTGAGACTTCTTTAATATTGAAAACTAGAATAAGGACATGCACTTTGGGTTAACCTAATATGGCCAGGGCCATGTGGTATCAGTGGCTAGGATTCATTGCAGGGATTCAGAAGCTTTACAAACTCATAAATTTCTTTTAAGGTTTTAAATAGTTTGTTTTAAAAAAATTGCACAAAAGCTTATTTGGATCTTCTAGAACCATTTGTTTTTCTCAGTTTTAGCAAAATAAATTTCTTTTTATTGAATTTTGTTATTTCAAACATTTTCCAACTCTAACTTTGAAATTGCATGGATCAGTTATGATTATAGCTAATTTGATACTAGATTTTTGGATTCAGATCTATTTCAGTCGGATCCATTAACAGTCTAGGCCATATCTCTAAATGATTACAATGGATATTTAATATGTTATACTTATCCAGCTTCAGCTTTTCAATTATATTGACGTATTTGGACTCGATTAATGCATTTAGATGGGCCATCCATTTATCAGATGGGATATTACCCGTTAAGGGCATTTGGATTCACGCAATTAATTGATCTGAACCATTTAGCAGTTGGTTAGAGTTGCATGTTCCTAAGTTAGCCAACTGTAACGGAGATTAAAGTTCTACGTAGTGCTTTGACCTCTCTCTAGGTTTGTTGTCCCTAGGGTTCTTGCTTGAAGCAAGCAAAACCTTAAAAGGGTTCACAATTTCCAAGAAAGAGAGGGTCATTACATCAGCCATAATCAAAGGGAGTTGGTAGTGGATCAAAGAGTGTCTGAGATGACATTTGCTCTTGCCTCAAGGTACTTTGATTGGATGCGGTAATTCTTGGTTCACGTGAATTTTACAAATAGTGTTCTTAATTCATCCATCACTTCCCGCATACAGGTATACTTGTACTATTTTTTTAATAAACTGAACTATAATGTTTCTGATTGTTAGATATTAGAATGTGTTGGATTTGAATTATTTCAAACTGTGTATTTAAAGATCAAACTAGTATAAGTCTTTTATATAATTTATCTTAGATTTAAATGTCTTGACAGTTGATGGCTTCATATGTGTCATTGTATGTACTTAAAGTGAATTTCCGACTGTTCCTAAGGATATAAATTGACTAGTTTCTGCACAGATATGTATATTACATTATTTAGACTATTAACTGGAATTATTCTCTGAAAATTCAAGGATACTAATTCTTTATGGTGAGGTACTATACTCAAATTTAGACTAGAATCATATTTGATAATAGAATTGTGCTTTAGATTCAATCTCAAATACTTCCTGGTAGCCAGTGTGAAAGTATCTCCAACAAGATACTACGAACAATATTACAATATTCTTGGAAATAAATGCGTATACAAACACCCAACAAGAACACTTGAAACACTTGTGCACACAATGCACAACACAAACTCACAAATGCACAAATACGAACCCAAAAGTCATAAGTTCCACTAACACAAGCTTGGGCTTTAATCCCAAAGCCTTAAATCATACACAAGGGGAGAGCCCCTTTAAATAGAGGAGGTGGAGTCCTTGGAGAGGCTCCACCTCTAGCCGTTGGAGTCCCTTCCAACGGTCACAAATGTGACCGTTGGAAGGGGCCCAACGACTAGATGGTGGGCCCCTCCAAGGTGCTTTCCACCTTTTACAAAAAACAACAAAAATAAAAAAGAAAAAAGAAAAAGGAAATTACAAAAACATATTCTAAAAAGAATATGTTGGTAAAAAGACTAAACTACCCCTACGGCTAAACAGTTAGAAATATATATTTTATATATATAATAAGTAGATACATATACATATATATTAATATATGTATATGTATTACCTTATATATATAAAATATATATATTACATTGCATAATTTAACAGCCAGTAGTTTCAGGAGTGCTTTATACATATGGATTGCGTTTCAGGTTTAAAGTTTAAACCTGATGTTGATGTGTGTTTAAGCTTAGTATAATCATATTGGAATAGATTTAGCTTACTAATGTCTGCTAATGCTGAATATTTTGCAGCATATACTGCTGCTGCTGAATCTTCATTACTTAATGAAATAGGATATTACATATCTGATTCCAACTGGGTATTCTATTTCTTATTGTTTTTCCCAACAAGTTTCCAGTTCAAGAATGCACTTTTGTTGTCCTATTGGTGCATCCCTAAATTACACATTGTGGCCAAGAAAAGAACAAGGCATTGTCTTTGTCACTGTATTGAAGTTTCATCATAATCTAAATCATGATCCTGCATGTACATCTCTGCTATTAATTGATCTCTGAATCTTTCTGCAGTCCTCTTTCCTTTTTAATTTTTAGAACCATTTACTACACTGCAAATTAGAGTTCTAAACTTCTAACTCAAGGTCAAACTACTGCATCTAAAGTGACCTTTATCTCTTGAATGCCAGTAATAGAATTCCAAGTATATTTCACATAGCTATCCCACTTATAGATGGTGTCTCTAAGTCATGCATGGTCATGATATGGTACAAATATTTAGCTTTATTATAGCTTTGACTTTTAGCTGAGAGGGCATTAAAACTTTTGCAACATCATTTCGGTTTTCTTAGATGAACCTGCAGAAAAAGTCATCCATCTGTGTGCTAGTTATTTTCTATTCCATGGGTGTTTGACACTTCTTCACAGGTTTAGGCATTATTTTCTGCATCTGGTCAATCTCTGAATTCTAGCATCTTGAATTTTGGATATTAGGTCCTATGCCACATGGATATCACATTTTTACTCTTCTTTCTCCATATATACTATTCCTAATGGAAAGTCCATGCGAATGGCTGTATCATATATACTACTCTGTATCTCCATGATATTTAACAGAATGACAGTTTTACTCTTAGAAACTAATGATGGTGAGTTAAAAATTTTAGACTAACCTTCAAACCTTTTGTACCTTTTGAACTTTCTTTCTAATCTGAAATTACATATTTAATTTTTTTAATAAGTTATAAGAGCTTGTGAAACTCTTAACCAGCCTAAGCGCAGGCTAGAGCTTGGCTCATTTCACTAAACAAGCATCTAGTCAAGCTTAAGCTTTGTTGGTTTGTTTATTAGATCAATAAGCTCAACCTGAGCCTTTAGTGAGCTGAGCTGGAACTTCTCACGAGAAGCTTGGGTTGTTGCCCACCCCTAGATTTTTTCAACCAAGATAAGTATCCTTTCTAACGTGTAGACTGGGATGAATACCATTCTTTGTTATGATGTTTAAAACGATTCACATGAATTGCTGAAGTACTTTTATTGTCACATCAGGGATAGTGATCCCTGATGTGTAATATTTGTTTAAAAGGGCAGAATTTAAGTGTAGTTGAAAAAAGTAGATCAGACGCCATACCTGAAATCACCATGTCAGCAAAGCTTCATCACCTTTCTGAAAGGGGAAGATGAGGAAAATTAGGATTCACTGATAGATCAGAGGCAAGTGTTGCTAACTTGGTGCTTCTGACTGATGCTCACGCTGATGGCCTAGAACCTTTTTGTAGGCATAGGAGATTCCGATTTAGCCTTAATCAGGAAGAACTGCAAGATTTGACTAAGGTTATAGGAATGTTATGGATTTTTTTTCTCAATATTACCATTTCATTCCCAAAATGGAGAATGTTTTAGCTTTTCCTACATTTGTACATTTAAATCTTGGTGCTTTGATAAATATAGTTGGTTTGAAAGGGAGCCGATAGGAATGTTGGAAATAGTTATAGAAATTTTCTTGTTATGGCCAAATTTCTGGAGGTGTTTTAGTTGTGTTGAGTTTTAGGGTTTTTGAACCTTGATAGTGTGATGTGAAGCATGTTCCAGTAAACTTCTCAATTTATTTGATGCACTGAAAGGCATGTTAAGAAATAGTGTATCTATATTGTCAATTTGTTAGTGATTATTCATCTTTTTTCCTATTTCAGAATTAATAATACCTCTTATATGTCAGTATTGCTTGATGGGCTCTGTCATGAAAAGATTCAACCCACATGCATTATTGTAACATAAATATTTGTATGATTATGTTGGGCATTTCAGGTTCATCTTCGTTCAGCTATGAGAATTTTGAAACTATGTGAAACCAATAAAGGGTTATATATCAAAGCTGGTCAATTTGTTGGATCCTTGAGACATGTACCAAAGGAATACTCGTCAGTTCTTTCCTCTCTGCAAGATCAGGTACATGTTGGCAAGTTCAAGAGTTGCTTGTTTATGTACTGTGGAAACCTGCTTATCTGTACATATTGCGTCTATGGCAAGTCAGGTAGTTCCATGTAACTTTGAGTTGATAAGAGAAGTTCTGATCCAAAGTTTCCACAGGGACTTGTCTGACATGTAAGCTTCTCTTTGCAGTACCATTTTTTATGTTCCATGTTAATTCTTGTTTGTAATTAGAAGGGTGCATCTAACTGCTTAATCATGTAATAATCCCTAGACGTATCTTAGTTTTCACAATGTGCTTGTCGATCCACTTCTTTATGTAATATCTCGCAAATTTGAGCCTATTTTCAATTTAATAAATGTAGTTTTTATTAAAATAATTATAATTTCATTGTTTAGAATAATATAATATATATAATTTATGTATATGGTGGCTGACGTTAACCTAGATCCTGATATGGATCTTGGACCCTTTGGGCTGAGATCCACGGTCCATTTGTAATAGGGTAAATAAGCTTTTAAAAGTAAATAATAGTAATAAAGATAATATATATATATATATATATACAGTTTTATTTAGAGTTTGTTTAGAAGGGAGTTCTATTTCATTAAGGAAATAGAACCCTTTCTATTTATTTTGTAAAGGACGTCCCTTTAGAAGAGGAGTCCTAGCTGGGTTATAAAATAGGCGTGAGCCTCTCCTCCCTCAACATCTTCTTCTTCATCTCCTTTCTTTGCATATCAGCAAAGGTACGGGTTCTTCTCTGATTCCAATGAATGAGGAGCTAAACATGGGTTGAACCAGATGGGGTTAAGAAAGCTAATACTAAAATCAAACCGATCTTAATAGGGTTTTCGGTTTCAGCAGGCTAGGTTAAAATCGCAGCTTGTATTGGGTTTGCATTTCACGACAGTTTTCTGAACCTATTATAATTGTGATCGAGATGATTTTTTTTTTCCAGCCTATATATATGCTGTTAGTTTTATGCTGCTGATTTTTTTATTTTCTGTAAGCTGCTGAATAGATTTGCATTTGATTAATTTGTTTAATTCTGGTCTGAATGGGCAGTCCTTATTGTTAAGGTCAGGCCCCAGAACAAATATATAATATTTTGCTTTGTGTATGTTTGATTTCTGTTGGGTCCTTGTGTTAAGCCCAAAGAATCTGTTCAAAGATCAGATTCACGTGGGATTTGTGGATTGAGACCCATTAAAAAGCAACCCTTTGGTTTATCACATGTTCTGGCCTCTTGTAGGCTCAGATTAACGTGTTCTGGACTTTTTGTATATACAGCTTATCATGTGTTTAGAAAACTATGTTTAACATATGTTTGTTTTGAGAAATAATTAGATGCACAGGTTGACCACGTTCAGATTTAGTTTTCTTGAAATCTGCCTTCTTTACTTTGATTTGCATTAATCTTTGTTATGAATGAACCTTACTTACACTTGTACCATGCTTTGATGTTGTACAACTTTTGATTTTGTGTTCTGTCATGCCCTCTGCATGCTGGCTGGGTGTATTGTAAGAATCGGGCATGCTGTTGATGCTTTGGATTAACTGACATATTAAATAAAATTCAGCTTCTCTTATTTTGATAAATCTGATTATTAATTGGAACCTTTATTAAGTATGGTCTTAAATAAGGATTTTTCTAAATTAAGCCTAAGTTTCTGTTAATTCAAAAGTCTGATTTCTTTTGACTAAATAAAGTTTGGCTCCTATATGGCTAATCAAATCAGTTTTTTGTTTTATCATGCTAATTCTGAACCGGGTTGATGTGATCCTAGAGCTGTTGCATGGATCGGACTGCATGTTCATTCACAAGTCCAATTCGTTAATGTGTATTGGAATCGAGGATTCTTAAAGAAATAAAAATCCGAACTTTCATCAAAAGTTCAAAACTGTTTTTGTTTGAACTTAAGCAATCAAGCTACAAATTTAATGCTAAAAATCTGGTTTGGAAATTAATTTGAAACCTGAATTTTTCTTAAGATGCCTAAAAATCTCATTTCCAATAGAAATTGTCAAAACTGATCTGTTTTGAATATTTAGTCAAATCTGAAGTTAATAGATGCTGAATCTGGTCAATTAGAGAAATTTGGATTTTTCGGCTGATATGAAAAATCTGATTTGTTTGTTACAATATGCATTCATTCATTAGCCATGAATATGCATTGGTGTTGTGTACCATGTACACAAATTGGTATATATATGTGTGATTGACGTTCATCGAAATTTGCAATGCCATTTAAATTTCATTAAATTGTGTAGTGGTTATGTATGAACCACTGATGGGTCTTTGGAGGCTAGGTGCATGTGTTGCTCTTGATATAACAAGTTTTAAATGCATTGCAAAACTGTTTTATATTGCTTTCGAATTAATTACATTGTTGAAATTGACAGGAAAAATGCCCAAATTTGTTAATGCATGTTGATTTGCATAACTGTCCTTATGTAAAGAACCCTTAATGAATTAAGAATGATAAAAGAGACCAAACAACATAGTCATTGTTCTTCTTTGGTTGCCCTATGTGGATTTTGGAAACCTGGGATGATGGTCATCGGGGATTGTGAGCTGTTGCGTCTTGGTATACCAAGTAATGCCGTCTAGGGTGAGGATGCTCTGACGGTGGCTGTTTAAGCTGAGGATGCTCTGACGGTGGTTGGCAAGGGTGAGGATGCCCGATGATGTCAATATGACAGCCTAGGGTGAGAATGCCCTTGTAACGCCTCGAAACTTTAACCCAAATTTGTGAAATATATTTTTTTTGAAACACAATGGAAATAATAAGTTCGCTTTGGGTCAAACGTCTCAGGCACGTCACATGCATTCATATCAAAGATATCATTCTACATGTTCAAAAGTCTAACATCAGATAAAATTATAAGTTCATTACAAGAGTTTAAATGAAAATAATTAAACTATTTAAAATTTATCCCGGGAATATAAAAAATTCATGCATCAAGGCCCCTACAACATCCCGCAACCGCTCCACATCGTCTATTCCTATGTTTAAATAGTAGGGTCAGGCTACAACCAGTCTGAACAGTAGGATTACCATGTCTATTCATGTGTACAAAGTACCAAGGATATACAATTCTACATATATCAGCATATGTAAGACAATTCTATATCATGACATAACTAGATGAATACCACATGAGACAATTAATTTCATAGATCATATTCAAGACACAAATAATCACATATCAACATAAGTGTTTTCTGGCAGAGTACAATGCAAGTTCCACATGAAGTAAAATGCACAAAATGTAATAATTGTGTTTATTTATTATCTTGCGGGTACTTAGAATTATGTACATGTATCGACCATAACAATAATTATGCAATCCACGGATCAGATTCATGTATATGAATCAACAACTCAACAATAAACATATCATAGTTGGTCTGATTATCAAGCCAATAGCTAGGGCTGATCCATGTACATGATTCATGTATATGGGTCGGCCAAGCTGAAATATACATGTTATGAGTATGATGGCTGATCCATGTATATGATCATAATCATGTATATGGGTTGGCCAGACCTGAGATAAACCCGTATTCAGTATGTTGGGTACATGATTAAAGTCATGTACATGGGTTGACCAAACCTCAAATAACAAAGTACCAACCTATTGGCTGATCCATGTACATGGGTCAACTCAGGGTTACTAGATGCGCCATACCATATGGGGAAGCACATTAACATCAAATCGGGTTTTTGGGGACAACAATTGCACACAAAGTTTTAGTATCCTCACAGTCTCCAACAACCATCATCCAAGATTCTCACACTATCAAATGGACATCAAAGAAGAATATTATTACACTCTTTGGTCTCTTTTACTATCTTAATCAATTAAGAGTTATTTATACAAGAACAATTATGCAAATCATCATGCAATAACAAATTCAGGCCCTTGCCCTAACAATTCAACAGTGTAATTAATTTTGGAAAAACCAGTATTTTCAGAAATCATTTTGCAATGCATAAACAATTTTAATATCATATGAGCAACACATGCTCCTGGCTTACATAGGCCCATCGGTGGTTCACACACAACCACTAATCATTCTCATAAATAACTCATGTCATTGCAAAATTTCAGTGAACAAAAATCACACACAGATATACAAACTTATGTTCACAATTTCTAATTATTAAGGCATATTTTTTGGCAAATGAATAAATGCAATTTACCAAATTCATCACATTAGCAAAAAACCCAGCTTTTAAAATTGACCAGTTTAAGCATCTATTCATCTCAAATTTAGATGACTATACAAAACAGATCGAATTCCACAATTTCAACAAAAATATATTTTCAAATGCATTGACTGCAGTCCCAATGCACAATCACAACACAAAGATGACTGCAGCGATATATATATATATATATACACACACACACAAAAATATAACATACCTGTTGTTGCTGCATACGTATATGAGCAACACAAGTACCATATGCTATCGCTACACACATGTGGGCAGCAACACGCTGACAGCATGTTTGCTGTCACAATACAACTGTGGACAGCATCATGCTGACATCGTGATTGCTGTCACAGTACCAATGCGAACAACAATAGGTGTGAACAACCACACGTATGATTGGCAATATGTATGCACAGCGATATGCATGAACAATATGCATCGTCAGCTAAATGCATAAACAACACTACATGTGTGCAGATACATGTATAGACAACACTTATGCATGATCAGTTACATGAGTAAACAAAATATGTGTGCAGTTACATGTATAAACAACACTTATGCATTATCACTTACATGAGTAAACAACAATATGCATGTATAAACAATAATATGCATATTTTTGAACAATACTTGTATGACCAACATGTTGGCAGCATGTTGCCGTCATTGCACACACGTGAACAACAACAAGCTGACGGCATGTATGCTGTCACATCACGAGTGTGAACAACATCATGCCGACAGCATGATTGCTGTCACAATCTGAATATAATCAGCCCGAAACGTAGGCATGATATACATGTACCTCAAGTTGCGAAATAAATCCACAACTCAGACAAGATATACATATATATCATGCTGCGAAATCAGTTCAAATCGCAGGCTGATATGCATGAACAAGAATGCAATAATACATGTTTTATATATATACAGAAAATTTCAAGCATGATTAAAGATGTAAAAAATATATTTTTAAACATCAAGACATCATAAATATAAGCAATATACATGATGAAAATTTGCATGTATATTTTTAAACATCAAGACATCATCTTGGATTTAATCATCAAGAACGTCAAAAATACATGAAATATGTATGCAGAAAATTTCAGACATATTCATGAATGCAAAAACATGGATTTAGGCATCGAGAACATAAAAAATACATGAAATATGCATGCAAAAATTTTCAGATATGTTCATGAATGCAAAAACATGGATTTAAGCATCAAGAACATAAAAAATACATGAAATATGTATGCAGCAATTTTAAGACATGTTCATGGATGCAAAAACATGAATTTAAGCATCAAGAATATAAAAATACATGGAATATGCACGCAAAAATTTTCAGATATGATTTGCTCTTAAACCCGCACGATTTAAGACATGCTATACCCTTGTTTTATTGGAAAAAGAGAAACCCATACCTTGATTTGCAGATTCAAAAAAAAAAATCTAGAGGAAGGAGGAGCCGTTTTCTTCTTCTCTTTCTCTCTTTTCTTCTCTCTCCCTCTGCTCACTTTTTTCACTTTTATCTTTTCTTTTCTCTTTCTCTCTCTATAGGGGATGGTTTCTAGAGAGAGAGAGGCTATTTTTCCCTTTTTATAACAAGAGAGACTCTCTAGAGGGATGCTCAGTTCTAGATAAAGAGGGGTAGAGTTCTACCCATGGTAGAACTCTAACTCTACCTACCATTATCCTTTATTATTATTTTTTTATTACCTTATCATGTGGAATATTCCACACTAGGAGGGGATGCCCCCTTCTAGTGGATTAAGTGGGGTAGAGTTCTACCTCAGGTAGAACTCTACCTCATCTTTATGTTTTTAAAGTTTAAATTCATTTTAGTTTTTTAAAAAGGTATGGATGCATTATGGGTTCGGGTTGGACCCATGATCCAAATCCATACCCAATTTCAATTAGATCTTAACCCAGACTGGGTACTAGGGGTGGCAAAATCTGACACGACCCGCCAACCCGCTTCTTAGCTCGGTTCGGGTTTGGCTTAAACGGGTTCGTGTCGTAAACGGGTCGACCCGCCTAACCTGTTTATTAAACGAGTCGGGTTCGTGTTAGGTGTATGCCAACCCGCCAACCCGGCTGACCCGTTTACTAAACGGTTAGGCGGGCGGGTCAACCTGTTTTCCCGAACCCGACCCGCCAACCTGTTTATCCGACCCTGACCCGCCCGTTTACCCGTTTACTCGTACCCGACCCGCAACCCGTTTACCCGAATCCGACCCATTTATTAAACGGGTTAACCGTGTCGTGTCGGGTTACCCGTTTAATAAATGGGTCGGGTTCGTGTTTGCCACAGCCGACCAGTTTATTAAACGGGTCAGGTTCGTGTTGAGGTATGCTGACCCGCCGACCCGACCCGATTGCCACCCCTACCGGGTACTAGTCAATATGCATCCTAAACTGAGTCCAGATCCATATTAACATCCGTCCAATTATAAATGATACAAACTGAAAAAGATCCAAAAATATAGACCGGTCAATTGAGAAAAATGCATTTTTTAAACCAACCGATATCCGAATTCGATAAAACAGGTCTTCTACGAGATGTACCTTCTGAAACAGATCCAACTATGGTCTGAGATCAATTTCGCTCCTAAATTTTGTCTGAATTTAACTGGATTTTAACCTGAATTTTGCTCGAATTTAAAGGTTAAAAATAAATAAATTCACAGATTTTTCTTACCATATATGGATCTTGTCAATGGGCCCTGGACCATGCCCAGACCCAGGTTGACATCAGCTCATATTTAAATATTTTCCACAACTTTGTCATATTAAATATAAATATTTAATTAAAATTATATTTTTAAGCTAAAAAATTATGGAAAAATTACGAGATATTACATCCCCTTCTAAGGGATCATTTGAACTGTCTAAACTTGCTTTTGCTTTTAGTTTATTGTGGGCTGTCAAATGATTCACTTAATATGTCATTTCTGGTTTTTTTATAGCCTAGGTGGTGGGTAGCCTCTAGTGGAATTTGAACCTGCGAACCTGCAGTTAAAGATAGCATGATTTCTAGGCCTAGATATCACATTTGACCCAAAACTCTTTCCAGATGTATTGCCAGGGCCATGTTATAATTTATTTTTTATAGCAAAAAACAATTGTTTTATATTAAGGCTCCATTTGATTAACATGGTGCTAACCTAGTTCTCAAAACTTATGCTTGGATACCATAAATGGTGCTCCACATAAAAATGTTTACATAAAAATAAATTGAATTTGAATTGATTCCAGGGTCTAAATTTCTATATCAGATTCTTGGTATTTGATGAACAACCTATCGCTGCAGCATCGATTGCTCAAGTACATCATGCAGTATTGAAAGATTTTCAAGAAGTAGCAGTTAAGGTTTGTTTCCCATTCATCTAGTAAGTAAACTCCATCATTCCTATGGCTTTGTTACAGTTAGTCACTTTGACTGCAATTTTTGGCAATTTGTCCTTTTTTTGCTAAGACAATTATGTACATACATATGTGTGCTCGTGTAGATATGCAGGAAATTCTAGGGAAAATTGAACAAATATCAGTTGACAAAAACCATGCTTATCCAGGTGAAGAACAATCATAATTATAAAAACTAAGAGAATCCTTTTAAACTGCTTATTCAAAAGCATTAGAAGCTGCCTAGGTGGGCATGTTGGTCCTCCTAGGGTTGGGTAGAATCTAGTTGAGAGTAATGCACTGAACTCACAGTTGACAAGTTTGCTATTTTTGTCTCATCTAACCTATGATGATACTGTGATTTAACTAATGGACATCAAAATGACTTTCTTTAATAGTGATCTTGGTTAAAACATTTAAATGTCTCAAGCTAAAGGTTATATCAAAGTTGAAGATGAAAATGGTGTATGTAAATTGGTTATTGGTCAACTCTATATATGATCACAAGAAGGCTTCAAGGCAATGGTGTAAAACACTAGATTAAAGATGGTTTAGAGCACACACACCTGCACATGCACACAAACATATATATAGGGGAATGAAAACCTCCCCAATGGAAATTTTTTTGTGTTTTTTTCAAAATTCTGACCATACAGATGTGTTCAACATGATTGATTTACTATAAATCAACACTTTGATCATGAAATTTGGATAAAAAAAGGTATTTGGAGCCTTGAAAATTTATGAAAATTGTACGCTGTTGATTTTCAAACTTATAAAAACCTATCCATGCATCGGAATCAAATGCTCTAAGAACTGATTCCTATAAAAACAAGCATATAGATCACATCTGTACCGTTGAAATTTTGAAAAAAACAACAACAAAAATCCAATAAAACAGCCATTGGGGAGGTTCGGGAGGGTTTTCCATGGGGGAGGTTTTCATTTGCCTATATATATATATATGAGAAAGACTCTTCAAAAACCTTTCAATGCATACTTTCTTATTGTAGACTGACTCTCTCTCAGCATAAAAATAGTAGCAAAGGATGTTGCAGTCAACTTTGATACGTTTGCCCTTCTCATGATGTATTGCAGTTTGAGCATCATTGTTGCTGTTTCAATGTAATTAAGGATGTTTAAACTATGTAGTCAAAATCGCTAGGCGGTGCCTTGTCGGTGGACCCCTAAAAAGCCTAGTCGGATTAGTCAGTACCTTAATTAAAAAATTAAAAAAATATAAAAAATATGCAAATGAACTGCTAAAATTAATAACAAACATGTATGCAACATAAAATCAATCAACAATAAGAAATAGACAAAAAAAAACATGTCCAACATTCCAAAACCTGCCCAAATATTAAAAACAATTGAATAAGCAAAGACAACTATCAACAAATGCCAAATAATTTAAAAATAATCTAAATTCTTTAAATCAAGTGTTAAAACTAACAGCAAACATGAATCCAACATAAAATTAATCAACAACAAATGCACAAAGCATAAGATATTGCTATCGTCAAGCATAGTAAACATGTTATATTACAAAACCTGCCCAAATATTATTAAGACTAACAACAAAGATGTATCAAACATAAAATTAATCAACAAATGCACAAAGTACAAAATACGACTATCATGAAGCGCATCTGCACAGTGAACCTGTTGTATTAGAAAACCTGACAAAAAATTAAGACACATCTACATAAATAAACAAACACACATAACAATTCAATGTCACATCCTATGTAGTCAAAAGCCTCGACTAGGCACTGTCTAGTCTGCCTAGTCGGTCTAGGCATAAGTAAAATGCCTAGACTTTTCAGTTTCTATGTGGGTACCTTAAAGGGTACCAATTTTGCCGACTAGGCACCAATTAAGGCACTTAGTCGGCGAGTAAGCTGTCCCCACCTAGACACGAGGGCAGTTTAGTCATTTATTAGTATTATTATATATCCTGTTTTTTATATATATAATTATATATATGTGCATTTTTTCGTGTGATTTGTTCTGTGAAATGATGTAACCATGCTTATATATATGTGTTTGTGTGTGTTACTTTGCTTTTGGGATTTTTTCCGTGAAACATTGAAAGAATGCACAGTTAATTTTAATTGATTATGTTTTTTTATATATGTGTGTGTTACTTTGTTTCTGATGAGTTTTTCTATAAAAGCCTGAAAGCATGTTTAGTATTATGGATTATGTAATATGTTATTTATATATGTATGTGTATTGTGCTTCTGTGAAAGGCTGAAAACATATTTTGTTGATTATACTGAATATGCTATGAATAGTTGAATATATATATATATATATATATATATATATATATATATATATATCTGTGTGTGTGTGTGTGTACAATTATATATATGTATATTCTGGTTATGTATATTAATATATTTTGTGAAAACATGTGTAATTTTGTACTTGTGTGATGAAAACATCTTATTAATAAAAGAATTAAACATATTTTTATGTATATTTTGTATACTTTTTTATATTCTAATTGGGGTACCGACTAGATTAGTCTTTTTAGGGGTCTACCGACTAGGCACTGCCTAGCACTTTTGACTACATAGGTCACATCTACATAAACAAACACACATAACAAATTAATTAAAAAAAAATCAAAAAATGCACATAACAAGTTGCAGGGTACCGATTTTCCCACATAGGTGCCTTGTTGGCGCCTAGGCCGGAAAATTGGTACCCCTGAAGGGGGAAAACTAGGAATCTGGGTGATTCCTAGTTTTTCCTTCGATTAGCCTGACTAGGCACCTAATCGGTGCCTTTGACTACATAGTGTTTAAATAAATTCTAAAAATAGATAGGAAGTCCAAAACACCAAACCAACTCAACAATAGCACGCTCAGTGGCATTTTATTATTCTGATATAGTGAACCATCTCAGAATCAACTGGTTTTTCTTTTTCTATATGATGTGTTTGTGATGAAAATGAAAAATTCATTAGTACAGCACTTGTCAGTTAGACTAAAGTATCCACACTTAAATATGCTCTCATATCTAGGCTTGATAATGCCAGCAATTATAAATTGGACTTGGAACTTCTTGCACAAGGTAACGTCATCTCATAGTCTATAATTTGGATAACACATTATTAGTTTTTTATATGACAAGTACTTCTAGTCTGATGGCATCATCGTGTTGCATTCGGTAGATGCTCCTATCTAAAGTTAGGCTATCATTAGTCACATTCATGTGGGTGCTGCTATATGGTAATATACAGGCAGGCAATAAGATCTTTGTTTGTGGTATTCCCAGCTATTTGCTTGGTATCTCTGATTCAATTTAATCATGCATTTTTTAAAGCTTTTCACATGGTAGAACACAATTATTAATAGCACAAGGTTCCTTTGTGGATCTGGTTGAATTTTTGCATATATATAATCCGCACTTGTGGCATTTACAGATACTTGGTGTGTGCCTGCATGCATGTGTACGTATGTATACATGCAAATAGGGAACTTCATTATAATCTGAAGAAAGAATCTAGAAGATGTAAAATGTTCATAGAGTATGCATTGTAATTTTTTCTTGGGATATAATATTTACCCACATGTCTGCACCCACAAGGAATCAGCACCTGAATCCATGTCACATAGCTTGTCCGGTCATATTGTAGAAATATCTGTGTGACTAGTGACTACTGGCTCTTACAGTTAATTTTTGTGCAGCATATTTTACTGAGAGCTGGAACTTCAATAGAATATTGAGGGCCTGATTCCCTCTTAACATTGTTAATTGAACTTATCCACTAGAGGCTTACATGGATCTGTTGTGTGTATGTGTGTGTGTGTGAGAGAGAGAGAGAGAGAGAGAGAGAGAGAGAGAGAGAGAGAGAGAGAGAGAGAGAGAGAGAGAGAGAAGTTCACAATGGCTGGGGCGGCACTGCAATGCTCGACCTCCAAAACCCTAAACATTATAAAGTAAAGAAGTATACATATTACAAGTATGCCATTAATGAGATCCTATTTAACATGTGTTTCATATAATATGCGTATGGATCTGGATCCAGATCCATACGCATATGCAAACTATATTCTAACACCCTCCCTCAAGTTGTACGTGATTTTGGAGCATGTACAACTTGCTCTTCAATAGCCAAAATTGACATCCTGTTAAACCCTTAGTAAACAGGTGTAACGCCCCAAAAGTTTGACTCGAGGAAGGAAAAGATTTGAAATCGAAACACCTTTAAGGAAAAATCAGAGTTGTAGCAAGAATTTCAAAAGATATCAAAAGGTTTTAAAAACACGAGTCAAAGCTTTTGGGTACTTTAGCAAAAAGACTCATCACAAATACAAGTTCACCTTTTTAAACCAAAACAGTGAGCAGAGAATAAAAAGTGCATTTATAACAGACAGAGTTAATTTATACAAGGCAGAGGGTGTTCACCCCCAAAACAAAAAAAGGTACAAAAACAAAATAGCCAGCGAGTCGACGAGAGAGGCGAAACTTTGACCGCGTAGCTTCTGCACCACCACCCAAGAGGAGCTACCTGTCACCTACACCCATAAAGGAATGGGGTCAGTCCTGAAAACTGGTAGGTGCGTAAAAGAAGTAAAGTGAACTAATCTAAAGCATGCTTGAACAGAAGCAAGCAGAAACAGATACAATCTATGCAAGTGAATAGCAAAGCTAACAGGTATGTCATGAACGTAAACAAACTAGTAGTACAGTGATATCAATACAACTGTAAGCAATCATAAACAGGCTTATCATGCATACCTTCCAACTATCGTAAGCACAAACAGATAGTGAGGTAAAGCAACAGTACGGGAATAAATGTGAGCATGCCATAAGTGTGATCTGCTTATTATCTGGACATTGTGGGTACGCACAATGTATAAACGTAGAAACAGCCGAGAACCTTTCAGGGGTCCATTATGCCATATATCTTATTATACCCTGAAGGACTGACTGAATCCGCTCCTAAGGGGACGACCTGTGGTCGAGAGAGCAAGTCCCCAAAGGCTAGAAGGGGCCCACGGATGCATCCAACTTCTGCAGAAGTGCCGGGCGACTACCACCTAGGATACTTATGGTGACGCCAACTCCCCTACCTTCGATGACTGGGGAAGCCGAGCCTTTGCTCGAAATGGCCATGAATGGCCTGTCCATCGAAGGGTTTGTACCATTCATCCTCTCTCTTGATGAACCAGCCCGAACAAGCACGATGAAGGGTTATTCAACTTCATCACCTTGCTCTATATGCCCTGGTCTAATCGACCCACTCGAGCATCTTGCCTGTGAAGGCGCATGATTATCACTTAGTGGGATATTCAAAACCGAACATAAGACCCATTCACTCTGCGCTACGCATCATAGCATCGCATGATACTGCTAAGTTTATAGCCACAAGTCGCCAAGAGTACAAAAAGGGCTCAAGTACTGACAGCAATTTCTAAAAGCACCTGCAAGGAAGAACAATAGCAAAATCGAAGTCTATATAACATATGCAAGAAATGAGTCAGCATAAATAAGCAAAGCAACAAGTGCACAAATATAATAGCCAAGGCGCATAAAGCGCGGGGCAACAGAAAGTAAGGTACTGCAAAAGTAAACAGGACAAGGATCGCGAAACCGCGTCCTTGAAGTTAAAAAGACAAAAAGGAAAAGCCTAGGCACATATAGCGCGGCGGCGGCAGAAAGTACAATACTGAAACGTAAATAGGACAAGGATCGCGAAACCGCGTCCTTGAGTTAAAAAGACAGAAAGGGAAGCCTGGGCACATATAGCGCGACGGCAGCAGAAAGTAAATGCTGGAAAATAAACAGGACAAGGATCGCGAAACCGCGTCCTTGAGTTATAAAGACATACATATACGTATATAAGCAGATTCTTTTAATTATCTTCCAATTAGTTTAGTTTAGTTCATTCAAATCCTTTCACGCAACTTTCCCCTACCTTGGGGAGTCGCGGATCACTGCACGCCTGCGGGCGTAAGTACGAAGGGTCTCGGGCCACGAGACACGCGAGCGCTCCGTCGTGCAACCTGTACACACTAAAGAGGTCAGCAAGCCAGAAGCAAAACAAATCCCAAAAGGGCAAGCGATCAGCAAGGGCTGAGCCCTGCTGACAAACAAAGGAGACGACAGGGGGCCCTGCTCCCTGTTGCCAAACAGAACAATGACAGGGGGTTCCGCCCCCTGCCAGCAAAACAAAGGCAAGGGGCCAGGCCCCTTGCCGCTAAACAGATAACGGTAGGGGGGCCAGGCCCCCTACCGACAATCAGAGGTGACAGGGGGCTCCGCCCCCTGCCAGCAAACACAAAGGCAAGGGGCCAGGCCCC
This sequence comes from Nuphar pumila, assembly GCF_984573655.1. Classification (NCBI taxonomy): domain Eukaryota; kingdom Viridiplantae; phylum Streptophyta; class Magnoliopsida; order Nymphaeales; family Nymphaeaceae; genus Nuphar; species Nuphar pumila. The sequence goes on along the minus strand of NC_143262.1, from coordinate 21,449,778 downwards.
CTACCTATAACCAGGGGTGACAGGGGGTTCCGCCCCCTGCCAGCAAACACAAAGGCAAGGGGCCAGTACCCTTGCCGCCAAACAGAGAATGGTAGGGGGCCAGGCCCCCTACCTACAACCAGGGGTGACAGGGGGTTCCGCCCCCTGCCAGCAAACACAAAGGCAAGGGGCCAGGCCCCTTGCCGCCAAACAGAGAATGGTAGGGGGCCAGGCCCCCTACCCACAACCGGGAAAAATGGCAGGGGGCCCGGCCCCCTACCGACAAACAGAAAAATGGCAGGGGGCCAGGCCCCCTACCAACGCAACAAACAACGGCAGGGGGCCAGGCCCCCTGCCGACAACACGCCGGCAATAGGGGGCTAACCCCCCTGCCGACCAAACAGACCCCAGCAGGGGGGGCGAAGCCCCCTGCCAACAACCGGCCGGCGATAGGGGCTAAGCCCCCTATCCGACAAAACGTCGGTGTCAGGGGGGCCAAACCTCCCCCTCCGACACACCGACGATGGCAGGGGGGGGGAGACCCCCTGCCGACAAGGAGGCTCGGGCAGGGGGGCGAAGCTCCCCCTACCGACGAGCGGCCGGCGACAGGGGCTAAGCCCCCAGCCGACCCAAGCACAACAGCAGGGGGGGGGGGGGGGGCGAAGCCCCCCCATCCTACCGGCGCACTGTCGCCGACAGGGGACCAACCCTCTGCCGGCCGACGAGTCCGTAGCCCACGGAAAAAAGAAAAGAGGGGAAACACGTACCTCTTAACCGTCCGGCGGCAAGTCGCCGGAAAAAAAGGGAGGAAAACGGCGGCGAAAGAGCACGAAGGGGGGGGGGGGAGACACCACCAAAGTGGTGGCCGGAGGGCGATCGGACCTACGCCGGTCGGTGCGTCGCCGGAAACGAGCCGAGAACGAGAGGTGGGAGAGAGAAAGAGAGAGAGTCGAGCGAGGGCAAATGCCCTCGCCCGAGGCACCCTACCCCCTTTTAAAAAGGGGGGCGCACATCGGCTTCTCGAATGTTCGAGAAGCCGGGTCCGGGTCCGGCATAGATCCGGGTCCGGCCCGGATCCGAGATCGCCCACTGACCAGGACACGTGTCCGACACGTGCATGGCGCGTGTCCGACACTTGTCGGACTCGTTTTTTTTTCCCAGGTATTACAACAGGTCTTCCACTTGATCTTCTGTTCGAACATGACGTAGTTCTATCTCCTTCATCTTGACTTTCTGCCGTATGAAATGTTGATCAATCTCAATGTGCTTCGTTCTGCTATGCTGGATAGGATTACATGCAATGTTTATTGCGTTTTGATTGTCACATAAAAGAAATGATCAAATAATTGTCTCCCCAAGATCACTCAATAAGTGTCTAATACATGTGGCTTCTGCCGTGCCTGCAGCCATCGATCTGTATTCAGCCTCTGTACTCGATCGTGCCACTGCCTTTTGTTTTCTGCTGCTCCAGGACACTAAATTGTGCCCAATATAAACACAATATCCAGAGACAGATCGTCTCTCATTTGGATCCCCTGCCCAATCTGCGTCCGTATAAGTGATGAGTGCATGGCCTCTATGCAGATTATCATTCTTGCGATAAACAAGTCCGTCTCCTATAGTTCATTTTAAATAGCGTATAATGCACTTAACAACTTTCATATGACCCTCCGTTGGAGCATGCATAAACTGGGATACCTGATTGACAACATAAACTATATCAGGTCTGGTAAAGGTCAAGTACTAACATCCCCACGAGACTTCTATACGTTGTAGGGTTGACACAAAGATGACTATCTTCAGAGCTCAGCCTTTGATGTAATACACTAGGAGTGCTGACTGGTTTGCAATTCGTCATCCCGGCTCTTTCCAGAAGGTCAAGAGTGTATTTTTGTTGCATGAGTGTCAATGTGTCTTGTTGTCTGTCAACTTCCACACCAAGAAAGTACTGCAACTCCCCTAAATCTTTCATCTTGAAAGTTTTCATTAAAAACTGTTTCACGTCTTGCACATGACTATCTGAGCTCCCAGTGATCACAATGTCATCAACATATATAAGAAGAAGTATAACAATGTCCGCCTTTTTGGTAAATAAAGAGTGAGTGATCCAGAGAGCATCTTCTAAAACTATAACTCTGAATCTGCATAGAGAAACTTTCAAACCAGGAACGAGACGCCTGTTTCAACCCATAGAGAGATTTTCTTAGTTTGCACACCCAGGCAATAGGATCCTTTTCGGCATAACCAGGTGGTTGCTCCATATACACTTCTTCCTTTAAAGTTCCATGCAAAAAGGCATTTTTAACATCCATCTGGCTAAGGCTCCAACCTTGATCGACTGCTAGGGATATGATAATACGAATAATACCCATTTTGACTACGGGACTAAAAGTTTCGTCGTAGTCTTCACCATATTGTTGTGTGAATCCTCGAGCAACAAGTCGCACCTTATATCTGTCAATACTTCCTTCAGGCTTATATTTTATTTTATAAACCCATTTTGAGCCAACTACATGTAATGAAATAAGCGGAAGAAACCAAGAATGCTAAAGCATTCACTATGTCCCACACGGACAAATGCAACAAGCACAAGAGAGAAAATCCACTAAGGGATATACAAAGGGCCTTATAAAAAGGCTACACACATGAAAAATAATATCACTATTATTGAAGAGGAGCTCTCAAGAGCAATACAACATACATGGGGGGTTCCCCCTATTTATAAGAAGAGGAGACCAAAGGGGCTCCCAATAGAGTCGTTGGGAGCCACCAACGGTCACATATGTGACCGTTGGGGGCCCCAACGACTCCATTGTGGGGCCCCTTTTCGGTATCCAAAAAATACAAAAATAAAAATAAAAAGAAAAATAAAAAATAGTGAAATACGAGAAACAAAATAAGTACCCCTATGGGGTACTTTGTAAAATGACCATAATACCCCTATCGGGTATTATGGTATTATTACATATGTTTTAACACCCCCCCTCAAACTTTACGGGGGAATGACCGAAAGTTTGCCAAGGAGGAACAAGAAGCGAGGAGCAGGCAGGGCTTTGGTGAAGAAATCAGCAAGTTGATATTCTGAAGTGACATATGGCAGTGTTACTGTCCCACGAAGATATTCATCACGTACATAATGACAATCCATTTCAATATGTTTCGTCCTCTCATGGAAAGTGTGGTTGCTGGCAATGTAGATAGCACTTTTGTTGTCGCAACAAAGCTTCAAAGCCCCGGTAATTTCGACTCCCATATCTTGAAGAAGACTTCGAAGCCACACCAGCTCCATTGTAGTGGTTGCCATAGCCCTGTATTCTGCTTCAGTAGAAGACAATGAGACTTTCTGCTGTTTCTTGCACCTCCAAGCAATTAGCGAATCTCCTAGGAATACACAAAAGCCAGTAGTTGAGATTCGATCATTTGGGTTTCCTCCCCAGTCAGCATCAGTATAAGCTAGTAAATCTAAGGAAGAGATTGAGGATAGGAATAGCCCTTTAGTCAAAGTATTTTTAATATATCGAATGATCCGGAGCACAGCACTCATATGCACAGATGTAGGAGCATGCTGAAATTGGCTTGCAGAGTGCACAACATGAGCAATATCGGGCCTGGTGATAGTCAGATAGGTGAGGGAGCCTATGAGTTGCCTGTAGGGCGTAGGATCGTCCAGCAGAACTCCATCCTCCAGTCGTAGTTTAGCATTGATAACCTCGGGAGTCTCCACCTTTTTATCATCTGAAATCCCAGATTTGGAGCATATGTCTGCAGCAAGCTTCATCTGTGACAGTATATACCCTCGAGGAGAGTATGCAACTTCTATGCCAAGAAAGTACCTGAGAAAACCCAGATCAGACATATCAAAATTATGTTTTAACATATTTTTAACTTTAAGAATACCGCTTTCATCATTGCCAGTGATGATCATATCATCAACATAAAGCAGAAGGATGATGATACTATTACCTGCATTTTTAACAAAAAGAGCAGTGTCAGTATAACATGAGCGAAATCCCAATTGTAACATGATAGCACTAAATCTATCATACCAAGCCTTAGGGGCTTGTTTAAGACCATATAAGGCTTTTAATAACCGAAGGGTTTGACCTTGGTTAACACTGATTCCCGGCGGAGGATCCATATATACTTCTTCATTCAACTGACCATTAAGAAAGACATTTTTAACATCTAATTGGAATATAGGCCATTTCTTAGATGATGCTACCGCAATTAAAGTTCTAACGCTTGTCATGCGAGCCACGGGAGCAAAAGTCTCCTCATAATCGATGCCATATTCTTGTGAGTATCCCTTAGCAACTAATCTAGCTTTATAGCGCTCTAGGGAACCATCACTTTTTGTTTTGACTTTGTAGACCCATCGACATCCTATAGTTTTCTTATTTGGAGGAAGGTGAACTATTTCCCAAGTTTTAGCTTTATTTAAAGCATCTAGTTCAACTTTCATTGCTTCAACCCAATGAGGTATACTTTTTGCTTGATTATAATGGGAGGGTTCATAGTAAGAATGCAAGGCTATTAGACAAGCTCTATATTTAGGTGAAAGAGTTTCATATGAGACAAACCTATTAGGTGGAATTGATTCTCTAGAAGAACGCCTAAGGGAGGTTTCTTCTAGGGGTTCATTAAGCCGCAAGAATTTTTCTAAAGCACTAATAGGTTGGGCTTCCTCACGCCGAGTGTATACTTGGAGATTGTCACCATTAGTTGGTGATACATCATCATCATGAGAATCATGAGTATTTTCTAAAATTTCCGGATGACTCAAAGAGTCATCATTTGAATCTTCTAAAAGATCATTGATAAACATATAATCAATTTCATTTGATTTTTCCAATATGTCAAATCCATTTTCATCTTCTAGAAAGGTTACATCTTTGGAGACAAATAACTTATTGTTTTTATGATCAAAGCATCTATAGCCTTTTTGATTTTCACCATATCCTAAAAATACACATTCTATTGCTTTAGGTGACAATTTATCTCTTTTATGTAAAAGAACAAAGCATTTACACCCAAAAATCCGAAGACGATTGTAGTCGGGTGTCATATTAAAAAGTTTTTCATAAGGGGAGATATTATTCAATTTTGAAGATGGCATCCTATTGATTAAATAGGTGGAGGTTAACACGGCTTCGGCCCAAAAATTTTTAGGAATATTTTTAGAAATGAGTAAGGATCTAGTGGTTTCCAAAATATGCCTATGTTTTCTTTCCGCTAGACCGTTTTGTTGAGGAGTTCTTGGGCAAGATTTTTGATGACAAATGCCATATTGTTTTAGATATGCTTGAAAATCATTTGATAAGTATTCTCCACCCGAATCGGATCTAAGAATGGATATTTGACTTTGAAATTGATTTTGAATTTTTGCATGGAATTCTTTAAAGAAGTTAAAAACTTCCGATTTAAAGTTAAGAAAATAAATCCATACATATCTAGTATAATCATCAATAAAAGTAACATAATATGAATAACCACCTTTAGATAGAACCGGAGATGGCCCCCAAACATCGGAATGCACCAATTCAAAAGGTCTTGTTGTCACAAAGGATCTAATAGGAAAAGGAGTAGACTTCATTTTGCCAAAAATGCAATCTTTGCAATTGATATCTTTTTCTTTACAAAACTTGTGTCCAAAAGGAAAAAGATACATTTTAGAGTAACTTGGATGTCCAAGCCTTTTATGCCAAGTTTCAATATTTTTGTCTTGGACATAAGTACAAAATGAGGTATTTGGAAGCATTAAATTATCCATAAAATAAAGGTCTCCCTTCCTATGGCCTTGCCCAATCCGCTTCCCGGACCGGAGATCCTGCACAAAGCACCCTTGGGATGAGAAAGATATTTCACATCCATGGTCGGCTATTTGAGAAACGGAAAAGAGGTTAAGATTTAGTTTTGAAACTATTCTAACTTTTGGAACAAGGAAATTTTGAACATTTTTAGAATCAAGAGTTCCAACACCATTTATTTTGAGAAAAGTTCCATCGGCCGTAGAGACACAAGACATTTTTGAATTGGTGTGCACATTGGTTAATGCATTTTCATGAGGGGTCATGTGAAAAGAAGCTCCGGAATCTAAAATCCAAGAGTACGTACCGGGAGGTGATGATGAGGCAATGGCGGCACCGGAGGTGGAAGAAGTGACCTTTAAGATTTGTTGAAGAGCCAAGGAGATTTGTCCAAGAGTGTCTTTGAGATCCCCGTTCTTGCCGTCATCTTCTTTGGTGGTGGATTCTTCAACGGAAGCCACCTTTGGCTTGAATGCCCCATTTAGCTTTGGGCAAACGGGTTTAATATGTCCCGGCTCATAACAATGGTGACATATAATCATTTTTCTTCCACCACTCCCTTGCTTACCAAAATGAGGTGGTTTGTATGTTTTAACATGATTGCCGGGTTTAGATACGGCAAGAACTTCCTCTATGCTTTTACCCATGCTATGCCTAGTCTCTTCTTGAGTAATCTCGGCAATAGCTTCTTCTAAGGGAGGAAACGTGGATCTATGGAGAAGTGAGGATCTCACTTGTTCAAATTCGGGACGAAGCCCAAATAAAAATTGAAACAATCTATCTTGTTCCATTTGTTTTTGTCTTAGAACCACATCCTCCATAGATAACCATTTAGGCTCTAAAAGAGCCAATTCATCCCACAAAGGATTTAGAGCACTATAGTAATCTTGTATGCTCATGTCGCCTTGTTTTGTGGTTCTTACTTTTTCTTGCAAGAAATAAGCTCTTGCAAGATCCTTTTGGGTAAACATACCCTTCATAAAAAACCAAGCTTCATTTGCCCGGCGGAATTTTGCAATATTTGCACATACCTTAAGTTCGACATTATTCATAAACCATGCAAGGATTTTTGCATGGTTGCTCTCCCAATCTTCCATTTGATGATTATAATCTTCAATGGCCTTGAGACGAGCATCGCCTTCAAGTGCTTTCTCTTGATCTCCTTCCATCTTTGTGAGCTTAAGTTGGGGTTCCGGAACGGTTCCCATTACATAACCCCAAAGCTTCTTGCCTTTGAGATTATTCTCCATTGCGGATGCCCACATCATGTAATTTTTTCCATTGAGTTTGAATGATAGATCGATCTTGACTTCCATTGCTACACAAGGAAGATGTGAGAAAGAAAGGAAGTAGAGAGAGACAAGATTTTACATTTAGAAGATCTTATGGCTCTGATACCATGTAATGAAATAAGCGGAAGAAACCAAGAATGCTAAAGCATTCACTATGTCCCACACGGACAAATGCAACAAGCACAAGAGAGAAAATCCACTAAGGGATATACAAAGGGCCTTATAAAAAGGCTACACACATGAAAAATAATATCACTATTATTGAAGAGGAGCTCTCAAGAGCAATACAACATACATGGGGGGTTCCCCCTATTTATAAGAAGAGGAGACCAAAGGGGCTCCCAATAGAGTCGTTGGGAGCCCCCAACGGTCACATATGTGACCGTTGGGGGCCCCAACGACTCCATTGTGGGGCCCCTTTTCAGTATCCAAAAAATACAAAAATAAAAATAAAAAGAAAAATAAAAAATAGTGAAATACGAGAAACAAAATAAGTACCCCTATGAGGTACTTTGTGAAATGACCATAATACCCCTATCGGGTATTATGGTATTATTACATATGTTTTAACACTACATTCTTTCCTTCTGGCCGAGGGACTATTTCCCAAGTCTGACATTCATGAAGAGCTTCCATTTCTTCATTCATAGCTTCAGTCCAATGGCGGGATTGAAGAGCTTGATTAAAACAAGTGGGTTTATCCTGTTTTGTGAGCTGAGACATAAACAACTGGAAATCAAGGGAGAAGGTCTCATAACTCACCCATCGTTGAATAGGATGCTTAATGCGTGACGACCTTTGAGCCGAATCATTGGTGATGCTTTCCTCCACATTCCTCGGCTCTGTATTTTTGCCCCGTTTAGTGTATATCTGTCCAGAGAAACGTTCCACTGGGGTTGACTCAACTGGAGATAATTCAACATGCATTTATAAGTCATTCAACTCCCTACTCAAGCCGAAGGAAGAACAATTTGTTTGACATGTTTCTCCTGTATTAGCAAAAAGATCTGCGCTCATCCATGGATCATATACTTCTAATTCTCGAGGTGGCAACACTGCAGAGTCATTGACCTGAAAATTTTGTTCGTCAAAAACAACATTTCTGGAGGTCCTAATACGTTTTGTAGTAGGGTCATAGCATCACTAACCTTTGTATTCATCTGCATACCCAACAAATCTGCACTTGACAGCCTTGTCCTGATACTTATTTCGCAGAGATGAATCAATATGTACATAACATACACAACCAAAAACACGCAGCTCATCGTAAGAGGGATGTTGCCCAAATAAAGTATAATAGGGAGATTTACGATCCAAAAGTGCCATAGGAAGACAATTTATGATATGAACAAATGTGTGAAAAACTTCTGTCCAGAGACTAACTGGCACATTGCTTTCATGTAACATGCTCATCGCGCTCTCGACAATATGCCTGTATTTCCTCTCCGCAACCCCATTTTGTTGAGGAGTATGAGGGCAAGAAACCTGTCGGCTTATTCCTTTATCCCGAAGAACGGCAATAAACTTGTTCGACAAATACTCTCCTCCACCATCACATTGTAAATGCACAATATCACAAGCAAACTTTGTTTTGACCATCGAATGGAATTCCCGAAATATTTGAAAAACTTCATGCTTGTATTTTAAGAAATATATCTAAGTATAACGGGAATAGGAATCAATAAAGACAACATAGTAACGACTGCCAGAAAGAGAAGGAATAGGTACGGGTCCCCAAACATCGGAACAAATAATCTCAAATGGCTTTGAAGCTCTTTTATTTATAATATGAAAAGGAAGAACATGGCTTTTGCAGAGTTCGCATGAAGAACATTTATTATTATTATAAAAAAATGAACTTAAACTAGACTCTGGAAGGAGACCATCAAATACAAGATTTTCAACGAAACCTTGACTACAATGTCCCAAACGACTATGCCAAAAATCTGGCTTATTAGAATGAGATGAATTAAAAACTTTCAATGAAGGAAAAAACAAAGACTCTGAAGGTGAAGACACTGAAGGATGCTTGGACGACTTCAACTGGAGGACTGGGACTGAGGGCGAAGACACTGAAGGATGCTTGGACGACTTCAACTGGAGGATTGGGACTGAGGGCGAAGACACTGAAGGAATCTCTTTGAAGACGTACATGTTTCCTTGTCGCTCCCCCTTAGCGAACGTCTCCTTCGTTCGTAGATCCTTAACATAAACAGAAGAGGGAGTAAATTCGACGGAAGAATTCCCGAAGAAAGGCAATAAACTCGTTCGACGAATACTCTCCTCCACCATCACATTGTAAATGCACAATATCACAAGCAAACTTTGTTTTGACCATCGAATGGAATTCCCGAAATATTTGAAAAACTTCATGCTTGTGTTTTAAGAAATATATCCAAGTATAACGGGAATAGGAATCAATAAAGACAACATGGTAACGACTGCCAGAAAGAGAAGGAATAGGTACGGGTCCCCAAACATCGGAACAAATAATCTCAAATGGCTTTGAAGCTCTTTTATTTATAATATGAAAAGGAAGAACATGGCTTTTGCAGAGTTCGCATGAAGAACATTTATTATTATTATCAAAAAATGAACTTAAACTAGACTCTGGAAGGAGACCATCATATACAAGATTTTCAACGAAACCTTGACTACAATGTCCCAAACGACTATGCCAAAAATCTGGCTTATTAGAATGAGATGAATTAAAAACTTTCAATGAAGGAAAAAACAAAGACTCTGAAGGTGAAGACACTGAAGGATGCTTGGACGACTTCAACTGGAGGACTGGGACTGAGGGCGAAGACACTGAAGGATGCTTGGACGACTTCAACTGGAGGACTGGGACTGAGGGCGAAGACACTGAAGGATGCTTGGACGACTTCAACTGGAGGACTGGGACTGAGGGCGAAGACACTGAAGGAATCTCCTTGAAGACGTACATGTTTCCTTGTCGCTTCCCCTTAGCGAACGTCTCCTTCGTTCGTAGATCCTTAACATAAACAGAAGAGGGAGTAAATTCGACGGAAGAATTCATATCGTCAACAAGTTTAGCTACAGAAACAATGTTCTTTTTAATATTAGGAGCAAGAAGGACATTTGACAAATGAAGTGAAGATTTTGACATAGGGATATGTGCATTGCCAGTATGACTAATGGAGTGATAAGTTTCATCTCCCGTAACTATACTACCTTTTTCAAAATAAGGCAATAAGTGAGATAACTTACCCGCATTACCCGTAACATGTGTGGCGGCACCTGAATCAACATACCATTCGCCTTGTTCATTTTGCTTGATCGTCATCTGTGACAATGCTGATAACAAAAGTTGTTGCACATCTGTGGATGGCACTTTTGTGTCCACAGCATTAGATGATTTATTCTCAATTTTGTTTATTTTTCCTCTATTCTGTAGATTGAACCAACAATCAGCTTTCACATGTTCTCTTTTGTTACATAAGAAACAAGTGGGCACTCTCCTCTGATTCCCTGTATTAAAAGCCCCTGAAATATTATGTGTAGGCAAGATACCACGTCCTCCCTGCCCGAAACGTCCGCGGCCTCTGCCTGCTTGATGCCCTCCATTCTCTCGTCCAAAACCTACGGAAGTGTCCATGGCCAAAACTGAATAAGGACAAGCTGATTCATTTCCTTCTGCCCTTTGCTTCACAATCATCTCATGCTGGAGAAGTTTCGCTTGGAGATCGTCAAAGGTGGGCAAGTGAGGAAGGCATGATAAAGCTGTGGTAAACATGTCAAAATCAGGACCCAATCAATTGAGAAGTTGTTGAACTTTATCTTTATCTGCAATAGCACTTCCAACAACAACCAATTGATCAGTAATACTCTTCAAGCGGCCTATGTATTCCATGATTGTCATGGAGCCTTTCTTCAAACTTTGAAATTCATGTTTTAAGTACATAACTCGGGCTTCTGATATCTGAGAGTATGTCTTAGACAACTTACTCCACAGATCTGCCGCAGTGCAATCATCTGAAAGAGTAACCAACACTTCTTGAGAGAGTGTTGACGTAATATAAGCAACCAAAGACTGATCCCGCCTCCTCCAAGCTGTATACTCTGGGTTCTTAATATAAATGGTAATTGTGTCACCCTTCTCATCCTTGGTTTCCTGCAAAATAAGCCGTGGTGGTATAAGAACTAAACCACCCAAATGTTAATCGATATCCCGACTCTGTATAAAAGGAAGGATTTACCTCTTCCAGGTCAAAAAATTAGAATGAGTAAGTTTTTCAGTAACGAGCTGACTCAAGAAATTGGCAGAGGGACCGGATGACGAAGAGAAGTCCATAGCAGTGAAACAATGAATAAGCAAACAAGATGAATGGGAAGAAAATAAAACAGATTTGAGATCACTTAATCAATCAGTAAACCTTGAATAAGGCATATACCTGTACTACCAAAAGTGTTGCACGAAGAACACTAAAACAACAATAAAACAGTCGTTGGTGTTTAGGAAAAGATGGAACCAACACAGGTCTGAAAACCAATCGTTGATGTTGAGGAAAAAATGGAATGAAGAAGATAAACAAATACCAATGAACGAGAATTACAAAAATGAGTAACAGAAAAGAAAAGAAAAGAAAAGAAAAGAAGGATGAGCACGCTGACGGGAAAAACCTTCAAAAGATGAAATTTTAGATTCAGTAGATGAGATTTCAGATAAAGAGAAGATGATCACGCTGGAACTGTTCACGCTAGGCTTGCTGTTCACGATGAAGAACCACGATCTGAAGATGATCACGCTGGAACTGTTCACGCGAACCACGATCTGGAGATGATCACGCTGGAACTGTTCACGCTGGGTTGCTGTTCACGCTTGGTTGCTGTTCACGCTGAAGAACCACGATCTCACGCTGGGTTGCTGTTCACGCTGGGCTTGCTGTTCACGATGAAGAATCACGATCTGAAGAGTTTCAAAACTTCTTCACGCACAGGATTAACCTGAGCTTTGATACCATATCAGATTTGTTCACAGGAGATAAGGAGAGAGAGAGAGAGAGAGAGAGAGAGAGAGAGAGAGAGAGAGAGAGAGAGAGAGAGAGAGAGAGGTTCACAATGGCTGGGGCGGCACTGCAATGCTCGACCTCCAAAACCCTAAACATTATAAAGTAAAGAAGTATACATATTACAAGTATGCCATTAATGAGATCCTATTTAACATGTGTTTCATATAATATGCGTATGGATCTGGATCCAGATCCATACGCATATGCAAACTGTATTCTAACAAAAGATTGTAGATTTGCTGAGGCTATTGCTCTGGATAGGAAGGAATAGTCATCTGGCCTGTGTTGAGAAGTGTAAGCCATGTAGTATGTAGATGTACCATTTGTATTTTTAGCTTTGTGTGTTACCCTCACTCATGTATGTACATATGATTATTTATGAGGGGTATTTCTGTATTTTATCAGGTAGTTAGATAGTCAACCAATTTTGTCATGTAGTGTAACCAAGTGGGGTCGTCCCTCTTAAGATGTAGTTCTTTCTCTTTTGCGTGGTAATGAAGCTAATGTTCTCTCCCTCTTTGCTTGCTTCCTTCTTTATGCTTATTTGAATCTGAATATGGTATCAGAGCCAAAGAGTCATCAGAGGAGAGACATCTGAGCATTCGAAAGAGGATCAATAGCTTCGTTCTTTTATTGGATTGCATGCTGGGTGACATCATCCAAGTTGAGAACAACTGTGGCGGATTTTCTGATTTTGTGAGGTTTATTTTGGGGGTTTATTAAGGGTTGATTTTAGAAGGTTGTTGAATCAATCCTTGCTTGATTTGGTACTTCGGCTGATTTTCTGTGGATTTTTCAATAATTTTCCTATTAAGAGAAGAAAATCTGTTCAGATTTGAAGAATTGTTGAATTTGTTTGGGTTTTGGGGTTTTGTTGGTGCAAATCAGTTCTATTTGGATCGTATTTGAATAACTCTTAACTTTTGGAACAAAAAAATTTTTAGAATTATTTTCTAAATCCCCAATGCTAGTAATTTCTAAAGAAGTGCCATCGGCAGTAGAGACACTAGAAAAGTTTTTGTTGGTGCGACAATTGGATAATAGGGACCCATTTGGTGTCATATGAAAAGAAGCCCTCGAGTCCATGATCTAGGATGTCATACCCGAAGGAGAAGTAGATGACACGACCTCCCGAAGTAGAAGTAGATGCCTTTACTCCATGACAACTTGTTGAAGAGCCTCCGCCAATTGTGCAATAGATAGATCCTTAACTCCATGACAACTTGTTTTGGATGAAATATCTCCAACCGTGGCCACCTTGTTATTCAACTTTGGACAAGCCGGTTTGATATGCCCTGGCTCATTACAAAAGTGACATATAATCTTTCTTGGCCCTCCGTTATTTTATTTTTCAAAGTGAAGGTCTATAACGCTTGGCGGTGGCACCAGGTTTAGAGGCGGAAGAACAATGTTATTTGTCTTTTCTTCCTTGTCCTCTGCCAATCTTCCTTTGTAAAACCCGAAAATTTTAGTTACCAAATATTTTAAAATATGCAAATTGGGCCTAGATCCAAATTGCAGATCCAGGACCCATAAAGGGGTTTTCCGCATAAATTTACCTCGTAAATTTGATATGTACGTATAAGTACAATAATTTTTAATTAATTAAATAATTCGGAGAATAATTATTTAATAGGGGTGCGTAGATGGGTATGGGATCCATATACCGGATCCATATACATATATATATTTTTATATATCTATATATATATGTATAATCATAAATAAATAATATTTTAATTTTTAAAACTTATCCGAGGATCCACAGTTGGATCCATTCGGATCCAACTTGTGGATCCATATGGTTTGGAGTCGGGTTACGGGTCTCGGGTCCGGACCCGAGCCCCACCTTGTGTAACAGGCTCTTTAAAGAAAGAAAGGGCAACCCGATAAGGGTTGCCCGATAGAGTGTAACAAAAAAAGAAAGGGGGGCAGGAGGGGGGTTACGCAAGGCGTAACCAACCCCCTCATCTCGGCATGGAGGGGGCCGATAAAAGGAGTGGAGAGAGGGGTTTTCCCTCTTCACTCGAGCTCTCTCTTTTCCCCCATCTCTCCCCGTCTCTCTCTCTGTCTGTGTGCGTGCACCGGAGGATAGGAGATCGCTGGAGAAAGCAGCGGCCACCGATTGATCCAAAGCCATCGTCGCCGGCGAACCTCCGGCAACCCACAGCCATCGCAGCTCCAGCGAACACCCTTCTCCACGGCAGTGAAGAAGAGCGACACCAGCAGCCCCGTACTCACATCTGCAGCTTTCGATCGCCGGGAAAAGCTTAAAAAAGGTACGGTGCACCTCTCGATTCTAGGTGAGGGATCGAACATGGGTTCGATCCTGTGTAGTCTTTTGAGGTGAGGGTCCCTGGGGACCTTTTTGCATGGGTGATTGTTGTTTCCTTTGTTGCTTCATGGATTAAATTTTGTTTTGGGGGTTTCCATCGACCCTAATCCGAAAACCCTAACCTATGGTTTGGAGGTTTGGGGTTTCCATTGTGAAAGGGGGTCAGTTGAGGTAGGGGATGGCCACAGCCGTGTAGGTCCTGAGTATTTCTTTTTGGGATTACCTCAGATTTGGGGGTTTCCATCAACCCTAACCCAAAAACCCAAATTTATGATTTGGGGGTTTCAAATTTCCTTTATGAAGGGGATGTGCAATTTCGATTTTTCTTATATAAGGGGTTTTTTCTTGTTTGTGCAATTCTTTTGACTTCTAATTGGTATACAACATGCGTATGAATGAGGAGATTTGGATCATTTATGGAATCGGTTTTTAGTTTTTATAAAATTTAAAATTTGTATTCTGTAAGGTATATTAACAAGTGTAACATCTTGTAATAGCTGAGTATTGATTTCTGCTTATCTCTTCTGATCTTCATCGGAGCAACAAATGTCTAGAGACTTCACTATCAGGCATATATCTTAAACCTGCTCGTGTTTTCTCGTTTCTTAAGTCCTGTTAATTCCTATCGGTAATCATCTGAATAACAAATATCTGATTTTGCTTGAGTTGGTTTTCTTTTTTCTTGATGTTAAATCTGAATATGCATCTATATAGTTTAGCCCAACAGTATGGATTAAACCAGAATGGGCACTGAAAAGTTTGAACGGTTATGACTGTTGCGAAAGAATATATTGTCACATCTATAGGGGTTTGGATTGAGTAGTTTGCGGGGTTGCACATGCTGCTGATATGGTTGCTCATGTATATAATACTTAATCTGTATTATATACATACTTGTAAATCTGTAGATTTGGCATGGAAAATACATTTTAGAATTTTTGTTCAGCGTTAGCACATACTGCTACTGTTATCATGCTTCGACCTTATGTTTACGTGTATTTTTCCGTTTTGCGTTGGATTTGGGTTTCCCATGAGTAGTCGGTTTTGGAAAAAAAAAACATTCTTGAGGAAAAAGGATCTAACATTATTAGGGATCTTTATTATTGCTAGCTGAAATGTCTATTTTGACTAGCGTTAGAACCAAATATCATGACCATTGTGCAGTTTTTGACAATCTTAGTCTTGTTGTTTTGTTATAAGTATTGAGTGAAGGAGAGCATAAGATCATGGGTTGTGTGGAACCCTGCCAAGCCCAGCCGAATGGTGCTGGACTATATTGTTACAAAGGAAAATATGATAAATGCCATTTCCTTAACTGTCCATGCTTGTGGACAAATGACAGGTCGATTGAATCCTTGTTCATGTATAGTATGGCTCATATGGAAGCTTAGCTTAGCACTTTAATTTTTCAGAATGCTAGCTAATTGTGTTACACCTGGCTCTTTGCATACAGGTGAATGAAAATGCTAATATGCTTAGACTTGATTTGTTATGCTTGATTTGGATATCGTTGTCTAGTTGTTTTCATGGGCATAAGCAATCATGAAACTAATGCTTTATTGCTTGAATTTACATGCGTGGGTGTTCACATGATATAATAAAATTAATCAAGGAATGACAACATACATTTGGTATAAATATGTGAATCCTTGTGCATGAATCTTTGAAACCATGCTTGTGAGTGTTGTTTCATGTCCATGGTTATATTGGCATATATGGATGTGCATTTGGAAACACTTGTCGTGAAGGTTTATGCTTTCACTTGACTGTTATGATTATGGTACTCATGAGTGTGAGCATGATTCAATTATTAGTGATTCTTCTTGAACATGTACACTTGATTTATATGTGAAATGGTACATGTACACTCACACACTTAAAAAAACCATGGATTTGGTTAATACCCATATGTGATGTAGGTAACACACACATATTGAAAATGCATATGAATGAATTATAACATGCATATGTTTGGGTTTATATTTGCATGAATATATATGCTTTTTGGCACTTTGGCCTAATGTTATGAATGAAACACTAATTTGGTTTTATTATGTGGTGCATTGATAGCCTAAATGGACGTCATCGGCCTGGAGAGCCGTGGGTTTGGTTTTCTTTCACATATGTTCTTAACTGCATCACTTGAACCACATAAGATGGTTTGGCACATTACTACATTGTTCTAGTGGTTTATACGGGCTGAAGTCCCGAATGGGTCCCCGCAAGGGAGGATGCGGGTTTTTCACTTTACTTTTGCATATGGTGTTGCTAACTTAAAGAATAAACTTTAATAAAAAGAATAAGAACAGTGTAATATACATTATGGGATATCTCATCTGGAGTATGAGAATCTTAGATATCCGGCCTTGGGGAGACTGTGAGAATACAAAAACTCCGTGTGCTGTAATTTGGTCCCCTGAACCCGATATTGAGGTTCTTTTTCCTGGCCACGGTTTTAGGGAGAGTCCGTCACTTTACCCGGGAGTGGTGTGTTTTGACACAACTGTTGTTTATGGTACCAAGGAAGTGACACTCGTGGGTGTGGGGTGTCCCTTGTGTCCCCGACATTAGATGTGGAGGTCTAATGTTCCGATGGATGGTGCTGTTTCCTGATATCGGTCGAGGGCTAAGTTGGAACCCAGTAATAAAATACAAATTGTGTGTTAAGCTACCTTGGGAACCTACTTGACCTCGGGGTTTGTACCCGTTTGGTGTATCCGCGGACAACGATAATTAAAAAGAGGAACTTAAAGTTGTGTACATTTAATAGGGCATGCATATGGAAAGATGAAACTTAAATGAAAGATAACAAAAGAAATCATGCATTGCACACAATCATGCATTTGTCTGTTATGCATTAGATCATGCATGTTTGAATCATTCTTTATATCATGACATGATTTGGTGGTAGCATATGATTTATTCTTGAAATCATGCTGAAAGGTTTGACTATCTAGTTCCTGATATATGGTACTGTTTTACTGTTCTTGACTGGTGAGGATACGTAATTGTTGGTAGTTATGGATATTTGAATGCTGTAAATTTTATATCTGCACTCACTCAAATCATTGCATGAAATCTTATCCATGTTCTTTCTCTCACCTGGTTTCTTTAGAAGTAGCTGTGCTCAGAATTTCGGTTCTGACACCCTACTTTGTTGGTTTTTCACAGGATATGGTGAACAGTGAAGTTGGACATGCATCTGGGGATGGATGAGAGTCATACTTGAGCCTGACCGCTTCAACAGAGGACAGAGTGACTCTTTCTTAAATTCTTTTTGCTTCTTTCCAGTTGTCGCTTTATTTTCAGTTGAATAAACCTTGTCTTTGAAATTTTCTTACTCATTAATAAAAGAGTTTTAGTTGGTTGATATGGATGATGATTGCAACTTCATTTGTGGTGGTTGGGCTATCCAATGGAAAGTGAAACTGTGAGGACCCCAAATCTCTGGGAAGGTTTTCGCAACTCTTAAAAAAAAAATATTCCGCACTTTCAAAGGGTATGGATTGGGGTCGTTACATCCTTCCTCCATGCTTAACTTGGTAAGAGTCTCATAGAGAAGAAATCTTTGATTTGTGGAATAACATCATTCTGACTCCCTCGAACTCGAGACTTACACTATTAAGGAACATAAATAGTTGTTCCCTCTTGAGTTATTCTTGTCTAAGGCGATGGTCTTTGGTAGTCTTTCGCTTGAGTTCCATGACCAAGCTCTCTCCAAAGCAGGGCTATCTCGTTGTAGTAATCCTGGATTGATTTATCACCTTGCTTCAGTGACAATCTTTTTGTGGAGAATCCACCAATGAGCCATGTCCTTCATGGTGTAAATATCTCTGAGGAATTCCCATGTTTGGCAAATTTGAATTGTGCCACACTATCAAGAATAGAGGCATCCACGCTACTCACGATCCATGCCAATATTTTGGCATTATCCATCCGCCCCTCCATGTGATTTTTTTTCTCTAATTCAAGGGTGGTGACTTCCTTCTCATCTTCATCGAGGAATTTAATGGTGTTCCCATTGTCAAATTTTGTGAATGAGAGTTGAGGCTTCAAACAATCACCCTCAATGTATTTGATGAGGCCTTTGGACAAGCTGTAGTTTTTCATAGTAGAGGCCCAAGTGCGGTAGTTGGAGCCATTCAACTTGATAGGTACGACGAACACAGACTCCTCCATAATAAGCAAGCAATGAAGATGAAGGATCACTTGAGGCTTTGGCATGATTTCCAAAAAGCGGTGTGATCTCCACAAAGTTCACTAGGATCAAGAGCCTATTGGCTCTGATACCATGTAATGAAAGCACAAGAGAAGAAGCACAAACACACAACCACTAATAGGCAAAGTACATAAGCCACTATGGGTGAACACAAGAGCACAATAGAGTTCACAACACAAGCCACTTAAGGGCTAAACACAAAAACATAAAAAATATAATTTTATTAGCTCACAAAAATGCTTAAGAAAAGCATGCTTGAGAATGTGGAGTAATCCCCATATATATATTCACAAAGGAAAGGGAAGAGAGGAGCTCAACTAGTGGGTTGGGCTAGTCCAACGGCTATTTGAGCTAGCCATTGGACTAGCCCAACGGCTAACTAAAAATGGACAAAAATGCCCTTGAAGATATTTTTGTCCTGAAGTACAAAAGTAATAAAAAACTAAAAACAAGAAAAGAAAAATTACACTTCTACCCCTAGAATACATTCTAAGAAATAAAAAAGGCACATAGACATGTGAATGTATATATACCAAATATATATATATATATATATATATATATATATATATATATATATATATATATATATATATATATATATATAACAGAAACTAGGTTCTCTCTTTGGTGGACTAGGGAGACGTGAGGTTTTACACCAATGGATGCTGTGAACAAGGCATGGGTCAACCAATTGTACTTCCGGCGGATAGAAGATCAGCAGTCTTTCTCTGCTATCCACAAAAAATTGACCTCATGTAGTTGGATAAGCTTGATGAGATGATGACAATGATGAGAGAGCCTATACTTTGATGATTAATTACTTTGTATTTATTGAAAACCATTTGCAATAGTGCTTTGTCTTAGTTCCCAAGGGATCTTTCTGATATCACTTATATGGCACACTTAGCTAATAGTTCACTCTACTTCAAGTAGGGGTTCCAATTTTAAATAGTTAAATACCCAAAGCATCCTCTCTAAGTTTAAATGCTTCTAAAGCATGGCTGCTTGCATTGAAGAAAACTTTGTTATTCATGGATTAGGCATATATTCTAATTGATTTTGGAAGAAAAAACAAATTTTGTGTAGTTCACAAACTGGATAGGAAGGAGAATAAAAAAAATGAGATTTGAAGAGGCAATGTTATTATTGATTTCAGAAATCAGGGAATACCTTCTTTGTAAACACTATCAAGTAGAGCTACGTGTTCTCTTATATTCTTAATCATTTAATTTGTTGCCTTGCACCATGTGATATCTACTAGGCTGTGCAATTTAATGATCCTGATACATTGGCGATTGTCGTGGTTATTCTAATTACATGCTATGTTAATAAAGAATTATACGGCAGTTGATATATGCATGAATCAGTCTTATCTTGGTACGCGTAATTCTTTTTCCAGACATGTTTATGTTGTTAAAAGCATAGTTTTAAAACCCAGTGACTTGTCACTCAGCTCATCCTTGATTGACTCTTGACTCGGCCGGGTCAAACCGGTGATTTGGACGGGTCATGTTAACTTCACATTTTATTTAAAATATGTAAATATATGTATATACTATGTATATTTTATAGTATGTTACCAATATATTGTATATAATATGCATCATATAATATTTTTTATATGTTTAATGTATAATTTTATTAATATATGTATAACCATATTTTATATATAATATACATAATATTTATATTATATTTCATATAATATATGTAATTATATACAAAATATGATATATATGTATGACCCGGCCGAGTCATGGGCTGACTTGGCTGAGTCATGCTAAGACTCGGCTGACTTGCCCTAGTTTTGTTCATTTCTGGGTCATTCACTGGGTTGACCATGGTTTAAAGTAGAAAACCAATTTTTTTCCCATTCTTTAAGGCAACAGAATATAAGTGTTTAATCAACTCTTTTTTCAGAAACTGAATTCTTTGATATTTTGGTATTCTGGGTGTCATGAATTGAATAATTTTCGTCTTCTGGTCTTAGGTGCAATATCCTGGTTTGGAGGAACGGATGAAAACTGACATTGCAACAATGGATATTCTCTCCAAATCCTTGTCTCGGGTATGAGGTTTGAAGTTTCTCCGCTTTTGGTTCCTGTTTTCATGTCAAAATTGGTGAGACTTCAGTGAGCTAGGTCTATTACACTTCAGTGAGCCAGTTTACCATGAGATGTGCCTTATTGCAAACTTGTAGCTGCATAATGTTAATTCAATTTATTTAATTAGCATGGCCTTAATTCTCTGGCTAAGCCAGTCCAAACTTTCTGAAAATTCTCATTTATCTTGACTTTGTTCTGATAGATTCATTTTTCCACTTCAAATTTTGAATCAGAGTTATCTGGTTAGATTGATTTGCATGCGATTGTCTGGGGAGGAAGCATCACCTATGTAACAAAAATTGTAACAGCAAAAAATTTCCAAGAAAAAATCTGTTTGCTGTTTGTAAAATTTTATTTGCCACCCTAACTTCTCATGGAAGAAGCTTGAGTTGTTGATGTGGACCATAGTCATCTGATCCAAGTTTTACTTTGGCTTTTGTGGATCTTTGTGTAATGTAGAAGCCTCCTAAAGGTGAAATCACAATGCCACTAAGGGCAATAGCACACCACTAAGGGCAATTACAAATGCACAAAGGCACACATCACAATATGAAAAATATTATTTTTATTATTACTGATATGCATAAAGAATGCATAGTAACACAAGGGTTGATAAACCCCTATATATACAAAGAGGAGCCCAAACTAGCCGTTAGACTAGTCCTAATGGCTAGTTATTCTTTTCTACAAAGTACAAACAAAAAAAATAAAAATAAGATAAACAAAAAATGTGTCAAGAAGGAAGTGAAAGAGAGGAGCAGGGAGAGGCTTGGTGAAAAGATCCGTCAATTGATATTCCGATGTCATATAGAGCAACTCAATATTCTTTCAAAGAAATCCCTTCCTCACATCGACACAATCCATCTCAAAGTGTTTCATCCTCTCATGGAACATGTTACTACTGGCGATGTAAATGACACTTTTATTATCACGACACATCTTTGAAGCTTCCGTCAAATGACTTCTATATCTACCAATAGTCTTTTAGTCCCCTCCATAGTAGTGGTGGCCATGGCTGGATATTTTGGTTCCATAGATGACAGTGAACTATATCTACCAGTAGTCTTTTAGGCTCCTCCACGAAATCAATGATTCACCTAAAAAATACAAAAACCCATGGTTGAGTGCCTATTGTTAGGATCTCCTCCTCAATCAGAATCAGTGTAAGCAATTAAATCTAAAAATCTAAAGTAGAAGACGAAGACAAGAAGAGGCCTCTAGAAATAGTGGTCTTAATATATCTAATTATTCTTAAGACGACGTTCATGTAAACCAAAGTCGGAACATGTTGAAATTGACTCGTGGTATGCACAACACAAGCAATGTCAGGTCTTGTGATGCATAGATAAGAAAACGCCTTAATTAATTGTCGATAAGGTATAGGGTCCTTCATAGGTTCCCCATCATCCAACCTTATATTGGCATTTCAAACTTTGAGAGTATCCACTCTCTTATCATAAGTAATATCTGACCTAGACACAATATTTGCGACAAACTTAGATTGAAATAACAAATATCCTCTAGGTGAGTAAGCTACCTCTATCCCTAGAAATATCCCAAAGAACCTAAATCAGTCATTCAAAACTTTATTTAAGAAACATTTTAATATGTTTATCTCCACTAGTGATATAATGCCATCCACACAAAAGTAAGATGACAATTCCTGCATCAGAATTCTTAATAAATAAAGCTTTGTCAGGAAAGCATGATAATATTAATTTACTGAACCTGTTATACCGGGCCTTTGATGCTTGTTTCAAACCATATAGTGCTTTACATAAGCAAAGAGTTTTACCTTTGGGAATGTCCATTCCTAACGGAGCGTCTATGTATATTTTTTGATTTAATTCACCATTTAAAAAAGTATTCTTTACATCAATTTAGTAAATAATGTAATAAAACAAGCAGAAATATAAAAAAGATCCCAATAATGATCAATACAAATACAAAAGGAGTGCACAATCCCTAATTCACTAAGAGATAGTACAGAGTGAGAACAATCTCAAGAGCATAACATATGCACACAATAGCCACTAAGGGCACGTACAACACAACACATAAAAATATATAATTTCACTAATAAAATGAGAATATAAGGGGTTTCAACCAAGGTTGTCCGTATCGTACGATACATATCGTTACTTTTTGCCTTATCGGGTGTATCATACGATACTCCAGTATCATATGATACTCCAATATCATACGATACACCCAGTATCATACGAAACACCCCGTATCATATGATACGCATCTGGCGTACTTAAAAAGACCCAAAACAAAGTCTTTTTCATTTTGGGTTTAAAAGATCTCTTAAGGGCCGACTTCTACGTATGTGTAGAGGCTGTTGGAAGGGAACCCATGCACCCTAGGTTTCGTGAGATCGATTTGGTGGTCGATTTGTGTGCAAGGGAGAGAACTTTTGCGATTTTCTCAAGAGTGCATTTTCACTCATTTTTTCACTCAAGGAAGTGAGTTAAGGTAAAAAATCCCTATTCTTTGCTTGTATTTGAGTGTTTTTGAGGGAAGATGGCATTGGAAGATCCGACATGACAATGGTGCACTCAAGTAACGAGTGGAAACCGATTAAGAATCAAATGCAACTATTGCCAAAATAGTTTTTTGGGTGGTATCTCTCGGTTGAAGCATCATTTAGCCGGGACATATCATAATGTGCAAGCATGCACGTCAAGAAAATTGTTGGATGCCGTAAAATGACAATGTCAGTAATTACTTGATGATCTGAGAGAAAAAATACAAGAAAGAGAAATGAATGAGGCAAAAATGCGGTATGCGGAGCCCTGAGAGGATGTGTATTACGAAGATGAGCTCCTTACTTCTGATCCTACAACCCACAACATAGGATCAGAAGTAGAAAGTTATGCTATGAAGGGAAAATGTGTGATTGGTGCTGGTAGTAGTGCCGTGAGCACAAAAAGAAGAGGAGGAGAAGAGGAAGGAGTTCTTCGAGAGGAAGACTAGGAGGTAGAGCTAGAGGTTCTATTAGAAGCTTTTTTCCTCCTAGGACTGCCCCTGAGGCGTAACCCGACATTTGTACTGCTATGACTAAGCATTTAGCCGAGCAGGCGGATGTCACGGTTGAGAGATGGTTTTATGATGACTGTATTCCTTTTAGTGTAGCAAATTTCTTTTATTTTCAGGCCATGGCAGATGCCATAACCAGTATCGGGCCCGAATACACTATGCCTTTATATCATGCTTTAAATTAAAAGATTTTAGATGCTAATATAAATGAAGTGAAAACTTATTGTGATGAGATGAGGCAATCATTGAGAGAGACTAGGTGTAGCATCATGGCAGATCGGTGGACAGATAGAAAGTCAAAGACCTTGATAATTTTTTTTTCTATTGCTTCAAAAGAACCATGTTTTTAAAATCATTTAATTTGTCTGATACACCAAAAACAACAGATGTATTGTGCTACCCATTGCATAGACCTCATGCTTGAGGACATTGGCAGCATGAATGAGGTACATCAAATAATTGAATATTGCCAAAAAATTACTAAATTTATTTATAGTTATGCATGGGTTTTGAGCTTACTGAAAAAGTATACTGGTGGTGCTGAGTTGATTCATAGTGCAATTACTAGATTTGCTACGAAACTTTTAATTCCTATTTATAATACAAGAGAGAGGGAAGGGGGCAGCCCAACTAGACATTGGGCTAACCTCCAACGATCATATTTATGATTGTTGGGAGCAGCCCAACATCTAGTTGGGTTGTCGCAACAGCCATATTGTACATTAAATAAATAAGAAGAGAAAAGAAAAAATAGACAAGCCTCTAATAGGCTGACACCTATTACATGGGTGAAAAGATTGGGTATTTTAGTTTACATAAAACATAAAATAAATAAATAAGTAAAAAAAAATATATATATATATATATATATATTGACATATAATTTAACATTTCCCCTCAAACTTACGGTGTAATCACCGAAAGTTTGCCAAGAAGAGATAAAAACTGAGGTGAAGGCAAACCCTTAGTGTAAAAATCTGCCAGTTGACATTGCGAAGTTACGTAAGGTAATTCAATGGTCCCTCGCAAAAAATCTTCTCGTACATAGTGGCGGTCCATCTCTATATGCTTGGTGCGCTTGTGGTGTAACGACCCTAAACTGACCCTTGAAAATTTTGCATATTTTTTATACGAATAAATGATTTTAAAATAACGCGGAAAGATAACCCAGGGACCCGAGCATATTACAGTTTTAATATACACAACCCAACATACATCCCATACATGGAATAAATCAAACCATGAATTTAAATTAAATTGAATTTAATAGAATAGTCCCCATTTAGGGTTCAACAAGTTCTCCCAAAACAATAAACTCCCAACTCTATCAGAATCAAGGCCACCGTATCATAACCCTCGCTCCCTCCCTTCATCACTGAGCCTCAGTACCTGAAAAAGGTTTTTAAAACTGGGGTAAGAACCGAAGTTCTCGTATGAGACGCTTTCGAAATCCAATAATAAGAAAATTAGTATAAATCAAATCAAACATAATTTTAAGAGGGCTCAACAAACATCACATATTTGACTTTTTTAAGTTCAATTATCAGTATTGCTTTTGCATGCATGTCCCTACTTAATGCACACAATTAAATTTTCACTTATATAAAACCTGCAGATACTCAAAATGGGCTAAATTCCCGAGGTTCAAGGTAGTTTTTAGTAGTATCTTAACACAATTTGTATTTTATTAATTGGGTCCTATACATGTTTCTCGACCGATGTTAGAATCAACATCATCAATCGAAACACTATGAATCAACACCTAGTGCTGGGACGACAAGAAAATCAACATCCATTGACGCCACTTTTTCGGTAAATCAATAAGTGCAGCTGAGTCTAACAACACCACTATTAGGCAAAGTGGTGAGAGTTCCCTACAACCATGGCTGGCAACATGAACCACTCATCGGGTTCTTGGAGAAAACAATGCACACGATGTTTAGTATCCTCACGGTCCCCTACGACTGCCATTCGAGGTTCTCACTGTAACGACCCTAGACTAACCCTCGAAAAATGCAAATTTTTTTTTAAAACAATTGCGGAAAACCTCCGAAGGACCAGGGGCACATTACAAATTTAATATTCACAACGCATCAACCATTTCAGACATAGAATCAATTTAAACCATGAACCAAATATTGTCAATAAAGTTTCAAATAATTCCAAAATCAACTCTAGCCAATCTCGTGCACGTTAGAACCCGAGCCACCATACCATAAACTTCGAGTCCTTCAGCCAGCTAGTCACTCTCATCACAGAGCCTCAGTACCTGAAAAACATTTTTAAAAACCGAATAAGAACTGAAGTTTTCGTATGAGACCCTCTAAATTTCCAACAGTAAAAGAATAACATAAAGTAAATCAAGCACAAGTTTAAGAAGAATTACAGGTAACATATCATCAGAACAAACTTACCATCTAAGTAGTTGAAGCAAGCACTCAACAATTTCATGCTAAATCAAACATTTAGGAATGCATGAAATCAATGCAATATGCGTGAATAACTTTTTAAGCTAAATTATCAGAATTGCTTTTATATGTATGTTCCTACACAAATATAATTTTCACTTACAAACCCGCAGATACTCAAAATGGAAAAAGTTCCCGAGGTCCAACGCAGTTCCCAATCGTGGCTTAACATACAATTTGTATTTTAATTACTGAGTTCTACACTTGTTCTCCAACCGATATCAGGAATCCACACCATTCATCGGAACATTAGAAATCCACACCTAATGTCTGGATATCAATGAAATTCCATAACCATTGACACCACTTTCTTGGTATACCAATAACTACAACTGAGTAACACCACCACCCAGGCAAAGTTATTGAAAGTTCTCTACAACCGTGGCCGGGAACACGAACCACAAATCGAGTTCTTGGGGACAACAAATGCACACAGTGTTTAGTATCTTCACGATCCCGCATAACCGTCATCCAAGGTTCCCACCCTTTCAGAGGGACACCAGAGAAGAAAATTATTATACTATTTGGTCTCTTCCACCATTTTAATCAATTAAGAGTTCTTTACACAAGAACAATTATGCAAATCCATTCGAATCCTTGCCCTATCATATCGATAGTGTAATTATTTTAAAACCAAAATTTTCAACAAAATCTTTGCAATGCAAATTATAATTTAACATTTCATAAGCAACATATGCTCATGACCTCAAAAGGCCCATCAATGGATCAGACATTACCACAATAAGTTGGCATTGCAAGATTTTTTGATGACCATGAAACACACATAAATAACCAAAATTTCATGTTCGAACGCAGACAACATATTTATATTGCTTTGAAGTTGTTCAAAAAGCAAACAACATATATATCTTTTATAATATGAATCTGTTAAAAAACAATCAGCATATATATATATATATATATATATATATATATATATATATATATATATATATATATTATACTGCAAATCTGCTCAAGAGCGCACATAGCATACACAGACAATATAACACAAACATCATAGCGTAAACAACATAATGTAGACAGCATATACAAATAGCATAACATAGACAACATATGCAAACGGCGTATGCAAACAGCATGTGCAAATAATACATGCGTGGACAACATATGTATACGGCATATGCGGACAACATGTGCAAACAACACATGAATGGGCAGCAGGTGTAAACAATATATGACAGCATATAAACATAAGTATATGCTGCTGCGAATCTGTCCACGCAGACAGCATATATATATATGTATATATCTATTGCTGCAAACCTATCCAAAACGCAGGCAATACATATATATGTATATATATTTACTGTTGCGAACCTGTCCAGAACACTGACAACATATATATACGTAAGTATATGTTGCTGTGAACTTGTTTATGACGCAGACAACGTATATATATATGCAAATATATGCTGCTGCAAATCTCATCAAGAATGCAGCCAACACATGTGTATACACTATGTGCTGTGAATCTCATCAAGAACGCAAAAATACATGGAATATACATGCAGGAATTTGCAGACACATTCAGGGATGCAGAAACTTGGATTTAAGCATAAAAAACAATAAAAATATTCATGGTATGCATGCATAAATTTTCAGACATGATTAGGGATGCAGAAACTTGGATTTAAGCATCAAAAATGATAAAAATACATGGTATGCATGCAGAAATTTGCAGACCTGTTTATGGATGCAAAAATTCAGTTTTAAGCATCAAGGACACCAAAAATACATGGAATATGCATGCAAAAATTTGCAGACATGTTCAGAGATATAGAAAATCAATTTTAAGCATCAAGAACACCAAAAATACATAGGATATACATGTAGAAATTTACAGACATGTTCAGAGATGCAAAAAATCAATTTTAGGCATCAGGAATACCAAAAATACGTGGAATATGCATGCAGAAATTTACACACACGTTCAGGGATGCAGAAAATCAATTTTTAGCATTAAGAACATAAAAACTACATAGTATATACATGCAGAAATTTGCAGACATGTTAAGAGATGCAAAAAATCAATTTTTAGTATTAAGAACATAAAAAATACATAGTATATATATGTAGAAATTTGCAGACATGTTCAGAGATGCAGAAAATCAATTTTAAGTATCAAGAACACAAAAAATAGATGGAATATGCATCCAGAAATTTGCAAACATGTTCAAGGTGAAAAAAATCAATTTTAAGCATAAAGAACACAAAAAATACATGGTATATACATGCAGAAATTTGCAGACATGTTTAGAGATGCAAGAAATCAATTTTAAGCATCAAGAATACCAAAAATACATAGTATATGATTCAAAAATTTGCAGACATGTTTAGGGATGCAAAATATCAATTTTAAGCATAAAGAACACAAAAAATACATAGTATATGCATGCATAAATTTGCAAACATGTTATACCCTTAAACCCATACGATTTAAAACATGCTAAACCCTCGTTCTATTGGAAAAAGAAAGGAACCCGTACCTTACTTTGCTGGAAATATGCGAAAAGAATAGAAGAAGAAGAAGAAGGCGACACCCTTCTCTTTTTTTCTCTTTCTCTCTTTTTCCTCTCCCTCTCTCTTCTTTTTCCTTTTTCTCTCTTATTTAGATTTCAGCCATGACCCAAATCCAAATCCATTTAGATTTCAACCCATTGATGGGTACTAGTCAATATGGATCTTGGACCAGGTCCAAATCCATATTGACGTCAACCTATATATATATATATAAACACATTTTTTGAACCATCCCATTTCCAAAATCGCTAAATCAGATATCCTAGGAGATTTACGGCTCATAACGGATCTAACTAGAGTCCTAGTTCAACTTAAACTCTTGAATTTTGCTTGAATTTAACCTGCTTTTAACCTGAATTTAACTTAAATTTTGCTCGAATTTAAAAGTTTAAATAAATAAAATTTGCATGTGTTACATTTCATATATGGATCTCGTCAATGGGCCTTGGACCATGTCCAGACCCATATTGACGTCAACCCATATATAATAATTTGTTATTTTTAGACATATAAATATAATTATTTAATTAAAAACTGTATTTCGTACTTGAAAATATAGGAAAAGTTTACGAGATGTTATACCCACCCTTTCAGAGGGCCACCAAGGAAGAAAAATTATTACACTGTTTGGTCTATTTTACCCTTAAACAATTAAGGGTTCTTTTCATAAGAATAATTATGCAAATCATCATGCATTAACAAATTTGGGCCTTTTCTCTATCAATTTCAACAGTGTAATTAACTCAAAAGCAATATAAAGCAATTTTGCAATGCATTTAAAACTTGTTATTTCATGAGGAACATATGCATCTGCCTTCCAAAGGCCCATCAATGGTTCACACATAACCACTATACAATTTAATGAAATTTAAATGACATTGCAAATTTTTGGTGAACCACAATCACACATAAACATTCAAATTTGTGTTCACGGTACCACATCTATGCATATTCATAGCACATGAACAATTGCATATTGTAACAAACAATTTAGATTTATTATATTATCCAAAAATCCAAAATTTTCTAACTGACCAAATTCAACATTTGTAGATTTCAGATTTGGCTAAATATTTAAAACAGATCAGCATTGAACACTTTTTAATGAAAATCAATATTTGAACAACATAAGAAATTTTCAAACCAATTTCCAAATCATATTTTACATTTAACATATCAAATTTAAACCAAATGGCACCAGAATAAGATTTATCTTATCAGCCAAAACTGGGACCGAACTACCAAAATTCAACGTCAAGTTATATATATAAATATACACATATATTTATATATATATATAATCAAAATCTGATCGACTGTCAAACAAAATTCAGCGTTAGCACACCCACACGACTTCTAATAAGCATAAACTAACCATGCATAGTCTTGAAAATAATACATACATGTATAATGCGCAGTATCACGGTCACAGTCCCACTTTCAGAACTGCGAAACCACAATAGATGTCGATTTCTAATGTTGTTAATATCCATAATGGATGCAAAGGAAAAACAATCCTCAGATACATATAGATATGTACTTTTGGGCCTGTCGTCACCCATAAAAATTGCCCATTCACCCTAGAAATAAACAAGTTAATCAATATCAGACTAATCAGCAGCCTCCATAAGTAGAGAAGCATTATCAACAACCAACTTCATTTAAGACAATACATATCCTCTAGGTGAATAAGCTACTTCAATACCTAGAAAATATCTTAGAAAACCAAGGTCAGACATATCAAAATATTTTTTAAGAATATTTTTAATTGCATCAATTCGCTTTTTGTTACTCCCTGTGATGATCATATCATCAACATATAACACCAGAGCAAATGTGATGTTTCGACGGCCATAATTTGCTCATCGGGAAAGGAATCACTGATCGGCCTTTGGTCCCGAGTGGAATCCACGATCAGTCTCGAGAGATGGTCTGCTACTACATTCTCGCTTTCCTTCTTATCTTGAATCTCGAGATCAAACTCCTGTAGTAGCATGACCCATCAGATGAGCCTCGGTTTGATGTCTTTCTTGCTGAGAAGGTACTTCAATGCAGCGTGATCAGAATCGATAACCACTTTTGAACTGAGAAGATAGGACCTAAACTTGTCAAGTATGACAATATTAGTACCGACAAAAAGTGCATTATTAGTATAACAAGATTTATAACCCAAGTTTAAAACCTATCATACTAAGCTTTGGGGGCTTGCTTAAGCCCATACAAAGCTTTCCTTAACCGAAAAACTTTTCTCTCTCGATCTCAAGACCAGGAGGACGATCCATGTACACTACCTCATTTAGGTCACCATTTAAAAAAACGTTCTTAACGTCAAGTTGGTAAATAGACCACCTTCTAATGGATGCTAAGGCAGTGAGTGTCCTAACACTAGTCATTACAGGCTACGAGAGCAAATGTCTATTCATAGTCTATTTTATACTCTTGGGAATAACCTTTGGCTACTAACCTAGCCTTATATCTTTCTAAAGATTCACCCCCTTTTGTTTTGTCCTTATAGACACATCTACATACTATGGCCTTTTTCCCTATGGGTAATGGATTTTTTCAGGTCTTGGCTTTCTCGTGGGCACCTAGGTCTAAGCTCATGGCATCAATCCATTCAAGAATTTCTTTAGCCTCATTGTAGGTTGAGGGTTCATAAAAAGAGTGAATAGACAAAAGGCATGCTCTATATCTAGGTAAAAAAGTCTCATCTGACACAAATCTTTTAGAATGTCTAGAGGTTCTACTAGATTCTCCCAGATTTTGGTTCTGTGAATATCTATCAAGTGCACATGGAGGATGATCAAGAGTTCTTCTGAAATAAGTTTGAATATCACAATTTTGGATATCCTTCATGGGAACACCAGAGTCATCAATATGCATATCATCATGATCATTATCATGCATAATTTCATCAGAGGTCTTTTTTGGCAATAAGTCAAACAAAAAAGAATACTCGAAATTATCCTTAGGCTTATCGAAGTCAAAACCATTTTCATTTTCGAGAAAGTTAATATTTTTTAAAACATATAATTTGTCATTTTTCTTATCATAGCACCTATACATTTTTTAGTTATTAGCATAAGCAAGAAACACACATTCAATGGCCTTGGGAGTTAATTTGTCTCTTTTATCAATAAGTACAAAACATTTACATCGAAAGTTTTTTAAGATTCCTAAATTTGATATAATTTTTCAATTGGGGATATGTTTTGTAAAGAGGATGAAGGCATTCAGTTGATAAGATATACCAAAGTTAAGGCACCTTCAGCCCTAAAAAAAATTTGGAACATTTTTTGAGATAAGCAAAGTTCTCATTAGTTTTAATGATATGTCGATGCTTTCTCTCAATTAAGCCATTTTGTTAAGGGGTATTTGGACAAATTCTTTGATGTGAAATTTTGGTTTCTTTTAAATAATTTTTGAAATCATTAGATAAATATTCTCTCCTTGAATCTGATCGAAAAATGATAATATTGGTTTGAAATTGGTTTTGCACAATTTTGTAAAATTCTTTGAAGCATGAGAATACATCAGATTTTTTTTTTTAAGAAAATAGATCCAAGTATACCTAGTATAATCATCAATGAATATAACATAATGAGAGAG
Source organism: Nuphar pumila (assembly GCF_984573655.1). Taxonomy (NCBI): domain Eukaryota; kingdom Viridiplantae; phylum Streptophyta; class Magnoliopsida; order Nymphaeales; family Nymphaeaceae; genus Nuphar; species Nuphar pumila. The sequence continues at coordinate 21,417,342 of NC_143262.1, read as the reverse complement.
TCCTCCTTTTGACATGACTGACTCAGGTCATCATACATCCGAATGCACAAGTTTAAATGGTTTCGAAGAGATAAAAAATCTAGGACCAAAAGGAATTTTCTTTAATTTTTAAAGGAGACATTCTTTACATCTAAACTCTTTATTACAATTCTTTCAAAAACAAAAAAAAAACTTAGATATTTTAGGATGACCTAATCTTTGATGCCATACAAAAATATATTTTTCCTTGACAAAATTACAAAATGATTCTTTGGGAAGATGAAAATCCATGGAGGAGAGGTTTTCCCTCCTATTGCCTTCCCCAATCAACTTCTGCACCCAACATTTTTTTGATGATAAAGAGACCTCATACCCATAATCCGAGATTTGAGAGATGGATAATAGATTTAAATTAAGTTTTGGAACAACTCTAACTTTAGGTACTTGATTTTTTTTTTTAAATATTTGAAAATGTTCCAATACTTTTAATTTCTAGATTAGTTTCATCGGTCGTAGAAACACAAGAGTTATAAAAGATTTTATGCATTAGGATAAGAGGGATTTTGAAGGAATCATATGAAAACAGGCACCAAAGTCAAGAATCCATAAAAGCGTACCTAAAGAAGAGAAAATAGACACGACGACATCGAAAGTAGATGTGGAGCAATTCTTAAGGAATAGTTGAAATTTTTTCATTAGATGTTTAATAGAATCCTTAAGTTCTCCTTCTTTCATGATACCTTCACCACCTTTTTTTGGTGGTGTTTCTTCAACGGTTGCTACCTTTCTTTTGAGCTTGGGACAATCCGGTCTAATGTGTCTCACTTCTTGGCAAATGTGACAAATAACTCTTTTCCCTCTTTGGTTATATGTTCTTCCTCCATTATTAAAATTTCAAAATTGAGGAGGTTTATACGCTTTGACATTGTTACCGGTCTTGACACAACAAAAACCTCCTCACTTTTCTTATTCATGCCAAGTCGGGTCTCAACTTGGTATATCTCTCCAGGAGTATCATCAAGAAAGGTAGTTTCGGCCCTATGCAAGATATTGGACCTAACTTGCTCTGATTCGGGTCTTAACCCGGATAGGAAAGAAAACAAATGTTCCTCTGCAAGTTGCTTTTGCCTCATTTCATTAGCGAGACCTTCCCAATTAGGCTCAAGAAATGCTAGTTCATCCCAAAGAGTTGAGAGAGTACCATAGTGATTTTTCACTCTTATCTCCTTGTTTAATACCTCAATTTTTTTTTTATAAAAAAATTATTTTTGTGCCAAATCTTTTTGCATAAACATATGCTTGAGAAAAATCCAAGCCTCACTTGCCTTTTTGAATTTGACTATGCTTGGCGCTATCTTGCGTTCCATGCTATTAAGGAACCAAGACAAAATTTAGGCATTTTCGGCTTCCCAATATCTTCTACCTTGATGTAATGTTCTTTGAGTGCAATCTCTCTTTCTTCTTCATTAAGAATTTTCACTTGGTTACCATCCGTTTTGGTATGAGTTATGGTTCACGTGTAGTACCACTTATATACCTCCATAGTTTCTTCTCCTTGATGTGGTGCTCTATAGCGGCGGCCCACATCAATTAGTTGGAATTGTTTAGCTTGAAGGCAATCACCGTCATGGATTCTTTTTCGCCCATGTGGATGGAGAGATACAATGCTTGTGGAGGATCCTTCGCAATCACGAACTTTTGGAGAAGCTTTACACAATCACAATAGCCTCAAGCTCTGATACCATGTAATAAAACAAGCGAAAATATAAGAGATCCCAATAAAGATCAATACAAATACAAAAAGAGTGCACGAGCACTAATTCACCAAGAGATAATACAAAGTGAGAACAATTTCAAGAGCATAACACATACACACAATAGCCACTATGGGCACACACAACCCAACACATAAAAATATACAAGGGGTTTCAACCCTTATTTATAATACAAGAGAGAATTGGGCTAGACCCAACGGTCATATTTATGACTATTGGGAGCAGCCCATCTAGTTGGGCTGCCCTAACAGCCATATTGTACATTAAATAAATAAAAAGAAAAGAGAAGAAAAGAAACTAAAAGCCTCTAATAAGCTGACACCTATTACATGGGTGAAATGATTGAAGTACCCCTTGATGGGTATTTCAGTTTACATAGGACAGAAAAATATATATATATATATGTACATTGACGCATAATTTAACAAATAAGTCAATCCCTAACGAAATCAACAACTATAAGGGTCATAAGTGTGGTCATCTGGGTAACAAGAGCAAAGGTTTCTTCATAATGTATCTCATATTCCTATAAGTATCCTTTGGCAAACTTCTTTGGCTTGCATGTAGGAATTAGGTTCTAAGTATGTGTGAATAAGAGCAAAGCAGGCTCTATACTTTGATGAAATGGATTCATAGGACAAATTTCTAGGGTAACTTTGATATTCTAGAGGATTGTCTAGTTTGGACAGTTTCTTTTGTTTTCATTCTTATAATACTTATCAAGTGTACATAAATGTTTTTCATTCCCACGTCTTGAATACTGCAAATAAGTCTTCTTAACATCAAGTTGATCCTCACTATGTCCACCAACAATCTCATCATTAGGCTAGTCAATATCATTAGCTTCTTCATACTCATCATGGGTCTCACAATCACAACAATCATCATCATTATGCTTTGAAAGAAGATCAATAGAAAGGAATATTTAGTCACTTCCTTAGGCTTTTCCAAGTCAACTACTTTTTCATTTTCAAGAAAGGAAACATTTCTCGAAACATACAACTATTATTTTTTAGGTCAAAGCACCCTAGGAAAACACATGAAATTGTTCTTGGGGAGAGTTTGTCATTTCTGTTAAACAAAACAAGGCATTTGCATCCAAAAACTCTTATTATAGAATAGTCAAGAACAATTTTAAAAAGTTTTTGTACAAGAGATATATTTTGCAAAGGCAAAGACAACATTCTATTTATAAGATACATGACCGTTAAAGTGACTTCAACCTTAAAAATCTTAAGTACATGATTTGAAAATAAGAAGTATCCTTGTTATTTTTACAATATGTCTATGTTTTCTTTCTGCTAATACATTTTGTTGTGGTGTGTGTAAACAAGATCTTTAGTGAGTAATGCCATGCAAATTAAGATAATTTTTGAATTCAATGGATAGGAATTCTCCTCTGAATCTGAGTAAGAGATAAAAATGTTATTATTAAATCTATTTTTTACCAAGTTATAAAAATTTTGAAAGTGTAGAAAACTTTAAATTTTTGCCTAAGTAAATCCAAGTGTATCTAGTAAAGTCATTCACAAAGATAATATAATATGCATAACCACCCTTTAACATAACCGGTGCTAGGCTCCAAACATCCAAATGAACCAATTTAAGTGGACTAAAAGAAACAAAAGTTCTTTGATTGAAAGGTAAATATTTCATTTTGCCAATAATACAATCACTATAAATAAAGTTCTCAAGATTGCAAATTTTCCCAAATTTGGAAAACGAGAAACTTAGTTACATTAGGATGTCCTAATCTTTTGTGTCACAAGTGTAGAACGACTTTTTGTACATTAAAAAAAAATATTTGACATTTTCACAAAGTCCATGTAGTAAAGACCTCCTTCCCTATGACCTTCCTTAATTAGCTCTCTTGACTGGCGATGTTGCATCCAACAACATGAGAAGGAGACATTACACCCATGAGGTCTAAAATTTGAGAAACAAAGACAAGATTTAAGTTTAATTTTGCAATGGATCTAATTATGATTTTTTTTGGAGTTTTAGAGATTTTTCAAGATTTCCTATTCTTTAATTTCAAGAGAGGTTCCATCGGCTGTAAATACATTAAACACACTTGAATTGGTTTGACAATAGATGAAATGCCTTGATGTGGGGTCATATGAAAAGATGCACCTGAATCAAGAAGCCAATGGGACATATCGAGATCGGCAAAGGATGATACAGTGGCTCTAGTTGAAGATGAAGCTCCTTTGAGAAGAGATTGAAGTGCTTTCACCAATTAAGAGTGAGACTGTTCCTAATCATTGTGTCTCCATTTATGTCCTTGTCTTTAATCTCTAGAGGTGGTCCAACCAAAGCCACCTTTCTTTCCTTCTTTAGTTTAGCACACAAAGGTTTAATGTGTCCTGGCTCATTACAGTAATGACAAATGTTTTTCTTTTTGCTTTCATACTCGTTGCTTGGTCTCTCAAAGTGTGGTAGCTTGTATGCACTAGTATTAGATCTCGGCCTAGACATGGCGAAGACCGAATCTTCCTCATTTTCACACTTTTCTTCTTTAATCTATTCTCCTCCATGCTTAGTTCTTCCAATGTTTCTACTATGGTAGGAATATTTCTTCTATAAAGCAAAGCCGATTTGATGATTTCAAATTCGGGTCTTAACCTATTCACAAATTGATAGAATTGCTTCGCTTTGATTTGCTTTTGGTAGTGCTCAATGTACAAAGGACAATGCCACTTTCGCTAAAGCATGGATAGCTCATCCCATAATTGAGATAAAATATTATAATACTCTTAAATGCTCATATCTCCTTGTCTCATGGTTCTAATCTTGTCTTCAAGATTGCACACCTGTGCAATATCTTTTAGGGCACATTTGATGGACCACATATGAGGGAAGGAGTCGTGTGGCCTCCTACACAATTCTCCCCCCTGTTTTTTGAGGATATCAACTCCCTAGAAACAGTGAAGGGAGACTAAATCATGCGTTTGATGGTGCACGTGGGTCCCACCGGAAACCGAAAGGTTTTTCTTGGGAAAAAACTTATTCTACGCTATCAAATGCACCCTAAGACTATACATATCTCTAAGACAGTTGCATCATTTGTATATTCAAATTTTGCCAAGCATGAACAAATTTTCATGTCCATGCTATTATTGAGCCAAGACATGATTCTTGAATGTCCTATCTTCCACTCATTTCATCTCTTTTCATACTCAGTCACGGCTTTGGTCTTCTTTTCTCCTTGAAGTTCAACATTCTTCCCATCTACACTGTTGGTAAGTACTAGTTTAGGCTCTTTTTTAGAACCATCCACTAGTCCTCACAAGCCTTTTTCTCATATGTGATGTTTTATGATGGAAGACCACATCACATAGTTGGAATCATTGAGTTTGATGGAAACGATGGTGGTGGTCCCCTTGTCCTCCATAGGTGAGGGCATAGAGAAAAGAGAGGAGAAGAACAATGTAAAGGTGGAAGGAATGAAGCCCCATAAACACTTGAATCACAAACACTTGGGACATGAACCCACACCAAATAGGTTACAAGAACTTGAATTCACCACCACGAACCTCACGTCCAAGGTTCAAGAGTCAATGGCTCTAATACCATGAAATGAAGAAGCCTCCTAAAGGTGAAATCACAATGCCACTAAGGGCGAGAACACAATAGCCACTAAGGGCAATCACAAATGCATAAAGGCACACACTCACAATATGAAAAATATTATATTTATTTATATTGATATGCACAAAGAATGCATAGTAACACAAGGGGTGAAAACCCCCTATATATAAATATATATACAAAGAGGAGCCCCAACTAGCCATTAGGCCAGTCTTAACGGCTAGTTACTCTTAGTTACAAACAAAATAGAAAATAAAAATAAGAAAAACAAAAAAGGAAAAATATTTGCATAGAAACACACACACACACAGGTTTTTACACTTTGTACAAAAAAGCCGACTTTACTCTCGAGTTATCTAAAACTAAATGCCATAATCTCTTCTTCCATAGAATTTCATACCTTCAGAAATATATTTAGAAATTATAGTGTATGAATAACTTAAACTTAGGTTCTCCTTGTCATTCTTCTGTTTTTAATCTTTTCACCACTCATGAATCATACTGACATTTTGCAGCTTTTCCCAGAGTATCGGTTTGAGTGGATTGTGCCAGAGTTTGATAAGGCAATTTCTGCAGAACTTGGTTAGTGGTCATTATTCATAAATTTTTCTTCATTACTATCAAGTAATTTCCGTTTTTTGTTATCCTTGTAATGAAACAAGCGAAAATGCAAAATACAATGTGCTTAAGCACAAATACAAGTCCACTAAGGGACAATACAAAGGCAAAGCCAATACAAAAACACAGAAGTGCATACAAAGGCTACAAAGGGCCAATCAAGAGAGCAATGTAAAAATATATGTTTATTCACTTAACAATGCTTTAGAAAAGCAGGTCTTACACAATAGGGAAGACCTCTATTTATAAGCACAAGAGAGCAAAAGGGGGCTAAATATGACCGTTGGGACCATCCCAACGACTAGTTGGGCTGTCCCAACAGTCATATGATCTGAAAAATATAAAAAACAGAAAAACAAAAATAAAAAACAGAAATTACAAAAACAGCCCCTACTAGGCTGACCCTATTACAAAGAGGAAAATATTGAAATACCCCTGATATATATAAATATATATACCTGATATATATATGTAAAAAAAAAAAATATATATATATATATATATATATATATATATATATATATATATATATATATATATATACAAACAACCATAGTTTAACATATATATACTATGTTTTAACACCTTCCCTCAAACTTACAATGTCATCACCAAAAGTTTAAGGAGAAAAATGAACTGAGGTGCAGGAAGAGCTTTAGTGAAGAAATTTGCAAGCTGATATTCTGAAGTGACATACGACAAATTGAGTCTCTCTCAGGTATTCTTTCTCTAGATAATGACAGTTCATCTCAACGTGCTTTGTTCGCTCATGGAAGGTGTGATTGCTTGCAATGTAAATTGCGCTTTTATTGTTGCAACACATCTTCGAAGGGTTGGAGATGATTGCACCCATATCTCTGAGAAAATTTCGTAGCCATACAAACTCCATGGTTATCACAGTCATTGCACGATACTCTGCTTCAACAGAGGATAATGAGACTTTTTGCCGCTTCTTGCATCTCCAAGAAATTAAAGAATATTTTAAAAAAACACAGATCCCAGTTGTTGAGATTCTATCATTAAGGTTTCCTCCTCAATCTATATCAGTATAAGCAATTAAATCTAAAGAAGAAGATGAGGACAAGAAAAGCGCTTTAGTTATTAAATTTTTAATGTATCTGACAATCCTTAAAACTGCATTCATGTGCACAGTGGTTGAAACATGCTGAAATTGACTTGCTATATGAACAACATGAGCTATATCTCATATGGTGATAGAGAAGTAGGTGGGGGATCCAATCGGTTGTCTGTAAGGTATAGGATCTTCAAGCAGTGTTTCATCTTCTAGCCTTAGTTTTGCATTGACAACTTCAGGAGTCTCCACTTTCTTGTCATTTGAACTTCTTGACTTAGCACAAATATCAATAGCAAGCTTCATTTGTGACAAGATATACCTTTTGGGCTATGTAACACAAACTCTTTTAACAAGGCATCGCACCCGCACCCATGCGAGTGAGACACTTAGACACAACCTCCTTTGTGTTAGATGAAATCAACCATACTAAGGTCCATTTCTGTCCAAAAGTAGATTCAATTAACCCTGACCAAGTCCAGTTTTATCTATATTATATATAAAAATACATAAATGCACACACACACACATATATATTTATATATCCACAATAGTGTGGTGTTATTTTTTATTGATGAAGAATATCAATTGTAGATTGTTAATTTGATTTATTGCATTAATTTATGTATGATGAATTGTTGCTATGATAATTATTTCTATTTCATTGGTGTTAACTTAAAATTGTTAAAACTTGTGTATATATATTATTATTATATATTTATTTATATATATATCGTCCCTGCACCCAAGTTTTTTTAAAGTGCCGCATCGCTGCATCCGCACCCGTACCTATGTGACATAGCTTATGAGTGAGTAGGCAACTTTAATACCTAGAAAATATCTCAAAAACCCAGATCAGACATATCAAATTTATTTGTTTAAATAATTTTGATTTTGTCAACTCCGTTTTTGTCATTTCCCGTGATTATCATATCATCTAGATACAACAGAAGTATAACAATGTTCGTACTTGTATTCTTGACAAAAAAATAGTGTCAGTATAACATGAACAATAATCCAAATTGATCATAACAATGCTAAATCTATTATACCAAGCCTTAGGGGCTTGCTTAAGACCATACAAAACCTTTCTTAGTTTAAGAGTTTTAGCTTTATCAATATCAAACCTCGACTGAGGATGTATGTATACTTCATCATTAAGTTCCTCATTCTTCATTAAGTCCCTCATTGATAAAAACATTTTTGACATCTTACTGGTAAATGAACTATTTTTGGATATAGGCAACAACTATTAGGGTTCTAACACTAGCCATTCTCACTATTGGTGCAAAAGTTTCTTCATAATCAATCCACATTCTTGAGTGTACCATTTAACAACTAACCTAGCTTTATATCTTTCAAGAGTACCATCACTTTTTGTTTGACCTTAAATACCCATCTACATCATGTGGGTTTCTTTCCTCATGGTAGGCTAGCTACTTTCCAAGTGTTGGCCTTACGAAGAGCTTCTAATTCTACATTCATGGCTTCAATCCAATGAGGTCAAGTAAATTATATCTTTTTGTTTGATCTTTTACCAAGGGAAGAGCACGATTCATAACCGAATGATTGTGTGGCAAATCATGATGGTAATTCTATTTGTGATAACTCTTTAGATAATGATGTTAATCATGGTGTTAATGATAATTTAGATTCATTTCATAATGATAATGTGATTGAAAATTCTTTTAATGATATACATGTTTATACCCGACATGAACAAAGAGATCAACCATGTGCTTATAAAAAGTATTCCCAAGGTTTACCCATAGAAGAGTCAACCCTTAGGAGATCCGACCGAGTCTCCATTCCACCAAATAGGTTCGTGTCCTATGACTCATTTTCTCCAAACTACAGAACTTGTTTAATGGCACTCCATTCTTATCATGAACCATCTCATTTTTCAAGAAAGCCACGTCTTTAGAAACATATAATTTGTTATTTTTAAAATCAAAACACCTATAACCTTTTTGAGTTTCACCATATCCAATAATAAGTACACGTTCAATGGTTTTGGAGACAATTTATCATTTTTATAAGAAAGAACAAAACATTTGCACCCAAAAATTCGTAATCGCTTGAAATCCATGTCACATGGGTGTGGGTGCGACACAGCTGCGGTGCAATTTTAAAAATTTTGGACACGGGGACTCGGCTATATATATAATAATAATAATAATATATCCAGTGTGTGCATATATGTGGATATTGTCCTCTAAAGTTTGGCACCAGCATGAGTGTTTTTACAAACTTTGCAAATTGTACTTTTTCCCTTGCAGAAAGGGGGGTCCGGGGGCTCCCCCCGGCGTGGGTCCCGTTGTGCGGTCAGCGGGCGGGGGTCCAGGGGGGCCGTAGGGGGGCATCGCCCCCCGGATTTTTTTTCCATGGGGCTTATGTTTGAGACTCATGCTATATATATGTATTTTTTAAAAAAATATATAAAAATATCATTTTTTCCTAAAAATGGGCATTTTTGGACTCAGTCAACGTTGAACGAGTCCAAAACAAGGATGAACTCGGCCTCGACTCGTTGACCGAGTCCGACTCGACGTTGACCGAGTCCGGGCCGTGTCCGAAGCCGCACCAGTGTCCGCACCTGTGTCGGGGCGTGTCGACTCGGGTGCGGCGCCTCCCTAGCAGAGTCCGTGTGACATAGCTTGAAATTGGGTGTCATGTTAAATATTTTTTCGAATAGAGAAATATTTTGTAAAAATGACAAGTCTATTTATCAAATAAGTTGAAGTCAAGACGCCTTCGACCCAAAATGTTTTAGAAATATCTTTAGAGATAAGTAGGGTTCTAGCGGTTTCCATGATATATCTATGCTTTCTTTCCGCCAACCCATTTTGTTGAGTTATAGGGCAAGATCTTTGATGACAAATTCTATTTTGCCTTAAATAATTTTTGAAAATCTTTTGACTTATATTCTCCACCCGAATCAGATCTATGTATAGAAATATTGCTTTAAAATTGTTTTTTAGCAATCATGTGAAATTCTTTAAAAAATGAGAAAACATCCGATTTGAAGTTAAGGAAGTAGACCCATACATATCTAATGAAGTCATCAATAAATCTAACATAATACAAATAGCCACCTTTAGAAATGACTGGGGATGGGCCCCACACATCTAAATGCACCGGACAAAAATGGTTTTTTAGAAATACTATTTGGAAAAGAAATTAATTTCATTTTTCCAAGAATGCAATCTTTGCAAACAAAATCTTTTTCATTCCAATTTTTTTTCGCAAAAGAGAAAAGATACATCTTAGATAAGCTTGGATGTCCAAGTCTTTTATGCCAAGTTAAAATATCTTTATCTTAGACATAATTACAAAATGATTTGGAAGAGATAAAAAATCCATAAAGTAGAGATCTCTTTTCCTATGACCTTGCATAATCAACTTTCCTTGACTGGAGATCCTGTACGGAGCAACCTTTAGATGAGAAGAAAATTTCGCATACATAGTCGAAAATTTGTGAAACAGAGAAAAAATTTAAATTTAATTTAGGAATAACTCTAACTTTTGGAACAAAGATTTTTTGAAAATCTAAAGTTCCAATACTTTTAATTTTTAAAGATGTCCCATCGACGGTTTAAACACATGGTAATTTTGAGTTAGTGCATACACCAGAAAGAACATTTTCATGCGAAGTCATGTGAAAGGAAGTCCCTTAGTTAATAATACAAGAGTACATACCTAGAGGAGATGATGAAACAATAACGACACTCGAAGTTGAAGATGTATTGAGGAATTGTTGGAGTGCCTCCATTAATTGACTAATGAAATTTTTCGGAACCATCCACTAGTCTCCACAAGCCTTTTCCTCATATGTGATGTTTTATGATGCAAGACCCACATCACATAGTTGAAATTGTTGCACTTGATGGGAATGATGGTGACGGTTTCGTTGTTCTCCACAGGTGAGAGCAAAGAGGAAAGAGGGTAGGTAGGAGAAGAATATTGTAAAAGGTGGAAGGAATGAAAGAAGCAACACAAGCACTTCAATCACCAACAAGATGGTTCTGATATCATGTAATGAAGGAGCCTCCAAGGAGTGAAATCCCAATGCCGTTAAAGGGCAAGAACACACATCACTATGGGTACTCACAACTGCGAAAAGGGCGCACTCACAATGTAAAAATTATTATTTTTATTAAGGTTCAAATGCACAGAGAATGCATAAGCCATAAGGGGTGAGAGATCCCAATATATATATACAAAGGAGAGCCCATAACGAGCTGTGAGGCCAGTCTAACGACTAGTACTCCCTAGCTAAAAAGTAAAAAATAAGAAAAGAAAAAATATTTACATCAAATATTTTACAACAATATATATATATATATATATTGGGAATGCTGGATTGATTTTCCTTTTCTGTGCCTGCTCCATCTAGAGCATTATTAGTAGAAATGGAGATCTGTAACTGTTTTTAAGCTTAAATAAAGAATGCTATACCTGTGCCCCTTAAAAAAATGAAAATGAAAAAGATAAAAGAAGAAAAAAAGTTACATTAGAAAGGTTCAAGGTTCTTTCTTTTTTTGCTTTATTTCTTTTTATAGAAAGCAAAGGAAAAGCAAAAAGAAAAAGAAAAAGAAAAAGAAAAAGAAATAGAAGATTTCTTTAGCTAGAATCATCTGTTTGTCAGGGTATTGTAAGTCATATTGATTGGCATTTTTTGTCTGCTTTTTATAGATTTTGTTCAAGAGGCAAAAAATTCCGAGAGAACATTCAGAAACTTTAAGAAACACAGGATGATCAAAGTTCCTCAAATATATTGGGTATGGTTTTGAACTATGATCTTTGATTTATGTTATATCTCTGAAGCCATTTGTTTGACTCTTAGTAGCGTGAGCTTCAACTCTGTTTATGTAAATATTGACTATAAACTCAATTTCTAGGTTGTTTCTCTCCTTTGTTAGTTTTGGAGCAGTTCCTTTTGTTATAGAGAAGCAACAAGCTAGGGCTAACTGGCAGCTTGACTTTAAATGCAGGATCTAACAACAAGGAGGGTTCTCACCATGCAGTTTTTTCATGGGCACAAGGTATGACTAATGAGTACCCTGTATCTGGTATAACATTTCTAACCATTTTGCTTTGACATCAATGATCAGAAGCTGATTAATAATTGTCATGTTGGAATATCTTGAACTTTACTGTTACTGTGCAATTTTTTGTGGAACCGCAAGGTAAATCACAAAGTTCAGGTGTATTGCAAAATAAGGTATAGTACTAAACTTTTTATTGTGAAAGGTTTTAATATTTGAGTGGTTTGTGAAACCATAGTCGAAAGCATAAACCCACTTGTACATTTGTTAACTTCAGTGTGGTTCTATAGACCCATTTTAGCCATAAGACAGATCCAAAAGCTCTTAAGACATTCTATCATATACCTACTGATTCCTTTTGGCCCAAGCATTTCTGTCTAATCCATTAAATTTAATCTTCCAATTTTGCACATCTCTACATTAATTTCTATGCCTCTTTTTGAGTGACTAAGCAAGCCTCAATTTCTTTCAGAAGTCCTAGTTCTCTTTTACAAAGCTCAAGAAGCATGGAAGAATAGTAGTTGAATCGATAATCCAATATACCAAAGGATGATTCAGACTTATGATCCTTAGGATCAGATGTGTAACGCCCCCAAATTTCAAACTTGCGAGCCTTTTCAAAAAACAGGCAAGAGACTAGAAATGTCTTTTTCCTTCAGAGTTTGTTTATGAAATCAGCGAAAGACTATTCTTTTGTTAAATTCAGAAAGGCAAGCTGACAACTTTGGGCGCATTAGCTAAAAGAACCAAAACGCACAAACCATGCTACTTGCAAGACACTTGGAAAAGCCACTTCCATTAAAAGAAATTTTCAAATAATACAAAATTCAGATATCCCAAGGAAAATCCGTTACAAAACCCAAAACGTGCAGGACGCGAGCTAAGCGCAGGAAGAAGAAAGTCTTGAAGCCATCTTGCCATCGTGCCATCGCCCATGGTGTACCTAATCATCACCTGTACCTATAAAATGGGTTAGTTTCACCAAAAACTAGTAGGTGCACAAAAGAGACTACAAGAAACTGAATTATGTACATTTAATTCAGTATGCTAAGCAGTTTAAAGCAGATATGCAGTTAAACAGGTAAGCAGTGCAAGCGGGTAAGTAGTGAAAGCGTGTAAGTAGTACAAACGAGTAAGTAGTGCAAGCGAGTAAGTAGTGCAAACGCGTAAGTAGTACAAGCAAGTAAGTAGTGCAAGCGCGGAAGTAGTGCAAGCGAGTAAGTAGTGTAAACACGTAAGCAACGCAACTGTCAAAACGTAGCAAGACGATTCATTTGATCGTAAGCTGTGAACTACCACACAACAAGCAAGTCTCACGACCCAACAACCAGTGTGAACAGACTTTATGTTTCGATATTACTGGCCTGCGGGTACGCGCAGGCAAAACGTAGAAACAACTGAGACTAGTTCGGGCGTCTGTTATTCTATGTATTTTCAATAACCCGAATAGTTAGTTGAGTTTGCTCCTAAAGGGACGACTTTAGTCGAGAGGAGATTCCTCAAAGGCAGGTAAGCAATGCCATAAATGCATCCAACTGCAGAAGTGTTGAGCTAACTATTGTAGCCCCTTTCTCCTAACTCCAATGACTGGGGAGGCCGGATCATTGCCCGTGGGGTGGTTGTTAACAACCTGTCCATTGGAGTTTTGTACCGCTCTGTCATCTCCCTTGACAGACAACAAGGAGCAGATATGTGCGTTAGGGGTTGCTTAACTAACGACCCATCCTATGCTGTGGTCTTTAAACCACTCGAGCATCTTGCCTGTGAAGGCAAATCAATCACCATTTAAGTGATTACAGCATTGTGCATTTAGCACTATTCGAGGTCGCACGACCGTCTCATCCGATCATCGCAGTACTAGCGTATAGTGCACGACTACAAGTACTCTAGGATGAAAGGGGTATAGCTCCTCAATAGGAGCCTCAACGGGAGTGTTTCACAAAGATGTAATGTTTATCAAACTTTACTTTTGACATTCTTTATCTTTTGAAACAGCCAGCAGCTTGTGCCAACATTCGACATGCGATTTTTTTAGAATCTCATCCGCTATCAGGGTATCTACATGCCTCGCATGACTCGATACCGGCCTTGATAGACGGGATACAGGTTTCTCAACAGAACCTGCGCTAAGAAGTTTGCTCGAACCCCAATTGTCTGCAGGACTGCGTATTCGAAGAATCCGAATCCCTACTAGGGATCCCTCTCCTTCGACGATGATGAATCGCTAAGCTCCTGACTCAACTCTTGTCGCCAGAGGGAGAACAATAAATGCCTCTTGCATCCTCTACGAGGATGCCTCTAAAACGTATGCAATGAGCGAAAACCTGAGCGTCATCTGCAATAGCAAGGCAGTAACAACACATATGCAAAAGCAAGAGTCTGGGCGCAAAACGCGCGACAACAAAGTAAAGACTGTAAGCAGGAGTGCTACGCAAGGCCTCGACGACAAGTAAAGACTGTAAGCAGGAGTGCAACGAAAGGCCTTGACGCAATGCGCGACGACAAATAAAGACTGTAAGCAGGAGTGCAACGAAAGGCCTCGACACAATGCGCAACGACAAGTAAAGACTGTAAGCATGAGTGCAACGAAAGGCCTCGACGCAATGCGCGACGACAAGTAAAGACATGACAGAAAGTAAATGACAAGGATCGCGAAACCGCATCCTTGAGTTAAGTGCATACTCGTATAAATATATATATTCGTATATATATATATATATTTATTTAATGGTCATTTTTAGTTTAATTGAACTTAATTCAATTATCCAAGTCCTCCGTGCAATCTTCCCCTACCTCGGAGAGTTGCAAGCTTCCTGGCATCTGCAGGTGTAAACGATTGACGGCTCGGGTCGCGGAGCGCGAGTGGAATCCGTTGTAACTGCAAATATGCGATATTAACATACAACCAAGACAAAAGCAAAAACAAAGAGAAGACTCAACTTTTCTGATACATAGGGCTGGGGCAGGGCCGAACGACTCTTGCCCCCAAAAGAACATGTGCAGGGGCCATCGGGCCCCGCTGGTTATTTAAAAAGGCAGGGGCCTTCGGCCCCTGCTGTAAATTTAAAAAAAAAGGGCAGGGGGCCATCGGCCCATGCTGGAAAAGTACAAAGGGCAGGGGCCGATAGCCCCTGCTGGAACAACAAAAAGGGCAGGGGCCGATGACTCCTACTGGAATAGTAAAAGGGGCTCTTGCTGGAATAATAAAAAGGGCAAGGGCCGATGGCCCCTGCTAGAACAATAAAAAGGGGCAGGGGCCGATGGCCCCTGCCAGGAAAATGAGCAGAGAGAGAGGCGCAGGGGCCAACACCCCCCCTGCGGCTTTTGGGAGAGGAGGCAAGGGCCAAAGGCCCCTGTCGGTTTGCTTAACAGGGAAACGAGACAGGGCTGTCGGTTTCTTAGAGGAATAGGAAGCAGGGAGGGGTCTCGACCCTCCCTGGTAGAGACAAAAAGGGCAGGCAGGGGCCCCAAACCCCCCTGTCGGAACCCTCCTCACAGGCGGCAGGGGTTTTACCCCTGCCGACCTGTCGGCAACTGGTAGGGCTAAAGCCCCTGTCGCATGGCCCTTCCTTGTCGTAAACAACCGACAGGAAGGGGCTTTTGCTCCCGTCTGTCGACGACAGGGAGAAGAAGAGAAAAGAGGAAGAGGAGCATCGAAAGGGAAAAGAAAAGGGGAAGAAAAGGCATACCTGGTGGTCGTTGGAGGAGCTTCGGGCTGTCGAACGGAAGGTCGCAGGTGACAGCGGGCTGACAGTGGTTCGTTGACGGTCGCTTGCGTTGCTTCCGACAGTAGGAGAGCCGAGAGAGATGCAGGGAGCAGACAAGAGAGAATCAGGGGGAGGGAGTCGAGGGAGTGTGAGGGTAAGAGAGAAGAGACGAGAGAGCAAAGAGGGAAAAGGGAGGTTTCGAGAACCTCCCCCCCTTTGCCTCGCTGTCTTTAAGAGACAGCGAGGGAGGCATTGCCTCAGTTGGGTCCGGGTCAGGTTCGGATCTGACCCGCATCCAAAGTCATTAATTTTTTTTGAGTTTTACATCCTACGCTCCTTAAAAATAATCTCGTCCGCGAAATTTCTATTGTATATATTGGTCAAAATACAAGTCAAGGTATTTTTCCCTGACATCAGACTCAGGCTCCCATGTACATTCATTTATTCCATGGTGTTGCCAACGCACTTTTATAAGAGAAATTGTTTTCGATCTGAGCACTTGGTCTCGACGATCAACGACTGCCACAGACCTTTCCTCGAACGTTAAGTCTTTTTGGATGTCCACATCATCGTAATGAATGATGTGCGATGGGTTGTGGACGTATCTTCTCAACATAGATATGTGGAAGACGTTGTGGATCTGAGCGTACTGAGGAGGCAGCGCAACACAGTAAGCCGCCTCACCGATCCGATTCAGGATCTCAAAAGGTCCGACGAATCGGGGACTCAACTTTCCCTTCTTCCCGAACCAAAAAACGCTCTTTGTAGGAGATACCTTAACAAAAACCATATCTCCCGTTGAGAACACGAGCTCTCTACGTCGACGATCGGCGTAACACTTCTGCCGACTTTGCGCGGTACACAGACATTCCCTGATCATCTGCACTTGCTGAGTATAGTGCTGTAGCACTATTGGTGAACCCTGCGTCCGTTCACCAACCTCGTCCCAGTAGACAGGTGATCGACAAGGTTTCCCGTACAAGGCTTCGTACGGGGCCATACCGATGCTCGCATGATAACTGTTATTGTACGCAAATTTTGCCAATCCGGTATGAGAGTCCCATTCTCCCTTCCAGTCCATCATGCAAGCTCACAGCATGTCCTCCAAAGTCTGAATTGTCCGTTCAGATTGTCCGTCGGTCTGAGGGTGGAAGGCAGTGCTAAATTTTAGCTTTGTGCCCAAAGCCAACTGCAACTGCCCCCAAAATCTGGAAGTGAACCTCGGGTCACGATCGCAGATGATTGACACAGGAACACCGTGCAATCTCACAATCTCTCTGACATAGAGGTCTGCCAAGCTGTCCAATGACTGACTGAGCCACATAGGGAGGAAATGCGCTGATTTAGTGAGTCGATCCCCGATCACCCAAATCACATCGTGTTTCCTCCGCGTCCTCGGCAAACCGACGATGAAGTCCATCGTGATGTCCTCCCACTTTCATTGTGGAATCTCCATCTGCTGCATCACTCCGTCTGGTCGCTGGTGGTCGATCTTAACCTATTGGCAAGTCAAGCACTTCGAAACGTACTCGGCTACGTCCCGCTTCATTCCACTCCACCAATATCTGCGCTGCAAATCTTTGAACATCTTTGTGCCACCCGTGTGAATCGTGTACTTGGACTTGTGGGCCTCAGCGAGAATCTCATCTCTCAAAATAGGATCTTTTGACACCCAGAGACGATCCTTACGCCATACACCTCCTTCCTCACTCAGTCGGAAGGGGGTATCGGCCCGCTGCGCTAGAGCCTTCAGCTTTTCGTACTGCGCATCGATCTTCTGACTCACATAGATCTTTGACAATAGCTCAGGTTGAGCTATCATGCTGGAAAGACTGATCGAATCTTGAGTGACCGCAAATGGTTCCCACGATATCGGATCCTCGATCAGCTTCCACCCAATGAATAACAAGTTAACAGAAACGTTGGGAGACTTACGGCTCAGAGCATCGGCCATGACGTTCGCCTTTCCTGGGTGGTAGGACAAGGTAAAGTCGTAATCCTTAAGGAATTCCAGGCAACGCCGCTGCCTCATATTCAACTCCTTCTGCGAGAACAAAAATTTTAGGCTCTTGTGATCTGTAAAAGCCTCAAACCGCTCCCCGTATAAATAGTGCCGCCATATCTTCAATGCGAAGACCACTGCTGCTAACTCCAAATCATGAGTCGGATAATTCTTTTTATGTATTTTAAGTTGGCACGATGCATAGGCAATCACTCTATCATTCTGCATTAAGACGCAACCCAAGCCTGTCCCAGAAGCGTCAGTGTAAATTACGAAGCCGCCTTGACCCGAAGGTAAGGCTAGAATAGGAGCAATCGTAAGACGTTCCTTCAACATCTGAAAATTGCTCTCGCACTTGTCGTCCCACACGAACTTAGCTTCTTTCTTCAGGAGCTTCGTCATGGGTAGAGAGATCTTAGAAAAGTCTTGGATAAATCTTCGGTAATACCTAGTTAATCCAAGGAAACTCCGGATGTCACGAACATTCCTCGGCTGCTGCCAACTGAGTAAAGCCTCTACCTTCGCTGGATCCACGAACACACCTTCCTTGGAGATAACATGTCCCAAAAACATGATCTCCTCGAGCCAAAACTCGCACTTAGAGTACTTAGCGAACAAACGCTTCTTTCGCAAGGTTTCGAGAATAACTCTCAAGTGCTCACGATGTTGCTCCCAGCTGTCTGAATACACCAGGATGTCATCGATGAACACGATCACGAAGGTGTCCAAGAAGGGTTTGAACACCCTATTCATGAGATCCATGAACGCTGCAGGAGTGTTAGTGAGTCCGAAGGGCATGATCGTAAATTCGTAATGCCCATACCTGGTTCGAAAGGCCGTCTTGGAGATATCATCTCCCTTAGGTCTGAGCTGATGGTACCTAGATCTAAGGTCGATCTTTGAGAAGATCTTGACCCTCTGCAACTGGTTGAACAGATCCTCGATGCGTGGCAACGAGTACTTATTCTTTACTGTTGCCTGGTTGAGCATCCGATAATCGATGCACAACCGCAATGATCCGTCCTTTTTCACGAACAAGACAGGAGCTCTCCAGGGCGAGACGCTGGGGCAGATGGATCCCTGATCCATCAACTCCTGCAACTGCTTCTTGAGCTCTTCGAGCTCAGCTGACGCCATCCGATATGGAGCCTTAGAAATTGGCGCAGTACCCGGCAGCAACTCGATGCGGAACTGCACTTCACGAGGTGGAGGAAGGCCTGGCAGTTCCTCCGGGAAGACGTCTGGAAAATCTCGAACAACCTCCAAGTCTTCCATCGGGGCTCGCGTCGGCTCAGACTGGGTGACACTGACCAAAAAGGTAGTGCATCCCTTCCTCAGGTAGCTCTGTGCCTTTAGCGACGAAATCAACTTGTTCGCCCGAACGAGTTTCACGATCTTGAATTCCACCTTGGGCATTCCTGGTGGAGATAAGACAATCCTGCTATCTTGGCAGAAAATCTTGGCATGATACTTGTGCAGCCAATCCATGCCTAGGATGACGTCAAATTCCGTTATCACTATCAAGATAGCACAGGCCGGTAAATGCTGATCTGCCAAGACTACGTCCAACTCTAGTACGTAGGCCGCACAAATGGTGTTTTTCCCAATCGGGTTATACACTTCAAGGGTATTACGCAAGGGTTTACATGTACGTGGAAAAACTCGGCAAAATTTACCGAAATAAAAGAGTGTGTGACACCACAATCAAAAAGCACAAAAGCCGCTTGGTTAGCGACAAAAAGGATACCTTGCACTAGGTCGCCCTTGGTCAACTGCTCGGCCTCTGGCGGTGTAGACGCGTCTCGTACTTACACCGTAAGTTTGAGGGGGGTGTTAAGATTATATATATATATACACACTATATATATGTGTGTTTATTCTCAGTTATATAGGTATATGCTCTATAGGGGCATTTTTGTCATTTCACTCATGTAATAAAACTGTATTAAAACAATTATTTTTTAGTTTTTATTTTTTATTTTTTATTTTCTTACAATGTAATTTTAGAGGACCCTTAGGGGCTCTATGGTTAAAAATGACCATAGAGTCATTGGGGGCTCCCAACGGTCAGAAATATGACTATTGGGAGCTCCTAACGACTCCATTAGGAGCTCCCAATGGTCCTCTTTTTCTCTTTTTTGTGTATATATATGGGGTTTGTTCCCCTTTGGGTATTATGCTTGTATTAAGCACTTGATCAATAAAAGACTTATAATTTTTTACTTTTTGTGTATCTTTCATTTGCCTTATTGATCTTTGTATTGTCCTGTAGAGGACTTGTGCATTTACACTTGTATGATTGTAATCTTGTAAGCCTTCAAGTGGCTAGTGTTTTCGTGCTTCCGCATACTTCATTACAATAGTTTGGTTCAACTTCTTCCCAAGGAAAATCTCGATTGCCCAAGCTTCAGATTCTTGTATCTCATTGAGGAGGTGATGGATGAGAAGGTTAGAAGGCCTTGTTGGGTGGTGCCTACAATTGCTGTCTTCGATGTGGAAGGAGGTTCACATCTTCCAGCTACAGGATCTGAAGTGACATTGGCTTTCCCAGGATATGGTTAGCGGCAAATATGCAAGTGTGCTTTAACAAGGGTTCTTAGTTTATTTCAATCCTCACTGGCACAAGAAGATTGGATGATGCTGTTTTTGGCCTTCAAGGAAGGTGTAAAGCCTAGGAGGTGTTTAGAGGGCATCATCTCTTTGAGAATTCTCTCGATGCCCTAGGAGGTGTTTAGAGGACAACGTGAAGTTTCTTGATTATGGGCAGAGATGGTGGAAGGGTGGCTTGGTGTTGGCAAGCTTTGCATCGAGATGCATGTTATCAATGAAGGAATAACAGTTGAGGATGTCAGTTTCCAGCCACTAATTGAACGGGCAAAGGCATTGTACTCAGGCAGGAGCTTGATTTGGAGAAAGCTTGTAATCTTGCCGATCATCAAGCTTAAGGGTGCTTTTTCTATTGGGTTCAGTCTACGAACGATAGATATAGGGAGTTTGTCCTTTTTCATATAATGCAAAATGGATTTCTGTTATTAGGTACAAAGAAACTTTGCAGTTCAGTCTACGAGCTGATATAGGGAGTTTGTCCTTTTTCATATAATGCAAAATGGATTTCTGTTATTAGGTACAAAGAAACTTTGCAGTTCTGAAATTCTGGGTCAGGGAATGCAAATGGCATATGATGCCCATTGGTGATGTACCATGAGTCTAAGGTGAAGGTGCTTTTTCGGTTGGTTTACAAGTACCATGTTCTGTGTGTAACTCACTGTGTAGATTAGTGTATTAACTTGTGCTATTGCTTGGATTGTGCTATTGCTTGGATGTTTTCTTTTTTTGCCTTTTCTGCTTGTTGTCTCCAGTATCTTCAGGGTGCTTCATTCCCGTTTTAGGTTTTTGTATCTTTGGCTACTAGGCATATTGCAACCTAACTTCTTTTGTCACTTTGATGTGTCCTATTCTTACTTTTTTCTCTAGTTGTAATGGACTTTTATGGGTTTTAGCTAGACATCCTTGTGCTTACTCAATTTTCGCTTTTGGTATTCATTAAGAAGTGCTAGCATTGAGTTGACAACATTTTGCTGCCCCATTCAGGTTGATGATTTACAATTCTTGAAGAAAATGGGGATAAAGCCAAAAAAGGTTAGATTTTCTTCTTCACAAGTTAAATGCCGTCGTGATATAAGTTTACACTTGATCAACTTTAACTAAGGAAGTGGTGTTCATTTAAACACATCACTAACTGTTTCTGCATTTGGTTATTTCACTCGAGGATTCATCAAAACTCTGTAGATACTCTGCCTATATAGGATAAACTGTAGCCTGTTAGACCACCATGAACCGGACTTTTTTTCATTTATTTCTGTTTAGTTTCATTATCAGGCACATGCCTGTATTATTCTTTGCTCATTGTGGCATTTTGGCAATTCATTGTTGTATGAGTATTTTATGGCATCCCATTCTTCTATTTTGCACATAAATGCAGGGACTTTAAGTTTGCAGGTTGCACATCACTAACTTCTTCAGGAATATCACTTATCAAGTTCCTCACAAACAAACTCTCATTAATATTGTCACATCAAGCTTTTTCTTGGAATTCATTGTAATGCCACAAAATTTTAAACTCAAAATATAGCCAATTTGTTTCTTTAGGAAACACAGTGGAAACAATATTTTGCTTTTGGGTTAAAAATCTTGGGCAAGTTACAGGAATTCAACTCAACACCATATATCCATAATTCATTTATCAAATAAATAAATTGTTTACAAAACAATTCTCAATAAAATTAAATGTTCAAATAACATCATGGGAACATCAAATTAATGGTTCTCGGCGCCACCCGCATCATCTCGCAACCGCTCTAGTTAGCTTACTCTTAACCTAAAAATGTAAACGTGGGTTAGACTTCATGTCTCAGTAGATTCACACTAACAATGCATGTGACAAGTGCAACAAGGATGCACGATCATATGTATTTCCAAATATATGCAAAGTAATCTATAACATGATATCATTAAATGAACAAGATATAACAATTAATTTCATACATCAATAAAACATGTAAATAATCACAATTTTGGCATTTACACCACCAGGCACATTACAATACAAATTCAACATAAAATAATATGCTCAAGTGTAAATATTTTGTTTCTCTATTTATTCTTCTGCGGGTACTCCTAGGCTAAGGCAACCGTAATAAAAGAGACCACTCAAGGGTTTATTATACTATGTATTTTAATAACCCTACTAACTAACTAAAACCGATATCCAAAGGGGGTAGTGTAATAACCGAGATTAACTCCCAAAGGCTAAACCAAAATAGGATGCATCTCTAACTTCTGCAGAAGAACATGGATCTACCACCTAGAACAATTTGGTAGCCTGCCCCCCTAACTCTGAGGAATGGAGACCAACCGAACCATTGTCACTCGAAGCATAACAATGCAAAGGTCCTCGGAGTTTTGTATCACTTACCCTCGTAAGCCCAAGACTGAATGGGTTATCAATTATTATTATCATTATTAGAGGGTTTATTATATTACCTCGCATGTGCCCAACTAATATGGCACCCAATAACTCAATCACCCAAGCACCCATTCAGGGTAACATATTACATTGCCTTATTGGCATGATGCCCCATACTATCCACTCATGGTAGTTTCAAAATTTTTATTAGCTCATTTATATTAAACCATTCAATATGCTCTGGTACCTTTAAACCAGTCAAGCATCATACCCCTCAGTGCCTTTAAACCAGTCCGACATTTATTTAGGTTATCTGTGCATGTATATCAATTTTATAAGTTGGTGCACTTGCAACACCCCACTGGTCTATTTCAACTACATGCCCAGTCCCGGGCAAACCCATGTTCACGCATACCATTTATGCCTTACAACATAGTCACAACACATGACCTATGCACATATGGCACCATACTGGTTCTTTTGAACCCTAGGCTCTCTCAAGAGCCATCACCTGTGCTTGCACATTTTTTCATAACAAAAGGTATATAAATAACTGATGCAGGGCAGGACCGACCCGGATCCATACAGCATGACCCAAGCATGGGACCAGACCCGCACAATGGGATAGACGATCAGACCCAAGTAGTGGATCCGACCCCGATCATGGTACCGAGATGCAGGGATAAGGCACCCCTACGTATCTATTCCCGACGAACAAAGGGAGGCATCACAACTCACGCCCACAACCCCAACAGTTGAGTGCATCGGGTCCTTCGGTCTTGGAACCCGGGACTGCGATCCAGACCCAGCGCGCAGTGTAAAGCCTGTAAAAAAAAAATCTGTCGGACACGTGTCGAGGTTTGGTCTGCCGTGTTGGGCCCGGATCCGAGTCCGACCCTGACCCGGGCTCTCGAATGTTCGAGAGCCTGCTTCTTTAAAAGACACATGCTCGACAGACGAGGGGCAAAATCCTCGCCCCTTCTCTCTCCTCTAGTCCGCCTCCCATCTCCGGCCCCTTGTAGACGTCTCCCTCTCTTTTTCTTGATTGGGTGGGCAGGGGTCGAGTCCCTGCCACCTCCCTATGTTTGGATGGGTCACCAAGGGCCAACCCTTGTCGTCTCCTTGCATTCTGGTTGGCGGGGAGTGGTTGAGCCCTCCCTGTTCCCCTCTTCCCTCCCTCTGTTGGCAGACAGGGGCAGAGCAGAACCCTGCCTCTGTGCTCTTCTGCAGGGCTGGCAGGGGGCTGAGCCCCCAACCCCCTCTCTATTGATCGGGCATGCAGGGAGCAAGGCTCCTTGCCTCTGCCCCTACCTACTGCCTTCTGCCAACAAGGCCATGGTAGGAGGGCCCTTGCTCTTTCAGCAGATAGGGAGCCGAGGACTCCCTGCCTTTGCCGCTCTCCTGCCTTTGCCCCTACCTGTTTGCAACTAGCAAGGCCCTGTCAGGGGGCCTTTGCTGTTCGAGCAGGCAGGGAACCCAGGACACCCTGCCTTGCTGCCTTTGCTGTCCTTCTGCAGGGAGCTGAGCTCTCTGATCGGGGTCCGGTATTGCTGTAGGTATTATCGGACCCGCTTCTCGTTTGTATTTTGGCATGCTAACGCTTTTACACTTGTAGGTTGAACGGCGGAGTCGGCTCGCTCTTCGTAGCTCGAGCTCGTGATTACCTACGCTCGCAAGCGTATGTTGAACCGCAACCCTTCAAGGTAGGAGATTCTTGCGTAAAAGGACAATGAACGGATAAATGCTAAAATAAGTAAAGATAATTAAAAATGAAAGAGGACGATGATATATGTATACATATAAAATATTTACGTATGTCTTTTAACTCAAGGACACAGTTTCACAATCCTTGTCCTCTTTACTTTTCTTGCACTTTTTTTTCTATTGCCGCCGCGCTTTATGTGCCCAGGCCTTTAATTCCTGTCTTTACATTTCATGTCTTTTAATTCAAGGACGCGGTTTCGCGATCCTTGTCCTCTTTATCTTTCTGCACTTTATTTTGCTGCTGCCTCGCACTTTATGCGCCGTGGTTTTTTACTTGTCTTTTCTTTGTCATCGCGCTTTATGTGCCCAGGATTCTGTTTCGCATTTACTTATTGCACTTTCCTTTTTGTTGCCCCGTGCTTTATGCGCCAAGGCTTTTTTTTTTGTATGCTCTTATTTTGCATGTCACTTGCTTGTATGTTTGATTGGCCAAGGTACCGTTTCATACCTCCTGCATTGTTTTCAGTATTCACGTAATTGCTCGGCTGTTTAGCTGAGGTGCGGTTTTGTACCTCGTGTATTGCTTTGAGTATTCACGCACTTGCCTAGTTGATTAGCTGAGGTACGGTTTCGCACTTTGTGCATTGTCTACAAGGTTTTGTACTCGACACGTAGTTTTGCATTTTGAGGATCGATTGTACTTTACCATCGCACTGTATCATGCACGAGCTTGCTCTTGTTTAGCTTGCACTCACTAAGCGCAACTCCAAGCGTATTTCAACTTGTTCATTTGTCTTAAAAGACACGATGCACACATATACACTTGGTTCTCCAAAAAGTATGACTTTTAAGCACCAACCTATTTTTGAAACGTATAATTTTGTAAAGCAGATTTCAAAAGCCTTTTGCGAGATAGCGGTTGGATCTCCCAAATCGATGCATTTGGGAGAAGTGTTTTACGACTTCAGTTTGCATATCCGATATAACTCGGATAACCCTGTTTAAGGGCATGTGCATGAGTTGAGCGAAGGTTCTATTGAAGAACCCGCGCCATTGCTAGACCAGTGCTGCATCACCTTTGATGCGAGACCTAGCTATTGGGTTTTCTGGCCAAACTAAGATAGTTGGCGCTTTTCCTTCCTTCACGAGATTATTGTTGATGGATTTCTTATGAGAAATCCATGCCCTTCTCCTCATAGTTGTACCCTTAGTCATGTACGATATGTTTAGTCTATGAGGAGCAGGATGAGAGGTTTGTAGTAACCTCGAAGCGTGTTTTGATACTTTATAATAATCATGTAATATCAATGTTAGCCTAACAGGCAAGAGGCTCGTGACGGTCTAAAGAGACCTGAGCATGAAAAGTTTGAACTTGAATGGTTACACCATATCTTATCGGCAAAGCATTGTTGTGAAAATTTCCTTTTGAGGAATCCATGTCCCTCTCATCGTAGTTGTACTTTTGAACGGGTACGTTGCGTACTACGATGAGTAGGATGAGAGGTCTATGTCTACCTCGAACGTGCAATGGCACATGTTTTGAGATAATCAAAATGCTGACGTCTTCACCCTCACTATGAGTTGACCCCCCCCTCTCATCATAGTTGTACTTTTGAACATGTACGTTGCGTACTGCGGTGAGTAGGATGAGAGGCATGTGGTTGCCTCGAACGTGCAATGGCGTATGTAATTCACATAATGGTGACTATGTGCCTTCACAGGCAAGATGCTCAAGCGAGAATAATGGTCCCGAGCATGTGGAATGGGGCGGCGATTAAGAAACCGCCATCGTGCTCATTCGAAATGGTTCATTAAGAGAGGATGGATTATACAAAACTCTGATGGACAAGCAAATGACTCGGCTTCCCCAGTCATCAGAGTTAGGGGAAATGCTACAAAGATAGCCTTCAGGCCACTTCTGCAGAAGTTTGGATGCATCCATGGACCACGAATGCCTCTGGGGATTTACTTTCTTGGTAACTGGCCATCTCCTTATTAGCAAACTCATTCAGTCATTCGGGGTATCATAAAATACATGACATAATAAATCCCCGGATCGATCTCGACTATTTCTACGTTTTGCCTGTGCGTACCCACACTAGCCCGCTAATAATGAGAACAAAATATAACCTGCTCACCTTATTATGAGATGTGTGTGCTGTGACATGACTTGTTTGGTTGCTCTGTAGTTCAACGTATACCACTCGCGGAACTATGCACGCCTGTTGTGGCGCTATTCTTGTTGGTTTATTTTGTTTACGCAGTTCCTTGCTAGTAATAACTAGCTGCTCGTACTAGTTAAATGTTTATGATAATAACATTACGCTAGTTGAATATATTAGCATGTGACTTGCTACTTGGTTGAACTGTTCGTGCTTGTTGTAATATAGCACTTGTTGGCTTGCGTCTCTTACGATGAATGTAGCTGCTTACAGCTCGTAATCTACGAACTGTCTACAACTAGAACTAATGTATCTACTTGTCTTACAAGCTACCTACACCTTGTGGTTAATATATAACTGTTGCCGTGTGATTGCTTATCACATGTAGCTTATAAACTGCTTGTTGTGCAATAGCTTGCACTTTATGATTTATATAATTACTTGTCGGTGAACTAAAGAACTCAACGGTTATTGTATGCATTATAAACTTTGTTATGATTGCCTATCTTATTCTGTTACTCGGCTTACAATGCTTGATTGCTTGATGGAGTTAGTTACTCCCTACCTGTAGAGTTAGTCAGACTGCTATAGTTTCTTACTTTGCTTGTTTAGCGTTTTATCCGTTACTACTTTGCTTTACTGGAGTTTCGCTTGCCATCTTCGACAACATGTATGTTTAGCTCTGTTTTGTTTCTCTTGTTTAGTTGAGCAATTATCTTGCCTATTGCAGTCTTTGTTCCTCCTTGTCTTTTGCACCTTTACTAGTTTTTCGCAAAACTGACCCATTTCATGGCAGGTGGTGGACATGTTGAGGCAGCTTGCGATGGCACGATGACGTGATGAGTTCAAGGCGAGACCTTTTCCCTGACGTTTTGCTCCTGAGGACATTTTGGTAAAAATATGGTATAGAGCTTCTTTGAAAGCCTCTATTTTTTTTAAACCTTGAATTATAAAAACTGTGTTACCAAAACTCTGTTTCCTCTTTTCAATAAATATATTTGAGTTGCAAATCGGTTTGTAAAGGGAAGTTAGCGCTGTAATGCGCCCAAGGTCTAGGGGCTTCCAAGGACGTAGCCTGTCAAAACATTTGGATGGGATCGAAGGTCGGGTCGTCGTCCTTGAGTCGTTGGTGGAGCTGCGTGTGACGTCAATGCAAAAGACGGGAGCAGAGATGGGTGACGGTGCAACCAATCACGTAAATGCAATAGTAGCTGAATCAGTCCAGCCGATGTACCCTCATCCTGGCCGCACCACCTTTTTGCACATGGTACCTTCTCTCCACCCAGACTCGGTAGCGGCTGTGAATCAAACGACCGATACTTTCCAGCCAAACCAAGGGGTCACGATGGGACCCCCCATGTCAACTCGGGTGCGCTACAGACCTGGCCTCGAGCCACGGTGGCTGTGTCGCAGGCCAGGCCCAGCCTGTAGGACCTCAGTGTCATGATGGGCCCTGCCGCAGGCGTGGGTTCGTCAGCCCGACCAGGGAAGGACCTCCCCTTCCTTCCTGAGCCTGCGCGTGGGAGCTCTGTTGCAGTACACCAACGAGCGGAAATAAGTGGACCCCTGTGGA
This sequence comes from Nuphar pumila, assembly GCF_984573655.1. Classification (NCBI taxonomy): domain Eukaryota; kingdom Viridiplantae; phylum Streptophyta; class Magnoliopsida; order Nymphaeales; family Nymphaeaceae; genus Nuphar; species Nuphar pumila. The sequence continues at coordinate 21,389,145 of NC_143262.1, read as the reverse complement.
TCGAGCTAAACCCGAGAGGGTCCGGACCCGAGCCATTGGTAGCGGGGCCTAGACCCGGATCTCAGGGACCATCCTTTGGGTCCCAGGGAGCAGGTCTGAGCTTTGAACCTCACCACTTGGCTTACCCAGTTGGGTCTGGTTTGCGGGTTCTCCCGAATCTGTCCCAACCTAATAATTTTGATCCTAATGTGCGATCCAATACCAACTCAAACTTACATCGGACCCGGACGAAGCTCCAGTTTGATTTTGAGCCGGGTCAAAACCAGACCCATCATGTTATGGATCAAGGATCGAGTTCTAAAGAGGCCTTTACCACCCACAACTCGCTCCATGATCCTACCTACCCCATTCTGGGTCCGACGAATAGTGTAGGTTTAGACCCGATCCAGATCCAATCGGGTGAGTCATCCCAGTACTACACAAACCAGACCCAATACCCATACCAAACCTGGCCCAATCCATCATCCCGTCCTTGATCTAGAACCCTGTCCCATATCCAACCCATTACTTCCACCATACCCCAACTTCCAACCCAAATCTATATTACCACATTCCCACCAACCCAGAAACGGTTCACCGACCAGTCCTCCCACCTACTATACCGGTGCCTCAACGTCGATAGCAGAAGGATCCCACCCAAAGGCGGGCTAGACCGAGGCAGTTTCAGGCAGCAACTATGCAGATTCAGCAGGGACCGACGCGACCTGAGCGCTGGCCACGTCACTGGAGTTCGTCAGCATCAACCCCAGGCGAGCAGTACCATGATGACGATGCCGTGATGGATGATGACGCCTTCTGGAATGAGTACCCTGTAGGCATGGTGGAACCACGTCAACAGAGAGCGCCAGAGCACACCTCTACCTACGGGGTGAAGTTGGACCTTCCAGAGTTCGCGAGACGATTTGACGCAGAGCAGTTCTTCGACTGGGCCTATGCAGTGTAGTTTTTCTTCGACTACCACTGAGCTTCATCGTGTCTATATAGCGTCCACTCAATTGAGGGGCCTATCGCAGACATGGTGGGTTGAGTTGCAAAGGTCGAGGGAACGACAGGGGCAAGAACGTGTGCAGACATGGGAAGAGATGCAGTCCAAGTTCGTGCCTTCAGACCATGCCGAGAGCCTACATGGAGTACCTGACCTTGCGTCAAGGCACCCGTACCGTGGCAGAATACACTGCTGAGTTCATCGTCTAACCCTACGAGTGCAGATCGAGGAGACCGCCCGTCAGCAGGTCACGAAGTATATTTATGGTCTCTGTTATGCTATTTCTGATGATTTTAGTTGCGTCAGAGTCGAGTCATTGAATCAGGCCAACAATTATGCCATGAATGTGGAGGACAAGTTGAAAAGGAGGCATGACTATAATGTCTCCCGAAGTGACCCATCTAGTCGAGTTTCCCAACTAGGGGAGCGAGCTTCCCAAGGAAGGAAGACTCAAAGTTCACCCCAAGAGTAGACCCTAGCAAGCCTGACCGGTCGGGACCAGCATACCATACCAGATCCAAGTCCAAACCTAGTGAGTCTACCATCCGTTGTTTTAGGTGTCAAGAGTTAGGACACGTGGCCTCTAAGTGCCCCACCATGAATAAGAACGCCCATTTCATAGAAGGTATCGTTGAGTCAACGTCAGATAGTGAGAGTGAGGGTGGGTCGTCAGTTGGGGAAGAGCATGAAGGAGAAGTCGTAGAGTTCGACGGTAACGTCGAGAATTTGTTTTCCATTCGTCATGTCCTGACCGCACTCCGAGAGTCGACCCCTGCAAAATGGTTGCGAAACATCTTTAGAACCGGATGCAATTGTGAGGGTCATGCGTGTGATGTTATCATTGACACCAGGGCGTGTGAGAATATGGTTTCCGAAAGTGTTGTGTCCACCCTGAATTTGAAAACGAAAAAATTGGCCCAACCCTACAAGATGGCGTGGTTCAAAAGAGGGAACGAGGTTCCCATTACCCAACATTGTCTAGTTCGGTTCTCTATGGGGGAGCATTACCACGATGAGGTGTGGTGTGATATAGCCCCCATGAGTGCGTGTCATATTTTTTTGGGACGTCCCTGACAGTTTGACCGCAAGGCCATTCACGATGGCCATAGGAACACATACTCATTTGTTTTTAAGGGTCATAAAATAATCCTTCTTCCTATCAAGGAGACCAATTTTCCCATTGTGGATAAGCCTGAGCGAGTTCCCCGGCTCGCGGACCTATCATACCAGACTTTCTTGAGCCATTGTAGGAAGAACGGTTATTGTTATGCCCTGGTGGCTAAACCGTCTATGAGTACGTCGTTGCCCGTTCTCGCAGACATCGCGTCCCTTTTCGAGGAGTTTCACGACATTATGCCAGACGACCTTCCTGATGGTCTACCTTCGATGAGAGTGGTGCAACATGCCATCGATTTTGTCTCGGGGTCGAGTCTACCTAACCTTCCCGCGTATCGCATGAATCCATCTGAACATGCTAAGCTGTTGAGGCAGGTTCAAGAATTACTGAAAAAGGGTTTTATTCGTGAAAGTGTGAGCTCTTGCGCAATGCCCGCCCTTCTCACGCCTAAGAAATATGGGTCCATGCGCATGTGTGTCGACAGTAGAGCGATCAATCGCATCACTCTCAAGTACCGTTTTCCCATTCCCCAGTTGGATGATATGTTTGATATGTTGGCCGATGCCTCTGTTTTCTCCAAAATCGATTTAAAAAGTGGGTACCACCAAATTCGTATCCGAGAGAGGTATGAGTGAAAAACGACATTCAAGACACGTGATGGGTTGTATGAGTGGTTAGTCATGCCATTTGGGTTATCAAATGCCTCAAATACTTTCATGAACATGATGACCCAAGTGTTGCGTCCTTGTATAGGGAAGTTCGTCGTATTTTGTTTTGATGATATTTTGGTCTATAGTTCTTTGTTGTCTGATCATTTGAGTCATTTGCGTCAAGTCCTCGATATTTTAAGGGGAAGCTGTTGTGAAAAGTCTCACACACAATCAAGTTTCCAAATGACTTGATATTCAAAACATATGCCAACACAAAATAGCATAAAAAAGCTTCACACCACAAGAAAGAACAAGTGCTTCAAATGCACTGTGTTATTGCTGTTGAGAATAGGTGGTTTTTAGGTTAAGTTCTCTTATATTAGAGGTTTTCTGAAATTTTATTCTCATAAGGACTTAGATGTAATTTTTCTTTTTTTTTGCCTCTCTCTATTTAATATAGAGAGAAGCCCTAATGAGGTTTATCGAGTTCTCTGTTTCTTGTGCAGCCGTCTCTCTCTTTCTCTCTCTCTCTCTCTCCTCTTCTCTCTCTAGGGTTCGGTTCATCTTCTACATGGTATCAAAGCCTAGCCGATCGTGGGAGCGTGATCGACTGTGACGTGGGAGCGTGATCGAGTGTGATCAAAACACAGTCGATCGTGGAGGCTTTCTTGATCGTGATCAAACTTCGATCAAATGAGTAATATTTCTAATCAGGTCAGCGATTTAATTTTTTTTTAAGATCTGATGACAGATCTGGGCATGCTGCTGGTCGTGGATGCTTGCTGTGGGTTTCGTAGCTCTTCGGTTTTTATTCTCTTGACTACCTACTGCCTCGTTGGTAGTTCCTGCCGTGATTCTCGTGACTACCTACGCTGGGAGTTTGATTGCTGTTGGGAGTTTGATTGCTGTTCAGATCTAAGGAGAAGATCTAAATTTGTTCTCTTCATCTGGATTTTTTGCTGCAACCTAGTGTTGCCGAGTCTTGTTTCTGCTATGACGTGATTTTTTTTTGGGTTCGTGAGTTGTCGAGGGGTATTCCTGATGGTTGGGAGTAACAGAATTTTTTTTTCTGTGTTGCCGTGAGTGCTGAGTTCTTGTCGAGGTGTGTTCCTACTGTTTGGGAGCAGCAGAATTTTTTTTTTCTGTGTTGCCGTGATTGCTGAGTTCTCGCCTGTGTTGATTGCGTGTGATACTTACTGGATGCCGTGCCTTATATGTCGGAGAACAACAGGTGTAGTGAATATTTTTTTTTGCGACTGCATTCTATCATTTGTCGTGATGTGTTTGGGTGCAGCAATGTTCGTGATTTCTGTGGTATCGACAACAACTGAACTTTAGTTGTTTTTAGTGGGTTGGTTTATTTCAGAATGTGGTTTTCAGTGACTCCCTGCTGTGTCGAGTTTTTTTTTTTAAGGAAGCATGGTAGCTTAAGTTACTCTTCTGTCGCGGAAAATAGCAGGTGTGATTTCCTGCTGAGTTGAAAATTTCTCTTGAACACTTGCTGTTCAAGTGAAGTATTTTGTTTTTTTTTTTTCATCTTCAGTATGGCTGAAACTTCGAAATGTGATTCCAAAATGGAACATATTGAGGAGTATAAGGCTTTTGCCAACCCCTTCTCGTATGGCTCTTCCGTAAGGTTGAATGAAACTAACTATGCCAGGTGGTCTAGAACTTTTATGATGTCGGTATCTGGACATCGTCGAAAACATAATTTGTTGGAAGGCGAACCCATTGAGAAATTGGGAAAATATGTTACTTGGGATGAAGATAATGACATAGTTATGTCATGGATCATGAATAGTGTCGAACCCCATATTGCAGGTGGATTGATCTACTATAATACAACCAAACTAATGTGGGACAATCTTCGTGATACATACTCACAAGAAACGAATGTGAGTCGTATCCTGCAAATCGAACAGGAAATATATAACTTGCAACAGGGAGATCAGACCTTGGCCCAGTACTATGCCTCTGTCAAAGCTGCGTTTGAAAGACTTAATGCTCACAGGCCTCTTTGTTGCTCGAAGCAAAATGATCATCAAGAACAAACCATGATTGCTCGTTTTCTTACAGGTCTTTCTTCAGATTTTTCTGTTGCAAAAGTTCAAATGTTGACTGGTTCAGATATTCTCACTCTTGATGATGCTTACAATCGTCTGAGTAGACTTGCGATCTCTCTGCCACAATCTTAGCTTGTGACTCAGTCATCTGCTCTTGTTGTCCCATCTAGTTATGGGCGTGGAAATATTCAGAATATCAGAGGACGAGGACATGGACGTGGTATGGGAGGCAGAGGAAAGCTTTAATGTACATTCTGTGGAAAATCTGGACATTTAGAAGATCGTTGCTGGGATAAACATGGTCGGCCAATCTCTTCTTTATCAAAGTCATATACCCCTAAAACAAATGTTACTACTATTGAGGCAACAAATGCACAAGAGAATATCACTGCAAATGAAAGTAGTATCACCCTTAGTCGTGCAGAATATGATGAGTTGATTGCTCTTCGACCTTTGAGTTCCACCACTCCTGTAGCTGGTGTTGCCTATTCAACCGGAAATCATCTCCATCCGAATGATAGTAAGTGGGTTATTGACTCTGGTGCATCCAGACATTTGTGTGGAAATTCACGTGTTTTTTCAGATCTAAAGGTCATTAAGGCTCAACTTGGAGTCTCTTTAGCCGATGGGAGCTCTTCCCCGGTTGTTGGTCAGGGAAATATTTCTATATCCTCCTCATTACAGTTGAAAAATGCTCTTCATGCTCCAAACTTTCCTCAAAGTTTACTTTCTGTTAGTTGCCTTATAAAAGAACAAAACTGTAGAGTAATATTTGATCCAATGGGTTGTCATTTTCAGGATTTGCTGACGGGGAAGAAGATTGGTGGAGGCTATCAAGAAAATGGAATTTACTACCTACATCATCCAATGGGTTCTGTTCATGCTGCTGTGGAACATTCATTCAGTCCTGTTCAGTGGCATCGTCGTCTTGGTCATCCTTTATTGTCAAAGCTTCGGTCGGTCTTTCCTCAGATTCCTTCCACCACATCATTTCAGTGTGAAGCATGTCAGTTGGGCAAGCATCATCGAAGTTCGTTCCCTTCGAGTCAGAGTCGGTCTAGTAATAAAGTTTTTGAACTTCTTCATGCAGATGTATGGGGTCCTAGTAAGATTCCTACTAGGACTCAGTGTCGTTATTATCTTGTTATTGTTGATGATTTCTCTAAATTGTCATGGGTATTTTTAATAAAGGAACGATCTGAAGTTCCAAGTATTATCAAATCCCTAATTCTTGAAATAAAAACTCAGTTTGAGTCTATTGTCAAGATTGTTCGCACTGATAATGCTCTTGAGTTTAAATCAAAAAGTCTGTTACAATTTTACCAAGATCATGGCATCCAACCCCAAACTTCCTGTGCCTATTCATCTCAACAAAATGGGGTGGTTGAGCGAAAACATCGACACCTCCTTGATGTTGCCGGGACCATTATGATTCAATCCAATGTTCCTGCGTTATACTGGGGTGATGCGATTACCACTGCTTGCTATCTGATCAACCGCATGCCTTCGTCTTCTGTGGGTGATCAAATTCCATTACATATCCTAAAACCTAATGCCCCACTTTTTTCTTTCTCACCAAAAATATTTGGATGTGTTTGTTTTGTACACAAACTTGGCCCTGACCGTGATAAATTAGCCGCTCAAGCTACAAACTGCATATTTATCGGTTATCCAAAAAATCAAAAGAGCTATCGATGTTATGATCCTATTTCTCGCCGAGAGTATGTCAGTGCAGATGTATCTTTCCTGGAATCCTCTCCATATTACTCTAGTTCCGGTTCCCCGTTGCAGGTTGATCCAACTGAGTATTTTCCATTACCTATACCTCCTTTTCCTTTGGAATCTGTGCCCTCCTTACCGAACCAAACTTCATCCTCGTCCAGATTTAATAATCCTCCATTGGTATATGTGCGTAGAGCTCCACTTCTGCAAGAGCCTTCATCTTCTTCTTCTCCTGAGGTAAGTTCTACTGACAATAATGATCTTCAGGATGATGATAGCAGGCCTATTGCTCTACGAAAAGGGACAAGACAATGCACCTTATATCCCATATCTCATTTTGTCTCCCATGACAGAATTGGACATCAGATGAAGTCTTTTATTTCAGCCTTGTCTGCTGAAACCATTCCTCTGAACTATCAGCAGGCAGCACTTGATAATCGCTGGAAGCTGGCTATGCAAGAAGAAATGACAGCTTTGGTATCTCAGCATACCTGGGATCTAGTTGATTCTCCAGCAGATGCTGACATTGTTGGATGTAAATGGGTATATACAATAAAGTACAAATCTGATGGTTCTATTGAAAGGTATAAGGCCAGATTAGTCGCGAAAGGGTATACTCAGACATATGGAATTGACTTCTTTGAAACTTTTTCTCCTGTTGCACGGATGGGTACCATCCGTCTTGTTCTCTCAGTAGCTGTTCAGCATGGTTGGAGCTTGTGTCAATTAGATGTGAAAAATGCATTTCTTTATGGGGATCTATCTGAGACCGTTTACATGCAACAACCTCCAGGATTCGAGGTTGAGGGGGAGTGTCAGAAGGTGTGCAGATTGAGAAAGGCGATTTATGGCTTGAAACAAAGTCCTCGTGCATGGTTTCAAAAGTTGTTTGAAGTGATGTCAAGCTTTGGCTTTAATAGATCAACAACAGATCATACACTTTTTATAAAGAAAACTAGCTCTGGCATAGTTGTTATGGTGGTATATGTGGATGACATCATTCTTACAGGAGATTATGTGAAAGCTATTGAAGCCACAAAGGCTCATCTTCAAAAACACTTTGTCACAAAAGACCTTGGTTCACTCAGGTATTTTCTGGGTATAGAAGTTGTTAGAAGCCATGAAGGGATGGTTTTGTCTCAACGGAAGTATGTTCTTGACTTATTAAAGGAAACAGGCATGTTGGGAGCTAAACCAGCAAATATTCCCATGGACCATAAAGTTCAGTTGTTTGAAGGAGGGTCAAAACCGGTTGATAGCAAAAGCTTTCGCTCTCTAGTAGGGAAGTTATTATATGGAACTGTGACCAGACCGGATATTGCTTTAACAGTAAGCAAAGTTAGCCAGTTTATGGACAAACCAACTGAGGTACACTGGAATATAGCCATAATGATTCTCAGATATCTAAAATCCTCTCCTGGAAAGGGGTTATTGTTTAGGAAAGGTGGAACTCTGGAGATAGTAGCCTATTCTGATGCTGACTATGCTAGATCTGTAGTAGATAGAAAGTCTACCACAGGATTCTGTGTGTTTTTGGGAGACAACTTGATTTCATGGAGAAGTAAGAAACAAAATGTGGTTTCCAGGTCGAGTGCAGAATAAGAATATCGGGCTATGGCCCAAACAACTGCTGAATTAATATGGGTTCGCACTGTTTTTCATGATCTCCAGGTGAAGGTTTCCTCTCCAATGACCATGATGTGCGATAACAAAGCGGCAACATATATAGCAAACAATCATGTCTTTCATGAGAGAACAAAGCACATTGAGGTTGATTGCCACTATGTAAGAGATATGATTCAAGCTGGTCATATCACTACAAAATACCTAAAGTCGGAAGACCAAGTTGCAGATATGTTTACAAAGCCTCTTGCTAGGCCAAATTTCTCCAAATGTTGTGACAAGCTGAGCATGATTGATATCTATGCTCCAGCTTGAGGGGGAGTGTTGAGAATAGGTGGTTTTTAGGTTAAGTTCTCTTATATTAGAGGTTTTCTGAAATTTTATTCTCATAAGAACTTAGATGTAATTTTTCTTTTTTTTTGCCTCTTTATTTAATATAGAGAGAAGCCCTAATGAGGTTTATTGAGTTCTCTGTTTCTTGTGCAGCCGTCTCTCTCTTTCTCTCTCTCTCTCTCCTCTTCTCTCTCTAGGGTTCGGTTCATCTTCTACAATTGCTATGAAGGGATAAAACCCTTTCATTCATACACACTTACAATGGGCTCATTGCCCTTATTTATAATGCATTACACTTTGAAAGAGTCGTTGAATGACTCTTATTTGACAGACTGAGTACACAGTCGGTGGCTGACTGTTGTCCACTGTACACAGTCAACTACTGACTATGTACAGAAAGGGAACAAAAACTGAAAAAGAAAAATAAATAAATGAGAAATTACAGAAATAAGAAAATAAAAATTACAAGAATATACGTATATACTTTAAATATGTATTTATATACATATACATACTCTTGTATTAAGAAGAGTATGTATATGTATATATATTCAAGTATATACATATATGTATTATTTTCTTACAGTCTCCCTCAAACTTATAGTGACATCACCGAAAGTTTGTCAAGTAAAAAGTTAAATCTTGGTGAACACAGTGCCTTGGTGAAAAAATCCGCAAGTTGATATTCTGATGTCACGTAGGGAAGATCAATAGTCTTCTTTAAATATTCTTCACGAACAAAATGACAATCCATCTTTATATGCTTGGTTCTTTCATGAAACGTATGATTTCGAGCAATGTATATGGAGCTCTTGTTGTCACAGTATAATCTTGTAGGATTCTGAAGATGAATTCCTATATCTGAAATTAGTTATTGGAGCCATACGATTTTCATGGTAGTAGTTGTCATTGCTCTATATTCAGCTTTTGTAGATGATAGTGACACCTTTTGTTGTTTCTTGCACCTCCATGAAATCAAAGATTCACCTAAAAACACACAAAAACCAGTTGTTGAGTGTCTATTATTTGGATCCCCTCCCCAATCAGCATCAGAATATGCAATAAGATCTAAGGAGGAAGAAGAAGATAAAAAACTCCCTTATTTATTGTGCTTCTAATGTATTTGATAATTCTCATCACTGCACTCATATGAGCTGATGTTGGAGCGTGTTGAAATTGACTGGCTATATGTACAACATGAGCTATGTCTAGTCTTGTAATACTCAAATACATAAGAGATCCCACGAGCTATCTGAAGAGAGTTAGATTGTCTAAAGGAACTCCATCACCGACTCTCATTTTCATTCAAACAGTCTCTGGGGTGTCAACAACGTTATCATCCGATAGTCCTGACCTGTCAATAATATCTAAAACCAACTTTGTTTTTGACAATATGTACCCTCTGTTAGAGTAGGATACTTCTATACCAAGGAAGTATGTTAGGAACCCAAGATCTGTTATTTCAAAAGAATTTTTTTAAAACTATTTTACTTGATTCCTTCTTTATCACTCCCTGTAATCAACATATCAGCAATATAAAAAAGTAAAATTATAATACCTGCAGAAGAATTCTTGATAAATAAAGTTGTATCAGTATAGCATGGTTTAAAACCATATCTTGATCAAACCAAGTTTTAGGTGCTTTTGAGACCATACAATGCTTTTTTTAATTTAAGTACTTTACCTGAAGGAATTATCAATCCAAGTGGAACATCCATGTATACTTCCTCATTAAGATTCTCATTCAAAAAGGTATTTTTAACATCCATTTAAAATATATTCCAATTTTTAATAGCTGAAATAGCTACAAGCATTCGAACAGTGGTCATCCTGGTAACAGGAGCAAAAGCTTTTTCGTAATTCACTCTATATTTTTTAAAATATTCTTTGGCAACTAGCCTAGCTTTGTGCCTTTTCAATGATCCATCACTTTTGGTTTTTACTTTAAAAACTCATCTAGGGTAAATTTAGAATTTTTCAAGTGTTAGCTTCTTTAAGAGCGTCTAATTCTATATGCATAACTTTTATCCATTCGGGTAAATTTTTTGCCTCATTGTAACATGAAGGCTCAAAATATGAATGAATAACTATAAGACATGTCTAGGAGAGAATGAGTCATAAGATACAAATTTATTTGGAATTCTTGAGGTTTGTTCAGATCTACGAATGGTGGTTTGTTCTGAAGGAATTTCTAATGCTTCATTGTTACTTTGATTTACACTTTTATTGGTCGCATTTTGATTTCTTCTAGTGTATATTCTATTGGTTCTACTGTTGTTTTATCTTCAATAGGGGATTCTACATAACTATTTTCATCATTAGACAACAGTTTAAACAAGATTAATCAAAATTTATGTCTTGTGATGTAAAAACCGTGATTTTTCGCTATTATTTTTGTTTATAAAATAAAATATTTTGAAATATGCAAATTGGGTCTGAGATCCACATTTCGGATCTAGGACCCATAAAGGGGCATTTATATATAATTAATATCATCTATGTTTAGATGTATTAAAAACAATAATAATATTAATAATAAATATTTAAAATAAAAATATAAATCTAACACGAGGATCCACAGTTGGATCCAATTTGTGGATCCATATCGAATAGGTAAGACGCGGACCCAACTCGGGGTTGGTTTTCGGGTCCCGGGTTCGGACTCGGGTCACGCCTTGTGTAACAAAACAAAATGTAAGTAAAAGGGCAGGGGTCTGCATGATAAAAAGGAGGGAAGGCTGCAGTTAGGGTTCTGAAGGAACCCTAACACGATGAAAGCAGGGGGCGGGGTCGTCCGCAGCTGCCGGTGAAAGGAAGGAAATCTCCTTCCTTTCCGGGAGGCCTCTCTCCTACAAAAGGAGTCCCGACCTCCCTTTTCTCCCTCTCTCGTTCTCTCTCTCTGCCTCCCTCTCGATCCCCCCTTCACGTCACCAGAGCAGACGAGGTCGGTGGGAGCTTCGTTGCAGCACTGTCAAGGCTCGGCCGACCTTCCTCCCACTGCATCAATCGCCTCCAAAGCGTTGGCTCTAAGGTATGGGTTCCCTCTTGTGAAAATGGATGAGAAATCGAACCCCGGTTCGATTTTGTGCTGTTTTTTTTTTATGGAATCCCTGGAAAAAGATGGAGAAACAGGGTGGATCGATTTCACGGCAGACTCAGCCGATTGGGTCGGCTGGGTCATGCCCAAAGAAAAAAAAAGGGAAACATGTACTTTCCTATTTTGGGGTTACTGTTGGACCAGCCGACCCACAGTCGGCTGGGTCCCTGGAGCGTCAGCCCCAGCCGACGGGGTCGGCTGGGCTGAGTGGTAGACCCAGCCGACCCAAAAGAAGAGAGAATTTATATATATGCATATATAAATATATGTGAAACTAACACAGTTGGGGTCCATGAATTAATTTGGGCCTTGAATCTAAATCTTTTGAATATGCAAGGTTGGGGTTGTGTTTACATGAATTAGTTTGAGACGGGGCAGGCTGTGCTCAGGCCAGACTGAACCCAGTCTATATCCCTGCACATGCCATCTTAGTAAGAGGGTCAAATTGAACAAGGTTATTATTTGGCAATCAGCCTTATATTAATTTATAAGTATTTCTAAACTTCCTTTATGCCGATGTCCTTAGTTATTTCATCATATAAGTGGTAAATGCCTTCCCTGTTCGCAACACATACCTGCTGTTACATGATCATAATACTGATGAAAGTGCCTTTGCAACAGCCATAGCTCAGAAAGGCTGAGGGCGACTACACCCTCATAGCTTATCAGGCTGGGGGTAACCATGGTGTTGTGGATGGGGGGGTGGGGGGGGGGGGGGATTAGTTTAAGGGTATATTGACATGCCTGGACGGGCACCCCCTGCCGATTAGGTCGGATGGGTACTGTGGGTTCCTAACAAAAGAAAAAGAAAAAAAAGTTAGATTTTTTGTGTACTGTATTTTTTTTGTTTATGTGATTGTGCTGTGTATGCATTACAGTTCAGTAAGTGTGAGTGCTTTGATGTGTGCACATGTTAGTTTAGGGTGGCAGAGTGTATTGACTGGTGCACATGCACTTGATGAAAGAAAAATGTATTTTCACTAAGTATATGCAGAATTTTTATCATAACATGCATTGACAAGTAGGTATACATATGTGGTATGCTTATGCAATATTTGTTGAGATCATGCAATTGACATGTACAGGTACGCTTGATGGGTATATACATGTGCATGAATATGCACACTCAAAGCATCCATGCATTGACTTGAATAAGCATACGATGAACTTATGAAATTGACATATTTATGCGTGGTGAACGGAAGTATGTCATAAAATTTAATATGTGCATGACATGCATGTGTTACTATCATGTGAACAAAATATACACATGCTTTAAATACTCTTGGTGCATTAGCATGGTTGAAATTTCCTATATACATCTTGAAAGCATGTGATTTATTTCATATATGGCATGTGGTTGTGGTTTTTGCATATGATGCATCGATGGTCTAAACGAATCATCGTAGGTCGGGTGGGCCTCGAGTTATGGTTTGCTCTTTCTTTATGTACTTTTAATTGCATCGCAAAAATCATATTTATTTTGATTACAATATATTGCACTGTTCTATGTATTTCCACGAGCGGGCGTCCCGTGATGGTTCTCGCAGGGGTAGATGCGAGCTTTTGCCTTTGGTCTTGCATGTTGAATTACAAAACTAAATAATTGGCTTTTAATAAAAACATAATGAATAAGAACAATGTAATATACATTCTGGGATCTCTCATCGGAAGAATGAGAATCGTAGAGATTCGGTTTTGGGAGACCATGAGGATACAAAAACTCCGTGTGCTTTACTTTGACCCTTGAACCCGATATTGAGATTCTTTCTCCTTGCTACGGTTTTAGGGAGAGTCCGTCACTTTACCTAGGGGTGGTGTGTTCGACATAACTGTTGTTTTGGTATACTAAGAAGTGACACTTGTGGGCGTGAAGTGTCCCCGACATTAGATGTGGAGGTCTAATGTTTCGAAGGTGATTCGGTCGAGGGCTAAGTTTATAACCCAGTAATAAATTACAAATTGTGTTAAGTTACCCCGGGAACCTAACTTGACATCGGGAAAATTGTACTCGGGCAACGGTAATTAAAAAGAGGAACTTAAATTGTATCATTTAATAGGGCATGCATATGGAAATAAAAACTTTAATGAAAGACAATAAGGTGTTCATACATTGCACATAAATTATGCATAATCCTGCTATGCATTAGGACATGCATATTTTACTTGTTCCCTTAATTGTTACATGTTGTTGGATGTGTGATGGTTAATTTCTAATGCATGTTGATTGCCTTGCTTACTTAAATTGTAATTCCTGCTGTTGATTGATGTTCTTCCATGCTTAATAAAAGTTTCATGTTTCCTGAATGCTTAATTTGGATTACGTAATTGTCATAATTTGCATTCCTCTGAAAAATTGCATGAAATCGTATGTGTTCTTTATGCTCACTTATTTTCATTAGAGGGATCTGTACGCAGAATTCTTCAGATTTCTGACCCCCTCATCCAAAAACAATTGGGGTCGGCGATATGAACAAAAAAAAAAATCATTCTGGGTCTTCGACATGAATCCTTCTCCTCAAATCATTTTTATTCAATGCCATGTCCTCGGTGAGGTTCAAAGCATTTATATCCTTTCCTATCATCTCCATCCATGTCTTCCTAGGCCTATCCTGACCTCTTTTAACTAATATATTTTCCCATTTCTCCATCCTTCTAACTAGAGCATCATTAGGCCTTCGCCGAATATGTCCAAACCACCGTAAACGATTCTCTCTCATCTTATTTTCAATGGGTGCAACGCCTACCTTCTTACGTATCTCCTCGTTCTGAATCTTATCTTTTATTGTATTTCCACACATCCATCTAAGCATACGCATTTCAGCTACACTCATTTTTTGAATATGATGTCTCTTGGCAGCCAAACATTCTGTACCATATAGTAAAGCGGGTCTAATAGTCGTCCTATAAAACTTTTTCATTTCATCCACCCAACCTTTATCCTATGATTTACATCTTCATTATATTCTCCATACTGGTGAATGATAGATCCCAAATATTTGAAACAATCATGCACCAATATTTCTTGCTCACCAAGTTTCACTACACTCCCATCACTACTTTGTTGCTTACTAAACCGACATTCCATATATTCTGTCTTACTCAACTTAAAACCTCTTGCTTCCAATGTCAGTCTCCATAATTCTAACTTAGCATTAACTCCAACTCTAGACTCATAAATCAAAACAATATCATCAGCAAACAACATACACCACAACACATTTTCTTGAATTGATCTCGTAAGCTCATCCATCACTATATCAAATAGGAAAAGGCTTAAAGCAGATCCTCGATGTAACCCAACCGTTATAGGAAAATTGGTTGTCACCCCTCCATAAGTGCGGACATTGGTTACTACTCCTTCATACATATATTTAATTATACTAATGTACTTGAGAGAAACACCTTTTTTCTTCATTGTCCACCAGAGAACGTCCCTAGGTACTCTATCGTATGCCTTCTCCAAATCAATAAAAATCATATGCAAATCTTTGTTCCTCTCTCTATTTCTCTCAATAAGTTGTCTAATAAGATGTATAGCTTCCATAGTTGATATTCCAGGTATAAAACCAAATTGATTCTCCAATATCATGACAACCTAGACTCAATCACCCTCTCCCAAAGTTTCATAGTATGACTCATGAGTTTTATACCAGGATAGTTTGTGCAATCTTGTATATCACCCTTATTCTTATATAGAGGCACCTAACTACTCTTCCTCCACTCATTAGACATCTTATTTGTCCGCCAAATCTTGTTAAAAAGATTTGTCAACCATTCTAAACCTTTCTCTCTCAAGCATTTCCAAGCCTCGATAGGTATATCATCTGGGCCAACTACCCTTCTTGATTTCATTTTCTTTAAAGCCTCTGCAATTTATTTCTTTTGAATCTTGCACATGAAGTCACGATTCATCTCATGAAAAGGAATGGAGAAGTCTCCAAGATCTTGAGCATGACTTCCATTAAATAGCTTATCAAAATAATCTTTCCATCTCTCCTTAATCTCCTCCTCTTTGACTAAAACCCTTTGCGTTTCATCTTTGATACATCTAACCATACCCAGATTCCTCGATTTCTTATTTCTCATCTTTACAATCCTATAAATATCCTTCTCGCCCTCTTTGGTATCCAACTTATCATAAACCTCCTTATATACCTTATCCCTCGCTTTTCGAACTACTTTTTTAGCTTCCTTCTTTGCTATCATATACTTCTCCAAATTCTCATTATCACGACTCTTACTTAGATTTCTATAACACTCTCTTTTAACCTTAACAACTAATTTGACATCCTCGTTCGACCATGATGTATCCTTACCTAGCGGTGCACCGCCTTTAGACTCACCCAATACCTCCTTAGCCACCTTTCTCATGCCACCCGCTATCTTATTCCACATTGATTCTGAATCCTTCTCGAGACACCAATCAGCTTCCTTAACTACCTGCTCTACAAACATTCCTTGTTTAGCTCCTTTCAGTGCCCACCACTTAATTCTATGATCTATCCTATGTCTATCTCTTTTGCGACATTGTCTAATTCTAAGATCTAAAATTAAGACTCTATGTTGTGTAGCTATACTTTCTCCCGGTATAACCTTACAATTGATGCAACAACCCCTATCTCTCTTTCTAAGTAGGAAAAGATCTATCTGACTCGTATTAACCCCACTTTTAAATGTTACTAGGTGAGACTCCCTCTTCCTAAACCAAGTGTTTGCTAAGATCATATCATAGGACAAACCAAAATTTAAAATCCTTTCTCCACTTTCATTTTTTTCTCCTTTACCATAGCCTCCATGGATACTCTCAAATCCATCCCTACTAATGCCTACATGTCCATTAAGGTCACCGCCGATGAAAAACTTTTCTCCATAAGATATCCCTTGTACTACTCCATCTAAATCTTCTCAAAATTGACGCTTAATGGAATCATTGAAACCTACTTGAAGTGTATAAACACTAATAATATTAATAATATCCGTACCTAATACTAATTTAATAAGTAAAATCCTATCACCCTTCCTACGGACCTCAAATACATTATCTATAAACTCACGACTCGTAACAATCCCTACTCCATTCTTATTCCTATTTATTCCTGTATACCAAATCTTATATCCCCAAGGTTCTATCACTTTTGCTTTCTCACATACCCATTTGGTCTCTTGTAGACATAAAATATCAATCTTTCTCCTACACATAACATCTACTAACTCTACAAACTTACCAGTTAAAGATCCTATGTTCCAAGTGTTTAACCTAATTTTATGGTCTTGGACTAACTTCTTTACCTCCACCCATCCAACAAAGTGAGGGGACCCTTGCCTATTTGACACCACACCCGGGCGCCGATGTGATGCGTCGCTTCTGGGCGACGACCTAGCAACCCTTGCCCATTTATCACTGCCTCCGAGCCTATAGAGTACAGCGTGTCGCTCAGTAGGGAACGCCCCAACGAAATTCTCATATTGGTTCATATTCATAGGGTATGACTAAGTTTTTATGCTGGCGGTCACTGGCCTACCGCAACCCTCCTCCTTTATCCGGGCTTGGGACCGGCAGTGTATAACTAAACAGTTATACACTATGTCACAGGGATTTGGCTAGCAGGGTGCCGCACCCGCGTTGACGCGACTCGACGCGGGTGCGGTCAACCCGATCCTGGGTGTGTTGACCGCACCCAGGATCATTTAGGTCCTTTTTTTTAATTTTTTTTTTTAAATTTGCCCTATGAAATGGGCTGCGAATTTTTTTTTTAAATTCTGCTGACAGCAGCTGTCTGTCAGGGCTGACAGCTGCTGTCTGTCAGGGCTGCGAATTTTGTTTTAAAAAAAATTCTGCTGACAGCAATTGGCTGTCAGCTGCTGTCTGTCAGTTGCTGACAGCAACTGTCTGTCAGTTGCTGACAACAACTGTCTGTCAGCTGCTGACAGCAGCTGTCAGCAAAAAAACCTGGGGGGAAACAACGACCCCCTATATATATATATATATATATATATATATATATATATATATATATTTACATTTTTGCCCCTGCCGCACCTCCGCACCCGGGTTTTTTGGAAGTGCCGAATCCCCGCACCCGCACCCGCACCCGCACCCATGTGACAGGTTATACACAGGTGGAGTTTTTCGCTTGATTTTAAAGGTTAAAAATAAAAGTTATTATCATATCTTGTTTGGCTCGTTTAGGTCTTGTCAATGAGACTTGGGCCGAACCCAAATTCAATTGACGCCACTTAATATCGAGTATTTATCATTTTTTTTACAACACTTAGCCAAAATTTTAAAAAGCCAGAATTTAAATAAGTGTAAAAACACACGATATTACATTGATAATGCTTTAGTGAGCCACTTATGGGCAAGAGAACACTTGAGAATATGACCTCTCATGGGTCAACACATGAAAACACAAGAATAAGCCACTTGAAGGCTGAGAACACACAAAAAATAAGGAATGTTATTAAGCAACAACCCTTTTTAGATACATAAAATAAGAGAGGGAGCAGACCCCTTTATATACACGAGAAGGCTCATAGAGAGCCGTTGGGACCTACCCAACGGCTCCTTGCCTAATTCCTAAAAACCCCATCTTGGTTGGGAATAATTACAATAAAAAGAAATAATAAAAAATAAAAATAAAAAATATAAAAATACACTTATTTTGAATGTAAGGTGAAAAGACAAAAATACCCCTGACCTCTCTCTCTCTCTCTATATATATATATATATTAACATACATTAACAGACACCTGCCTCCACTTGAATATATTCCAAAATAAAAGCAATCAAATACTGTGTATGTTGTGAGTCCCAAGTTTGATGATTGGCTGGCGTAGGATCAATGTCAAATTTGGCTGGATAAACTTGGCCGTATCTGAAAGGATTTTCACAGAGGTAATTGGTATTTCTTCTGCTAATAAACTGTAGAAATAATTGCAATTGTATGCCGTGGTGTCACAACCCAATGTGATTCCTCTGAGGGACTAATTGGTTAGATACAAAAAGGAAGTACCTAGTTCAACTAGAGTTGATATGTGATCAATTGGCATAAATGCAGCAACCAGTATAAGATTCAAATAAGGTCTAATATGCGCTACAAGGCCTAGAGAAGGATTTCACAGTTTTGCGATGAGTTTGACGACCAAACCAAAATGCCCTACGATCACGGAGTTGAGGCCAATGTTGTCTGTAACGCCCCAAAATCGTGGACTTGAAACCTTTTATGAAAAAGGTTGGAAGCTTTGAAATCAATCATTTATCAGAGTTTAAAACAGAAGTTCAGCGGAAGATCAGGTTCAAAACAACAAGTCCCTAGACTTTGGGCACATTACAACCAAAAAGCAGATTCCCCCTTACAAACCGATTTGCAGTTCAAATATATATTTTATTGAAATTAAAGAAGAACCACATTTTGGTAATACAGTTTTAGAAATGCAGAGTTATAATCGAAAGAGATACTTTCAAAGAAACCTTGTACCATCTATCAAAAGAGTCCCCAGGAGCGCAACGTCAGGAAAGGGCATTTGCCTTGAATGCATCACATCATCATGCCATCGCAAACTGTCTCAACCTGTTCACCACCTGCCCATGGAAATGGGTCAGTCACACAACAGACTAGTAGGGGTGCAAAGGACAAGAAAGAGCAGAAGCTGCAATAAGTAAGATAAACGCTAGCCCAAGCAAAAACAAGCAAGACTAGCAGATCTAACCAAATGTGTTGTGGAGTAAGCAAAGCTCTAGTAAAGCAGACAACTACGTAAAAGAGCAGGAAGGATCAGAGTGCTTGAACAGACCACTATAGCAATCTCACAAATATAATAGGTGAAGAGTAACTAACTCTATCCACCAGCCAAGCAAAAGCAATTGCAAAAGACATGTATTCATAACAACATTCGAAATAAATACAAGTACCATTATATGGTTCAGCCTATCGGCCAGCAGCTACATTAACCGTGAGGCACAAGCTATTGCATCACAAGCAATTTGTAAGCTACACAGGATAAGCAATCAACTAGTATGAGAAGCTAGTTATCACCAAGCACAGAACTGCGTAAGCAGTTTAACCAACAAGGGTAACGCCTCGACAGGCGTACCTAGCTCAACGAGTAGCATACCTAACTACCGAGCTAACAAGCAAGCAAGCAATGCACGTCACAATATGCATATCTCAAGATCATGTGTATAAGTTATATCTTGTCTCATTACTGAGCAGGCCATTGTGGGTACGCACAAGGCAAAACGTAGAAACAGCCGAGATCGATTCGGGGGTCCATTATGCTATGTATTTTATTATACCCCGAATGACTGACTGAGTCCGCTTCCTAAGGGGACGGTCTGTGACCAAGAGAGTAAATCCCCAAAGGCAAACAAAGGCCCAATGGATGCGCATTCGTACTTCTGCAGAAGTGGCCCGAAGGATTTCCCCTAACCTCCGATGACTGGGGAAGGTCGGATCTTTGCCCGAGATTGCCATGTATGACTGTCCATCGGAGTTTTGTACCATCCATCCTCTCTCTTGATGAACCGTTCCGAATGAGCACGACAGAGGGTTTCTTAACCGCCGTCCCATTCTCATGCTCTGGTCTTTCAACCCAATCGAGCATCTTGCCTGTGAAGGCGCATGATTATTATTTAGGTGAGTTATACGCGCCATTGCGCGTTCGAGACAAGCACACAATTCACATCTTACTCACAGCAGTACGCATCGTAACTATTCACATATACAATCATGATAAAAAAAGGGGGTCAATCCTCAGTGAGGGTAGAAACATCACTCTTGTGATCTCAAACACATGCCATTGCATGTTCGAGGCAGACATAGGCCTCTCATCCTACTCATCGTAGTACGCAACGTACCTGTTCAAAAGTACAACCACGATAAAAGGGGTATGGATCTCTCGCAGGAAATCCCAAAGCTTCTACTTTATAGAAACCCGCAGTGAACTCATTCCAGTTCCAACTGATCGTGCTCGGGTCCTTTAGACAATTGCGAGCAACCCGCCTATTAGGCGAAAGCAACATAACAGGGTTAGCTTAATGTGTCAATACACGCTTAGAGGTTACTGTAGACCTCTCGTTCTGCTCTCGTAGCCCAAACATATCGTATGTGACTAAGGGTACAACTACAAGAGGAGGGACATGGATCCTTCGTAAAAGATCCAACAATACCTTCACGGAGGAAGGCACCACAATCATGGTTGAACCAGAAAGCCTAGAAACTAGGTCTCGCATCAAAGGTGAGGTAGCGCCGATCTAGCGATGGCGCAAGTACCTCGCCAGGATTCCCTCCCCTACTCGTGCATAGGCTTCTAAACCAGGCTATCTGAGTCAAATCGAATGGGTGAACTAAGGTTGTAACACACCTATCCCGAATGCACCGATTTGGGAGATCTGGCCGCTATCACTTTACAAGCTATACATTCCTGAAAATAGGATCGCACCTAGGACAATGTCTTTTGAGAACTGAAGTGCATAAGTGCGTGCCGTGGCTTGTAAGCCAAGTGAAACGATATACACTATACATTCGAAGTTGCACGCAGGGAGTGCAAGCTGACAAGAGGCAAATGCATGCACATACTAATACAAAGGCAAAACGAGGGACAAGACTCAGTGGGCGAAACCGTACCGCGAGGGTAGAACGCTAAAGCTCCACACGAGGTATGAGATCATACCTCGATCATCGTAACGCACAAGCAGGCAAACACGTAAGCAACTCGTGAGGTAAGAGATCCTATACTGACCACGCGAGTGTAAAGGACGACTCACGAGGCATGGGGTTACACCTCGATAGATCAATAAGCGCAAGTAAGAAAAGGAGCATGCGACAAAGATAGGATACATGCACGAACAAGGCATATGCACGAAGCGCAGCATCAAGGTAAAGACGAATACATACAAAAGGTAAGTGCAAGAGCAAGCACGATAGCACAGGAAAGTAAAATACGAAGGGTAAAGCAGAAGCAAAGCCATGGCGCATAAAGCGCAGGGCAACAAGTAAAAACAAGAAGTAAAGTACAAGAACGTAAAGAAGGACCAGGCATCCTGGAGAACAAGGCAAGCATAAGCAAGTAAATGCCAAGGCGCAAAGCGCGGGGCAGCAGGAAAGTAAAGTGCGAGAAAGTAGAGAGGACAAGGATCGCGAAACCGCGTCTTTGAGTTAAAAGACATGGAATGTAAAGACAGGAATGAAAAGCCTAAGCACATATAGCGCGGCGGCGACAGAAAGGAAAGTGCAAGAAAGTAAAGAGGACAAGGATCGCGAAACCGCGTCCTTGAAGGTAAAGACATACGTATATATATTATACGTATACATATATCATCCTCTTTTAATTATCTTTCTTATTTTAGCATTTATCAGTTCATTGTCCTTTCACGCAAGAATCCCCTACCTTAAGGGGTTGCGGGTCCTCGTACGCATGCAGCGTAGGCAAGCAAGAGCTCGAGCCACAGAGGGCGAGCTGGATCCACCGTTCAACCTGGAGATCTTAGAACGCTAGCATAAGCCGACATAGAAACAAGCAACAAGGCAGCAAGGCCTCCCTGCCTGCAGGAGGCAGATGCAGAAACTCTGCATCCTGCAGACAGGGGTGCCAGAGACAGGGGCCTCAACCCTGCTTGGCAACAGCAGCAGAGACAGGGAGCAGTAGCTCCCTGTCTGCCAGGCACAAAGAATGGCAGGGGAGGGAGCGGAGGCTCCCTGCCACACCTGCCACAACAAGGCGGGGGGGAAGCACCCCCTGTCAGAACACGAGACAGGGGCGCAGCCTCCTGCCGGCAGCAACAAGGCAAGGGGGCAGAGCCCCTTGCCAGAGAACCGCAGAGATGCAGGGGGCAAGCCCCTGCCCGAAAACAAGAAAGCAGGGGGGCTTCGCCCCCTGCTGACACACCGCAGGAGGCAGGGGGGCCTCGCCCCCTGCCGGCACAATGCAAGAGGCAGGGGGATAGAACCCCTGCCAAGGAACAACAAAGAGTGCAGGGGGGCTCCGCCCTCTGCAGGGGAAAAACTGAAGGCAGGGGGGCTAACCCCCTGCCGGCAAGCAACACAAAGGCAGGGGGGGGCCCTCCCCCTACCGAGAACCAACAAGGGAGCAGGGGGGCTCGCCCCCTGCCAGAAAACAAATGCAAGGGGGAACCTCGCTCGCCCCCTGCAGGCAAACAGCAAAAAGGGACAGGGGGAGAGGAACCCCCTGTCAACAAAACAAATGGCAGGGGGAAGCGGAGCCCCCTGCCAACCCAAACAAGCGAGAAGAGACGGGGGGTGACAGGGCTCGATCGGTCCCTGCCGACACACCCCGAAATCCCAAGGTGGTGGCAAGGACTCGGTCCCTGCCGACCCACCAGCAAAGAGGCAGGGGGGGGGGGGGTAACCCCCTGCCAAAAACAAGCGACAGGGGGCTCAGCCCCTCTGTCGAACCACACCAAACAGGAAGGAGCCACAGGGAGCGGAGCCCCCTGCCAAGAAGGGCCAACGACAGGGGGCTCAGCCCCCTGTCGACCAGAAACAAAGGGAGGCAGGGGGGTTTTAAACCCCCTGCCTAGCAGCACTGATGACAGGGGCTCAGCCCCCCCTGTCAATCCCACCTGCACAAAGGAAGAAAGGGGGAGGGTTTACCTCCGAAAACGATAGCAACAGGGGAGGAGCTGAGTGGAAAGGGGCGTCAGCACGGGCTCCAAGGGGAACTAGGAAGAGGAGGGGAGAAGGTCGCCTGAGCTCAAAAGGCCGTCGTCGGCTGAGGACACCGGCGACGGGGAGGTCGGCATCAAAAAGGGGAAATGCCGATGGCTGGGATCACCGGCGATGGGGAGGCAGCGAGGGATGCTAGCGTCGCCGGGAAGGCTGCCGGAACTCCGAGGGGAGGCGAAGAGGGGGTGGCCGTGCTTGCAGGATACCGGCGCTCGGGGTGTCGTCGGCGGCTCCCACGACACAGGGAACGAAAAAGGGGGGGTTCTGCCAGAGCTAAAAGGCTGTCGGTGGCCGGCACAGGGAGCAGAACAAGGGGGATGCTGAGGCTGCCGACTGTCGAAGGTCGCCGGCGCTCGAAGGCCACTGGGTCGCCGGTGCTCGGGGTCCCTGGAGCAGCTGCTAGCCAAGCAGGGAGGTCGGGAGGATCGTCGGTCGTCGGGGAGGCGGCCTGACGGGAACGCTCGCCGGCATCTCTGATCGTCGGCGGCAGCGTGAGGAGGGGGGAGATCGGAGCAGAGGAGAGAGAGAAGGGGCGAGGGTTTTGCCCCTCGCCCGAGACACCTGCGTCTTTTTAAAAGACGCAGGTTCTCGAGAGTTCGAGAACCCGGGGCTCGGGTCGGCTCGGGTTCGGACCGGATCCGGCCCCGACACAGGGGTCAGACCCTGACTCGTGTCCGACACGTGTCGGGCACGTGTCTGACACGAGTCGGACGCGATTTTTTGTTTTTTGTTTTTTTTTTTTCACGGGCTTTACATTGTCACAGTATGACTCTTTCCTGAACAAAAAGAGGGCGGATTTGGCATCTTCTAATAATACTCATGAAGTTTTTGTAATACCAATGACTATGGCCATGGTACACATGGAAGAGGAAGGAGTGCTGGTGGCCATTTTGACCAAGGTCCTTTTGGCAATAGCTACCATCATAATATATTGCTCTGATTATATTTTTTCTAAATCTTGGACACATGAAGGGCACTTTTGTCATAAACAACTTTTCCTCACCACCTTTCAGATGATCTTTTGGAATTTTGTCTGTATTGTGATTTGGTTTTGTTTAGTTGTAGGCAAGGTTCTCCCTGTCACTTCATTATTATAAAGAACTACAAATTGCACTTTGATTTCATATTTTCCTTACATTGACCTATTTTCCTTGCATAGGCTTGTGTAATTGAATTCAAAATGAAGAAAAGAAATGGTGTTTAAGAATTGTCTAGATATTGACAAAATCTTTAATTTTATATATTTGGTAATTTGTCTAGGTTGCCCATACTCTGATGGAAGCATTTGCTGAGATGATATTTGTCCATGGCTTTCTGCATGGAGATCCACACCCTGGCAATATCTTAGTTTCGCCAGAAGGCGGCAAAGATTTTTGTTTAGGTATGTGAACTAATGTTTGTTAGTTGTTACTAAATTGAGTTTGAGTATATTGCTGCATCTGCAATTGGTATGGGCATCTAAGGTTCGCTCTCCACATGTTTGTGCTATGTACTGTTACTGGATCTCTTGGTAATGTTTATCTCTCTCTATGGGTTGTGGAGCTGCAGTTCTTCTAGACCATGGCATCTACAGAGAGTTGGATGACAGTTTTAGGTTAGACTATTGTCGTCTGTGGAAAGCTCTGATTCTTCTGGATTCTCATGAAATCCTGCGTTTAGGTGAAAAACTTGGTGCTGGAAAATATGCCAAGTATTTTCCGGTTATCTTCACTGGGAGAACTATTAACAGGTATTTGTTGTTTTGATGTCTAAATAACTTTTTTAAGTTATTGTGAACTACTGCAGTTTTTTTTTTCTCTCAGCAAGAATTTTGTTTTAAACCCTTTTGTGGTATGATTGTTTTTCTTGTTGTTTATGATTTTTGTTCCCAGATATTGCTTTAATTTGGCAAGAAACTATAACATGCAGCCAAATTTATAAGGAAATAAGTCCTTGGCAAAATATTATTAGTTCTTCTGTTCACCTCTGTCTCAACATTTTATTTGGCCAGATGGAGCAACAAGTGACCAGACTTATAAGGAAATCAGTTTACTGGGCAATTCAGCCTGGAAAAATTCTGTTCATATGCCCATTAAGACTGCGTTGTTTGATTGGGACCAAAATGTGACAGGCCATTAGCTGGCCTCACAATGGAGCTGTTTCAGAATAGTTCTTCAAATGTATTAGTAAGTTTCATATCCTAGATTAGGTTGTTCAATCTCATCAATCTATAGTAAGTCATATGCAAGGTTTTAAAGGAGTGAGGCATACCGAGGCGTTTTTAAAAAATCTGAATGAGGCGTAAGCCTTGAGGCATAACAGGGCATAAGCCTCAAAATTTTCAAGGTATAAAGTTAAAAAGATTGATTAGAAAACATATTTCAACTATAAAATATACATAAATAATAATTATTGCAAATTAAGAGCATCATATAATACCAATACTATAAAGGAAGTTATTCTTTGTTCAGTAGAATGTTGATTTGAACTGAAGATCTTTAAAAAAGTTTAGCCTTTGTAATAATATCAGTCTTGAGTAAACAGAAAAAACAAAGGAGAGCAAAGCCTTCTTGTATTCTTCTGCAAAGCTTCTAAATCAAAATCACCTTTAATTAAATGAATTTTTTTTACTAAAATATATAACAAAAATGAAATAATTTAAAGGAACATTAATTACCTTTATTAGTTTTGTAAGGGTCTTCCTTTTCTATTTCTTTTCTCTTTTTTCCCACAAGAACCATGCTTTGATTTTTTTCCTTTAAATATCTTTTACCTTTATTATTTCTATTATTTGATACTTTACAATATAAATAGATGACATGGTTTTACTTTTCTGTACTCAATAGATGATGAGCTTTTGCTTTTTATAATTAATTATAAAAAAAGAAATGTACTAAGAAGTGTTTCTACAAAAAGCTGACTGCATGGAGGCCAACACCACTCATATAAGGCTTAAGCCTCATATAGAAGCCTAATTTTGGGAAAGAGGTGTGGGCCTCACTTTCCCTTGAAGAGGCCTAAGCCTCAAGGCTTATTGGGGCAAGATCCTTTAACGCCTCACAAAACACCCTTTAAAACAATGGTCATATGGAATCAGAGTGTCAAGCAGTTGTTTTTCTTTTTGGAGTATACAGGTGAGCAGCATGCATAAAGTGTGACTGCTGAAACATGTTCTTTTAGATCACATTCCATAAACTTGACAATTACAGTATATCATTGATGGACAGCTGCCAATTATTATTGGTTGGCTTAAATCAAGTGTAATTTCATGACTGCTGTGCTTCTTTTTTTTTCCTGTAAACACATATAATCATATAATTTGTACTGGACATAATCATGCATGAATGAGAGGCCATGCAAGTTGCGGATACAGTGATGGATACATGATCATCAATAGCTGCAGTGGCTTGGAGGCCAACACCCTTGTCATTAATTTTTTTTTCCTTTTTGTGGATGAAAGATTTTCATTAAAGGAAATGGTGAATTGCCACCCCAAAATATAAGTCCAATGTGACCTTGTGAAAATTGTACACCTTAAGTCACTGTTTTCCATGATTTGAACATCCAAGAAATGCTCTGATGCCAACTGCCAGAGCCAGGAAGCGACTGCTCAATGCTTGTCATGCTAGTCAAGCAAACCTAAGGACCTGCAAAAGAGGCTCATTTACATGAGCGATGTGAAAGTGGTACCTTTTACAAGTTAACAGCGCAAAGAGGCAGGGATGGATGTAAATGTTCTCTGCACTGGATGGTCCAATGGCCTAAAGTTTTCAAGATATTCTTGAACATGGATGTTATTATTTATGGGATTTTCATATGGTCTTGGACATGGATATCCACTAAAGATTATTGTGGAATATCCTTATTTTGAAATTCATGGAGGCTTTTGCAGCGACATGCTGGTCCAAAGTCAATCTAGAAAGTTCGGGAATAAAAACACATCCATTTTATGAGTTCTTGGATATCCTCAAGGTTGAGGCAAAAACTAGTGTTCATGCTTGTGATCATTGTTCCTAATATTGCCAAACATAGGAATCCTAGGTGGACAAACCATATTTATTTCCTAGGATATACAGCAATCTAAACAGACCCTTAGAGGCCTGTAGTATGATCTTGCACTGTGGAATTATTAGCCAATTTGTTCATTTCTGCAATTCAGTGTTCTCTACAAATATGTAGCTCTTTTTTTAACTCATTAGGTCCTGTAGAATTATGTGTCCTACTGTTACTAAAGGTCTTATCTGCCACTTTTGTGTTGTGGATGCTGCTGCTGCTTGTGGCTGGCAGATCTTATAGATGGGGTGCAGGACAGGTATTATCCACCCCAAATTATTGTCATTAGTGTTTGAAGTTTTAGATATGATGTGCTAGGGCTATTTATTTTTTCACTTATGGAATGTTACCCTGGCTTCAGGGTAGAGCTTCCTTGCTTTGAAACAGTCACATCATTACTGATTAGTGCTTTTTCCCTTTTTTCGATTTATAACTCGTAGAAACCACACCCGACACGAAGTCCTGGTCGTGCTGTCTCAGCCTGCCATATGTACGGTCATCATGCTGGCAGCGTAAAACTCCGAGGCTAGGACCCCTGCCACTGGGGCCTATGCTGGGCGTCGGCTTGCGCAGAGGGGAGACACCCATGGGAATAAAACCTTGACCACCCATCTAGTGGCCAAGGCCCCACTCCATTGCGCCAACCCCCCTTGGGGTTTAGTTCTTTTTCCTTGTTTTTCTTTACCTGATGCAAACATGAGAATGGGAATAAGTTCTCTTTTTTTTCTGGGCATTTGGCATCTCCAACTTTGTGTGTCAGGATGCCATGTACATTAGATCCACTGATGCTTATGTCTCCATTTTAGCAAGTCCTCTCTTGGAAGGAGCATGTCAGTTGAGGAGAAAAAGAACCTAAAGAGGGAACTGAGTGCTTTGAAGATGGGCGATCTTACTTCATTCATGGAATCCTTACCACGTGACTTTCTGACAATATTGCGGACGGAGTAGGTTCTCTTCAAGTGCTTTCCATAAACTGATCTTGGAAAATACTCTGCCTCATTTTATGAATTTTTATCTTCTTGGTTTTAGTGGATTGTTAAGGTCAATCATCAGCAAGTTGGGTGTGTCACAGCATGTCCGGCTGCTAGCTTATGCCAAATATTCTGTACTTGGTGTTGCAACTAAGCGTGATGAAGAAACTAGTAATTCTCTTAGCGATATAGAATTTTCCTGTGAGCAATAACATGTCTTCAGCCATCATGTATGGTGCATTTAACAGTAGAAGTATTAAAATAACTTTAATTTTATTTGAAATGCAGATCATGTTTGGAATATGATTCCCAGATTCAGAGCTAATATATACTATATTGGCCTGAGGATACTTATTGGTAAGCTGTGTGTTTAATTTTATTTGTGTAGCATAAATCATATAGCAAGCAGGCAAAGACCAGTATGGTAATCTATATGTTTTTCAGAGGCCTTGGAGCTGTATTCACAAATGAAAGATATTGGGAAATCCCTATTGAACAGGATGCGTAAATTGCTTTTCATGGTTGCTGAGATTCTTGGTGAAAGGTTTTCTCCCTTTAAGTTGCCAATCTCTTAGTGGAATATATTGGGTCTGAGATGCTCAAACGACAAGATTGATAAAAGAGAAGTATTTAAGCAGCTCAGTAGGGCGAGATGCATACTACTGTTAAACTGCGGTATCAGTGTTGCTAGGCATATGCCCAAGTATCAGATAAAGGAGTGCAGCGATTCTTCATGTGGAATAAAAAAAAATAGATTTATGTAATAATCTTGGCTGTTCCTTCATTGTACATGAATTTTTGGATATCATTCAATTCAAGATTGTATTCACGTGTCACCTGAATATAGTGCACCTGCTGGATATGTCCTTGAAAAAATGTAGGGATCAAAATGAATCAACTCCAAGGGGTAAGGGGGTTGTATTTCACTAAAATCAAATGGTAGTCTAGACTTGAGTGGTTTCCAAGTTGACAACCATGACACAATTTTGATCATCAAAGGTGACAAATTTGGAATTCATTAAACACTAACGATTTGTGACTGCAATGACTCAAACGATGATGTTAAGCCAACGCTTACAAGTAGTGTGCTTAAACACTTATCGCGGAAGTATAGATCTCCACAACACCTCTTGCTAGCAACTTGGACCTTGTGACTTGGTTTTTAAGGCAAATTTTGGTGTGAAATTGAATATTATATTGTTTTTTCAATAACTTTGGATTAAATTTTTGCAGAAAGAATGAACAAAGACTTGTGTATAATGATAAACAACGGGTATGGTTCATATGTCCTGTTACGGGCTGAGGGTAACTTTGTAATATCGTGTATTTTCACACTTAGTTATTTTGAGATTTTTTAAAAAATTTTGGCAAAGTATAGAAGAAAAATTGGTTGGTTCTTGATTTTATATCGATGCTTTTGAGTCTAGGCTTGGCTTAGGTCTCATCGAGAAGACCTAAACGAGTCACTTAAAATGTGAGAAAAAGTTTTATTTTTAACCTTTAAATTCAAGCGAAATTGGTGTTATTTTCAGACGAAATTTAAAAGTGAAATATGACTTATATATTGTTGGTTGCGTCCCAAAATTCTGAGTGTAACGATATTTTACTTTTCTGAATTCGAGTTACGGTTGGCTTGAAAATCATATTTTTTCAAAAAAGGATCGCTTCGGGTCGATTTCAGATTCAGATCGGACGGGATCTAATACTTATGATTCAAATTAATATGGATATGGATTCTATCCAAGACCTATATTAATCTGGAATTGATCTAGTTTAGGACTCAATTGGATTTTTTGATATAAATTTGGATCTAGATCCAAAACTCATATCCAATGAAAATTCAACTTTAAATTTACTTTTTATATTTAAATTGAGGTTATTTAGAGTTAAAAAGACTCCCTGAGGGATAAGGTACCCTATGAAAGTTTTTAGATATTTAATTATTAATAAATAATAATAATAATAATAATTAATAACTAATTATTTAATTTTAATTAATTTCAAATTTTACTTTTTGTTAATTAGTTGGGACTCCTTAGGAGAGTCCTTAAATAGGTTTAAGAAAGGTAAGGAAGGTTTGAAAAGGTTTAATTTATTTAGGAAAGAATGAAAAGTCAAAGAAAGAATTTTAAAATTTTTGGAAAGTGAGAGAATGAGAGTTCCAAATTGGGGGAGCTCTCTCTCTCTCTCCGGCCTATCTAGGGGGGGGGGTCACCCCCCTTGTGGCCTATAAAAAGATCAAAAAAAAAGAAAGAGAGAAAGAGAAGGAAAAGAGAGAAAGAGAAGGGAAGGAGGAAGAAGAAAAAGAACATAGTGGGAGCTCTCTTTGCTTTTAGTCGAATGATTTTTTTATTTTCTTTCAATCTACGATTAATGTATGAGTCTTTCTCTTATTTCGAATGAGAAAAAGAACATGGATTTGTATTTCATGCAAGATTTTAGTGAAAACCCATGAAAAAAGAGTAAACCTGGATATTTACTCTAAGATTCATGGATGAAATTAGTGTAATTTTCTTTTTTCAAAAATTATTTTAGAATACAAGAATATATATATATTTGATGAGCCACCGATCTAGTGTGCTATTGCTTTAAAACAATTTTTGTGTAAGTTTATTTTCATGATTAAAACAAAAATCATGTATTTGATTTATATTAGAAACAATGTATTGTTCAGTCTGCTCTTTTGCAAAATCAGTATAAGTAGGTTCTTGAAGGTGGATCTGCTAATGTATGACTGTATGCATATTTGAGCATAAAGCCTAAAGTTACATGATTATCGGCCAAGTGAAACTGTTATGTATGCATATTCGAAATAGAACAGATTTATTTCCTGCACCTTGAAAGTTTTTGCTCATAACTTTGCATTGTTACTAGGTTGATTGGCAGCCTAACAGAGTCAAACCCGGCTGGCCTTGGCAAACTTGAACAGGTTCGGCCTGAGCAAGGTGGTTGCAGGGTTTTAAAAACCCCAGTCGACTGACAGTCGGTTGGGTATCTATTTATATACCTTGGGCCGATTGGCCTATCAGGCCTTGGCCTCTCGTGTTAGCCTAACCATTTGTTGGTTGGGCATGATGTTATATATATATATATATATATATATATATATATATATATTGCATTGTGTGTGCTGCAGCTGGGTAGCCTGGCAGCTCAGCCGAGTGGTTGGACTGGGCAGGCTTTGGCCCTATCAGGTCCAGTCCAACCACTCAGCTGGACTGGTGCAAGCTTGCCAGACCTTTGCCAGGCTCAGTTTGTATGATTTCAAAAATAAAATAAAAAGGGATTTATTTCACTGATAGGTGTTGCCGACCCAGCTGAACCAGGTTCGGCTGGGCGACAACATGGCTTGTCAAGCCCCAACCGAACCAGGTTCGGCTGGGCCTGTCAGGCCCAACCGACCGGGTTCAGTTGGCCAAAAAAAAAAGAAAGAAGAGATACATATGTATTGTCATGTGTTTGAAATTACATCTTTTAAACATAATGTTCAAGTTACATGTACGAAATACATTCAGATTTTGTATGTCACCGTATGCTTAGTTTATGCATAAGTGAGGGTCAAATCAATATATGTAAATTTTTAGTTATGTTTATAAATTTTCAGATTTGTTGCTTGTATTAGACTCGGCCTTATGCATGCAAAAAAATGATATTTTTCATATGCTTAGACTTGATATATTATGCTGAATCAAAGTATTATTGCAAGGTTTTTTTCTTGTGTATGTGCATACATTAAATTGATGTATTTTGGTATGTGCACCATTGCATGAGTATCCATTTGTTTACTTTGAGAAAGTTTATGAATAAAAGCATGTAAAGGGGCATAACATGCATATGAATATTGTTGTTCATGCACATCTCTAAATTAGCATGTAATCTTTAAATTAGCATGTATGATTGTGCGTTGAAAAACATGTGAAAAGAATACATAAATGACATGTTCTTTATGATTTTTGTATTTGAATGCATCGATGATCAAAGGTAGATCATCGTAGGTTGTGTGAGCCTTGAGTATGTGTTGCTCATTGTTTAGTTATTTATGCATGGCAAAAATCAAACCTGATATTATTGTTTTAATTGCATTGTTTCATGTTATCACGGGTTGTAGTCTCGTGATGAGCTTCACATGTTGATTTGCGAACCTATGTTATTAATTTTGCATATTGATTTGTAAAATAAAGAAATATAATTAATAACAAGATAAAAGAAGAGAACAATGTAATCTACACTTTCTCGATGTCCGTTTTTTAGTATAAAAATCCTGGACTTTGTGGTTTTGAGGAACCGTGATGATACTAAAACTCTGTACGTTATTGTGCCCTTAAACCCGATATTGAGGTTCACCTCTCAACCACGGTTTTAGAGAAATTTTGCCACTTTGCTTGGGGTTAGTATATAAATACAACTGTGGTTTTGGTATACCAAGAAAGTGACATTATGGTTGTTGATTTTCATAGTGTCTCGGCATTAGATGTTGATTTCTAATGTTCGGACGAATGATATTGATTCCTGATATCGGTCGAGGGTTGAGTGTGAAACTCAATAATAAAATACAAGTTGAGTGTTAAGCTATAACTGGGGACCTAACTTGACCTTGAAAATTGTTTATCCGTTTTGAGTATTTGCGGGCAACGGTAATAAAAAGAGAAACTAAAGTTTGTGTGCATTTAATAGGGATATGCATATAGAAATTTTTTTTGATAAAAGATAATAATTTATTCATGCATGTGCACTGAAATCATGTATATTCCTGCTATGTATTAGATCATGCATATTTACTTATTTCTTTGTGATGTATTGGTGATTGCATGATATTTACTCTCTATTGCATGATAAATATCTCTATTGCTTACTTGATGTTCTCTATTGATAATAATTATTATTTTTTACTTAGTAATTGTTTATTATTGCTTGAATGATTATTTGGATTATGAATTTGTCATAATTGCATTCCTCTAAAATATTGCATAAATCTTATTTATGTTTTTTTTACTTATTTGTTTCATTAGAGGGACCTCTACGCAACATCTTTGATTCAGACACCCCTACTTTTATGTTTTTTTACAGTCTCTAAAGCTTAGTGAGAAAAACTGCTTATGCGAGAAGCTACGAGGGCTACACGACTACTTAGCATACTCTTTCTGGGATAGCGTGACTTCACACTTTTGCTTTATTTATATTCTTTTGCATATGTTTTCAGACTATATGAATTCAATTAATAAAGTTGGTTTGTTTTGAGTGATGGTAATATAAGAGCCTTTGTAGTTGTGGATGTATTATAATTGTAAAGGCCTCGTGTCTCTAAGAATGTTTTTGCAATTGTTAAAAAAAATTTGTCACTTTTTAACGGGTACGAGTTGGGGTCGTTACAAACTTGATAGAGTAGCATAAAATAATGAAATTTTCAAATAACCACAAACCTTTTGGTCTGATTCATGCGCATAACAAAAGTTTACAAGTTTTCAACTTTCCATCAAAGTTTTTGCCTGGGTTAAGCAAATGATACTTAGGTTAATTACCTCCATAGCTTCTGTTAATTATCCATTAGAATGACCCTTTTACCCAAACACCTTCCAAATGTAGCTCTCTCTCTCTCTCTCTCTCTCTCTCTCTCTCTCTCTCTCTCTCTCTCTCTCTCTCCTTGCTTGGTAGTGAAATAGGTTGGGGTGGGTTAGGTGAGGCCTGACATTTTGCCCAAGTTGGCCCCCTGAAGTGGACAGCCAGACAAATATTTCAATATCATATTCGCGTAAAAATGAAAATCGGATTACCAAATTGTAAATAGGTGTGGTCGGAGGGCCAACAAATCACAAAATCAATCGTACCGTTCCTCGTGCATTCTTTCTTTCAAGGATGTGCAAAGGAATCAATGCCTAGTGACCTTCCATGGGACTCCAATCTCTAGAAAAAGCCAAATACTATATGAAACATGCATGATTTACCTTTTTTTTTGGAAAATAAGTCCTATATGACAAAAATGACATCTTTTTCAAAATGCCCTACAATTTTCAAAATCTTTTTCATGTTCAAAATCATAAATAGCAACTTTGTTAAGACCTTTTAACCCTTTGCATATGTGAAACTTATGAAGTTCATGTGATATATGATATGTGTTTATTTGTGGACATCACAAAGTTTGCATAATCGTATTTGTGAATATCCTATTAAGCCCAAACCTCAAAATTTTGCAAATACCTGACTAAGTTCGTATATATGATACGAAGTTTGCATAATCATATTTGTTAACAAATTGTTAAACTTAAACTTCGAAACTTTACAAATACCTGACTAAGTTTGCATATATAATGCAAAATTCGCATAAAAAAATATGTGAACATCTTGTTAAACTCAAACCCCAAAACTTCATAAATACCTGACTAAATTTGCATATATAATATGAAATTCACATAAAATTTTTTGTGAACTTCCTGTTAAACTAAAGTTCATAACCTTGCAAATATTCTACTTAATCTGCAAATACTTTATAAAGCTCACATAAAAATATATGCGATGTTAAATTGAACTACGTAACATCGCAAATATTGGACTAAAGTCACATATATATAGTTATCAACGCTTATACCTTATGAAGGTCACACTCCTAAACGATTAAGTCTGCACCTCAAGGCTATTTTCACATAAACGAGGGTTTTTTGTGGACCCCAACAAGTGTTCCCCAACCTGCTTCCCATCAACGACTTTTTTAGCAACTATTTTTGACAATTCATCAGTGGCATTGTATCCTCGAGTATTCCATCGATGGTGATTATTTTCAGTAAGCACATCTTTAACGGCTGAACCATTTTTTTTAAACAATGATTTTTTCATTTGTTTCAATGATTCATATGGCTCTATTCTCCAGTTTGGTTGTTTATATGTTGCGTATCTTGTATGTTAAACATGGTATGTTGAGAACATTGTTTGACTTTTGTTGTTTTCTTAATTATTCAAGTTTTTGCATTATCAATAGGCTATTCTGTTTGTTTTTTGTAATATGTTTTAATAGCATGTATCTTATGTCTCTATTGCCCGCATGTTTACCTATATTATTTGTTTTGTTATTGTAGGAAGTTTGAATTTGTTTAAAACAATATAACCGCTGAGAAGATTGTGTCGGAGGGCTCCACATCCAGATTATCTTCTAGTATTGGATCACAGCAGAAAAAGCCAAAGAATAAAAATTAGGAATTCAGTCATCCTATGTACTATGAAGTACATAGTAAGCTTGACACATGGATAAAGAAGGAGCCACATCCAATACGAAGAATCTGGGTGTTCGATATTTTTTATAAAAAATATACTCACTGTAAACCCTAAAATTTGTGCTCAAACAATCAGTAGCAAACACCTTCAATGTTGGCCAAACAACAACTAACAATTTCGAAGTGGCTCATATCAAAGGCAAAATATGTAAAAAAAGTTGAAGGGTTTGTGGCCACAATCTTGTCTTCCCATCCCGAAAGCATTTAAGGAGGAGGAGGGTGACTCTTTGATAAACAAGAGTAATCCATTCTAATGTTATTGCATGCCTCAATGTTCAAATACATTGTAATATTCAATAGTTTTTGTGAATATTGTAATATATATATTTGAGAGATTTGCATGTTCGATATGGATCTTCGCTAATGGACTTCAAATATTTATGCAATTTATGGCTATTGTTATTATTTTACATAATTAATTATAAAATTTAGATTTTTCAAAATGGTATTTGAGTTTGGATGTCGATGAGGGATCCAAGAAAATCAACCCACAGGAAAACAAAGTTCAGAATATATGATTGAAGCATACTGGATCTTAAAATTTATTTAATTTGGATCCAGATTAACTAAACTCATATGATGGGATTTGGATCGAATTAGAGTAGAATTAATTTCAGTTGGATCTCGAGGGAGATCCAAACTGATCAACCCACTTGTTTTGGATTGTGAACTAGACCCAATTCAAAACCAAGAAATAAATAGGTAAATGAGATTACATATACATTTGAGACCCAAATGAATCCCATTAAACTAAATAAGATTTGGGTCCACTTAGAACCCAAATGGATATATATATATATATATATATATATATATATATATATATATATATATATATATATATATATATATATATATATATATATATATATACATACATATAAAAGAAAATAATAGATTTGATTTGGATGAGACCCAAATAGGTCTCACTAAATCCAACACATGACACCTCACTCACCCTCAACCCACGTAAGTTGGATCCAATTAGGATCCAACACATGACCCAATCCAAACACTGGACACACTTTAAGACCGGTCTCAAAAGGGAACAAAGCCAAATGGACTTGGGTTGGGCCCGGACCCAAAACCAAACCCTCAAATGAGTTAGGGGCTGGATCCAACCCATAAACGCACTATTTTAAACTAAATGGGTTGTAGCCAACTCCAAGGACCCTAAAAACCATTTTTGGGTTGGATCAAACCCATCTCGCTACCCGACCCCCACCACCATGGCCTGAACCACCGCCACTGTCGTGGCCTGAGCCACAACCATCACCGTGGCCTGAGCCACGGCCACCTGGGCGCCGGGTGCCCTTCACCAAGCCTGAGGGGACGGGCGTCCTTCCCCTTCCTCATTTCACGGATGGCGGGGGACACCTCCCTCGCCGCCCGTGTTGATGTACCCTCCTGCGCCTCACGTGGCGGGAGGGAGGCGGGGGTCACCTCCCCGGTCGTCTGCTCTCCCCTGTAAAAGGGCAGGAGGGAGAGGAGGCCTCTGCCACCACCTCCTACCCTCCCTTGCCTTCTCTCTCTTAGCTCTCATAGTCTCTCTCTCTCCGCTCTCACAGTCTCTCTCTGTCTGTTTTTCCGGTAGAGGGGCAGCGGAATCGCCGCCTGCTCTCCGCCCTCTCCCATTTTTCGCTGAAATAGCAGGTTGAGTCTTGTTGTTCCCTCTCTTGTTGGTGCTTTTCGCAGCAGCAGTAGTAGCGGCGCTGCCGCTACCACTCCTCCCCTTCTTTTCCAGCAACCCGAGGCTCGAGCCGTCGCCTCCTTTCGGCTTCTTTCGATCCCGTCGGCGACCACCAAGGGTCACCCCACCCTTTTCGGTTTTGTGTAGGTTTAGCCCCAGTCGAACCGAGCCTAGCTCAATCCCACCGAATTGAGCCTAGCTTAGCCCAGCTGAACCGAGCCCAGCCTACCGAACCACCGCGATTCAGTGTTTCTGCCGCCGACTCTGCCACTTTGCTGAAAACCGAGCCATCACCTTCGCCGTGACCTTTTCTGGCTCCTTGGGAACCTACAAGAATCCCGAGGTAAGATCCTTACGCTGTTCTTTAGATAATTATATAACATGTGAATATATTCAATTTTAGCGTGTACGTCAAAAATGTGTATATATATATATATATATATATATATATATAATGCATAAAATACACACTAATTGATTAAAGTTTGTAAAATTTAAAAGGGGTAAATAATTTTGAGCTTTTCTAATAATTACCATCTTTTCAAATAATGGCCAGCTTCTCTAATAATTATGAACTCTTTAAATAATTATAAGCTTTTTGAATAATTATGAGCTTCTCAAAAAATTACAAGCTTTTCAAATAATTACGAGCTTTTTGCATATTTACGAACTTTTTGAGTAATTATGAGCTTCTCAAAAAATTACAAGCTTTTCAAATAATTAGGAGCTTTTTGCATATTTATGAACTTTTTGAGTAATTATGAGCTTTTGCATAATTACTCGAGGAGACTATAATCAAGATAAACAAAGACCTTATTTACACTGTCTTGAAACAAAAATATGCCCTAATAAATTCACGGTTATATTCTGAATAAAGTTGCAGTTACTTCACA
Source organism: Nuphar pumila (assembly GCF_984573655.1). Lineage (NCBI taxonomy): Eukaryota > Viridiplantae > Streptophyta > Magnoliopsida > Nymphaeales > Nymphaeaceae > Nuphar > Nuphar pumila. The sequence continues at coordinate 21,351,020 of NC_143262.1, read as the reverse complement.
ATTGTAAAGTTTGAAATATGTCATACTGTTTCTTATTAGACTATTTCATGCCTTAGAACTATATTAAAATTATATCATGCCTTAATTAATTGTAACATCTTACGTGAAAATATATGTTTTAATATTATGTAATTACCTGAAATTGGTATATACCTACTAGGCTTTCACGAGTCTGACCTTTTAAAGGGCTTTCAGGTGATTAATGTATTGCACAATGGATGACGAAACGCAAGAACGATGTCGAGAGCTATAACCTCTTAGGATTCACGGCTAAACTTAGGATTTTGTTTTGTTTGATCCTAAGTACTATTTTAATAGCAACTTCGTACTTTTCATCTATTTTACTGTATTTTGTGAATGACTACCTTTAGAAATATAAATTATTTTTGGTTTTTCATAAATGATTCATGAATGTTTCACTGATCTTACGTTGGTGACTCATACCTTTATCCAACTTCAAAGTCTTTCAACCCCTGCATGAAAAATATCATTTTTGATGTTTAAAGTTAAAAGGAAAAAAATTAATTTTTCGCTAAAATTTTGGGTTAAGATTTTTGCGGCATTACAGAATTGGTATCAGATCTCTGGTTCAAAACTTCTGATTCAAATCCCGACCTGCATCCAACATCACACTGTGAGTATTCCTATCTTAAAATATTTATATTTTTGTGATAACATAGGATGTTATGAAACTTGAAAATGCTAAGAATTCTTTTTAATAGATGTCGTACAAAGAAATAGTCGAGGCCTTGAATGCCCTGACTGAGGTCATGCAACAATAAGAGAAAGCAGTTCAAAACCTAAATCACTAGGTTCATCAATTGGTTCACAAAAATGCCAACAGAGAAGGGTTCGGTGACAGGCTAGAATGCCAGATATGCCATAAGATTCACCTCAATCAAATATGTATGTGGGATCTAGAAGAATGTCTCTATTGCAGAGAAATGAGTCATTCTACTTATGAATGCCAACCTAGGCAGGCCAAAAACAAAAGTCAACTAGCAGCAACAAATATTGTTGATGAGGCCTCACACAAAGGTAGCCTCCTAGATGCACCAATGCTAATAAAAATAATTTCTTCGGACTCGTCGTCAAGCACACCAGAAGACAAGGAGTCTATCTACACTTCGGCCTTACTCGTCTATGCTCCAGCTTCACCCTTCTACACCTCGAACTCGCCTTTCTACACCTCTAATTCGCCCTTTTATACCCCAACTTCGCCCTCCTACATTCTGTACGCAACGAGGCATACAAAAAATAGGAGCATGCCTTACTATATTGTATCATGTCTTGATGAATTGTGACATCTTATATGAAAATGTATATTTTAATATTATGTAATTACCTGAAATTTGTATATACCTACAAGGATTTCACGAGTCTGACCCTTTAAAGGGATTTCAGGTGATTGATGTGTTGCACAGTTGATGGCGAGATACAGGGACACCGTCCAGAGTCAGAACCTTTGAGGATCTAGGGTCAAACTTAAGATTTTGCTTTGTTTGATCCTAAGTACTTGTTTAATTGCAATTCTATAATTTCTTTCTATTTTACTGTATTTTGTGAATGACTACATTTAGAAATATAAATCATTTTGATTTTTCATAAATGCTTTGTGAATGGTTCTCTGATCTTACACTCCTGATTTATACCTGTAACCCACTCCAAAGTCTTTCAACCTTCGCATGAAAAATATTGTTTTTCGCTATTTAAAGTTAAAAAAAAAATCAATATTTCACTAAAATTTTGGTGTTAAGATTTTTGTGGCATTATATACATGAAGTTATGCGGTCACCTTCAATAGCAGATGGAGACTATGGATAATATAGGAAAAAGATCAATGTAAAAGGACAGATGTAGTACCTAACTAAGAGGAGGATGCAAATCCTAGGGCTGAGGTTAATGTGGACCCTCCTCAGGAAGTGGATGTGAGGGTCCTATGGCTGAATCAGATCCTCAAGGCGATGTTCAGGTTGGGTTGGAGAGTGAACTAGATGATCGTAAGGGAGGTCTGCATAAAATATAGGCGAATAATGACCAATATTTGTGAGGATGGGGAGGTCTACATAATATATAGGCAAAACAATGACCAATATTTGTGATGATGTGGAAGTTTGCAAAAAGAACTTATGAACAGTTGACCAATACACTTGTGAATTCATCCTAAATATGTGATTTTCTTCCTACAAAGAATTGTGAGTATCGAGAATTTCACACAAAAAAATATGAAGATCATAAAAATTTATAGCTTTATCTGCTCAATTCATATTCATTTTTCACCTATAGTTTTACCTACTCAATTCAAATTGACAACATTTACAATCATACAAATTCATGTAAAACATATAATTTCTAAAATATTTATCAGCTCAATTCGAATTCATTTTTAGTTTTACTTGCTCAATTCAAATTCATATAATTTATAAATTATAGAATATTTAAAGAATATCCAAATTTACTGTGTTTCAATATTGAATTCATACAAACTATGTTCCAAATTTATAGATCATATAAACTGTGTTCTAACATTGAATGTATACAAACTGTCTTGCAAACTTACAGATCATTGAATTTATACAATTTTAAAATTACAAATTTACATTGACTATTCAAACTAAAATCCCCAGAATTATCAGCAACTCAACTATCGAGACCTCATCAGCTGACATCTCTCGTCAACCTCCGCCTTTTCATTGGCCTTTATACCATTTGTGTTTTTGTTATGGTTCATTTTTGTTCTCTGCCTCCCCGTCAACCTTTTTTTTTTGACACCATCCAAAGCCTCCATTTTCATGTGTTTATATAATTTGATTATACGCCTCTTTTACTCTGTGTCATATTTTTAAAAAAATGTTATTAACAAACAACACATTTTCCTTTTATGTCTATTTCTCAAGACACCCAATGGTAATTGCCCAAGTTGACAGAAATTAAGATATGCACCATAAATCGAGTTTAAGGTCGTTGTGCATGTAGAAATTTAAGTTTTTTAAGTATGAAAGTTGTCCAACGGATACGTTGTCAGCTTCAAAGAATTGATACAACAACTCGTTGGTCTCCAAGCATTCAATAATCTCATCTCGTTGTCCTTTAGTTGCGAGTATTTGTTGTGAACAAAAAATGTTTACTAATTAGTTTTTATTAGTCGATAGAAAAATAATGAAAATCTTATTTTTCATACTCACAAAGAAATACGGGGTAAGGTAAAGGGTCCTTGGCAATTTTGTTTTTCTTTCTATGTCCTTGTTGTGGGCTATTTGGAGTAAATCTTGTTAGATGCTACATAGGCAAAATATGTAGTACATTCATGTTAGATTCAAATAAGTCTGCATACAAATGCAACAAAAGAACAACTGTACAAACGAATAAACCTAACACTTACGTCACTTGCCAATAAAGTTTTTTTGCTAAATTCATATTCTTTCAGATTTGTTGTATTCTGTTGCACAACTTTTTCTTTTTCAATAACATGTTCTCATCACCAATTGAAATTGTATATAAACAAATATACACACATGACTCAGGACATTGATTATACCTTAGGCACAATAATTGGTTTCTTGCTTAGGGTGGGGATGAAGGTTTAGTTTTTTTCTGCCACGTTTTCCTTTACGTTTATACATAGAAGACATACCTAACATATATATAGAAGACATAAAATATTGGAGTAATTCATTAAAAAATATTAGATAAATACAAAAAAGCTATTCATTAAACAATATTAAACAATCTTATATTTTGCAAAGCATATGTACATATCATTTATCTTTAGAAACTAGCATGTGTGAAAAGGCCATTCATATACACTTTATTACATTCCAACAACTATTCTAAAAACCAATTATCCCATATTAAATGCTTGTGCTCAGTGAACCCTAACCTCATTACACCAACATAAAAACAACAAATATTAACTAAAAGACAAGAAAACAAATAAAAATTATCTACAACGCAAACATATATATATATATATATATATATATATATATATATATATATATATATATATGAAAAAATACTAAACATAGTAAACCCTAAATGGTAAATTTGATAGTAAATATTAAATAAAACACAAAAACATAAAAAAAATGTTCACAGCAACAAACACAAATATGTATGGGGCTATTAAATGATCATATCTACAAAAAAAAAAGTTCAGAGTGAAATAAAATAGTATACATATATATGTTGTTTGTATGAAACTCACCTTTCGACCTAACTGGAAAAGTCGATAAAAATGATTATACCGCAAGCACCTTATCTTTGCCACAAGGAGAGAGAAACAATGTTGAAGCTTTTACATGAAAAATATGATTTTTTTCATACACATAGTTTATATAAGATTCAACAAGCATTCCAAGTTATGTAAGTTCGCATGCCAAATATTTGCGCAGATAGTGAAATCTTTGCAGATCTCTTTGTTTCTGAGAGAAGGTTCACACGGTATCTCGTAAATTTATATGGGACTTTAGTCCAATATTTGCAAAATTACGAGATTTACAATACGGTCAATTTTCGTTTGTTTTACCTATGTTGTAGTTGGTGCTATGATTGATATGGAAAAATGTTTAAATCCCACCGCTTTATTAATGACATACATATTTTGAGTTGAAAAATCATTGTGCAAGCTGAGTTAACTCAAAAACATGTTTATGTTAATAATTAGATCATGTTTGTAGGGTTGGATCAGAAAAAGTGAAAAATTCCACTTAGATAGTATGTGTAGGGATGGCAGTGGGGCGGGGTGGGGCGGGGCGGGGGACAAGGTCTCCACCCCCGCCCCGCCTCAAGATTTTATCCTCCATCCCCGCCTCCATCCCCGGCGGGGAATGGATTTTATCCTCCATCCCCGCCTTCATCCCAGTTTCATGTCCTCCATCTCCGATTCAAACGGGGATGAGGCGGGGCGGGGCGGGGATATTGCGGGGAAAAGTGGTCGGGGCGGGGATGAGGTGGGGATCGTGGCGGGGACGGGGCGGGGCGGGGCGGGGAAAAGTGCACGTCCATCCCCGCCTCCACCCCCGGACGGGGATGGATTTTAACCTTCGTCCCCGCCTCCATCCCCGTTTCATACCCTTCATCCCCGGTCCAAACGGGGCGGGGCCTGCTTTCCTCCGGTCCACTGCCATCCCTTGTTAACAGGTATGTTGATTTATTTGATCTTGATCGGATGGAGTGGTTGAACCGTAAAATTTAGGACCTTTTGTTCAAAAAGTCTATTGGATATCTGGTTCAAATCCGATTATTTTGGCATTCTTTTTTTTTCAAAGAGTGCAACAGGTCAGAGGCAGCTCTGACAGTATACCGTTAGAACTGCCTTCGATGTTGTTCATCCTTATGAACGGCAGCTAGAACACCATGAACGGATGGATAGGTTGTTTCTTAGATGGTGCCTATATAAATTTTTTCAGTCATTCAAAGTTATAGGTGAAGGGCATCTAGAAGGCAGAAATGAACGGTTGAAACAAAACAAAGGTGAGTTCCGGCTGTCATTCATCACATGGAAGAACAACATCAAAGGTAGCTCTGACGGTATACTTGAGAGGTTGAGCTACCTCTAACCTGATGTGCTCACTTTTTCAAATAATGAAAGAAACCACCTGTGTGGAGTAGTTGAGGAAGGATTTTCAGCCTCAGTTTCACCACTGTGTGAATGTAAAACCTTTGGACATCTGCTTCCCCTCTTGCCCCCAACCACCCACCCACCGATTGCAAATTCCACATTAGCTGGCTGATGTCTTCTTTTAAATCGTTGTAATTTTGAAAAGATTTTTAGAAGTAAAACATGTGAAAACCAGACATCAAATAATAAAAACCGGTTCTCACTAGTGGATGAGACCGGGTCGAACTCAGGGAACGGGAATATTTCGTATTCAAGCACACAATTCTAAACTATTCTTTATTGCCGAATTATTTGAAATATAAAAATGTTCAAGAATTGTAAAATCAACTAGCTATTACAACAAATGAATACCCTTCGCAGAGGGCGTAAAGTGCAATATTTACAAACCCAGAATCAAATTCCTAATTCTAAACTGAAAAGTAAAAAGAAGCTTCTACTCTTCGTACTTCGTGTCACATAATCACTTCCGCTCCACTCCTGTGCTATCCTGCACAATTCAAAGGAACACGAGCAGCACAAGAGAGAAATATAGAAACTAAACAGAATATACTAACTAAATACTAAAACAATGAAAGATATGTAAAAGAACATGAAATGATAATTTCATATGGAATTGATTACTACTTACTTAATCATATGCTAAACATGTAATATTATCACTTCCTAACTACTTAATCTAAGAACAAAACAATTAACAATGCTAACTATTATCAAATGTAAAGTATGTTATCTAATGTTAATGCTATACACGAATACTACTACTTCACACAGTAGATGCATCAAATTGTTGTTTATCAAATATTTGTTTATTAATCAAGAACAATCATGACTCAACCAAAGATTTAAACACAGGAGTTAATCAGGAATAGCTATTGATCAATTCAACAACATGTAAAGCTTTTGTTTAAAATTCAGCAATTCAAACAATTAGTAACTGTAAGACATGGCTCCTATTTGAATTTCTACTGGAAACAGTAAAAATCAATGCCATCAGAAACATTCACAAAATGAATTTCAATTGAAATTCCAAAGTGAGTTATGAAACAGAACCATTGATCTTTTGAAATCTGTCTTCTGGAATTTCACACAGTCACCAAAAACAATTTTATCAATCCTGTATTAATCAGAGTCAACTTTGATTAACTCTAAAAAATTATTTTCTGATTAATTTTTAGTAACTTTGATCAATTCAAAACATAAAAACCTTGATTAACCCAATCCTATTCACCGAAAATCAGGTACAACAATTTTGGAACTCTGATATCAGAACTTTTGATTTCACTCAGCTGATCAAATTCAGATGCCGGATAGATCAGGCTTGCCTGTAACAACTATACCAAAACTAGTGTTCACAAGCGATCCATTACCTGTAGCAAAGATGCTCTGTAGCAATGGTACCGAGACTAGTGTTCACAAGTGCCGGATTGATCAAGCGATACATTATCTGTAGCAAAGATGCTGAAACTTGTGCTCACGAGAGGTGGATTTCATTCAACCTCAGCCGCCGGAGTGATATCGCCGGAAAAACATTGAACATTAGTGAAGTTCAACAATTTCCTCTATTAATCACGATTAACAATAAGGAATCACGATTCCTCTGTAAATCGTGGCTAAAACTCACAAATTCATGATAGATTGTAGGAATATTTCACTGGCCTGAGATCAAGGGATTCCAGCAGCTATAAACCGAATCAATAGCACAACATTCACCGGAGATCAACTTAGAGTTTCTCCTGTTTTTTTTCCGATCAATTACCAGAATTTTTTTTTTCATCAAACAGATTATTATTCTGTAATCTCAACCAGAATAATCAACTGAAATTTCACACCGATTTTTGATGTTTGATCATAAATTGTGCTCGATTCTTAGTTGAAGAACAGTAGATCTTATTCAAAACACAAAACAGTACAACAATGATCGAGTATTTCTTTTTCTTATTTATTTTATTTTTTTCATTTTTCACTAACAGAAACATATCCTAACTTCATTAATCGAACAGCAACAGAAGAAACATGTAGAAAAATAAGAAAAAAAAGAAGAAGAAGAAGAATTGGAAGAAGAAGAAGAATTGGAAGAAGAAGAAGAAGAATTAGAAGACTTACCGTGAATCTTAGAAGGGTTAGGAAAGAATTGGCCTCCTCCTGTACACCATCTCCGGATTGAAGACACCTCCACCTGAAAAGAGAAGAGAAAAATAGGGAGAAAGAGAAGAAGAAGAGAAGAATGAGGTGGAGGGGAAGGGTTAGAAAAGAGGAAGAGGCGTACAGGAGAAAAAACGATTTTCATTTTCCATCTTTTGGGTTTTTAAAGATGTTCAAACCGGTTTGAACCGGTTTGTTTTATTTTTTTTTTCAAAAATAAAAAAAAATGGTTAAAGACTTTTTATTTACTAAAAACCTCAAAACTAACTAAACTACTCTAATCTAAAGAGTACTTCTAAAAAAATATTTACAATCAACCTCATTTCAATTTATTTTTAAAACTAACTATATTCTCAACTCTAATTTTTCTTTTTACTGAAAACTAAAACTAAAACTACTATGTTAATATCAAACATCAAAATATGTACTAAAATGCAAAATAAAGCTACTTTTTCAAGCATTTTCTAATTTTCAATCATTTTAGCTCATTTACTCGAAAACTAACATAAAATTGGGTTTTTGAAACATTATTTTATAAAATCATGCATATTTTAATGTTAATTAACCCTAAATTATATGCATGATCAAATACCCCCATGCTTATGTTTTGCTAGTCCTCAAGCAAACTAGAAAGATGCATGAAATGAAAACTATCACCTAACTCACTTTCGTAGGAATCACGGTTGCATTTAGCTCATGCAACAAGCCCTTTCAACCCCTGGGTTACCCCAGTGGACGAGTAAGGTCTCGTGAGGGTTTGCAGTGATGCTACCCACAAACATCTCTGTCATGTATGCAAAATATTACACATCCTCATAAGCAGTAGGTAATTAAAGATTTTGTTTTCACAAATATTTCATGTTACAAAAAAAATCAAGACATAATTAGAGTCTTTTATATACCACCACAGAAAAAGAATTTCTTTCACTTTTCTAAATATCACAATTATTTATGTTTTATTCTTAGAAAATCCAATAAAAACAAGTTATCATTTACTTATCCTCACTCATATGTTTTCTGCACAGGTTTTCTCAATCACACTTCTAAGCACTGAACTTTTCTTTCTTTTTCAGCTCTTTTCTCGATTTTTTTCATTTATTTTTTTTTCACGTTTTTTCTTTTTACGCACTTATTCTTCTCTTATAGCTTGCGTGTGGTCTGCTTTTATGCCTTGTGCAATGTCAATATCTTCTATACTTTTTCAACGCATACCAAAAGATATCAACTAAGACATAAAAGTGACTTCCTTCATTCACCCTTATAACATGAGAGTCAAACATTTCAACTTGTATCTGTTCTCAGTTACTTAGGATCACAAAGTTTTCCACTCTCCTTTTCGAAAATGGAATTAAAAGTTTCAACTTACATCTAAGTTCCATCTATTAAGGATTGTGGAATTATCCAAACAACCTAACGCATGCTTTTTCTCACTTTTTGAGCTCATTTTTACGCTTTTGTTCATTTGCTTAGTTTTTCAAAAATAGAACTGTGCATATTCATATTTATGATTCAAAATAAATTCTAACATGTATCTATCATCATTTCTTTGAAATTCGCATAAACAACCATAATTTTTAGATCTATGTCAGAAAAAAAATTTCGTGGGGCTTAAAAATCCTCTAAAAACATCAGATTTGAAATAACATTCATATAAGTTCAAACTCTTTCTTTAAAAATCTACTTTTCATGAGAGATGTGTAAACATGTGCAAGAACGTAAACAAAAATATCAAGATGTGCAAACTACACCCTCCCCCATGCTTGAATGACACTGTCCCAGTGGCACTCCCCCATGCTTGAATGAAACTAAGTGAATGCACATGAGAGAAATAAATGAGGGAAAAGAGTAGAATGACCTGACATGAATTAAAAATACACATTCTATGAATGTACTGAATGCAATGTATACATGACAAAACATAAAACTCATGAATGAAACAAAAAGAACATGAAAAACTCATGAAAAAGTAAAAACAAAATAAAATCTATAAATTCTAAGCAAATCTAAGAATATACAAGATATGGGTTGCCTCCCATAAAGTGCTAAGTTTCACGTCCCCAGCCAGACGGATCCCTGAAAAAAACCTTCATCGTCCATGAGATCAATGGACATGAAGTCAGACTCAACCGGGCTCTATGAAGAAAAGAGTGTCATCTGTGACACTACGCACTGTGTTTTCATCCCTTCTACCTCCAAATGTAGGATCATAACTCTCTCGACGTGAAGAACAAAGATTAGTCTCATCTGAGAGACTGGTCAAGAATCGAGAGTCTAGGACCGACCGAGTATCAATTAATGCAACTTCAGACAAGTGGTGAATATGATCAGGCTTAACTTGGTCAAGCACCTTCTGCATCTGTACCTCTTGCTTACTAAAAAATGGTGATCCTAAAGGCTGAGAAAATGGGGCTTTATATGATGAAAATGTATGCTGTGAGTAAGGCCCCTTCTGTTGAGGTCTCATGGAGATCGACTCGTCAGCAGAAATGATATGGGATTCATGAGTCGATTCCTGAGTGGAGTGACATGCCTTCCCATACTGAAGAGATGTAACATATTTGACTTGCTCATGATGTGAATCAGTGGGTTGCAAGTCAAATGACATGGAATCCTCTCCCTTTGAGACAACAGACTGACTATGAAGGTTCCTCTGGTTTTGCCTGATCAATGTCTGAGCTAACTGTCCCATTTGAGTCTCTAGCTGGGCTATTGACTGCGTATGGGAACAAAGAGTGGCCTTGATATCAGAAAAGGCTTCTAACATCTTCTCTTGAAATGATGAACTTGGAATGGGCTCCTGAGGATGGGGTTGACAATACTGAGGATGAACCTGTGGAAATATAGGATGCGAGTAACCTTGTGAAGGGTTACTGGGTCTATACTGTGTCTGGGAGGGCTGATGGGCTGGGGGAATAGACTGGTTTCGCCAACCTGGGTTATATGATGATGTAAACGAATCAGGCATGGGTCTAGCAAAACCTTGGGCAGCATTCACCTGCTCCTGAACGAATTCAGGATATAATGGCGCTGCCGGACAATCCGCAACACAGTGTGCAGGGCTAGCATATATCTCGCACACTCTTTCTATTGGATTTCTTAAGGAATTGGCTAGGAATTGATCTAACTTCCTAGTCAACTGGTCAACCTTGGTATGCAATTCTAACTCGGACCCAACTTCGGAAATCCCAACTTTCCTAGGACCACTAGACAGAGATGTAGTCCTATCGAGCCGTGAAGACAATGTATGATGCATCGTGTTTTCACTCAAGGTCTCGAATAGAGACCACGCCTCGTCCTCACTTTTGAGCATAAAAGTGCCCCCACAAGACGAATCAACCATTTGACGATGCTTTTCAGTAAGCCCGTCATAAAAATACTGCACCAACTGCCAACGAGGCACCTGGTGATGGGGACACTTGCGGAGAAGATCTTTCAATCTCTCCCAAGACTCGTGAAATTGTTCTCCCTCAATTTGAGAAAAACTGGCTATAGCTTTACGAAACTGATTCGTTTTACCAATTGGGAAATATTTTTTTAAAAATTCTTTTTGCATTCCTTCCCAAGTAGTAATACGAACCGTTTCAAGAGATTTTAACCAGTGCTTGGCTTTATCTTTGATAGAGAACGGAAACAAAGTTAACCTCATAGCGTCGTCTCCAAAATTATTGATTCGCACAGTCGAGCAAATCTCAAGGAATTCGTCGAGATGACGATATGGGTCTTCATTGCTAAGGCCATAAAACGAGGGTAACATTTGAATCACACTGGCCTTAATCTCAAAATGGCTCGCTCCTACATCAGGTCTCGTGATGCAGGAGGTGGGAGTATACGTATTTGGCATGAAGTACTCCCTCAAAGGACGGATCAATTGATGATCGTCAGCCATTGCGTACACCTTAGAGTAGACCGGTGTAGCACATGTCCTAACTTTGGGTTTTCTACCTAACTAACGCACTAAGCGGCCAAACCACGCAAACCACAAAGCGAGTGAACTAAAAATAACAAAAACTAAACAAACACCACGCAGTTACACATAAAAGAGATTATGCATAGAAATATAAAATCTATGTGTACGGTACCAATCGTACACAGTCACCTCTAAGGGAATCCTAATAGGTGGGTTGTGCAGAAAAGTAAGCTCTTCTCTAAGATATGCACATACGTGGTTTTAAACCTAAATGCAACACAAACACTAGGCAATAAAGTGAATACTAATATTACGCCGTTCCCCGGCAACGACGCCAAAAATTTGATGTCTTCTTTTAAATCGTTGTAATTTTGAAAAGATTTTTAGATGTAAAACATGTGAAGACCAGACATCAAATAATAAAAACCGGTTCTCACTAGTGGATGAGACCGGGTCGAACTCAGGGAACGGGAATATTTCGTATTCAAGCACACAATTCTAAACTATTCTTTATTGCCGAATTATTTGAAATGTAAAAATGTTCAAGAATTGTAAAATCAACTAGCTATTACAACAAATGAATACCCTTCGCAGAGGGCGTAAAGTGCAATATTTACAAACCCAGAATCAAATTCCTAATTCTAAACTGAAAAGTAAAAAGAAGCTTCTACTCTTCGTACTTTGTGTCACGTAATCACTTCCGCTCCACTCCTGTGCTATCCTGCACAATTCAAAGGAACACGAGCAGCACAAGAGAGAAATATAGAAACTAAACAGAATATACTAACTAAATACTAAAACAATGAAAGATATGTAAAAGAACATGAAATGATAATTTCATATGGAATTGATTACTACTTACTTAATCATATGCTAAACATGTAATATTATCACTTCCTAACTACTTAATCTAAGAACAAAACAATTAACAATGCTAACTATTATCAAATGTAAAGTATGTTATCTAATGTTAATGCTATACACGAATACTACTACTTCACACAGTAGATGCATCAAATTGCTGTTTATCAAATATTTGTTTATTAATCAAGAACAATCATGACTCAACCAAAGATTTAAACACAAGAGTTAATCAGGAATAGCTATTGATCAATTCAACAACATGTAAAGCTTTTGTTTAAAATTCAGCAATTCAAACAATTAGTAACTGTAAGACATGGCTCCTATTTGAATTTCTACTGGAAACAGTAAAAATCAATGCCATCAGAAACATTCACAAAATGAATTTCAATTGAAATTCCAAAGTGAGTTATGAAACAGAACCATTGATCTTTTGAAATCTGTCTTCTGGAATTTCACACAGTCACCAAAAACAATTTTATCAATCCTGTATTAATCAGAGTCAACTTTGATTAACTCTAAAAAATTATTTTCTGATTAATTTTTAGTAACTTTGATCAATTCAAAACATAAAAACCTTGATTAACCCAATCCTATTCACCGAAAATCAGGTACAACAATTTTGGAACTCTGATATCAGAACTTTTGATTTCACTCAGCTGATCAAATTCAGATGCCGGATAGATCAGGCTTGCCTGTAACAACTATACCGAAACTAGTGTTCACAAGCGATCCATTACCTGTAGCAAAGATGCTCTGTAGCAATGGTACCGAGACTAGTGTTCACAAGTGCCGGATTGATCAAGCGATACATTACCTGTAGCAAAGATGCTGAAACTTGTGCTCACGAGAGGTGGATTTCATTCAACCTCAGCCGCCGGAGTGATATCGCCGGAAAAACATTGAACATTAGTGAAGTTCAACAATTTCCTCTATTAATCACGATTAACAATAAGGAATCACGATTCCTCTGTAAATCGTGGCTAAAACTCACAAATTCATGATAGATTGTAGGAATATTTCACTGGCCTGAGATCAAGGGATTCCAGCAGCTATAAACCGAATCAATAGCACAGCATTCACCGGAGATCAACTTAGAGTTTCTCCTGTTTTTTTTTCTGATCAATTACCAGATTTTTTTTTTCATCAAACAGATTATTATTCTGTAATCTCAACCAGAATAATCAACTGAAATTTCACACCGATTTCTGATGTTTGATCATAAATTGTGCTTGATTCTTAGTTGAAGAACAATAGATCTTATTCAAAACACAAAACAGTACAGCAATGATCGAGTATTTCTTTTTCTTTTTATTTTTCTTATTTATTTTATTTTTTTCATTTTTCACTAACAGAAACATATCCTAACTTCATTAATCGAACAGCAACAGAAGAAACATGTAGAAAAATAAGAAAAAAAGAAGAAGAAGAAGAATTGGAAGAAGAAGAAGAATTGGAAAAAGAAGAAGAAGAATTAGAAGACTTACCGTGAATCTTAGAAGGGTTAGGAAAGAATTGGCCTCCTCCTGTACACCATCTCCGGATTGAAGACACCTCCACCTGAAAAGAGAAGAGAAAAATAGGGAGAAAGAGAAGAAGAAGAGAAGAATGAGGTGGAGGGGAAGGGTTAGAAAAGAGGAAGAGGCGTACAGGAGAAAAAACGATTTTCATTTTCCATCTTTTGGGTTTTTAAAGATGTTCAAACCGGTTTGAACCGGTTTGTTTTATTTTTTTTTTCAAAAATAAAAAAAAATGGTTAAAGACTTTTTATTTACTAAAAACCTCAAAACTAACTAAACTACTCTAATCTAAAGAGTACTTCTAAAAAAATATTTACAATCAACCTCATTTCAATTTATTTTTAAAACTAACTATATTCTCAACTCTAATTTTTCTTTTTATTTTTTTTTTTACTGAAAACTAAAACTAAAACTACTATGTTAATATCAAACATCAAAATATGTACTAAAATGCAAAATAAAGCTACTTTTTCAAGCATTTTCTAATTTTCAATCATTTTAGCTCATTTACTCGAAAACTAACATAAAATTGGGTTTTTGAAACATTATTTTATAAAATCATGCATATTTTAATGTTAATTAACCCTAAATTATATGCATGATCACTGGCCTCTGGTTTTCACCCTTTGTGAATGTAAAACCTGAGGACATCTCCTTACCCCTCTTGTAACAATTTCGGATAATCATCAAAGAAAGATTTGGTTTGACTGATTAACAGTCAAAATGGAGAGCACATCCTTTACGTACTCTCTGAGGCCGAGCACTTGGCAAAGCAGTAGGATCTGCTGGGTAGTGGCCAACGTGTCCTCAGGCACGGACCTCACCTCTCTCATGTGGCTGCCACGTGTTTTGTGTTGGGGACTACCTTCCTCCAGGTGGCTGCCATGTCCTGGTTTAGGGATTACCCTCTTACAAGTGGCTGCCACATGCCTCAAGACTGGGACCCACTCTCCCTCAGAACGTTGCCACGCTCCTGGGATCCGTGGCTTATTACTACTTGTTCTTGCCACGTCGAACGGGTCTCCGGACGAAGAAAAGAAACGAGAGAATGGCGATCACCACCGCCGTTCCCGTCCACAATTCCGATCAATATATCCCCTCCACCTTGCCTTTTCGATATGTCCGATCATCCCTGCCAAGGTATCTCTTTCCCTCTCTTTCTCTTATATATTAATTATATGGTGAAGATTAAGAAAATCTATAACATGTTCAAAAGGTCCTGAATTTTGATGCCAGAGAACTCGAATATAGGTAAACAGGCGAGAACATAGATTAAGACATAGGTTATTTAAAAAACACATTGTAAAAAATAAACAAAATAGCTTATTGGCAATACAAAAACTGGAATAGTTAAGAAAAAAATAAAAAATTAAAGAATGTTTTCAATATCCTGTTTATAATACAAGATAAACAACAAACTTATAAATCGTCAAAACAAATAAAAAAAATCATTGTTAAAAAAAATAACTGGTTCAACCGTTAAAGATGCGTTTATTGAAAAAAATGGTCGTCAATGTTTTTGAAATACTCAAAGATGAAGTACCACCAAAATAGTTGCCAAAAATAGTTACTGAAAAAGTTGTGTTGGGGACCTTAAAGAACCCTAAAAAATTATAAAAAAATAGCCTGTGATGCCAAAAATCTGTTTTTATATTCATTGTTTAGGAGTGTAAACTTTATGAGATATATGCGAAGTTCATGAGTTATATGTGGATTACGTATGATATTTGTGAGATTACGAGGTTAGTTTCACACATTTTTTATGAGACTTTGGTAATATATATACGAACTTTGTCAGGTATTTGCGAAGTTGGCACATTTTTTTATGCAAACTTGTTTTGTGGTTTGAGTTTAACCGGGTGTTCTCACATAATTTTATGCAAACTTGGTACAATCTTATTATCGAAAAATATGATCTCATTGGCGGTCGTAGGGAATGGCAGTGAAACTTTGTTTTGACATGATTGTTGGTGGTCTCAGAGTAGCCTTCCCTAACTTGTATGACGCAACAAAAGGCAAGTTCTTACGGGTAAGGGAGGTCAGGACGCAAGCACAAGGTACTTGGGACAATGTCTTGCGACGAAACCCATAGGATTTGGTTTTTCAATAGTGGTCGCTTATGGAACAATTATCGCACTTCTTGCTTGCGTAGAGGAAAGATGAACCAAGGTGGACAGTATCCAGTGATGGAGCATACGTAACCTCCTATCTCTACCTAGCTTTGGGTACCTCGACTGTGCAATAACTTCTCAAAAAAGCGTTATGGGGGAGGGGGGCTCCCTCTTAGAAGTTCAGTCTTGGGATGACAGATTTTACATGGAAAATCTAACACGAAAATCAGGCTCAAAAGGCGATGATTTTCTCTTTCAAGTCGTTGTGTTCTTTGCCAGCATGAGGAATTATTATCCCACTTGTTTGGAAATGTGATTTCATGAGATATATTCTGGACCAGGCATTGGGGGGGCTTCAGTATTAACTGGGATGCTGTCCCAAGGAACATTTTGATTGCAACCCACATGAATTGGAAAGGAAAACATTGAAAGTTCATCTGGCCGCTCATGACATGGAAGCTGATCTAGACTGAACGTAACCAGCGTGTTTTTAGGGGTATCTATACTGATTCAGCTGTCCTTCTAAACCTCCTAAGGTGAGAAATTATTGAGAGAGTTCGTCGGAAATGGCTGGGGAACACTTACTGGATTGAGGTATGGAAAGTGGTGGTCTTTTAGCTGGAGCTGCAGGGTCGACCTGCCCCTCAACACCTGGCCCTGTTTATTGTTCTCTCCCTTAATGATCTGCAAATTCTGTTTTGTTTTTCTGTAATTCCTGTAATCTCTGTTTGTTGTGAGGTGTGCCCTGCTCTGATTGGGGCCTCTTTGCAGCTCTCGTATAGTGGGTGTGATACCTCATCAAACCAACCTATACGTCCTGTGTGAACTAAATTGCCATATCAATATAATTATTATTCTAAAAAAAATATTTATATGACGTGTTCATGTGACATAGTGTATGATATTTATTAATGGTATTGACTTGCAGCTGAGATAAGAATTAATAATGCAATTGTAAAAACTTGATCAAACTACCTTAGTGGTGGACGTTTTGAAATTGATAGTTGGGATGAGAGTTTATGCGTTTGAGATGGAAAGTGAGGTCCTCTCTTCTTTGTATTTACACAAAAAAATAGAATTGATAGCTACCTCCTCCTAAAGGTGACAGCTGTCAAATATAGGACTTGGCAGCTGCCACTTTTTCAAATGCATAATCTCCATCTGACTATCAGTTTCAAAACGGGGTCCTCTCTCCTTTATATTTACACTAAAGAATGAAATTGATAAGTACCACCTCTTAGAGATGGTGATTTGGCAGCTGCTAGCTTGCCACTTTCAAATGCATAATCTCCATCTGACTGCCACTTTCCAAGGGTAGCCTTGAAATCTCTCTCTGGCTCTTTCTCCACTTCCTGTGACATTGAAGAATCGAACAAGTGGGTTGTCCCCAGTGCAGTGGGTGAAATCTTAGATTGATTCTTACTAAATTCGCCAACATAACACGATTTCCACTGTTAGAGAAGGCAAAAGCAACCACAATGTCCCCAAGGAATCCGAAGGTAACACTCAGTATAGAAAAAGAGTGCCCAAGCACCCAGAAAAAAAATCAATAATCTTCTTGCTCCAGATTTCTCTGTTTTTTAAGAAGAATAGATCATTAAAAAAAAACAAGTTTAAAACTTGGTTTGCTTTCCAGTCCAATTCTATTGTGATGTTTCATGTGATATCATTGGGGTACAATAAGGAATGAAAGAGTTGAAACATACGATAAGTTCAAAGAGGAATGAGGGTGGGGGACATATGAATCTTATTCAGGAACTTTGCTTGCATTGCAGGTGGGACACTCCCATTCATGTGGATGCAGATAATGGTGGATTCATTGCTCCATTTTTGTACCCTGAGCTGGAATGGGATTTTAGGCTGCCACTGGTGAGGAGCATCAATGTGAGCGGGCACAAGAATGGCCTGGTGTACCCTGGTGTGGACTGGGCGGTGTGGAGGAGCAAAGAAGATCTGCCTGAGGAGCTCATATTCCACATCAATTATCTGGGGGCTGACCAACCCACTTTCACCCTGAAATTCTCCCAGGGTACCATCACGCATCCTTGCTGTCTCTACCTCTTGTGACTGCTTGCTGGCCTTTTGTGTTGATCGAATTGGTGATTTTGTTAATGTAGGTTCGAGCCAGATCATTGGGCAGTACTACCAATTCATTCGGCTCGGATTTGAGTAAATTTTGAATTAAGATAATCAGCACATGGCGGCACAAGCTTAATCTAAACCGAAGCAGGTTATATGTTCTCTCCCCCCCCCCACCCCAACAGGGCATGTCATGCTTAGGGGTCCCAAAAAGCACCACGTATTTAAGCTTGTGCGTCTCGTATCCCCATGTTTGTCAGCATTAATTAGCATTGGAGTTTGATGCGATTGCAAAGACTTAAGTACCCTCTCTTCCATTGGTGTCAAAAAAAATAACGATTCTAGAAAAGGAGTGATTGTAAAGACTTAAGTGCCCCGAAGATGATTATTTAAGACTCAGTCTCTGCACTGCAGGGTTATCCGAGAAAGAAATCTCTCCTGAAGGAGGTCATGAACATCAACCTTCCCACACTATCTCTCCCTTCTCTTTCTGCTTTTGTGCACATCCAGCAGAAGATCCTACATTGCTTCATCAAGCACCGACTGACCTGCACATTGACTATTGTGGAGCCTGATTCAGAGTTTTTACCCTTACAGAAGAAGGGTTTGGGGGCTCCTCCCAGCATGGGTAGCATCATTCAACTAAATGAGTTGTTGATCCTGATTCAGAGTTTTTACCCTTACAGGAGAGGGGTCTGGGGGCTCCTCCCAGCGTAGGTAGCATCATTCAACTTGAAGAGTTGTGGAGCCTGATTCAGAGTTTTTACCCTTACAGAAGGGGGTCTGAGGGCTCCTCCCAGCGTGGGTAGCATCATTCAACTTGATGAGTTGTGAAGCTTGATTCAGAGTTTTTGCCCTTATAGGAGGAGGGTTTGGGGGCTCTTTCCAACGTGGATAACATCGTTCAACTTGATTCGTTGTGAAGCCTGATTCAAAGTTTTTGCCCTTACAGGATGGGGGTTTGGGGGCTCCTCCCAGCATGGGTAGCATCGTTCAACTTGATTCGTTGTGGAGCCTGATTTAGAGTTTTTGCCCTTACAGGAGGGGGGTCCAGGGGCTCCCCCCCCCCCCCGGCGCGGGTCCCGGGAGATATACGACCTGATTCGTTGTGTAGCATCGTTCAACTTGATTCGTTGGGTATGTGGGTAGCATCGTTCAACTTGATTCGTTGCACAACACCATTCTTGCTTGACATCCACATCTTGATTCTGGCATGCTCCTTGTTGGATTTCCCATTGATTTCTTCCAACCTTGCTTGGAACAAACATATGTCTTTCTCACCACGACACCCTGTGCATTGTTTGACCAAAAAAACCTTCTCACACTAAAGCCAACTTTTAAGGCATAATCATTGTAAAATTTATATGCAGCTTCCTCATTATTAAACTGCATTCCTTCTACCGGAACATAGTCAAGTGTACTTCCATGTACATTCTCAGTGCCTACACTTTTATAGTGTTGTGCAACTCAAATAACACAGAATAATAAGGGTCTGGTTTTTAGTTAAAATGGGGAATGAAATGACAATAGAAATCACTAAAAATTTACAAAAATAAACTAGACTCAATAACGAAGACACCACTTTTTACGGATTTGGAATATGACCTCCGGTTAGGGAGATATGGCCCTGACAAGTTGGTCCTAATTCGGGTAACGATTTACAGCGATTTGCTTACTGAATAACACTACAAATTGCTATAGTGATTTACAAAAGACACTACAAATCGCTATAGTGAGATCTAACAACACTATAAATCGCTGTGGGGCTCGTTGGAGACCCCAAAACACTATAAATCGCTATAGTGATTTGTGGAAGATACTACAAATCGTTCTTGAAAGACCGAATAATACTATAAATCATTGTGAGGCTCGTTGGAGACCCGAAAATATTACAAATTGTTGTAGGAAAGCTCGACAATACTACAAATCGTTGTTGGAAGGCCGAATAACACTATAAATTGTTGTGGGGCTCGTTGAAGACCCGAAAATACTATAAATCGTTGTAGGAAGGCCCGACAATACTACAAATCGTTGTTGAAAGACCGGACAACACTATAAATCGCTGTGGGGCTCGTTGGAGACCCGACAACACTAAAAATCACTGTAGGGGAGTCATTAAAAAAATCGTGAGAAAGAAACAGAAAAAGAAAAATAGAAAATCATGGAAAGGAGTGTTATGAAAACTCGAGCAAGAAACAACCGAAGGAAACATGAGCCCCATGATTAAACAAAATGCTTTATTGCTCTTTTTCGATAGTTAAAAGAGGGAAAGAAAATAAAAAAATTATACAAGATCCCAAAAAATTTTGGTTTGGGGGGCGCTGCCCCCCGCCCGCTGACCGCGCAGCAGGACCCGCACCGGGGGGGGAGAGCCCCCGGACCCCCCTCCTATAAGGGCAAAAACTCTATATCAAGCTCCACAATGAATCAAGTTGAACGATGCTACAGTCAGTGTGTTTGATGAAGCAATGTAGGATCATCTGTTGGATGTGCACAGAAGTAGAAAGAGAAGGGAGAGAGAGAGTGAGAGGGTTGATGTTCATGGCCTTCTCTAGGGGGAACTTTTTGTCTCCCTTGATTTCTTCTCTAGAGAGAGATAGAGGGTTTTACAGTGTTTTACGAAGAAGGAAGAAGAAGAAGCTGACAATGAAAAGTTCAAACTGACATTTTTGATGACTCAAGTTTGTTTCGTCGGATGACTATCGGATCGCCGGCTCACCATCGTTTCGCCGAATCACCATCGGATCGTCGGCTAAGGTTCGTTTCGCTGTGTAGACTTTGAAGAGTCAACATCATCCTCGACTTTCTTGATGAAGGACATGTTTGTCCTTTTTTTGAACCGTTTGTTTTTCTTTTTTGAATGAAGGACATTTTTGTCATTTTCTGAAACAGTTGTTTTATGGCAAGAATAGCAATAAAGGGTACTTAAGTCTTTGCAACTGAACCAGACTCTAATGTTGAGTGATGTCAACATACACGGGAATACGAGCCCCATGTGCTTATATACGTGGTGCTTTTTGGGACCCCCGAACACAGACGTGGGATTCAGTGAATCATCGGGGGTGAACATACACCACCCTCTCAATCTAAACCAATCCACCAGAGGTTTGCTGTCATGTACCAGCAATACTTTTGGAAAGAGTGAGATACATGAAGACAGTTTGAGAAAAAAGTGCTAGTTCACCTTGGTAGCAAACAATTGGGGATTTTAAGATGAAATGAAAATAGTATATTATCATTTTCCAACTATAGGACTAGATTTATTTTGTGACCAAAAGTATAGTTAGGGTTGATCATATACTCAAGCTTAGTCCACTCTAGGATAAAACCTTATAGAGGGTAGGGTGACCATCAAACATTGCTAATGATAAACAGACCGTGATAATCACTACAGTGAGATGCTGAATAAGTGTCATCCGGTGTTATCTGCTATACTAGATGGCAAAAACAATGTAAATGTACATAACTTGCTAAAAAGGATGTACTGTTTGCTTCCTGAAGCATTTTAGGGGAAGAGAGCTTTTTTGGTCTTTTCAAAGAAAATGCTCTGTAACCGAATCTTGAACCAGATTTTCATGTAGCTTCATGAGAGGGTGGTATCTATATCCTTTTTGTTGTTTTGCTAATGGTGTTTGTGTACCAGCATATTTCATCAAGACTAATCTTTATTTACGGATGGGAGATTACATGAGTTCCACTGCTAATTTTCATGATGACCCAGGGCTACAAGAGTATCATGGAAAATGCTAAAGCATTGAGAGAGGGAATTGAAAAAACCGGTCGGTTTGAGATTGTCTCAAAAGATGTCGGAGTTCCACTTGTAGCATGCTCTCTGAAAGACAGCAGCAAGAATGACGTTTTAGAGATATCAGACAGCCTACAACGATATGGATGGATACTGCCAGCCTTTATAATGCCAGCAGATGCCCAGCACATTGCCGTCCTACGTATTGTCGTAAGGGAGGACTTCAGCAAGAGCTTGGCACAGAGATTGGTCAGTGACTTGGAGAAGGTTTTAAAAGAGTTGGATTCTGTTCCACCAAGGGCTCTAGCTCATGATGCTACAGCCGTGGATGGTGCAAAGAGCGGAAACTTCTTGTTGCTGTAAGTTAAATCAATGCAGCCTGCCAATAGTGTGCTACTCTCTATATGGTTTCTCACGGTTTATTCACTTGATATGCAATGTGGACTTTCTGTTGATATGACATGAATGCTGGTGGCGATTATCCTCATGTTGTTCATAGTGAAATCTGTCACATATTTTCTTGCTTGGGGGTTTCGGATACAGGCCAATATAGAGAAGAAACTCAGCACATCTTTACTGCTTTATAGAAATCAAGATCTGTTGGCATATGCTTCAAACAATTCAGGCACCAGAAAGAACTAGTTTTGCATAATAGAATTGTTGTCCACGCCAAATGTAAAGGAACTTTTTAGTCACAGTTCCGTTAAGGGTGTGTTTGGATTCAAGTGAATTTGAGAAAAATGAGAACTCAAATTACTTATATACTCGGATTCTCGCATTTAGATACGTTTTAAGTTATGGTAATTAGAATTCACATATCCCTCAAATTCTCTGTTTAGAATTTCCACCTTTGGGTGGGACTCTAATTCTTGGAACCCATAAAACCCTCAACAGTGCTTCTCTCCTCTCCTTTGCCTCCTCCTCGTCGATCCCCGTCCTCCTCCTCCACCACATCCTCCCCTACTCCATCTCTTACTCCCTCCTCTTCTCTCTTACTCTACCTCTTCCTCCTCTCATCTCTTACTCTACCTCTTCCTTCTCTCATCTCTTACTCCGCTCCATCCTCCTTACACCTCTCCTGTGTTTTCCTCTCTCTCTCTCTCTCTCTCTCTATATATATATATATATATGTGTGTGTGTGTGTGTGTGTGTGGCTAAGATGCAAGTCGGATCATGTTAAATCCAAACCCGATTCCAAAACATAGGTAGTAAAGCCAGATCCAAATGCGGATTTGAATGATATCCAATGAGATGGGTTAAAGATCGGATCTGAATGCTAAAATACAAATAGGAATATAGGATTCATAAAGAGGACCCAAATGTTTACTTTTAACATGTAATGATGCAAATGGATCAGATCTGATTTGAAACCAAACATATTTCCAATAGAAAACATGATTTGAATCTAACTTGAATCCAAAAGTAATCCTATTAAGTGATCTTATCCTATTTGAATCCAAAAGTAATCTGATTAAGTGATCTGAATCTGATCAAGGCACATATTTAAACCTTGTGTTAAGGATCCGTACCTGGAATACCTAAATTGAATCAAATATCAGACCACAGCTGATCCATTTTGACCCAACAAGTGGTCGCTATATCGTTTGGCTGAACCCTCTTTTTTGATCGGTAGATGGGGATGTTAATGGATTCAGGGGCGTAGCTAGGGGGGGGCAGGACTGGACTGTAGCCCAGTCCTGCCTCCCCAAACAGTTAATTTTTTTTTTTTAAAAGCCCAGTCCTAGCCCTGCCCTGATTCCATATGAAATAGATTTTTATCCATTTTTTAGCCCAGCCCTGACTGCAGCAAATAGTTTGATTTGTCCATATGAAATAGATTTTTATTAATAATTGTAGCCATTTTTATTTTATCTCAAAAAAAAAAAAACGGGGGCGCTGCCCCCGAACCCCCGACTATCACACAAATAAATTTTTTTTTGCTACACCCCTGTTTGCCCCCCCCTCAGATGAATCCTAGCTACGCCCCTGAATGGATTTGATACTTAACTGAATCCAATTAGTCAGATTCGTTAAAGTAGGCACCATTCAATTGACTGAATTTGGATCTGATAGATTATCTAACCCGATTATATATATATAGGGAAATGAAAACCTACCCAATAAGAAACATTTATTGGATTTTCGGTGTTTTTTCAAAATTTTGACCTTAGGGATGTGTTCAACATATTGATTTACTAGAAATTGACACTTGGATCATGCATTTTGGATGGAAAAATGATATTTGAGGCCTCAAAAAAATATGAAATTGTAGGCAGTTGATTTTTATATAAAAACATATCCATGCATCGGAATCAAATGCTCCAAGAACTGATTCCTATAAAAACAAGTGCATAATCACATCTGTAACGTCATAATTTAAAAAAAAAAACACCAAAAATCCAATAAATGTTTCTTAGTAGGTATGTGATTGTCGCTGAAATTGTTGCTACCATTCGAAATGCAACTATCCATATTGGTTTCAGAACGAATATAAGTGTCAATGCAACTATTAATGTGATTCTTCCAACTATGCCTAGTATCATACACGTACTGATCATAATAGCGATTGTAATCCTTAGACCCACTATTTAGATTCAGATAACTAGAAAATAAACTTTCTAGTTCACCCAGAAAGTAATCCCAGTATTACCCATCCGCCAGGAGAATTTATAAACAAATAGAGATCCCTGGTATTATCTTCCATACTGAGATATACCATGAGACCAACAAGTTGATTCGAAATCTCGCTATCAACGCCTTGGCC
This sequence comes from Nuphar pumila, assembly GCF_984573655.1. Taxonomy (NCBI): domain Eukaryota; kingdom Viridiplantae; phylum Streptophyta; class Magnoliopsida; order Nymphaeales; family Nymphaeaceae; genus Nuphar; species Nuphar pumila. The sequence goes on along the minus strand of NC_143262.1, from coordinate 21,326,268 downwards.
TAAAAAAAGTAATCTTTCTCAATGAAGTCGGTTGATTAGGAAAAATTGTATCCCCGCGGAACCGTACACGCACCTTTCGATACATACAGTTCAAAAAGTTCGAAAAAAAAGAATCAATGTGTCGATTCCAGACCTATTCCTTTTTAGGCATTTTCCTGACAAAGGGCTTTGTTTTCATTTGGTAGGTTTTCATTCCCCTATATATATTGGATATATATATCGGATATATTGGGAAAAAAATTCCTTTTAAATCCAAATCTAATTAGGCGAGATTGGATCATAATAATGCATAGATCCAAACTACTCTGATTCATTTACATTCTTACTAGCATACATCTTTTTTTGGCTACCCTAATCCAGAAGAATAAGAATTTTCTCATCAGTTCCATGATAAAACCAAAAAATTATACAAAGATTCTCAAAGGAAAAGAATAAGCACATCCAAGTTATCCAAACATTAGGAATTCTCTTTCTTGATAATTCTTTTGATTGAGAATTCACTTTTTCATGAGAATTCTCATCCAAAATTAATTGCAATACACTAGAACATCTTACCAATTCCATCTTTTCTAGGAATAGCTTGATCGATATCCATCTTCCGCCATTTCTGTACCAGCGGCATTATCTGACCAACCTTATCGAACAAACCAAGAAGTCCACCCGTGTGAATAAACAGAATTTTCTTCCCCACCCAATAGTTAGGATTCTTCGCCATGTCCTTTAGCATTCCATAGGCAGCCTTTCCACTGCCAAGCATAAAAAGAAGGGGTTATTTCCAAAAACAAATCCATATGGAGCGAAGAAAAGGTAAAAACATACAGGATTGAGAGAGAGAGAGAGAGAGAGAGAGAGAGAGAGAGAGTCTCCTTGAAATTTTGAAGGATTTTCAAATGATCAGAGGATGCTACTACATTAATAAATACTCATTAATTAAACCCTGTGAAATTATGTTGTATTCATAGTAGTTAATTGAAGTACTTGTTTACTTATTTTTATGAAAATCTTCTAGTAGGTGTCTTCTTGCTTGAGTTCCTTTACACAATGATGATCCAAATTCCCAGCAAAGATTCTGCACTAACAGCATGTGCACCCCAGCACACACACACACACACACATTTAAGATGTGAATAAAACGAACTAATTTCTCAATCCTGTCTGTTAAATATGTTTCGTGTAGTCATTTGTAACTTGATAGGATTCATCCAGCATTAAAGAGGTCATTGACTTGTTAGATTTTTGAAATGATAGATAGGGGGAAAAGGGAAAGAGATGGAAGAAAGAGGGACAAAAATGAATTTTTCGTTAGTAGGATAAAAACATCCTTCTTTAATAAATTGAAAATTAAAATAAAAATTTTTAGGGGAAAAAGAAATCACTATTCAAGGTAACTCACTCTACTATTTTGGTCAACCATATAAAAGGTGAAGTATGCCTATCAATTATAAGATTTCTACAGTCCGAGATTCTATTATAAATAAAATAAAAGAAAAAAAATAGGTATGATGTTGCAAATAACCAAAAATAAATGCGAAAGTAAACATGAACGGACTTTTGAATAGTAAATGTGGATTTAACTTTTCATGCCAAATATGAGCCTTGCAATATCTCTTTGCCACCCTTAAAATGATGGTGCATCATCAAGTGTGCATCACTAATTGAATAAAGTTATAGTTTTTTCGATCAATTTCCTCGTGAGCTGTGACTGATAATATTTGCAACAATCAGGCAGGACGATGAACATGTGTTTTGTGGTGAAACTACTACCATAAAAAACAACATCTTGTCTTGACGCTACTTAAACTGCCTCATATATATGTGGAACAAGATAGCAAAAAGAGAGAGCTCCAATGAAGAACTTTCATTATCCCCAAAAGAATGGGAGTATACAACATATAGGGACCTCTCCTTTTGGCTACACTAGGACAAAAATAGCCGACTATGATTCCTAAAGTTATGTTACAAAAACAACCCTCTCTAATAAACATATATACAAAGTAAAGAGGGTAGTACATGTCCTCTGTATAAGTGATGAGTTCATGTCCTCTATACAGATTATCGTTCTTGCGATAAACAAGTCCGTCTCCTATAGTTCCTTTTAAATAGCGTAGAATGCGCTTCACAACTTCCATATGACCCTCCATTGGAGCATGCATAAACTGGGATACCTGATTGACAACATAAACTATATCAGGTCTGGTAAAGGTCAAGTACTGTAACATCCCCACGAGACTTCTATATGTTGTAGGGTTGACACAATGATGACCATCTTCAGAGCTCAGCCTTTGATGTAATACACTAGGAGTGCTGACTGGTTTGCAATTCATCATCCCGACTCTTTCCAGAAGGTCAAGAGTGTATTTTTGTTGCATGAGTGTCAATGTGTCTTGTTGTCTGTCACTTTCACACCAAGAAAGTACCGCAACTCCCCTAAATCTTTTATCTTGAAAGTTTTCATTAAAAATTGTTTCACGTCTTGCACATGATTATCTGAGCTCCCAGTGATCACAATGTCATCAACATATATAAGAAGAAGTATAACAATGTCTGCTTTTTGGTAAATAAAGAGTGAGTGATCCAGAGAGCATCTTCTAAAACCATAACTCTGAATTTGCATAGAGAAACTTTCAAACCAAGAACGGGACGCTTGTTTCAACCCATACAGAGATTTCCTTAGTTTGCACACCCAGGCAGTAGGATCCTTCTCGGCATAGCCAGGTGGTTGCTCCATATACACTTCTTCCTTTAAAGTTTCATGCAAAAATGCATTTTTAACATCCATCTGGCTAAGGCTCCAACCTTGATCGACTGCTAGGGATATGATGATACGAATAGTACCCATTTTGACTACCGAACTAAAAGTTTCATCGTAGTCTTCACCATATTGTTGTGTGAATCCTCGAGCAACAAGTTGCGCCTTATATCTGTCAATACTTCCTTCAGACTTATACTTTATTTTATAAACCCATTTTGAGCCAACTACATTCTTTCCTTCTGGCTGAGGGACTATTTCCCAAGTCTGACATTCATGAAGAGCTTCCATTTCTTCATTCATAGCTTCAGTCCAATGACGGGATTGAAGAGCTTGATTAAAACAAGTGGGTTCATCCTGTTTTGTGAGCTGAGACATAAACAACTGGAAATCAAGGGAGAAGGTCTCATAACTACCCATCGTTGAATAGGATGCTTAATGCGTGACGGCCTTTGAGCCGAATCATTGGCGATGCTTTCCACATTCCTCGACTCTGTATTTTTGTCCCGTCTAGTGTATATTTGTTCAGAGAAACGTTCTACTGGGGGTGGCTCAACTGGAGATAATTCAACATGCATCTGTGAGTCATTCAACTCCCTACTCAAGCCGAAGGAAGGACAATTTGTTTGACATGTTTCTCCTGTATTAGCAAAAAGATCTGCGCTCATCCATGGATCATATACTTCTAATTCTCGAGGTGGCAACGCTGCATAGTCATTGGCCTGAAAATTTTGTTCGTCAAAAACAACATTTCTGGAGGTCCTAATACGTTTTGTAGTAGGGTCATAGCATCACTAACCTTTGTATTCATCTGCATACCCAACAAATCTGCACTTGACAGCCTTGTCCTGATACTTATTTCGCAGAGATGAATCAATATGTACATAACATACACAACCAAAAACACGCAGCTCATCGTAAGAGGGATGTTGCCCAAATAAAGTATAATAGGGAGATTTACGATCCAAAAGTGCCATAGGAAGACAATTTATGATATGAACAAATGTGTGAAAAACTTCTGTCCAGAGACTAACTGGCACATTGCTTTCATGTAACATGCTCATCGCGCTCTCGACAATATGCCTGTGTTTCCTCTCCGCAACCCCATTTTGTTGAGGAGTATGAGGGCAAGAAACCTGTCGACTTATTCCTTTATCCCGAAGAACGGCAATAAACTCGTTCGACAAATACTCTCCTCCACCATCACATTGTAAATGCACAATATCACAAGCAAACTTTGTTTTGACCATCGAATGGAATTCCCGAAATATTTGAAAAACTTCATGCTTGTATTTTAAGAAATATATCCAAGTATAACGGGAATAGGAATCAATAAAGACAACATAGTAACGACTGCCAGAAAGAGAAGGAATAGGTGTGGGTCCCCAAACATCAGAATAAATAATCTCAAATGACTTTGAAGCTCTTTTATTTATAATATGAAAAGGAAAAACATGGCTTTTGCAGAGTTCGCATGAAGAACATTTATTATTATTATTATCAAAAAATGAACATAAACTAGACTCTGGAAGGAGACCATCAGATACAAGATTTTCAACGAAACCTCGACTACAATGTCCCAAACGACTATGCCAAATATCTGGCTTATTACAATGAGATGAATTAAAAACTTCCAATGAAGGAAAAACAAAGACTCTGAAGGCGAAGACACTGAAGAATGCTTGGACGACTTCAACTGGAGGATTGGGTCTGAGGGCGAAGACACTGAAGGAATCTCCTTGAAGACGTACATGTTTCCTTGTCGCTCCCCCTTAGCGAACGTCTCCTTCGTTCGTAGATCCTTAACATAAACAGAAGAGGGAGTAAATTCGACGGAAGAATTCATATCGTCAACAAGTTTAGCTACAAAAACAATGTTCTTTTTAATATTAGGAGCAAGAAGGACATTGGACAAGTGAAGTGTGGACTTTGACATAGGGATATGTGCATTGCCAGTATGACTAATGGAGTGATAAGTTCCATCTCCCGTAACTATACTACCTTTTTCAAAATAAGGCAATAAGTGAGATAACCTACCCGCATTACCCGTAACATGTGTGGCGGCACCTGAATCAACATACCATTCGCCTTGTTCATTTTGCTTGATCGTCATCTGTGACAATGCTGATAACAAAAGTTGTTGCACATCTGTGGATGACACTTTTGTGTCTATAGCAGTAGCTGATTTATTCTCAATTTTGTTTATTTTTCCTCTATTCTGTAGATTGAACCAACAATCAGCTTTCACATGTCCTCTTTTGTTACATAAGAAACAAGTGGGCACTCTCCTCTGATTCCCTGTATTAAAAACCCCTGAAATATTAGGTGTAGGCAAGATACCACGTCCTCCCTACCCAAAACGTCTGCGGCCTCTGCCTCCTTCATGCCCTCCATTCTCTCGTCCAAAACTGACAGAAGTGTCCATGGCCAAAACTGAATGAGGACGAGCTGATTCATTTCCTTTTGCCCTTTTGCTTCATAATCATCTCATGCTAGAGAAGTTTCGCTTGAAGGTCGTCAAAAGTGGGCAAGTGAGGAAGGCATGATAAAGTTGTGGTAAACATGTTAAAATCAGGACCCAATCCATTGAGAAGTTGTTGAACTTTATCTTTATCTGCAATAGCACTTCCAACAACAGCCAATTGATCAGTAATATTCTTCAAGCGGCCTATGTATTCCATGACTGTCATGGAGCCTTTCTTCAAACTTTGAAATTCATTTTTTAAGTACATAACTCGGGCTTCTGATATCTGAGAGTATGTCTGAGACAACTTACTCCACAGATCCGCCGTAGTGCAATCATCTGAAAGAGTAACCAACACTTCTTGAGAGAGTGTTGACGTAATATAAGCAACCAAAGATTGATCCCGCTTCCTCCAAGCTGTATACTCTGGATTTTTAATAGAAATGGTAATTGTGTCACCCTTCTCATCCTTGGTTTCCTGCAAAATAAGCCGTGGTGGTATAGGAACTAAACCATCCAAATGTTCATCGAGATCCTGACTCCGTATAAAAGGAAGGATTTGCCTCTTCCAGGTCAAAAAATTAGAATGAGTAAGTTTTTCTGTAACGAGCTGACTCAAGAAATTGGCAGAGGGACAGGATGACGAAGAGTAATCCATATCAGTGGAACAATGAATAAGCAAACAAGATGAATGAAAGGAAATAAACAGATTTGAGATCACTGAATCAATCAGTAAAACTTTAATAAGGCATATACATGTACTACCAAAAGTGCTGCACAAAGAACACTAAAACAACAATAAAGGAAAGGAAAAACTTGTGGAATCAAAAGGCTGGTTTGAAATAAAAAAAGGGACGACAGTCGGTGATGTTTAGGAAAAGATGGAACCAACACAGATCTAAAAAAAACCAATCATTGATGTTGAGGATCAGATGGAATCAAAACAGACAATAGAATGAAGAAGAAAAACATATACCAATGAACGAGAATAACAAGAAATGAGTAACAGAAAAGAAGGATCGATGAGCACTGAGAGGAAAAGAGAAAAGGTACGAACTGTTCACGCTGATCAGGGGTTTCAGAAGATGAAGACTTGTTCACGTTGTCCACGCTGGGACCTGTTCACGCTGATCAGGGGTTTCAGAAGATGAAGACATGTTCACGCTGGAACTGTCCACGCTGTTTCAGAACTTCTTCACGCACAGGATTAACCTAAGCTTTGAAACCATATCATATTTGATTTCGTATGTACCTGGTTCAACTTCCACAATGGCTGGAGAGAGAGAGAGAGAGAGGAATGCACAATGGTCGGGGCCGCACTCGAATGGCTCGACCTCCAAAACCCTAAACATTATAAAGGGAAACATATACAATGATATTACAAGAATGCCATTAATGAGGTTATATTGAGCATGTGTTTTCATTTAACATGCGTAAGGATCTGGATACAGATCCATACGCAAGTTGTATTTTAACAAGGGCTTCCCCCTCACCCTTGCGTGATTTAAAGGGCACGGGAGGACACAAATCGGGAAAATCAGCAAAGGGGGGGGGGGGACGAAGGCCCGCAGCTGCGTGGGCGTTAAATTTTTTTTTAAAAGGGAAAACCCTTAGGGTTTTCCCTGTACTCGGTTCCGGGTCCGATTTTTTTTTTTGTAAAATCGTGGGTTTTACACCTACCCCCAACGAGCAAAGCCCTCAGAGAGATGAGACATCACCCAGGGTCATTTATGTTCAACTTTTGAATATATATATATTGTCGCACCCCCCGCACCCAAGTTTTTTTAAAGTGTTGCACCCCCGCACCCATGCCCATATGACATAGCTCAATCCTGATCTTATCATCCCCCACAATTATCATATCTACATACAATAAAAATATATATTGCCCTTCAGTACAGGATGCAACAAATAGTGCAAGATCATGAAAGCTTATTTAAACCCTAATCTCATAATTGCAATACTAAATTTGTCAAACCAAGCTCTTAGAGATTGCTTTAAACCATACAAAGCTCTCTTCAATTTGCACACTCTGCCCTCATTATCAACCACTACTTGGGGCAACTCCATATATACTTCTTCTAGATCCCTATTGAGAAAAGCATTTTTGACATCTAATTGCCACAAGCCCCACCTTCTAACTGTAGCCACTGCTAATAAGGTTCTAATAGTGATCATATGGGCAACTGGCGTAAAGGTTTCAACAAAGTCTATCCTGAACTATTAACTATATACCTTTGCTACAAGGCGAGCTTTATACCTTTCTATTAATCTGTCTACCCAGGTTCCTTTTTAGATATGATATGTTTATCAATCTTATATACCTATTTGCATTTGTTGAGGCAGACGCCCAGTTTTGAGGCCAGCAGCATCCAACGATAAACCCAAAAAGGGAGAGAGAGAGAGAGAGAGAGAGAGAGAGAGAGAGATTCATTCATTGATCCCTAATCCCTTTAAATAGGGATTAGTCACAGAAAGGTTCACAAAAAGAGTCACACATAATTTACTTAATTACGTATGACTACCCAAACTTATAAATATTACTTTTTAACACTCCCCCTCAAGCTGGAGCATATATATCTATCATGCTCAGCTTGTCACAACATCTGAAAAAAATGGCACTTGCAAGAGGTTTTGTAAACACATCTGCGACTTGTTCCTCTGAGGTCACATGACTAGTAGTGATATGTCCCGTCTGCACTAAGTCGCGTATATAGTGGCAATCAACTTCAATATGTTTTGTTCTCTCGTGAAACACATGATTGTTAGCTATATAGGTGGTTGCTCTATTATCACACACCATCAACATTGGGGCAGGAATCGTTACATGTAAATCTCTAAGAATGGATCTAACCCACATCATTTCAGTAGCAATTTGAGCCATAGCTCTATACTCTGATTCAACACTCGATCTGGCTACTACTGTTTGCTTTTTACTTCTCCAAGTAATTAAGTTTCCTCCTACAAACACACAAAACCTAGTGGTGGACTTTCTGTCATCAGTGGCCCCTGCATAATCAGCATCTGAATATGTAACTATATCAAGTGAGGAGTTTTGTTTATACAGGAGAGGATTTCAAATACCTGAGAATCATCATCGCAGCTTGCCAATGCAATTGAGTTGGCTTGTTCATGAATTGACTTATCTTACAACCAAGGAAATATCTGGTCTTGTCACAGTAACATATAGAAGTTTACCAACCAAGGATCTAAAACTTATACTGTCAACCGGTTCTGCTTGTTTATCATACATATGATGTTTCAGATCCATAGAGATGTTCGCTAGTTTGGCCCCTAACATTCTTGTTTCTTGTAATAAGTCAAGCACATACTTTATCTGTGAGAGAACTATCCCCTCACTGCTTCGAGCCACCTCTATGCCCAAGAAATATCTAAGAGGACCAAGGTCTTTTGTGACAAAGTGCTTCTGAAGATGAACTTTAGTATCTGAGATATCCCTGACACTGTTTCCTATGAGTATAATGTTGTCCACATACACAACCATAACCACAATACCCGCAGAGGTCTTTTTAATAAACATTGAGTGATCTGATGCCGACCTATGGAAGCCAAATGCAAACAGAATTTTAAATAACTTCTGAAACCATGCATGTTGACTTTGTTTTAGACCATATATAGCTTTCTTTAATTGGCACACCTTTTCACACTCCCCTTAAACCTCAATCCCTGGAAGTTGTTGCATGTACACTGTCTCAGACAAATCGCCATACAAGAAGGCATTCTTCACATCTAATTGGCACACACTCCACCCACTATGGACAGCCACAGATATGACAAGCCGAATAGTCCCAAGGCGAGCCACTGGAGAAAATATTTCAAAAAAGTCAATCCCATATGTTTGTGTGTACCCCTTGGCCACCAATTGGCTTTGAATCTTTTAATAGAGTCATCTGAGTTGTATTTAATGGTATAGACCCACTTACATCCAACAATATCTGCATCCACTAGAGGGGTAACCAACTCCCATGTGTTAAGTGAGAGCAAGGCATCCATCTCATCTTGCATAGCATGCTTCCAATTGTGGTCCAATAACGCCTGACGATGATTAAGTGGTATAGATGTGGCAGATAGAGCTGAGATGAAATTCCTCATGTGCCCCCCAAGCCTTGCCTCTGTAACAAACTTAGAAATAGGATGTAATGTGCACTGTCTTTTACCTTTCCTATAGCAATCGGCCTGTCATCATCCACAACAGAAAGCTCAATATTTTTAGGAGATCTTACCTCAGAGGAAGGAGGTGGTGTAGGTTCTGTTTTAGGAGGTAATCTATGAGTGTACACCAAAGGAGGATCACAATACCGAGCCGTTGTGGAAGACTGAGAAGCAGGAATACTCTAAGAAATCGACTCTAAGGGAAAAGGAGGTATAGGTAGAGGCATGACATCTCCTTGATTAACATGTAGTCTGGATGCAGTGCTTGAGAAATAAGGGACAGATTCAAAGAAAGATACACCCGCACTAACATACTCTCGATGGGCAATGGGATCATAACACCGGTATCCCTTTTGGTTTTTAGGATATCCAATGAAAACACACTTGGTGGCTTGTGCAGAAAGTTTATCACGATTGGGTCCCAGTTTATGAACGAAGCAGACACATCCAAACACTTTGGGAGAAATTGAAAAAAGAGGAGCATTGGGGTATAGAATTTGTAAAATACACAAAAAATAAAAAATAATTTGACCCGGGCCGAATCCAAACCCGAACCTGACCCAGATCCGGTGGTTAGTCGATTGCGTGCTTATAAAAGCATGCAGTGACAAAGGGAGGGGGGGGGTCTCTCGAAACCTCCTTCCTCTCTCTCTCTCTCTCTATCCCCCAACCACCCTCTCGTTTTTGCTCGTCGGAGACCCCCCGACAACCCACCGCCACCGGCGACCTCCCTTCCGGCAGCCCTCAGGTGACCACCCCTCACCTCTCCTGTCTTCTCCTGTTGACAGGATCGACATAGAAGACCCCGACCCGAGCTCCCTTCCGGAAACCCAAGGTCGACAACCCAGGTGGGCACCCCTCTGTCGTCTCCTCTTCCCCTTTTCTTTTCTTCTTCCTTCTGTCGACCGACAGGGGCAAAAGCCCCTGCCTATCGGTCTTTTATGACAGTGAATGGCCGTTCGGCAGGGGCTTTAGCCCCTGCCACTTTGCCGACAGGTCGACAGGGGTAAAACCCCTGCCGCCTGTGAGAAGGTTTCTGGCGGGGGGTTTTGGGGGCCCTGCCTGCCCTTTTGTTTTCACAGGGAGGGTCGAGACCCCTCCCCGTCTCTTCTTTTTCACAAGGAGGGTCAAGCCCTCCCTCTCTCCTTTTTGTCGCGCAGGGGAGGGTTCGACTCTCCCTGCCTCTGTTTGTTGCCGGGAAGGGCTCGAGCCCTCCCTGCCTACGTGATATGCAGGGGAGGGTTCGACCCTCCATGCCTTCGTAGTACGTTGGAGGAGGGGTCGAGCCCCCTCCTCGGTCCCTTGGTATTAGGGGAGGGATCGATCCCCTCCCTGCTTGTCAATTACACAGGGAGAGGGGTCGAGCCCCTCCCTGCTTGTCTATTGCGCAGGGAAGGGGTCGGCTCCCTCCCTGCTTCCCTGTTTCGCTGGGGAGGGGCCGAGACCCCTTCCTCCCTTGGTTTGGGCAGAGGAGGGACTGAGCCCCCCTCCCTGCACCCTCTTCTTTAGGGCAGGGGCATCACCCCTGCCTTCGCCAGTTCTAGGCAAGAAGAACCTAAGCTCCCTACCTTTGTACTTTCCGACAGGTAAGGGCGAAGCTCCTGTCTCTCTCCTTGCCTTCGTCAGACAGGGGCGCAACCCCTGCCTCTGTCTGAACAATCGGTAGGCAGGGTGCAACACCCTGCCTCCCTGTTCTTGTTGACAATGGGTCAGCAAGGGCTCGCAGCCCCTGCCCCTGTTTCTTGCACATAAAACAGGTTCGGCGGGGGCACGCTGCCCCTTCATCTGCTTCTTTCACGTCAGGATAGCGGCAATGCCCCTGTCCTCTCTACCTTTCTGATTGAGATAGCATGTTGATGTCTCACTTTTGCAGCTCGTACGATGGATCCCGCTCGCGCCCCATGACCCGAGCCGTCCATCGCTTACACTCGCAGACGCCAGCAATCTCGCAACTCTCCAAGGTAGGGAAAGATTGCACAGAGGACTTGGACAATTGAATTGAGTTCAATTAACTAAAAAGGATACAACAACAACAACAACTACGCCTTCATCCCAAAACAATTGGGGTCAGCGATATGAACCAAAAAAGAAATTCATTTTGGGTCTTCCACATGAATCCTTTTCCTCCAATCATTTCTATCCAACGCCATGTCCTCGGTGAGGTTCAAAGCATTCATATCCTTTCCTATCATCTCCATCCAAGTCTTCCTAGGCCTACCCCGACCTCTTTTAACTAATATATTTTCCCATTTCTCCAACCTTCTAATTAACTAAAAAGGATAATTAAATAAATATATATGCATATATATATATTTATACGAGTATGTATTTAATTTAAGGACGCGGTTTTGTGATCCTTGTTCTTTAGTTTCTGTCATATCCTTCCTTTGTCGTCGCACTTTGCGCCCAGGCTTTGCGTTTGCACTCCTGCTTACAGTCTTTCCTTTGCCATCGCACTTTGCGCCGAGGCTCTTGCTTTTGCAAATGTTTCGTTACTGCCTTGCTATTACAGATGACACTCAGGTTTTCGCTCATTGCATGTTCTATAAAGGCATCCTCGTGAAAGATGCAAGGGGCATTTACCGTTGTCTCTATCTTGCGATTAGAGTTGAGTCGGTGGCTTAACGATACATCATCATCTAAAGAGAGGGATCCCTAGTAGAGATCCTGGCTTCTCGAGTGAGCAGTCCTGCAAAGTAGACTTGAGAATTTAGGGAGCTGCGCAAAAGCATTAAAGACTGCCCAAATCGAAGTATTTGGAAGGATGTAATTGACTGGTTTTGTTCGTTTATCCGACATATCTCGGATAACCCCGAATTGAGGCTTGAGCAAACTTCATAGCGAGGGTTCTGTTGAGAAACCCGTATCCCGTTTATTGAGGCCAATATCGAGTCATGTGAGGCATGTAGATATCATGATAGCGGATGAGATTCTTGAAAATCGCATGCCAAATATTGGCACAAGTTGTTGGTTGTTTCAAAAGATAAAGAATGTCAAAAGTAAAGTTTGAGAAACATTACATCTTTGTGAAACACTTATGTTGAGGCTCCTATTGAGGAACTATATGAAAGAAAACACACATTTTTGGTATCCGACTCTTCTGCTGGTTGCTGGAAGGGAGAGGAGGGAGAACCACAACAGCAGATCAAGAAGCCTCCAAATACACTTGCCCTATTTCTTTACGTGAACTTATAACCACCAGATCGGGTCGGGTCTTAGACTCTTCAGTCCAGACCCGATATTATAAAGATAGAGATACGGGTCCAGATCTGGACCCGTATATGCATGCAATCCAATCTTAATAGTCTCCCTCAAGTTGTGCATGGTTTTGTATCATGGACAACTTGCCTTTTAAAAACCAAAAATGGACGCTAGTAAGTCCCTTAGTAAACAAATCTGCCACTTGATCAGCCGTGGGAGCATAGGCTGGTTTAACTTCTCTATCTTTCACCTTTTGTCGAACAAAGTGTTGATCAATTTCTATATGTTTGGTACGACTGTGATGAATGGGGTTGAGGGCAATTTGTATGGCACTCTGATTATCACAAAAGAGATTAGTAGGCATAATAAATTCTCCGATCTCAGTCAAAAGATGTCTCAGCCATGCAACTTCAGCAGTAGCAACCGCCATAGACCGATACTCAGCTTTTGTATTGGATCGTGCAACCGCACGCTGTTTCCTGCTACTCCATGCTATCAAGTTTCCGTCAAGAAAAACACAATACCCAGAAACTGTTCGTCTGTCATCTGGATCTCCAGCCCAATCGGCATCTGTGTAAACATCCACTCGATGTCGCTCTCCTTTGAACTTGGACTTATTATAGACTAGGCCATCTCTAAGAGTTCCTTTTAAATATCGAAGAATTCTCTTAACAACATTAATATGCTTTGTTCGTGGGTCATGCATGAATTGTGACACTTGGTTCACGGCATACACAATGTTTGGTCTGGTGAAGGTGAGGTATTGAAGCATACCAACGAGACTACGATACTGCCTGGAGTCTTTATATGGTTCCTCATCTTGAGAACTGAGCTTGTGATTTAATACACTAGGAGTGGATAGTGGTTTACAATCTGTCATGCCTACTTTTTCCAATAGATCCAAGGTGTATTTGTATTGAGTTAATGAAAGAGATTCATTCTGTCTATCCACTTCAACTCCCAAGAAATAACGCAAGACTCCCAAATCTTTCATTTTAAACTGCCAACTCAGTAAGTCCTTGGTGGCTTCTATATGTTCATCTGAATTTCCAGTAATAATAATGTCATCCACATATATAAGAATTAAGGTACGTACCTTACAGTCACAGAAGATAAATAATGAATGATCGAGATGGGAACGAATGAAACCATGTCGCTGAACTTCGAGGGAAAAACTGTCAAACCAAGAACGAGAAGTCTGCTTTAACCCATAAATGGCTCTTCGTAGTTTGCAAACATGTGTGTTGGGTTTTGTTCTGCATAGCCAGAGGGTTGTTCCATGTACACCTCTTCTTTCAGGCTACCATGTAAGAATGAATTTTTGACATCGAGTTGACTGAAAGTCCATCCATACTGAACCGACAAAGACAAAATTAGTTGAATAGTTCCCATCTTGACCACATGACTAAAAGTCTCATCGTAATCTTGCCCATATTCTTGGGTGAAACCTTTTGCCACCAACCTTGCCTTATAGCGCTCGATGGATCCATCATGTTTGTACTTTATTTTATAGACCCATTTAGACCCTATAATGTTTTTGTCTGATGGTCTAGGAACAATCTCCCAAGTTCCACACTCATGTAAGGCTTTCATTTCCTCATTCATGGCTTCAACCCATTTAAGTGACATAGACGCTTGTGCAAAGCTAATAGGTTCATCTTGTTTTTCAATCTAACAGGGGAACAACTGTAACTCTGTAGAGAAGTAGTTATAACTAACCCATCTTTCAATAGGATGATGAATCCTTTCAGGTCTTCTAGGCTGCACATCAGTTCGCTGAGCATTATCTTTATTTCGCCGTACATAGACAGCTCCTTGGAACTTGGCAACATCTGAAACGGCAGGCATAGTGTCTTGGGTATTTGGTGATTCTTCCCTTTATAAACACACATCAGTTTTACTTTGTTCAGACGATATAGAATGGCATGAGGAAGTATCGAGGGTGGCCATTTGATCGAATACCTCAGCAGCAAGCCACGGTTGATAACCATCACCAACTACGTTATGTTCTTCTATCCTTCCTGAGCTCTCGATATGGGTCTCATCAAACACAACATTTCGTGAGACTCTGATTTGATGGGCAGTAGGATCGTAGCAACGATAACCTCTGTACTGATCAGCATAACCAACGAACTTACATTTGTTTGCCTTGTTTTGAAACTTGTCACGTTGGGAACTGTCAATATGAACGTAACATACACAGCCAAACACTCATAATTCATTATAATCAGGGTAAGTCCCAAAGAGTATAAAATAAGGAGATTGGTTTGCAAGCAATTTCATGGGTAGTCGATTTATGACGTACACAACAGAATGAAAAGCTTCAGTCCACAAGCTTAAAGGGACATTAGTACCATGTATCAAGCTCACGGCACTTTCTACAATATGTCGGTGTTTTCTTTCCACCACACCATTTTGTTGGGGTGTGTGTGGACAAGATATTCGACGACTTATTCCATTATCCTGGAGAAATTCAGTAAATTCCTTAGATAGATACTCTCCCCCACCATCACATTGAAAATGTTGGATTTGAGATGCGAATTGATTACTAAGGCAAGAAATGCACGAAAAAACTTGAACACTTCAGATTTGTGTTTCATAAAATAGATCCAAGTATACCTGGAATAACTATCAATAAAGGTGACATAATAGTGGCTACCCGACAAAGAAGATTGTGGGTCAGGTCCCCAAACATCAGAATAGATAATTTCAAAAGGCACAAAAGCTCTTTGATTTATTGAGTGAAATGGAAGAACATGACTCTTGCATAAATGACAGCTGAGACAAAGAGAAATATCAGACTTATTATTTAAACTAGACTGTGGAACAAGTCCACTAGACATAAGTCTTTCAATGAATGAACGATTACAATGACCCAAACGACGATGCCAAATGTCTGGCTTATTACACTGAGACAAACTAAAACAATCTTTGAATGATACTGGCTGAACTTTCTGTGACTTTATTGGAGTGGCACGAGCAGTATGAGACTCCTTGAGGACATACATATTTCGTTGTCGTTCTCCTTCAACGAGCGTCTTCTTTGTGAGAAGATCCTTGACACAAACAGAAGGAGTAAATTCGACAGAAGAATTAGTATCATCAACAAGTTTAGAAACAAAAACAATATTTTTAACAATACTAGGTGAGTGATAAACATTTGATAAAAGAAGTGATGAGTTTGGGAGTGAAAGAGAAATGTTTCCAACATGAGAAATAGGATGGAGGGCACCATCTCCAGTTTTAATACTGAATTTACCATGATAAGGAATGAGTTGAGAAATCTTACCAGCATCACCTGTCACATGTGCAGCAGCCCCAGAGTCAATGTACCAAGTTCCCTGCTCAGTCTGCTTAAAACTTAACTCAGAAAGGGCAAAAATCAAGAGATTCTTCACATTCTCATTTTCATCCCTTGCTTGTCCTCTAGTGGAAGCCCCAGTACCATTAAATCTGCCTTTGTTTTGCGGATTATGCCAACGATTTGCCTTAATGTGCCCTCTTTTATTACACTGAAAACACGTTGGTATATGTCTAGAGGACTAGTTCACTGGAAGTGAGTTGGATGACATGTTAGGCGTGGGAAGTAATCCACGACCTCCTTGATTACCTCTTCTCTGTCCCCGTCCACCGCGAAAACCTCCATGTGTAACGCCCCAAAATTTTAACCCAGATTTTTCAGGATTTTTTTTTTTTTTTTATGAAACCAACAAATGATTCCAGGGTTAAGCATTTCAGAACGATAGAGGAAGGTAAAAGCAACCACAACATTTATTTTTATTTCAATAATAATAGAATCCAAACAGAGTTTATCACATCATCAGTCTTAAAACAAAAATTTCAATCAAAAAGCAATTAGGACCGCCAGGGAACAAATAGATCCAGTCCTGGTCAGCACCTCATCCCGCTTCGCTGATGGACTACTCTGTGCCTGAAAATGATAAAAGTTATAGGAATTAGACTACCACGTCTAAGTAGGAAAACTGCAATTATTCTTGCAAGTAGATCATGTGTCAGGTGTGATGTGGGTGTCGTGTTTGAATTTCAGTCTAAACATAAACACATAAGGAATTCGATGCAATAGCAATAATAGACATATATCTGAATAGAAAGGTAGATTATGTAACAGTTATACTTAAGCACAAAAAGCATTTTATGCAACTACAACAATTAAGCAAGGTATTAAGCAATTAAAGCAGAACTTACACTAACATGAATAACATCCATAATATGAATTCAATTAACTAATATATACACAGTTTAGGATGTCGTTTCATCATAAGCACCGAATATAAAGCATGATGAAAGAGTATGCAATTGTCTCTTTAATGACTCTAACACAGTGATACCTAATTGTTCTAGTTGATGTTTATCTTTTCTTATCCCGTGGGTACACACGGGCCAAGGCAACCATCACAGAAGAGAATGTTCGGGGGTATATTATTCAAGGTTGTTTTATTTACCCGAACATTCTAACTGTGACTGAAAATCCCAAGGGAGCGGCCAATGACCGAGAGAAACTCCCAAGGGCCAAAACCAAAACATGATGCATCCCTAACTTCTGCAGAAGAGCATAGAACTACCACCTAGGACCAATTGGTAGTCTGGGTCCCCCAACTCCGAGGACTGGGGACCAACGAGTCACTTTAGCTCGAAACCAAAATTATGTCCCCGAAGTTTTGTACCACTTACCCTCTCCAAGGTAAACCTGAATCTGAGTGAGTAAATCTTTTCATTTAGTTAACCCTTCAGGGTGTAGGGCATTTTCCCAAACCCCGATACTTGTTAGTTTTGCAACCTTCAGTCCGTCCCACGTTGGAGCTGCAAAACAGAGAGAGGTAGAGGAAGAGAGAAAGAGGTTTGGGAGAAAACCGATACCCTGCTGTACATGGGTCGGCTGCTGCTGTGTATTACTTTATATTAACATGAGATTACAAACAAAATTAGGGTACTAGAATACCCTTTTTACAATAATCAATAGTACACAATGTCATTAATGAGAAATTGGGTGTCACGGGTCTGGATCTTCAGATCCAAGACCCGTAACCAGAGAAACACTTCTTTTCACCCTCCCTCAAGTTGTGCATGATCTTGAATCATGAACAACTTGCCTTTTAACGTCCAAAATCTGTCTTTAGTCAATCCTTTTGTAAATATATCCGCCACTTGATCTGTAGTTCTAACAAATTCAGGCTCAATCTCTTTCTCTTCGACCTTTTGTCTCACAAAATGCTGGTCTATTTCAATATGCTTGGCACGACTGTGATGAATTGGATTAAAAGACATACTAATGGCACTCTGGTTGTCACATAAAAGAAGTGAACGAGATATCGATTCTCCTACTTCTGTCAGTAGATGTCTAACCCAAGTAGCCTCAGCAGTGGCGGTTGCCATTGACCTGTATTCAGCCTCTGTACTGGATCTGGCAACAACCTTTTGTTTCTTACTACTCCAAGAAACCAAATTCATCCCAATAAATACACAATAGCCAGATACTGATCTGCGTTCATCTGGATCTCCCGCCCAGTCTGCATCAGAATAAATAGTGATCTCATGTGCACTTTGCCCATTTGTATTTCGTTTATATATGAGACCATCCCCAACCGTTCCCTTGAGATATCGTAGTATCCGTTTAACTGCTTCCATATGCCCTTCACATGGGGCATGCATAAACTGAGAAACTTGATTCACCGAGTATACTATATCAGGGCGAGTAAAAGTGAGGTATTGTAACATACCCACTATGCTACGGTACTGTGTGGGATTATCAAATGGATCTCCATCTTGAGAGCTAAGCCTTTGATGAAGAACGCTAGGAGTGCTTAAGGGCTTGCAGTCTTTCATACCCGCTTTATTGAGAACATCAATAGTATACTTATGTTGAGTGAGAGTCATTTCTTCAGAGGAACTGTCAACTTCAACTCCAAGAAAGTACCGTAGTTTGCCAAGGTCCTTCATTTTGAACCTCTGATTCAAGAGATGTTTGACTTTTTCAATGTGATCATTGGAACTGCCAGTAATGATGATATCATCCACATATATCAACAACAGAGTAGTTGTGTCTTGGTCCTTAAATATAAATAAGGAGTGGTCAAGAAGAGATTTCTTAAAACCATATTTTTGTATTTCAAGAGAAAAGCTGTCAAACCAAGATCGAGATGCCTGCTTCAATCCATATATCGCCCTTTTTAGTCTGCAGACATATTTTGTAGGATTACCTTCTGCGTAACCCGTGGGTTGTTCCATGTAAACTTCCTCTCTCAAATCTCCATGAAGAAAAACATTCTTCACATCAAGTTGGCTAATGGTCCATTGGTGTTCAATGGCTAAAGAAAGTATGACTCGGATTGTCCCCATTCTCACCACTGGACTAAAGGTTTCATCATAGTCCTGTCCTTGCTCCTGTGTAAAACCTTTGGCCACAAGTCTCGCCTTGTATCGCTCTATAGTCCCATCTGATTTATACTTCATTTTGTACACCCATTTCGAACCAACAACATTTTTGTCAGGTGGTCTTGATATGACATCCCATGTACCGCATTCATGTAGAGCTTCCATCTCCTCATTCATAGCTTCAATCCATCTTCTGGAATTTGATGCTTGAGAGAACGTTGTGGGTTCATCTTCTTTATTCAAGGCTGTTAGAAAGAGTTGAAAATCTAGTGAGAAATTTTCATAACTGACCCACCTTTCAATTGGATGGCGAGGACGTGTGGATCTTCTAGTATCAACAATGTTGGACGTTGAGGATGTGTCCATGTCTGAATCAACTATAGTGGGTGACTCTCTTTCTCGTCGAGTATATACAAAACCTCTATATCTTCCTGGATTCAAGATTGAGTCTGTATTTTCATGATCAATCATCCCATCAGTAGACACAGGTATCTTATCCTTTTGAGTGCAATTTGAGCAAGCATCACTAGCTTCTGTGAGAAGTTTATAGTTCAACCAAGGATAGTAAGTCTGAACTTCATGTTTTAATTCTGAAGAACTATTACATTGACAATCAAAATTCAATTCATCAAAGATGACATTTCTTGATATTTTGATGCGCTTGCTCACCGGATCGTAGCATCTGTACCCTTTATATTCATCAGCATAACCCACAAACCTGCACTTCAAGGCCTTGTCCTGAAACTTATGTCTCTTTGAACTGTCAACATGAACATAGCATAAACAGCCAAACACATGCAAATCATAGTAGTTGGGGTGAATACCAAAAAGAGACAAGTAAGGAGACTTGTTTTCCAAAATAGTCATGGGCAATCGATTTATCACATGAACTGCAGAATGAAAAGCCTCTGTCCATAAAGTGATCGGAAGATTACTATCATGCATCATGCTCATCGCACTCTCAACAATATGGCGATGCTTTCTTTCAGCAATCCCATTCTGCTGAGGTGTGTGCGGGCAAGACACCTTTTTCCTTATCCCATTACTTTGAAGAAAGTTAGTAAAGTCAATGGAAGAGAATTCACCTCCTCCGTCACATTGGAAACTTAGGATGTTTTCAGAAAATTGGTTTCTGACAAAGGAATGGAAGTTACGGAACAACTTGAAAGTCTCAGATTTATGTTTCATGAAAAATATCCAGGAATAGCGAGAATAACTGTCAACAAATAAAAGATAGTATCTAGTTCCAGACATAGAAGCAACTGGAGCACGCCCCCAAACATCAGAACAAATAGTCTCAAAAGGTTTTGAAGCTCTTTTATTGATAGAATGAAATGGTAAAACATGACTCTTACATAATAGACAACTAGAACATTTGTTGTCATTTACATTTATTCCTAAACTTGACTTGGGAATGAGGTTACTTGAAACAAGCTTCTCAATGAAATTATTACTGCAGTGACCTAGACGACCATGCCAAAGGTTTGGCTTATTGATTTCAGAGACACTAAAAACGCAGGTAGGATTTTCAGAAGAAGACAATGATGATTGGAGCTTCAAGTTTGGGTCTGCAGAGCGAATATGTGCTGAAGGATCTTCTTGAAAAACATACATATTGCCTTGCCGTTTCCCTCTAGCGAACGTCTCCTTCGTGCAGAGATCCTTAACAAGAACAGAAGAGGGAGTAAATTCAACTGAGGCTTTGATATCATCAACAAGTTTAGAGACTGAAACAATGTTTTTCTTGATATTAGGAGCATAAAGAACATTTGAAAGATTGATGGAAGATTCAGGTAAGGGTATGATGGAGTTTCCAATATGTGAAACAGAGTGGTGTGATCCATCTCCAGTAACTATACTACTTCTACCAATGTAAGGAACAAGTTTTAGGAGCTTACCTGCATCTCCAGTAACATGAGTCGCTGCGCCAGAATCTACGTACCAAGTGCCTTGTTCATTCTGTTTCAGATTCAATTTTGCTAAGGCTGACAATAACAACTCCTTTACTTCTCCGCTGGTCCTTGTATTGTCTGTGTCTCTTTTTGCCTCAGTTTGTGTTGATTTTCCTTTATTTAGAGGATTGAACCAGCAGTCAGCTTTGATATGCTCCCTTTTATTACACAGAAAGCAAGTAGGAATTGGCCTTTGTCTTTGTGGATTGGTATATGAGTTGGGGGTAGGCAATAATCCACGACCTCCATGACCACTTCTACCTTGTGCTCCTTTTCCCTTGATATCATAGTTTCCTCGTCCTCGTGCATAAGTAACCCCTGTAGCAAGGACTTCTTGTGCCCCAGTATGCATAGATGATTCTTCAGAAAATCCCTTTAGATTCATCTCATATTGTAACAATTTTGCACGCAGATCTTCAAAATTGGGCAGCTCGGGTAAACATAACAGAGAAGTGACAATCATATGATAGTCGTGTCCCAATCCACTGAGGGTTTGTTGTACCAAATCCTTGTCAGAAACTGTACTTCCAACAACTGCTAACTGATCTGTGATGACCTTCATTTTGTTCAAATATTCCATGATGGTCATGGACTCCTTTCTTAACATTTGAAATTCTCTTTTAAGAAACATAATCCTGGCCTGAGAAACCTGTGAGTATGTCTGAACAAGTCTGTTCCAAAGTTGCATGGCAGTGCAGTCATCTGGAATGACTACAAGAACCTCTTGTGAGAGTGTTGATGTAATATAAGCAACAAGCGCTTGGTCTCTTTTCATCCAAGCCACAAATTCAGGATTTCTGACATATACGGTAGTAGATTCCCCTTTGTTGTCCCTTTCTTCTTGTGATATGAACTCAGGAGGAACTGGAATGGATCCATCCAGATGTCCAGAAAGATCCTGACTCCTAATAAAAGGTATGATTTGCCTCTTCCAAGTCAAGAAATTTCCATTATTTAATTTTTCAGACACAAGTTGGCTGAGGAAACTTGAAGAAAGAACTGACTGGTTAGGAAGAGAATTCATGTTTCACAGAATGAAGAATGTATTCAGCACAATCTGCTTACACCTGCAGTTCTGTAATTTTTTTTTTTTTTTTTTGCAGGAACTAATTCAGATCGCTGATACGGAACAGAAATTTAAAGACAATCAGATTTCTGATTTGTATATGAAATGGAATGTCGGATATGAAAATCCAAAAAAAAAAATGTGCATATGTATTCCTAATGTCGGCTTGTTAATGGCTGAATGAGGGAATCTGGGCTGAAGCACTCAAGAGATAAAAACAAACAGTGGCGAAACCAAGGTTCGACCACCACCAACGTAGGAGAAAAAGGAACTGTAGAAAGAAAAATTGAGAAAAGAAGAGAATGAATCCAAAGTTGGCTGGATGAGAAAGGAGGGGATTTCCAGAAACCGAAAAGAAAATCTCAGTTGTCTGGATCAGTCGTGAACCCAAGAAGAGACGAGAAACAGGCTGAGACTGACTGGGTCAGTCGTGATTCCAGAAAAGAATAGGGAATAGGTGTAGGATCTGCTGAGACTGATTGGGTCAGTCGTGAATCCAAAAAGAAAGGAAAACAGGAACAGCCGTACCTTTTTTTTTTTTTCAGACTTTGGAAGAGGAAATAGAGGAGAAGAGGATCTTCAGACGTGTCTTTTTGAATCGATCCCAGTTTCAGCTGAAGTGTGGCTCTGATACCATGTTAGTTTTGCAACCTTCAGTCCGTCCCACGTTGGAGCTGCAAAACAGAGAGAGGTAGAGGAAGAGAGAAAGAGGTTTGGGAGAAAACCGATACCCTGCTGTACATGGGTCGGCTGCTGCTGTGTATTACTTTATATTAACATGAGATTACAAACAAAATTAGGGTACTAGAATGCCCTTTTACAATAATCAATATTACACAATGCCATTAATGAGAAATTGGGTGTCACGGGTCTGGATCTTCAGATCCAAGACCCGTAACCAGAGAAACACTTCTTTTCAATACTATCACTGTAGTAGATTCCCAACCTTAGTCATTTTACCCAAGTGTATGAATCAACCCCATCATTTTCCATATTATTTTCATAAACTCACTCAGAGTGCTCCGGTGCCTTTAAACCGTTCAAGCACAAAAATTAATATTTAATTTTCTTACCAATATCATTGAATCAAATCACGTACCTACATTAGGTACCTAACCCGTATCGCCCATTGAGCAGGGTTTCCCAAACAACCCCACCCCTAGTAGAAAGGGATAACCTCGACTTACTTAATCATTTACCCATTTAGGTTACCACTAGATTATTTCCTTTCTATTCACAATGCTCCAAGGAAAAGAAATTCCCCTACTCGGAGTACGGGCAATATACAATGTCACTACCTAACATTTCTTTGGTATGTCTTACTCATTTTCTACATGAAGAGATCAAGGAATTATCTTAAGAATTCAAACTATCATTGGTGTACAGCTGCTACTCTAAGGTAGAAATTGGAATGTAAGAGAACTTGCAGTTTTATGTGGAATCTAATAACAAAGACTGTAAAACCCATTCAGCTTATTTCAGTAATACAAACACAAGAAAGTTCGTGCACAAGAGAACTGACAACTAGGTATTTTTCAGCTAGCATACTGAAATTTTAAAATCCAACATACCAAAACATAACCTTTTTATGTGTATCACAATACAGGCCGAAAATAATAAAACTGTAAGCCCATTCTACCTATCTCAGTTATACATCACAGGAAATTCAAGGTACTAGATCACCCAATCATTACAAGGTATATTTTTTTTTGAATAATTAAGTATAGCATAGCATGTTGGGTTACGCAATAGACCAATAAATCCAACTAGACACTGTTCAGCCATATTAATTTAAGTATCATTAATCATTACAGTTCACTAAAATACAGCATGTACAATAGCTATCGATTCAGCCAATTACCGTACTAAGTATGGCATAGCATGTTGAGTTACACAAGAAACCAATAAATCCAACTAGACACTGTTCAGCCATATCAAATTAAGTATCATTTAACATTTCAACTCATTAAATACAGTATGTTGTATTATGCTGAACAAAAACAACAAAAAAAAACAACCAACAGCTAAACATTCCTCCATGGTGGGATCAAGATAACTCGGCTGGACCCAAAAACAAAAGCAGCTATTTGTTAGGTTCTCCCACAAGTTAAATTAGTAAAATCAATAACCCTACACATATCCATACACACAGTAGTAAGACATTAATGCTACCCATAAAGAAACTATTAATTTAAGGCATGTGGTATTCGTTATTCAAGTATCCAAAATGATTGCAGCTATGATTCAACGCAATATCAGATCCTAATTTGACACAGTCATGCACGTTTTCAGACTTGGAAGGATTGAAGAAAAACCCACAGACCAAGGTCAAGAAAAACCTAGTTCAAACTAGGGTTTTTTTTTTTATTAAAAAGGAGATAGATTTTTCCATCTAAATTTAGGTCAAAGTATCTAATCCGAGAATGATGGATAAATCTTCAAGCAAAACACCCAATCGGTAAGAAAAAACCAGTTTCCCCCAATCTCCAATCTTATTGACTGTCCAGCAACAAAAATCCCCCTTAAATCAGTCGTTTTGGGTTTTAGACAACCCGCACCCCACCAACCCATGATTAACTTGAAAAAAAAATCACAGAAAACCTACCATTATCCGGCGAGGGTGTTGCGGCATCCACGAGAGGGGTCGGTCGGCCTGGACAGCACCACCACCGGCGAGGTCGGCTCTTCACTGCAAGGCCTTGAGCTGCAGCCCGAGATCGGAGAGTGATTCGAGGTTTAGAGAGGTAGAAGAGAGTGAGAGAAAGAATGGGACAGCGGGAGAGGGAGAAGGAAGGGTTTGGGGTCCCTCTTTTGTAGGTGGGTGGCCTCCCGAAAAGGAAGGGAGGCATACCCTCTCGGCGGCTGCGGGGTGTTTTCCCCCAACTCCTCATCTCTTTGCGTGTTAGGGTTCAGCTGAACCCTAACACCCGATATATCGCGGGAGGGGTTCTCCCCCTTCTCATGTTATGTTTATCGTGCAACCCATATCGGGTTGCCCTCCCCTTTTAATCCCTCCCTGTATTAAAACTTTACAGGGAGTGGGTCGGGTCCGGGTCCGGGTCCGACCCCCGACCCGCGATGCTGGACCCAAATTTGATTTGGATCCGGGTTGCTAGAACAACGGTGGACCCAGGGGTTGGGTCCACTTGGGTCCGAACCGTGGATTTGAAAAATCTACAATTCTTAGATATTTATGTATATAATATTACTAAAATACTCTAATATGCGCATTTTTCTTTTGGATCCAATAACGGATCCTAGGCCCAAATCCACATAATTTTTAAGTTTAGTATAAAATTTGTGGTTGTTATACCATGTCCTCGTCCTGCCACCATACCTATGACGAGAACCTCATAATTGCTATTTTAAATCAACTCCTCACCTCTAATAGTAACTTCATATTGTAGTAGTTTAGTCCGCATATCATCAAAGTTAGGCAATGAAGGAAGGCATAGAAGAGAGGTGACCAGTGTTATGAAAAGCGTTGAGGCGTAGCGAGGCGCTCCACCAAAATCTGAGGCGAGGCATAAGCCTCGAGGCGCAAAGCGTAAGCCTCAAAAAAAAAATTTAACTTAAAAAAACTATAAAAATGATCTAAAATTATAAATAAATAAGAAATGCTTTATCGATGAAGCGCCAACCAACACGAAATAAAAAATCTCAAATAAATACGAAAAAAATATGAGATTAACATGTAAAAGTAACATTAATGCAATAACTTGAACTATATAAGTATCTAATTGCATAAATATGAGCATTCATTCAATAAAAAACTAACATTAACAACAAAATGCATATTAGCACTAACAACATCATGTCATAATTAAAAAATGCATGTTAACATTAACAACCAAATGTTAATGTATTTGTCCAGAATT
The DNA here is from genome assembly GCF_984573655.1 of Nuphar pumila. NCBI lineage: Eukaryota > Viridiplantae > Streptophyta > Magnoliopsida > Nymphaeales > Nymphaeaceae > Nuphar > Nuphar pumila. The sequence continues at coordinate 21,300,392 of NC_143262.1, read as the reverse complement.
CTTCAAAATGAGAGTGTGAACATTCACAATTACAACTGAAAATCCCAAAAAACATATAAATGACCAATAACTCTATGATATGAATTAGGGCCTAGGCTCTTGTTGTGTCTCGTCATCATCAATATTTAAGTCTTCAATATCATCATCTGAAGAATCCATATAAATAGGTTCTTCTTCATCTTCATTCTCTGACTCTTCATCATCTACACTTTCTTTATCCACGTCCTCAATTACTTCTTTTGTTTTTTTTTTCCTTCAATAAAAAATCATGTATTAAATATTTATGTTATGTAATTAAAAAAATATATTTATATTCATAGCTAGGTAAAAGGAATATAACTTTATCTCGATCTCTTGAAGACATGTCTTGCCTAGAACCACTTTGTGAAACATGAGGTGAAGTGACTTTTTCAATAGGCACATGCTCAATGGCATTTATGTCGAAGTTCGGATCCAACCATGAATCCTCCAACCAATTGGGATCACTTGGCAACACTGGATCTTCCTTCTCCACAATCCACTCATCGTCTGAGTCTATATGATCTAGACATATAGGGTCTTTGGTAGCCTTCATCTTCATATTTCTCTCTCTTAATTTCATATTGTACATTACAAAAACCAATGCATTCATCTTCTCTTGTTCAAGTCTATTCCTTCATTTTGTATGCACCTATAATTTCAAATCATTCATAATCAAATATAAGATAATTAAACATATAAAAATATATTTCAAAAATAAAATACAAAGTCACAAACCAATAAGAAAGTACTCCAATTTCTCTCACAGCCCGATGCACTGCATGTCAAACTTAAAATTCGAATTGCAAAATTCATCAACTCAGGATTTTCGTGCCCAAATGAACTCCACCAATCAGTTGCATTCAAATAAAATAATAAAAAATTGATAAAAACATTAAGAATGTCATAATTAACAAAAACATAAAAAAATATTGACAAATAACAACATAATTACAAATTTACCAGGACTTTTTAATTTTCTTGTTGTAACAGTTGCCTCTCTGCCAAACAAGCCCTTTGAATTTTTAAATGCATCGATTTGTGTTGTAATTTTCAATCGAATATTTGCATCAGAAACTAATTTTTCAACACAATCATAAAAGTCACCCATAACTTCTCCACCAGGGTTGAAGTTGTCAGCATAATGAAAAGGTGGATTTAAATAATAGGCAGTTGCATGCAAAGGCTTATGAAGTTGCAAGTCCCATCGTCTATCAATGATATCCCATATAGGTTTACATTTTCTTTGGACATTGTCAAGGTTTGAAGCAATTTCCTCCTTCGCTCTATCCATTGCTTCATACAAAAATCCCATAGCAGGTTCGTCTGCATCAACGAGTCGCAACACTTTCACGAGAGGTAGTGTAGCTTTAATTGCATATGATATGGCAGCCCAAAACTTATGATCATTAAGAACAATACAAGAAATGTTCTTAGCATCAGATTTCTTATAGTAATTAGATGTTCTAAAATTTGAAGATAAGAACATCGACTTTAACTCTTTCTTATAACATCCAATACTATGAAGTGTAAGATATGTTGTGGCAAAACGAGTGACGGCTGGACGCAGAAGTTCTTTCTTCTTTGTGAATTTTCTCATTAAATTTAATACACATGCATGACTATAAATGTATCTTGTAATTTTTTTTGTCTTTTCCACTGTATCTTTAAAAATTGATATTTTTCCAATATCTTCTAATATAAGATCCAAGCAGTGGGCTGCACATGGTGTCCAAAAACATGTTTTTCCTGCTGTTAACATATTTTCAGCTGCTACATAATTTGGTGTATTATCTGTAATGAATTGCATCACATTACTTTCACCAACTTCTTTAACAACTTCTTCAAACAACTTACACAAATTTGCACCAGTTTTTTCCATGTCGCTGATGTCAACGGACTTCAAAAATACTGTCCCAGATGAGCTGTTCACAACAAAATTAATTAAGTTTCTTCCTTTCCCATCTGTCCAACCATCTGCCATAATACTGCAACCAACCTTTGTCCACTCTTTTTTGAACTCTTTCAAAATTTCATGAGTACAATCTACCTCGTCCTTCAAAATCCACGTTCTGATCTCATGATAAGAAGGTGGTTTGAACCCTCGCCCATAATTTGCAATAGTTTCTACCATTGCACCAAAATATGGACTTTTGCAAAGATTAAATGATAAGGCATTTGCATAAAAAAATCTACCAATGGCACGACATACATTTTTTCTTTCATCCCTTTTAAAAGCAGTGTTTATTGTGGTTTGTCGTGCTTCTTTGTTCACAAAAAGGTCCATAGGACCAGCTCCACTTGTTTTTGCATCACTACCTGATCCACTAGTTTCTTTATTCACATTATCGTTGGTTGATGATCCAAAATAAACACTTCTCTCGATATCCAACTTGTTTTGTTCTAACTCTTCTTTTTTTAGCCTCTGATCCTTTAGATGATTCTGAAAAAATCTTTTCACGTCAGGTGGAACCACTTCGCACATGCTTACACCATGCTTTGTGTCAGCTAAGTGATGTTTTAGCCTATAGATGTCTCCTGTAGTCTGTTTATGACAGTAATTGCAAATTACATGTCCTACGAGTTTGGGATCTTTAGTAGGATTTGGAACTTTAACTCCATGATCCCATCCTACATCTTTTGCCATTGTTCAACTGCAAAAATACATAACATAAAATATATATTAACATCATGCATTCTGCGGACCACATTATATGAAAACAAATGCAAAATAGACAATCTTGGTGTATAAGCTATATACGAATCCTAGAAAAAAACATAATTGACAAGAAAAAAATAATAAATATAATTAGGTCAGTTTTTTAATTGGGTCTTAAAGTTCATTCAATAATGCACACTTATAGCCACACACACACATAGTAGAGATAGAGTGGAGGTGGTTTGGATCCCAGATTTCTTCTCAAAAACAAAAAGAAAACACCAACCAACTCCAAGGCACTCCAAACAAATTTTGCATCGATTGAAATGAATACCATCACAAAAAAGCACCAACAAAAGACAAAAAATATCCTTAAAAACACAAATAAAACACCAACGAAATTTGTCTTCCTTTTTTTCGAAGAAAGAAGAGCATGTTAAACCAACAAAATAACCATCCCTAGAATTCAACAAGAAGGTATATCAAGAACTTCTCCGGAGATCAACCCCAAGAAATTGTGAAAATGCCGAAAAAAAAAAACATATATTGAATATGCTAAACAGAGGTCACCATTATGTTCAAATATTTCAGATGCTTAACATAAGAAAGGGGGAATATATGGAAGATTCCCAATTAGAGGACTGAGATCTTTTGATTCCAGCAATTCGACAGGGATAAAAAATACATATTTTAATGAAACTTAAAATATCTGAATCAGATGAGTTCACACAAATCAACACCAAAAAAAAAGATGAAACTTAATAAAAAGAGGAACCCACTAATTCTAATGAACGAAATCAATCAACAGGGGAAAGAAAACATAAGAAAGAGGGAATATATGGAAAATTCCCAATCAGAGGACTGAGATCTTTTGATTCCAGCAATTCGACAGGGATAAAAAATACATATTTTAATGAAACTTAAAATATCTGAATCAGATGAGTTCACACAAATCAACACCAAAAAAAAAAGATGAAACTTAATAAAAAGAGGAACCTACTAATTCTAATGAACGGAATCAGTCAACAGGGAAAGAAAACATACCAATTACATTTAAAGATAAAAATGGTATCATTTCATTCATATTTAGATGCAAAATAACATAAAAACAAAGAAACATATTATTCAGAAACAAACACATCTACGTATAAATCATGAAAAGCAACTAGAAAGAAAGACAGAGAAACAAAATAAAAAATGAAAAGGGTAGAAGAAAACCCAGAAAATCGTTACCTTCAGATAACGATGTCTCAGAAAACAGAGAACTTTACCTGTCACCGGAAAACACAGAGGTCGCCGGCGGCGAGTGGTCGCACGGCGGTGGCTGTGAGTCGCTGGCGCAGCGGGTCGCTGATGCCTTCTCAACAGAGGAAAGAAGGTGGAAGAGGCGATGATCGACGACGGGTGGTGGCCGGAGGCGAGTGGTGGCCAGCGACAGCAGTGGCGGCGGCGAGTGGTCGCACGTCGGTGGTTTTGAGTCGCTGGCGCGGCGGGTCGCTGATGCCTTCTCAGCAGAGGAAAGAAGAAGGTGGAAGAGGCGATGATCGGCGACGGGTGGTGGCCGACGGCGACGGGTGGTGGCCGACGGCGACGGGTGGTGGCCGACGGCGACGGGTGGTGGCCGACGGCGACGGGTGGTGGCCGACGGCGAGTGGTGGTTGGTGACAGCAGTGGCGGCGGCGAGTGGTCGCATGGCGGTGGCTGTGAGTCGCTGGCGCGGCGGGTCGCTGATGCCATCTCAGCAGAGGAAAGAAGAAGGTGGAAGAGGCGATGATCGGCGACGGGTGGTGGCCGGCAGCGAGTGGTGGCCGACGATAGCAGTGGCGGTGGACAAGAGGGGATAGAGTGGAGAGAGAAGGGGTGAGGGCTTTCCCTCGCCCTGAAGCGCCTGTGTCTTTTTTAAAGACACAGGTTCTCGATCTTTCGAGAATACGGGCTCGGATCTGGGTCGAACTCGGGTCTGGGCCTTCCGATTTTTAATGTGCGCCTTACTTTGAGGCGTGCCTCGCCTCAAGGCGTACGCCTCAAGGCGCATGAGGCGTATGCCTTGAGGCTGTTGCGCTTTCTAAGTGCGCCTCAAGGCGAAAAGGGCCTCGCCTCGAGGTGAGGCGCGCTTTTTGCGCCTTGAGGCGCGTTTTTAACAACACTGGAGGTGACCAACATGTGATAGTCAGGTCTAAGACCATTCAACGCTTGTTGAACTTTTTCTTTGTCAGGAATTACACAACCCACCATCGCTAATTGATCTGTCATGCTCTTGACTTTGTTTGTATTTTGTAACTGATAAATTGTTTTTCTTTAGGATCTGAAACTCTCTTTTTAAATGAAGAATCCTAGCCTCTGAAATTTGTGAATAGGTTTGTGCTAGTATCTTCCACAGTTCTCTAGTTGAACATTCATCTGGAATGGCCACTAATACTTCTTGAGAAAGAATAGAGGTAATGTAAGCCACGACAGCCTGATCTTTTCTTTTCCATGTGATAAACTCTGGATTGCGAACTAGTTTGTTAGAAACCTCCCCTTTATCATCTCGCTCTTCCTGCAGAATGAACTCAGATGGTGCATGGATTGTTCCATCAAGGTGGCCAGAGAGGTCCAAACTACGAATGAAAGGCAAAATTTGCCTTTTCCAGGTCAAGTAGTTGGAATTATTCAATTTCTCAGATATGAGTTGGCCAAGAAAACTGGACGGAAGTGATGGGGAATCCATGAAGACAAGACGAGTTGTCTAAGGAGAAGAACACAAGTTGAATAAAAGAAATGTAAGAAAAATTGCTCAGCAAAGCAATGACCCAGACTTGTCCGTTCCTTTTTTTTTTAACAGTCTTGATATATTTCCTCAGAAATGATTTGCAAAAATCGAGATCAGGAACAATTACAAATATGGTCCCAAAAAAAAAACAACTCATGCTTTGGGATATATGCTTTGACTAAAAAAAATAGCATGAATGAACGATATATGCACCTCTGATTTGGAACAAAAATCAGATATAGAGCAAGAGCAGGGGGAAATATGCAAGAAAGGAACAACCTTCTGATTTTACGCAATCAAAATCAATATGGGGTTCAGACGTTAAGATCTGATCTGAATGATCAGATCAGACGTTAGCGTGGCCTGTTGGAAATTATCAAATCTGAATGATCAGATCTGAACAGATTAGGTAATGAAATTAATGTGGCTGGTAACGATAGAAAGAAACTTGTTTAGGGAAATAAGAAGAAAAGAGGGGAAATAAGGTCAGCCACGTTTAGGGAAAAGAAAAGAAAAGAGGGGGAAAAAGGTCACGTTTAAGGAAAAGGAAGAAAAGAAGGGAAATACGATCAGAAAAATCAAAGGAGAATCGAATCAGAGAAGAAAATGGGATTCTTTTTTGTTAACTCTCACAGGAGCAAAGGACGATAAATCAGAGGAGAAACGAATCAGAGAAGAAAATGGGATTTTTTTTTTGTTAACTCTCACAGGAGCAAGGGACGATCAAAGAAGAAACTATCAAAGAAGAAGTAGAGAGGTTGGTGAAACTAGACCTGGTCGTTAGACTTCGACCTGCTCTGATACCATGAAAGAAAATGCACCTTTTTGGTATCCGGCTCTTCTGCTGGTTGCTGGAAGGGAGAGGAGGGAGAACCACAATAGCAAATCAATAAGCCTCCAAATACACTTGCCCTATTTCTTTACGTGAACTTATAACCACCAGATCGGGTCGGGTCTTAGACTCTTCAGTCCAGACCCGATATTATAAAGATAGAGATACGGGTCCAGATCTGGACCCGTATATGCATGCAATCCAATCTTAATACTATATCTCTTTCATCCTAGAGTACTTGTAGTCGTGCACTGCACGCTAGTACTGCGATGATCGGATGAGACGGTTGTGCGACCTCAAACAATGTTAAATGCATAATGCTGTAAACACATAAGAATGTGATCGCCTTCACAGGCAAGATACTCGAGTGGCTGAAAGACCACAACATGTAGAATGGGTCGTTAGTTAAGCAACGCCTAACACACTTATTCGCCCTTTGATTTCTGTTAAAGGAGAGGATGGATCAGTACAAAAACTCCAATGAACATGGGCAATGATTCGGCCTCCCCAATCATTGGAGTTAGGGGAAGGGACTATCAGACATTATCCTAGGTGGTAGATCACATGGACTTCTGCAGAAGTTGGATGCATCCGTTGCCAAGTAACTGCCTTTGGGAAATCCTCTCTCGGCTGAAAGTCATCCCCTTAAGAGCGAACTCAACTAGCTATTCGGGTTATTGAAGATACATAGAATAACAGACGCCTGAACTAGTCTCAGTTGTTTCTACGATTCGTCTGCGCGTATCCCCAGGCTAGTAATATCGAAACATAAGTCTGTTCACACTGGTTGATGGGTCATAAGACTTTCGTGTGTTTTGGGTACGTATTTTTTGTCAAGTAAAAGTTTATCGATGAAATTACGTATGACTTTGATATCTCTGAGATTCTTATGATTATGATGTTTATGCAGGTAAATGACACGTCACACCTACATAGTTGTATTGCAGAAGATTGCTTTATGATTTTTTGTGTGAATATATTATACCTGTATAACATGATTGATAAGTATCATGAATATTTGATTAAAATGTCTTGAAGATATGTGCGTGAGTTACATGCTAGAAAGGTCGAATGCGATGTCTTTGAGATAAAAATTGTGAATGCATATGATGATGCAATAATCTAAATATTTGCACATATAACTTGAATCCTATGTGAATTTATTGAACTATATAGAAGTTACGTATGTTGAAGTTTAGTTGATTCATAATATATTATGTGTGTTCTCATATGTATAGAACTCATGCTTTGATTTCGCATGCTTTGAGGTCCTATTTGAGGAATGCAGTGTTCCTTGTGGCAATGATGCGATGCGTGGTGTAATATGCTTCTGTATGATGTGATTAAAATGCCACGTGATAAGAAATGTTGAAAGCATGCGATAAATGTTCATGGTTCATGGAACCTTATTGAAGGAATGTGTGATCTTGTATTTTGTTTTACCATGTGAAGTGATACGATGCATATTGCTGGTATACATGCTTGTGCCCATATTAGTGGCTACTGGCCCCAAGAGCTGTCAATTGTTCGGAGCAGTCGATTGTTTTGATGCATGCATCACTGACTATGGTATCTGTTGAGAACCTGATCTTCAAAGGATTATCTGCAAGGGTGTGTATGATCAAGATCAGGTGACCCGGCTAGAGTAATAGATCTTTGTGAGGATGTAGACGGCAAACTCCTGTGAGGAAGTGTATGGTCCAAGACCAGGTATACCATCTAGGGCGGTAATTCCTTGTGAGGTTGTATATTTCCCAGACCAGGTGATCCGACGTTGATCTTGTTAATTATGATAGTGGCTATCGACCCTGAGAGCGACCATTTGTGTTGATGCGTGTATCACAATAATTTTTATTGAATATGACATTTGTCGAGGACCGGGTTCCCAAAGGATTCTCTGTGAGGGTATGTATGATCAAGATCTGATAATCGAGAATGGTAGAATCTCTATGAGGAAGTACATTGTCCAAGAGCGGGTAGCCGCAAAGACGGTGAAATCCTGTGAGGAAGTGTATTGTCCAAGACCAAGTATACCACCTAGGGCGGTAATTCCTTGTGAGGTCGTACACTTTCCAGACCAGGCGATCCGACATGAAACTTGTGAATTTTGATTACCATAAAAAGTTATGGTGAGCTGTGATGATCTTCTGAGATTGATTGAAATAGCCAGTTATGAAAGTATAGATTTGGCTTTCTGTTTTAGCATGATTATATGTTGAACCCAGATGTGAGAATCAAATCTTTATTGATTTTAGATCATGTTTTGGACCTTCTATGGAAGGGTGAGTTTTTCTGAGAAAATATGACGCCTTAAGCGAGTCATAACAGGTGACAGTTGGCCGCGTAAGGCCTTGAGAGATTGGAATAAATTAAGGTTGTTCAGGACAAAGAGTTTGTTAGAAATAGTGAGAGCGACAAACGATGACCTAATAATGATTAAATATAGAGACCCCGTTCAAAGAACAAAAACAAGCTAGAGCAATGTCTCATTATGTCTCTTCATCCGTGTCGAATCAAGTAGAAGATAGCATTCTTATAGTGTTCTGCTAAACCCTTTTTATGGCTCTATATAAACTCTTGCGAAGACAAAAGTTTAATCACATATGTTTTGTTTAATCGAGTTTTGAACTGCTTACCTGCTTTGAACTACTTGCTTTGAAACTGCTTACCTACTTTGAACTGCTTACTTGTTTTGAACTGCTTACCTATTTAACTGCTTATCTACTTTAAATTGCTTAGCATGCTGAATTAAATGCTCCTACTTGTAGTCTCTCTTGTGCACCTACTAGTTTTTCGTGAAACTAACCCATTCTATGGGTACAGGTGATGATTAGGTATACCACGGGCGATGGCGCGATGCAAGACGGCTTCAAGATTTCTTTTTTCCTGCTCTTAGCTCGCGTCCTGAACGTTTTTGGGTTTTGTCACGAATTTTTCTTTGGATATCCGAATTTTATACTATTTGAGAACTTCTTTAAATGAAAGTGGTTTTTCCAAGTGTTTTGTAAGTATCATGTGTAGTGAGTTTTTGTTCTTTTAGCTAACATGCCCAAAGTTGTTAGCTTGCCTTTCTAATTTCAACAAAAAAATTATCTTCCGCTGATTATATAAATAAACTTTGAAAGGAAAAAGATTTTTTTTTGTCTCTTGCCTGTTTTCTGAAAAGTTTGCAAGTTTGAAATTTTGGGGCGTTACAGAATTTGCTTCTCAACGATGATGAGGGCATACGGTTAATAAGGTGGAAAACAGTGAGAATAGCATCCCCCCAATATGAAGGGGGCATACTGGATTGCAGCATAAGGGTATGAGCTACATCTAGAAGATGTCTATGCTTCCTTTTAGCGACTCCATTTTGCTGAGATGTGTGGGCACAAGTAGTTTGAGGGCGGATGCCATTATTTCGATAAAATTATAGTAACTCATTATATTTGAACTCAAGAGCATTATCAGTGCGGATAATCTTGACAAGAGAATCAAATTGAGTCTTTATTTCAATAACAAGAGACATAAGAATGGAGGGAACCTCCAACCTTGTTTTTATTAAAAACACCCATGACAATCTAGAAAAAACATTAACAATCACTAAGTAATAGCGACTCTGAGACCTACTAGGAACTTTACTAGTTCCCCAGACATCAGCATGAAGAATTTTAAACAATCTTTGACTCGATGGACTCTGACAGAAAGGAAATGAACTCCTGTGGTGTTTACCCAACTGACAGGCTTCACACTGGAACGAAGCAGAAGGAGGAATCTGAGGAAGAAGTCTACGAAGCTTTGGCAAAGGGACATGACCAAGACAGAGATGCCACTGATACGGACTTGACGACGGCTCTAACACCGAGTACGTGACTCCAACTGGTTGACGTAAATAGTAGACACCTCCCTCCTCATGGCCTCCACTAATCCTCTTCTCCGTCAGCAAATCCTGAAAAATACAACACACATGATCAAATATCACCCTACAGTTGTGCTCTTTAGTAATACGACTAACTGACAATAAGTTTTGAGGAAAGGATGGAGCATGTAACACATTAGTCAACTGAAGTGTGGGGGAAATGAAAACATTTCCTTGGCCTACTATGGGAGATGAACTTCCATCGGCCAGTACAACATTGCAATGTTCAGCAACAAGATTTAACTTAGAAAAATTTTTAGAGGTCCCACAAAGATGTCTGGAAGCACCTGAATCAATAATCCATCTACTACCTTGGTAATTCAATTGATTACCACTTGCAGAACAAGCAACATCAGCAACTGGAGTAGCAACACTCAAACTGGAAGGTTGGTGAAATACCAGCTCATCATACTCTGCACGACTGAGGGTAACTGAATCACTGGAAGAGCCAGTAGGAGTCTTTGTCTCAAGTTTTGCAACTTGAGCCTTAGTTGCATTTGGTTTCAAGGAGAAAGTGGGTGGGTGGCCAGTTTTATCCCAACACCTGTCTTCAAGATGCCCCAATTTACCACAATAAGTGCATTGAAGCCCGCCTCTTCCTCCTGCTCCTCGACCACGACCTCTTCCTCGAGAGTTCAAGACAACACCTCTTCCACGTCCTGCAGTGGCAGCTAGGGCAGATGTCTGTGATTCAGATTGAGTTTGAGGAAGAGTAATGGTGAATCTACTCAGACGATTGTAGGCCTCTGCAAGAGTAGGAACGTCAAAACCAGTCAACATTTGAACTTTTGCAACAGAATATTCAGATGATAACCCAGTAAGGAATCTGGCAACCATGGTCTGCTCTTGATGGGTCTTCTGCTTGGTGCAACATAGGGGCCTGTGTGCATTAAGCCTCTCAAAGGCAGATTTGACAGATGCATAATATTGGGCCAAAGTCTGTTCTCCTTGTTGCAACTGGTAAATCTCCTGCTCAACCTGTAGTATACGACTGACATTGGTCTCATGTGAGTATATATCTCGGAGATTATCCCACATTTGTTTGGCTGTGATATAATAAATAAGACCATCAGCTAGCTATATGAGGCTGAACACTATTCATTATCCATGACATGACAATATCATTGTCTTCTTCCCAGGTGACATTTTTCAATCTTTTCAACTAGTTCCTATTCTAACAAGATATGTTTCTTTCGATGACCAGAAACTGACATCATGAAGGTGTGATATCACCTTGCATAGTTAGAATCGTCTAACTTCACCGAAGACCCGTATGAAAATGGGTTGGCAAAAGCCTTATATTCACCGAGAACCTCCCCCTTTTTATTATTGTCCTGAGCACTTAAATCTGCCATATTCAACTACAGGAACAAAGACCAAAAAAGAATATGCCCAGCAGAGATAGGATCTAAACAGGTTTTAGCACCAAAACACAGCCAACTCTCTATTTAAAACAGGATATTCCACTCATCTAAAACCACTCACCAGGGTCAAAAAAAAAATGTAGACAATGTCTGATCAGACCTCAGCCGATATATGTTGTTGTGTGGTTCAGGACTCCATCAACAATACGCCCAGGTCCACGTTGAAATCTGATTCTGTTCTTTATATATATATATATATATATATATATATATATATATATATATATATATATATATATATATATATATATATATTGATCACAGACAATCTACACGATCCAAAAACACAATAGCCATCTCAGATCTAATCAATGTTTCTAGATCTGATCGACGATGACCATCAAATCTCTATCCATGACCATTGAAGTTTTCCTCTTTTTGTTTTTGAACTACACTGATCAGATTTCCACCAGATCTGATCATTGACAGTGATCAGATTTTATCATGTAAAATCTGATTTCAGATCTGGATCTTCAACGCTTGACAGATCCCTGCGACTTCTGTCAAATCTGATTCCAAATTTGTATCGACAACACCAACCAGCGAATCAGATCTCCACTTGATCTAATTGCTTTCATCCATGTTTCACGACACTTGCTGCAACTTCCCAGATCTGCGCCGATAACACCAACCAGTGAATCAGATCTCCACCTGATCTAATTGCTTTCATCCACGTTTCACGACACTTGCTGCAACTTCCCAGATCTGATTTCAGATTTGCGCCGACAACACCAACCAGTGAATCAGATCTCCACCTGATCTGATTGCTTCCATCCACGTTTTGACGACACTTGCTGCAACTTCCCAGTCAGCCACAAAAGTATCCCACGACCCACGATCAACAACAGTATCCCAGGAGAGAACGCTGCTTTGATACCATGTTGAAGCAAACGCCCAGTTTTGAGGCCAGCAGCATCCAACGATAAACCCAAAAAGGGAGAGAGAGAGATTCATTCATTGATCCCTAATCCCTTTAAATAGGGATTAGTCAAAGAAAGGTTCACAAAAAGAGTCACACATAATTTACTTAATTACGTATGACTACCCAAACTTATAAATATTACTTTTTAACAGCATTCAACCACATTTTTTACATATGAAAGCTTTACCAACTCCCAGACTTTCATTCTTTCTAGTGCCTCCAACTCTTCATATATAGCTTTCTACCACTTAGGCTCCAATACAACTTTAGCATAGGATTTAGGTTCATAGCAGGACTGTATCATGGCTAAGAACACTTGGTGAGTAGAAGAAAAAAAACTCATACGAAACAAAGAGATTCGGAGGAACTAAAGGACAAGAGCTTCTATGCACCTGAAGAATAGAAAGAGGAACAAAAGAGAGTTCAAATGCTTGCTCTTCAGGATTGGCTTGAGGAACACTGGGATTTGGCTTAGATAAGGCTTCATTCTCCTAATCATGCTACTCAAGGAAAGATTGCGTAGGGACATCTACTAGTCTTCTATTATACGTATTTCATTCTTTCTCCTAATCTTTTTTAAGATCTTCTAGAAAAGGAATAAGGAAGGAGAAAACAGACTCAAAACTCTCAGCTTGATGTTAACCCTTATAATATGGCATGTGCTCCAAGAAGTCTACATGCCTAGAAGTCCAAACTTTCTTCCCCACAAGGTCAAAACATATATATCCTTTCTGCCCCTCTAGATACACAATAAAGCAACACTTAATTGTTCTTTGTAACAACTTATCTTTACAATGGAGAGCTCCCAACAGCTATATTGAGGTTATATTGTCAAGGACAATAATGCCCTTGACAATATAACAAAGGTCAAAAAATAAAAACAAAAAAACACTTCAGCCCCTAATGGGTGATTCCTACTACAAGGGTCAAAAGACCAAAATACCCCTGGAGGGTAAAGTATATTACAGTCACAATATATATATATATATATATATATATATATATATATATATATATATATATATATATATATATATATACAGAGCACCCATATTCTAACATGGTGCAGGTTTCCTTGAAGTTTGACTTTCCCTCAAAATTTCTCAGTTGTATATCTAGCTTATCTCTAATGAGAACATCTTTCTTATTTTTTTTGGATAACCAGGGAAAAACTACCTTGCTCACAGAGTTCACTGGCATAAAACCCCAGGTCACCCTTGCCCATCAGGGAGTACACCAGTTCTGACCACATGGCAAAAGATGCTCAACCATGGGTTTCAAATTCATGACATCCTGTCAACTTGGTGATGTTCATGAGTCACCCCACCAGATGAGTTTCTTGAACAAAGTTATTTTCTCCAACTGAAGCCAACATCTAGAGATTCATGTCTTTTAGCAACATCATCTCCCCCTGGTCTACTCATATTATTGAAAGAAAAGACAATTCCAATTTCTTATAGGGATGGCAGTGTCTAAACTTCATCCCATATCCCTTCTTTTTCTCATCATGGCAATACATCATGAGTCTGTTATCTGCAGTTTATACTTGCCTATTTTGCCAAACAATGATTAATTCTTTATACAATTTTATTATTGAGATAAAAAACCCACTACAGACTCCATAATGCCATTCAGGTCTTCATAGACCTAAATGGCCTCATAAGTGGCTTCAATAAATTTATGAACCATGTCATAGCAAATTATATCCGTTCCATTTGCTTTTGCATTTGCTGCAGCTTTTCATCCACTTTCTTGATACTTCCTTGATGAAACAAGCTTCATATTGTCTCCAGTCTCCAATAGCAACTTGCTGTTGAGCACTAAAGGGCCTTATAAGTGGTTTCAATAAATTTATGAACCAAGCAATAATAAATATATCATTTCCATTTGCTTTTGCATTTCCTGTAGCTTCTCATCCACCTTCTTGACACTTCCCTTGATGAAACAAGCTTCACATCATCGCCAATAGCAACTTTCTATTGAGCACTAAATAAATACTGACTACTTGTACAAAACCTACAGGTAGTGATTTGAAAACTTTGGCCCTCAGCCACTGTACCCGTTGATGGTGGAGCAATCTCTTTACTTCAAGACTTCTAACATTAGCAGAGGTCACCTATTACCAGTCCCTGAAGGATTTAATCAACTCATATTCTAAAACATATCTAATTTAGTTACATTGACAAGAAATATCTTTCTTAATAACCTTCTTTATCATAATCAAGCCTTGTGGCTTCCTATGTTACTAATGTATTTTTTGTACATCAAATTCGTTCAAAGCAGCTGTCAAAAGGTCCTTAGAAATCCAGTGAGTACTTGCATTTATCGACCAAAAACTAGGGTTGTATGCATTATATGGACAGAAAGCAAGTGACCACAATCATTCAATACGACAGTATGAACACGATACCAAGGCAAACCCATAAAAATACCTCTTCATCAAAGAAAAATAGACACTAAGTAACTTTATCACATTGGAAAAGACTACGCGCTATGGACCTCATTCAGTGGATTATTTTGGTGCAAGGGTTCACATATATTATGTGCCGCTTGTGATAATAATAATGGAACGATTTTGTGCTGTTCGCAGGAACAAAGAGAAGCATATTTATTGTATACCCAATAAGTACCAATACGCAATCAGGGGATTGGTCCCATTTTTTGTAAGTGAATCTCTTAGATACTTGTGAAGTATAGTACTTAACCCTGTTTTCTTTAATGTAATGCCCATTGGTGTTCCAAAAGTCTCTTTTTTGAAGTCTTGGAAAGGAAGATGCAGTTTAGGTTGACATATAGTCCGACTTGTCGGACATCTTGGGTCATATGGGATTTCCCCGTTCTCTCCCCCGATCGAGATATACTCTCTTTCGCCTAAGAAAGATTGATTGAATCATCAATTCAATAATTCAGAGCATGAAATGTGCAAATGACATCGTGATTTGGATCTCGATGAAATAATACATCAATAAAAAGATGATTTCAGTAATTTTTTTTGTTTTGGTCCTCAGCAATAATTATATGCTACATGCGCGCATTTGTATGTTACGAACCTATGAACTAAATAATTGATATATGAATATAAAGAATTAATGATCTATTTTGAACAACACATCTTTCACATTTAACTTAGAAAAGTTAATAGCTTGTTTTTTGCATGGCGGTTCCAGAAAAGCGTACTTCTATATAAAAAAAAGCATATTCGTAGAAATTTTTGGAAGAGAAAGGGATATTCGGCAGTGGTAAAAGCTTTTTCTTTAGCTAAATCCATTTCTACTGGTTATTCAAAAGGTTTTTTTGTATGACAAACATATTTCATAGCATAGAGAGGGATAACTGGATAGATACTGTCAACTCCTTAAAAACTGATGTATAACCATACACAGGTTTGGAACATGAAAGAGTAATGTTCTGTGGATGGAGCACTTCTTTTCCTACATGATATAGAAAATATACAGGTTTTGAGAGAAAAAAAATAGCAGCGCACCTGTACACAGGGTCAAGGATTACGCCTGTTGCTTCAGCTATTTCCTTAACAAACTTGAGTTCTTCAGAGGTGTTTATGGCATAACCTAATCCCTTAGCCTGAAAAAACAATTTTTAGATAACATGTCACACTCATTTGAGGAAACAAAACTAAAACTAGATTGATCACACTAGATGACATATAGTACTTCCCTTTTTTTCGGTTATTCAGTGTTTCCAATTAGACTATCATTTCCAATATAAGATAAACTTCCCAATTTTTGAAACAAAATAACTGTCAAAGATTTGTTTTATTTCAATCTAAGCCACCACATTCAGTTATACTAGTTTTGTAGGCATCCTCAATACAATATAATATTCATTTGCTGAAACAACATTTATCAGCTGAACATTCATGATTCATTGATTGAAACATCTACCAGCTGAACATTCAGAGTCATAACAATCACAAGAAGACCACTAAACAAGTACTTCAAAGTTAACAGAAGACAACAATATTGTCACATCTTTGTCATGAGCATATACGAGTCCGATCCAAGTTAGGAAGTTTTGAGAAAACAATTGTGGTCAGCATTGATTAGGTGGCTACCCATTATCAATTTTGAGAACCTTGAAATGAGTGTTCATTACCCTATGCATCTTAAAGTAGGCAAGTAGCACCGGCCAAAGATATTTACCAACTGTTGGTAAATTTTGCCATAAACTTATATCCCTCATTCATCTCAGCTTTTAAAACACCCAGTGTGCCCCTAATATAAACTACTAGTTCCAACAGATACCCTATTTCCAGGACATAATTTAAACTACCTTGGCTATACTAGACATCTGCGATGTGTTAGATTTGGTTTCCATCGATGTCCCAAATCAGTTGCAAGAAGAAGAAAGGGGAGACGGTGCTTTAGGGTGCTGTTTATCTGTCTAACGATCCCAATAGGAGAGATCATGGAGTACTTCGCATTATAAAAAACTATACAAGGCAACTTTAAAATACTGCCCATACTTTACATGTTACAATAAATCAGCTATAAGGGCAATATGGCAATAAAGAAATAAAGAAATAAAATCCAACATCAATTCCGAACAATATAGACATACTGAATCTGGGTATGGATCTGAACCCAATATACAGATCCAACCAGTGTTATCTCTCATTAGCCTCCCTCAAGTTGTACATGGTAATCACCATGGGCAACTTGGACTTCAGTTACCAAAACCATTGTTTTGTCAAAACCTTTGTAAAAAGATCTGTTATCTGATTCTCAGATCCGACGAATCTAGCTTCAAGTTCCCCATCTTTAATTTTATGTCTGATGAAGTGTTGATCGATCTCTGTATGCCTAGTTTTTCCATGATAAACAGGATTCAATGAGATATTAATGGCACTCTGATTGTCACAAAATAGAACTAATTTAGGAACAGTTTCACCCAGCTCATGTAGCAAATTTCTTATCCATATTAACTTTGAAGCAGTTGCTACAATGGCTCGGTATTCAGCTTCAATACTTGATCGAGATATGACCCTTTGTTTACGACTTGACCACGAAACAAGATTTCCTCCAACAAATATACAATAATCGGAAATTGGTCTTCTTTCATCTAGATCTTCTACCCAGTCAGCATCTGAATAGGCCATAACAATGAGATCTTCCCTATGATCTCTTGTTTTATAAAACAGTCTGTCCCCTAGGGTAACCTTTAAATACCATAAAATTTTACGCCACTGCCTCCATACGAGTAGTTCTTGGCTGGTGCATGAATTGAGACACTTGGTTTACTACATGCACATGCACGACATCTGTTCTTGTGAAGGCAAGATATTGTAACATTCTCACAATGCTTCTATACTCAGTTGGTGTAACGCCCCAAATTTCAAACTTGCAAACCTTTTCAGAAAAACAGGCAAGATACTAGAAATATCTCTTTCCTTCAGAGTTTGTGTATGAAATCAGCGGAAGATTTTTCTTTTGTTAAATCAGAAGGCAAGCTGACAACTTTGAGCACGTTAGCTAAAAGAACCAAAACTCACAAAATTAGGGTATCATAAGGAAAATCCGATACAAACCCAAAGCGTCCAGGATGTGAGCTAAGAGCAGGAAGAAGAAGTCTTGAAGTCATCTTGCAATCGCGCCATCGCCCGTAGTGTACCTAATCATCACTTGTACCCATAGAATGGGTTAGTTTTGCGAAAAACTAGTAGATGCACAAGAGAGACTACAAGAAACTGAATTAAGTACATTTAATTCAGTAGGTTACGCAGTTTAAAGCAGATATGCAGTTAAACAGGTAAGCAATGCAAGCAGGTGAATAGTGCAAACGCGTAAGTAGTACAAGTGAATAAGTAGTGCGAGCGAGTAAGTAGTGCGAGCGAGTAAGCAGTTCAAAGCAAGTAAGCAGTTCAAAGCAAGTAAGCAGTGCAACTGACAAACGCAGCATACGATTCAATTGATCGTAGGTCGTGAACCACCATGCAACTAGCTTGTTTTCGTTCTTAGAACAAGGTCTCTACATTGAATCAGTATCAGAACATCGTTTGTCGCTCTCACGACTTCTAACAAACGCTTTGTCCTGAACAACCTTAATCTATTCCCATCTCTCAAAGCCTTACGCGGCCAACTGTCACCGGTTATGACTCACTAAGGCGTCATACCTTCCCAGAAAAGTCCACCCTTCCGTAGAAGGTCCAAAACATGATCACTAACTCAAATCGCTAACGATCGAATTCTCACATCTGAGTCATGCATGTAATCATGCTAAAACAGAAAGCTGAAACTATGAATTCATAGTTGGCTATCACAACCAATCTCAGAAGATCATCACAGCTCACCATAACTTTTTATGGTAAGCAAAAACACAAGATCCACGTCGGATAGCTCGGTCCGGGAGATATACGACCTGACAAGGAATTACCGCCCTAGAGGGTATACCTGGTCTTGAACTATACACTTCCTCACAGGAGTTCACCGTCTTTGCAGCTATCCGTTCGTGGACAGTGTACATCCTCACAGAAATTCTACCGCTCTAGCCGGATTACCCGATCTTGATCATACATACCCCCACAGCGAAACCTTTGGGAAGCCGGTCCCCAGCAAATGCCATATCCAATGAAAATCATTGTTATACACGCATCAACACAAATAACCGCTCTCAGGGCCGATAGCCACTATTACAATCAACAAGATCAACGCCGGATCACCTGGTCTGAAAAATGTATAACCTCACAAGGAATTTCGCCCTAGATGGTCTACCTGGTCTTGGACCATACACTTCCTCACAGGAGTTCACCGTCTTTGCGGCTACCCGTTCGTGGACAGTGTACGTCCTCACAGAGAATCTACCACTCTAGCCGAGTACCTGGTCTTGATCATACACGCCCTCGCAGATAATCCTTTGGAGATCAGGTCCTCAACAGACACTCTACTCGGTGATACATGCATCAATACAGTCGACTTCTCTAAACAATTGACCGCTCTCGGGGTCAGTAGCCACAATATGGGCACAAGCATGTATATCAGCAATATGCATCGTATCACTCCACACAGAAGCATATAATCCTACACATCGTATTATTGCCATAAGGAATATTGCAATCCTCAAATAGGACCTCAAAGCATGCGTAAACGACACATGAGAACAGATGTGCATGGGGAAATATTGTGATGTGTTCCGGCCAAATGATGCTTCAACCGGGAGATACCGTCAGAGAAGGTATTATGGCGAAACTTGCACTCAATTTTCAATCGGTTCACACTCATTACTTGAGTGTCTCATTGCCATGTCGAGTCATTTGATGTCATTTTCCTCTAAAAAACTCAATAAGAAGCAAATATTAGAGATTTTTTACCTTAACCCACTTTCTTGAATGAAAAATAGTAGAAATGCGTTCTTGAAAGCCCTCTCCCTTGTGCACGGATCATCCCCCAAATCTCTCTCACGACTCCTAGGGTGCATGAGTTTCCTTCTAATGGCCTCTATACAAATAAGAAAGTTGGCCCTCAAGAGGTCTTTAAAACCCCAAAAATAAAAAATACAATTCGACCCTTTTTAAAGTGCGCCAAAGGTTTATCGTACGATACAAGGTTGTATCTCACAATCTAGTATCGTACGATACATCCGATATGGATACAATACAAACTCATATCACGATACGTGTATCATATTGAAAAACATAATAGTAACATGTATCGTACCGTATCGTACGACACTTACAACACTGGTCTTAGCTTTTCAAGGTTAAAAAATAAATGAATTTGGAGAGCAGAGCCAAGATATGGCCTCTGAAAGTTGGACTATTCGCTGGCTTCTTGTTAACATAAATTTGGATTTTCTGACTTCTGATAAAAGTTTGACCATTAAATATGCATTTATAATGTTGGAATGTGGATCTGGATCGGGGCATGGATCATGGTTGTTGAATTAATTACTTCTTACGTGCTTTCTAATTTTGCTCAGTTTCTTAGTAAAATTTTGGTTTAATCATAGATTAGCATACACCCAACTCTAGGTCGTGGCGTGGATCTTTGTGATCCTCTTGAACTACATTAAAGCATAACATTTGAAGAATAAGATGTACACAACTATTATAGGAAGGTTTATTTCATCATTTTACCCTTGGTATCAAGTAGTGGCAGTATGTTAATATTTTGTTTTGTTTTATTTGTTCATTAGTTGCATTATTTATTTTTGTTCATTCTTATGCTTGTTTGTGTTTTGTCAATATAATTGTTTCATATAAATAAGGAAAAAATAGAGACACCGCTCTTTCAGAAGAAACATTAGGGTTAACGACTTGATCTTCCTCATTAGTATCTCATCTCCTTCTACTGGGCACTGGTCTCAGAAGTTGATAGTAATAAATGTTTACATTGCCATGAAATAAAAAAGTCTTCTAAGTGGCCCCAAAATATTATCATAGATTTTGTACTTATGGCATCTCCTCTACATCGGAATATGCTGCAACTTCAAGAGAAAGAAGAGGAAACTAACAATGTTTATGATGTGATGTGATAATTATAGTGAAAGATATGCCATATAGCAACCATAGGAGCTGAAGTAAAGGATGGTGAAAAGAATGAATAAACTATGTGAAATATCTAAATGATTCTCTTTTGAAAAACAAATAGTCTAAATGATCGATTGTAAAAACCGTGATCTTTAACTATTATTTATAAACTAAAATGTTTTGAAATATGCAAATTTGGGCCTGAGATCCACATTTCAGATCTAGGACCCATAAAGGGGTATTGATGTATAAATGATATCATCCACGTTTATACTAATACTAATAATAATATTAATAATAAATATTTAGAACAAAAATATGAATTTAACTCGAGGATCCATAGTTGGATCCATTTGGATCCAACTTGTGGATCCATGTCGAATAGGTAAGGCGCACCCCAACTCGGGGTTGGTTTTCGGGTCCCGGACCCGGGCCATGCCCTATGTAACAAAAACACATAAGGGTAAAAGGCAACCCGATAGGAGTTGCCCGATAAATCTGAAACAAAAAAAAAGGAGTTAGGGTTCTGAGAGAGAACCCTAACTGAAATCGCATGGAAGAAAAGGGAGGGGCTTGAAGTGTAGCCGCCGGAGGGAAGGTCGACTCCTATTTTACCGGGCTATCCCCTTCAAAAGGGGGGATCCCGAGTTGGTCTTCCCCCCCCCCACTCTCTCTCTCTCTCTCTCTCTCTCTCTCTCTCTCTCTCTCTTTCCCCAAATCGTTCTCTCTCTCGTGCGTGCGACGTGAAGGGGACACAACCCCTTGTTCGACAGCAGGGTCACCGGAGGCGGCGATATCAACCCCTCACAGTGAGCAATCGGGGTCGGCGGGACCAACCTCAAGCGGTTGCAGCAACCACCTAACGCCGGACAGAGGTACGAGTCCCCTCTTGTGAAAATGAATGAGAAATCGAATCCCGGTTCGATTTTGTGTTGTTTTTTTCTTTTGATGGAACCCCCAGGAAAAAGATGGAGATCATGGTGGATCAATTTCATGACAGGCTCAGCCGATTAGGTGGCTGGGTCATGCCCAAA
This sequence comes from Nuphar pumila, assembly GCF_984573655.1. NCBI lineage: Eukaryota > Viridiplantae > Streptophyta > Magnoliopsida > Nymphaeales > Nymphaeaceae > Nuphar > Nuphar pumila. The sequence continues at coordinate 21,278,371 of NC_143262.1, read as the reverse complement.
CAAAAAAAAAAGAAAAGAAAAGAAAAGAAAAGAAAGGGGAACTTGGTTTTCAGTTTTACGCTTAAAGGAGGATATGAGGGTTGTCGGAAACCCCAAATCGACCGATTTGGGGGTTCTGACTGCCAGGATAAAAAAAAGGGTTTATTTTTAGTAAGGGTTATTGTCGACTTTTGCTAAGTGAGTCGATGTCTGCTAAGGGGGTTCCTAGTTCGTCTGTCATGAACTCAAAAGAAAAAAAAAATAGTGTTGTAATCTGTTGAATTTTTTTTTTTTGATATTCTTAGTAAACCTGTATAAAGGCCGTGTATTTCCCTTGAACATGCAATTGCTTAACCGATGTCTGAGTATATTTAGGTGCTATCGATTTAATATACAGATTATAGCAGGTTCTGATTATTTTCCATGTTAACCTTATACTGTTCAGATAATTTCCTGTTCTGAGTATATCCCCATACCTACATTAGCGCATGTTCTAAATTTTTAATACTCAAACTATCATGTGTTCCAAAATGTGGGTTAACACATTTCAATCGTGATAGCATACAAACATGCTATGTAGAATTGAGTTAAACTGGACACACAACAGAAGGTGAAGAGATGTTCCAAGCACTGAACATCCTAAACAGCATGTCTGCCTACTGCAATAAATTCCTGATTTGGATTTGCATTTGCTGATCTTCCAAGAATCATGTCTGTTGCTATATTTTATATTAGAGGCTTTGGAAATGAACCTCTTGCATGGAAAATCTGAGTCATTCTATCCATATGGCCGAAATGAAAAAAAAATATGATAAAATAAAACTATAAATAAATAAATAATTATCTCTTGTAGCCGGTGTTGTATCTGTATACTTCTGGACTTTGCCGAATGATAGGGTTTCAGCTATGTGCATGTTGGAACGAATTTTTCAAATGCCTATGACTAAATAAGTCTGTATGATTCAATGTTCAAATGTAGTGTTGACTACATGAATAAACTGGGAGCAAGTGTGAAATCCGAAATCTGGGGATTTTAGGGCATATGTATAATTGTTGAGTATCTACCTGCTGATGGTGAATCCACACATTAGCTGGAATTATGCATTTACATTAAGTCTGAATATTGAGTATGGGTATGCATCAAATGTGTACACTGAAGAGAAATCATTCATTGAAAAGAAAACATTTCATTGACTGTTGAGTATCTACTTAATGTATCTATGCATTGATATGAATACACATCTTCAAGAAAAGTATGCAGATGCTAACTGATTGAGGTTTCACTGACCATGGACATGCATAATAAACAATTTTGTTCACGTGTACACCCACCCACAGGGAGTATGCCTTGACATAGATACATGTGTATGAATGTGTTAAAATATATGTAATCATATATACATATATATGTATTTATCTCATCATACCCGATAAAGGGTATTTTTGTAATTCTGCCATTAGGGGCATTTTAGTCTTTTTACATGTATTTTATTTTACATTTTCTTTTTTCTTTTTCCTTTTTAGGAGCTAAACAAGGAATGTTTGTAGAGCAGGTAGTTAAAGAACCTAATTGGTGTCTCGTGGAGGATTCAGAATCAATGTGGAATAAGATAGTGGGTGGCATGAGAAAGGTGGCTAAGGAGGTATTGGGTGAGTCTAAAGGCGGTGCACCGCTAGGTAAGGATACATCATAGTGGAACGAGGATGTCAAATTAGCTATTAAGGTTAAAAGAGAGTGTTATAGAAATCTAAGTAAGAGTCGTGATAATGAGAATTTGGAGAAGTATATGATAGCAAAGAAGGAAGATAAAAAATTAGTTTGAAACGCGAGGAATAAGGTATATAAGGAGGTTTATGACAAGTTGGATACCAAAGAGGGCGAGAAGGATATTTATAGGTTTGCAAAGATGAGAGATAGAAAATCGAGGGATCTAGGTATGGTTAGATGTATCAAAGATGAAACACAAAGGGTTTTAGTCAAAGATGAGGAGATTAAGGAGAGATAGAAAGATTATTTTGATAAGCTTTTTAATGGAAGTCATGCTCAGGATCTTGGAGACTTGTTCATTCATTTTCATGAGATGAATCGTGACTTCATGCGCAAGATTCAAAAGAAAGAAATTGCAGAGGCTTTGAAGAAAATGAAATCAAGAAGGGCAGTTGGCCCAGATGGTATACTTATCGAGGCTTAGAAATGCTTGGGAGAGAAAGGTTTAGAATGGTTGACAAATCTTTTTAACAAGATTTGGCGGACAAATAAGATGCCTAATGAGTGGAGGAAGAGTACTTTGGTGCCTCTATATAAGAATAAGGGTGATATACAAGATTGCACAAACTATCGTGGTATAAAACTCATGAGTCATACTATGAAACTTTGGGAGAGGGTGACTGAGTCTAGGTTGAAGAAGGTTGTCATGATATCGGAGAATCAATTTGGTTTTATGCCTGAAAGATCAACTATGGAAGTTATACATCTTATTAGACAACTTATTAAGAGAAATAGAGAGAGGAACAAAGATTTGCATATGGTTTTTATTGATTTGGAGAAGGCATACGATAGAGAACTTAGGGACGTTCTCTGGTGGACAATGATGAAGAAAGGTGTTTCTCTCAAGTACATTAGTATAATTAAGGATATGTATGAAGGAGTAGTAACCAATGTCCGCACGTGTGGAGGGGTGACAACCAATTTTCCTATAACGGTTGGGTTACATCAAGGATCTGCTTTAAGCCCTTTCCTATTTGCGTGGACCATTTTGTTATTCGCCATTGTGGGGTTGTGTTTGTCCAATGTTGGACCTTATGAATGTATTATGCATTCTTGCAATTTATTTCCGCATACTTTCTAACATGGTATCAGAGCAAGGTTATAATCAAGCTAGTCCTTCGGTGCATCGGAAAGCGTGATGTTCAAAAAATCAAAAAAGTGGTGAAGTTTTTGTTACCTCTTTTCTTTCTCTACGTTTTGATGAAGCGTTTGTTACAAAGTTACCGGAAGCGCCTATGCTTGAGGGGAAGCGTGCTTCCCCGGTACGCGTTTCGGAAGCGTGAAACGCGACACTTCTGAAACGCACGAGAAAGCGCACTTAAGTATTAGGAAGCGCGTACCCCTTTAAAGGGGTACGCGTACCCCTTTAATAGGATACACGTACCTCTTTAAAGGGGTACGCGTACGCCTTTAATGGGATACGCGGATCCCTTTAATGGGGTACACGTATCCCTTTAAAGGGGTACAAGTTACCTTTATTACTATTTTGCCCTTTTTCACGCCTCTTCCGAGTCTCTCTCTTCCTCTCTCTCTCAGGATTTTGGCCACCGACCGACGACCTTCAGAACTTCCGGCGACCTTTTTCGACGTCCGACGACCGCAACCGATTGACGATGGGGATATTCAGGCACGCGTATCCATTTTCCCTCCATCTCTTCTCTCATCTCTTCTCTCATCTCTTCTCTCCATCTCCCACGACTCTGATTTTTCCCCTTCCCCCCTTATGTTCAGGTACGCTCTCCTCTCACTCTCTCCATCTCTTCTCTCACGCTCATCGCACGACTGCAAGGCGACTCTCGCTCAGACTCTTCAGAGTTTTTTTTTCTTTTGTTTTTTTTAAGGCAAGCTAGGGTTAGGCAATCGCAGACCCTAACCATCTCTTAAGCCCCACGAGGTAGAGGGATTCCAAGCTTTCAGCTTGACACGAGACCCGTTTACCACATGGGATATGATATGGGATTAAGTTAGAGTATCCCTGTGACATGTTTTACACTCTTTGTCGGTTCTGCAGAATTGCTTATTCATGTGCATGTTGTTGGAAACAATTTATTCTATCTATGTTTATCATTATTTATTGGGTTGCTTATAGCTTACCGTTGCCTTGTCATCGTAACCTTGATCTTTTGAAAATGGAAAGCTTATCATTTTTATTTTCTGAAAGTTTTGGTCCTTGGAGATCCGATTCTCTACCTAGGGTTTGGGACATCATTGCCTAACTTAATTTTATTTTGGTTCACTTTCTGGAAATCTGAGATTTGTGTGGCTACTCAGAGGGTGTTAAGGTTGGGAAATAAGGTCAGTTAATGAGTTTAGACCTGTTTCGACCCATCCAAATTGTTTCCCCCAAATGGTGGGCCCATATTTTGCGTTGATGAAGAGTTTTCGAGTGATATAGGGCTGGTGTCTGACCTGTGTGGTGTGAGGTTCAGCTCGTGAGTAGAGGTTTGATTCCTTCATTCTCTCTAGAAAGTACATTTAGGGAACAGGGGATTGTTAGAGACTATTTGTTTCATTTTCCTGTTGCAATAACATGATGGTCTTTATCTTTTGTGTTATCAATATGATGATCATTTATATTCTTATTTGAGTCTTGTGAATGAACAGTATATTGGTTGAGAAACATTTCACATTTTGTGTTTTAACTGAGTTTATTTGGTCGTCTTTTTTAGGAATAAGGGTTAATGCAGTATTTTTTTATCATTCTTATAGGTTTTAACTTTTAAGTCATTTTGACGATTGCTTGAATCCTAATCAGATTGACTGGATCACTTTTATTATTCTTTTACTGTTGGATATATATGGATTATTGATTTATTGTTTTCAATTTCAAAGTCAATGAAAAACATGTTCTGCCTCCACAAGTTGTCTTATGGCTTCATTATGGTGTTTGATCTTGCAGACTTCCATTCTCTCCTTGATCTCTTGAAGTGACTTTGCTTTATGTGAATTCTGAACTTACATGTTGATCAAGTGAACCAAGCATGATAAAAGAAACAAAACAAAAGAGATACTTATTATAAGTATAAATAAATATATAAAAAATATATTATAGGAAAATTCTTGAATTCACATTATAAAAACATATTATACAAAATGTATACCAAGCATGATTGAGCTTATCATCCCTATTAAGTATGAATTCTTTGATATACCGAGCGTGGGCACACCCAGGCTTGGCTCATTTACTCTATCAGAAGAGTGGGGCAACTAGTATGCTGCAGCTAGTTGTTTAAAATTTTAAATAAATATCATTATTGTTAGTAACAGTTGGCCAATATGAATTTCAATGAAATCGTTGGAGGCATACTCCCCACCTCCATCACAAAATTAAGAATAGTTGAGGAAATTGATTTTTGACATAGGCATGAAACTTGCGAAATATATCAAAAACTTTGGACTTTTGTTTCATAAAAAATATCCACGAATAACGAGAATAGTCATAAACAAATACAACGAGTGCACATTCTCAAAAGGTTTTGAAGCTCTTTCATTTATGGAATGAAAAAGAATTACATGAGTTATACAAACTTGCTAACTGTAACACAATGTCTTATTTAAACCATGACTCAAACTTGTCTCTGGAATCAACTTGTAAGAGACAAGATTTTTAATAAATTTGTGACTACAATGACCCAATTGACTATGCCAAAGATTGACATTATTGACAAAACTGACGGTGAAAGCAAGAGACTTCTCAGGAGTCGAAATTGATGATGAAGATGAACACTTTTGCAATGGATTTTTCTTGAAGATATACATGTTCCCATGTCGCTCCCTTTCAGCCTATGTTGTCTTCATGTGAAGATCCTTCACATACACAGAAGGAGTGAAAACAATGCAGGAATTAGTATCATCAACAAGTTTAGAAACAAACACCAGTTTTTTCTTGATATTGGGTGCACAAAGAACATCAAAAAGTTTAATAAACTTAGACTCAGAAGAGAGAACAAAGACATTTCCAACATAAGTGATGAGATATTTGACACCGTCTCTCGTGACAACACTGCCCTTTCCAGAATATCTAATAGGACTAGAAAGTTTACCTGCATCTCCAGTGATGTGACTAGCTGTTCCGAAATCAACATACCAAATTCCTTCATCATCCTGCTTTAGATTTAGGGAGTTTAGGGAATTCAAAAGAACACGTTCAAATACAACCAACAAAAGAGAAGATGACATTACAATTAAGTTTGGTAATTTGACTAATCGAAATAAGGTTTATAGCAAGAGATGGAATATGATAAACTTGAGAAAGATTGAATTTACTACCAGGATAAGAGTCATAATAGAACCTACTTTGGAGACAAATATAGGAAAACCATCTGCAGTGCGAAAGATGCCACTACAGGGACGACAATTAGCTAAGACAAACTCATGATGTGTCATATGGCATGAAGCCCTGAAGACTATTAGCCAACTAGAGGATGAACTTGAGATACCTAAGAAACAATACCAAAGGATGAGGCAGGAGTGGCAGAGGAAGAAAGGCCAACGATTGACTGAAAAGAAGCTGCAATTGTTGAATCTGATGCTGAATTTCCTGTTGAACATGCTTTAATCTATGAAGTTGCCCACTACTCATCACTTCACCATCAACTGATGAAGAACCACCTGACTGTTCCTCCTTGGGCATGACACCCTCATTCTCAGTAGAGGCTGCATATGCACCACCTTTCTTTTTCTTGAGAATGGAACAATAATTCTTCATATGAACGTCACCTCTACCACCAAATCCCATCTCCCCTCATCCTCCAATCCTACTACCACCCCTTTCACCTATCTGCCTGGATACAACAATGATATTATCCTTCTCTATAACTCACCAACCCCCAACTGCAATGCCAAACAGAAAGTTGTACAAACACACAATGCACAACAAACGAACTATCTAGGTGCAATCTGTACTACTATTGCAATAAGAAGGTACCCAAGATAAAGCAACACTGTGAAGAACCATTCACAAACAAGCCTCACGATACCCAAAAGCTTAACGAATGATATCGAGGTTTACCAAAGAAACGCAAAAACCAACCAAGGTAACACGATCCACAACTGGAACCCCAACTAACACAATATTTTGTTGTATCATGTAACCACAATCAATCAATATCAAAGAAGAACTAAACAAAATAGTTACCGCCTTTTTTAGATGCCCAAAAACTCAAAAGAACTCAGGGGTTTCAGATGGAGTTCAAAACCCGATGTAAGACTTTGCTTAGCACACCAATACCTAGTCACGATAGACAAAAAACAAGCTATTGTCCCACACATGCAAAGTATTGCACAATCTAACAATCACAACAAAACAAGTAACAATATGTTGTACCAAGTAAAAGCCCCAACAAAGTATAACCCACACAAGCAGTCAATCACTCAAAACGTGATGCAAACCAACAAAAAAAAATGTGACTCAAACCCAAAGATATTATCAAAACATGAGAAGATACATTACCAATGCTGAACCAGGAGGAATACTACCCAAACTGAGCAACATAATGAGGCTCGTGCCCAATATAACTCGAAATTGAGCTACCGCCTGCTAGAACCCTCTCCAAATCATGTTTAATCTCACTCCAAATGCCAAAAATGTTCACCCAAACAATTTTCTCACCCTTCTACATAAAAAACAACCTGAATGATGGTATCCTCCCAACCAAAACCATGACACTTGATCAGATTCAACGGATTTCTTGAATCTGGTTAAGAACTTCCTTAAAATTCAGAAGTTCATATCTATTGCATATCGTGAATAATGTTCACTTACAACTAAACAATCGACCCTCTTAAGACATCAAAAAAAGAAAAAGAGATAAAAGACTAGTATATCCCTCCTTTATAGGGTATGTACATAGTAGCCTAAAAGTTACTTTACACATCTCTATATTATGCAGACTTTCAATATCTACTACCTTGCAGTATTCAGAGTTACTTCCTACTTTTGAGAATTTAAGAGCTAAGTTATTGCATTATGAGATGAATATTACTGTTGATGCTAATGCCCCTAATGATGCTCGGGAAATTTTTGTCACTAATCTATCATGAGGTCGTGGAAGAGGTGAATATTTTAGAGGTAGGGGACGTGGTCGTTGAGGCAATCAGGGAGGCTGAGGTATACTTTCCACTCTAAACATCCCTCCTAATACTACATCACAAGGATGATTTCCCATTCCTTCTTGCTTCATATGCAAGAAACCAGGACATGTTAAAGAAAATTTTTGGTTCAAGGATGACCCTAGATATAACCAAGGGGGAACTCAAAACAAGAATCAAGACAAGAGTCAATTTCAAGGTCAGACCAGCGGACATAGTAGTGGTAAAGGACAACTTTCAATATATAAACATTTGTTGCTTGCTGCCTTTCAGGGCTCAATTTAAAGTAGAATGAGCAAGGTGTGTGGTATCTTGATTGTGGGGCTGCTAATCACATTAGAGGTGACGTGGGTAAATTCCTAATGTTATTTCCTTATTATGGTAAATATAGTGTTGTTATTGGAGATGGGACTTGTCACCTCATCACACTAGAAATGTATTTATTCCTTTGTCCAATTCTAGTCCTCTAATTCTCTCTAATATCTTATTTGTTCCCAACATCAAGAAGAATGTTATTTCTGTTTCTAAACATGTTGATAATACCAACTCGTGTGTTATATTTATTCTATCTTCTATTTGTGTCAATGATCTTCGCACAAAGAGGATATTTGTTGAAGGAAAAAGATCGGGAAACATGTACATCTTCAAAGAAGACCCTACATCCAAATTCGTTGATTTTGTTTTGAAGCCTAGTTTAGAGTCATCAATTCCATCAACTTTATTTAGTTATTTTGTTTTAAATAAAGCCTATATTTGGCATAGTCGTCTTACTAATTGTAGTCATAGTTTTATTGAATGACTTGTTTCTAGTAAACTTATTCCTGCGTCCAGTCTAGAATGTGAGTCTGCTAGTGTCATTTGCGCAAGTTATCAAATCTCAAAGTCATGTACTTTTTAATTCCTGGAATAAAAGAGCTTCGAAACCTTTTGAAATTGTACATTATGGTGTATGGGGACCAACACCCAAAGCTTCTAAGCTTCTTCTTCTGGTAGTCGCTACTATGATTCATTCGTTGATAGCTTTTCTTGTTATACGTGGATATATTTTATGAAGCACAAACATGAAGTGTTTAATATATTCACAAAATTCCATATGTGGTCAAAAATCAGTTTTCTATACCTATTTTGAATTTCCAGTGTGATGGTGGAGACGAGTACTCTTCTAAGGAATTTATCACCTATCTTGAAAATAATGGAATTAATAGAAGAGTGTCTTGCCCTTAGATCCCTGAACAAAATGGGCTTGCTGAAAGAAAGCATCATCATATTATTGAAAGTGCACTAACGATGTTATATGGCGGAAAAACATCTTTGAGTCTTTCGACAGAGGCCTTTCATTCAATTGTTCATGTCATAAATATGTTGCCCATGAAAATTTTGAATTATAAGTCATCCTATTATGTACTATTTGAAAAGCATCCCGACTATGATTCTTTTCGAGTTTATGGGTGTATTTGCTATGTTCACATTAGATAAGTCCCAGAGAAATAAGTTTAACCCTAGAGTTCATGTTTGCAAATTTGCTAGTTATGCTAATGATTATAAAGGATTCAGGTGCTATGATGTCAAAAATAAATGTATTCACATTTTTAGAGATGGTGTTTGATGAGAATTCCTTTGAGGGTGATGTTACAATAGAATATGTTCAGACAACAAAGGAAAAGAACATTGAATATTATCAGCCATGGCTAAATGAAGAATTCTTTTCAGTACCTAATAACACTACCTCACCACAAGAAGGGGTTCTAGAAAACCATGGGCAGCAAAGGAAAGACTCATTTTCTTTTGAAAAAGATGTAACTATGGGTGAGAGATACAAAGGACATGTATACACTAAAGAAATAAAAGGGTAGCTAGTATTGAGCTTGGGCAACATAGTGTAGCCACTAGTGAGATGAGACAACAACCCGAAAACGTGGGTGGTCATGTAAATACGAGCAGTCAAAGTGATAAAAACATAACACAACCGAAGTTCAGGAGATCAAACAGGGTCAAACATCCCGTTGACAGATGGGTAAGTTATGAAAGTTTCAACACTGATTAGTAGGCTTTTCTTATGTAGGTATAAAAACAAGAAGAACCAATTTCTTATTCCCAAGCCATTCAGAATAAGAAATTGATTGAAGCCATGAATGATGAAATGACAATGTTACATGAATGCCAAACATGGGAAGTGGTTAGAAGGCCTCCAGATAAGAATGTGACAGGATCAAAGTGGGTTTATAAGATTAAGTATAAACTAGATGGGGCCATTGAAACACATAAGTCTCAGTTAGTTGCAAAAGGATTTACTTAAGAATATGGTATGAGTTATGATGAGACTTTTAGTCCTGTGGATAAAATGAGAACAATACGAATCATTCTGTCTCTAATAATTGATCATGGTTGGGCCTTGAACCAACTTGATGTTAGGAATGTATTTTTACATAGAGACCTAAATGAAGAAGTTTACATAGAACAACCACAAGGATATAGTGAACATGATCCAACTAAATATGTTTGTAAACTTAAAAGGGCAATATATAGGCTAAAGCAAGCCTCTTGTTCATAGTTCGAGAGTTTCTCTTTGGAAATACAAAATCATAACTTCAAGAGATCTTCCCTTGATCATTCATTAAATCAAGCCTCTCGTTCGTGGTTTGAGAGTTTCTCTTTGAAAATACAGAAACATGGCTTCGAGAGATCTTTCCTTGATCATGCATTGTTTATCCACAAAGGTAAAGGGTACATGACTATTTTGCTTATATATGTGGATGATATCATTATTACATGAAACTCAGATGAACATATTCAGGAAATAAAGGAAGTGTTGAGTAAACATTTTAAGATAAAAGATCTTGATCACTTAAAATACTTCTTGGGAGTAGAGGTTGATAAAAGGAGGGATGAGTTAATCTTAACTCAGTATAAGTATACTATGGATCTCTTGCATAAAACAGGTATGTGTGACTGCAAACCTTTATTAACTCTTGTTCCAATATACCCGCAGGTAAATGTTATTGATGGAGAATTGTATGGTTATTCAACTGTAATAACCCGACAAAAAAAATGTTTGGATCCGTGCCAGATCCGGACCCGGATCCGACCCGGGTAACTAAGTCGGATGCGTGCTTTTAAAAAGCACGCAACGATGAAGGGGGGAGGTTATCGAAACCTCCTTCCCCCTCTCGTCTCTCAGTCTCTGCGGTCCCCCCCCCCCCCGACCGCCTCTCTCCCTCGGGTCTTCGATAGACAGCAAGGCAGGGGGGGTTCAAACACGAAACCCCCCCTCACCGTCTCTCTCCCGACGCCCATCTCTCTTCCCTTCTTCCCCCCGACTCATCTTTGCACACTCTCTCTCGCTGGAGACCCTGGTCAACCTGCCGCCACCTGCGAGCTCCCTCCGACGTCGTCGCTGCTGCCGTCGATGACTTCCAGGTACGCCACCTCCTACTTTTTCCCCCTTTTCCTTTTCTTCTCCCTTCGTCGACTGACAGGGGCAAAAGCCCCTACCGATTGGCCTGTTACGACAGGGGAGGGGCCGAGCCCTCCTCCCTGCTTCTTGTTACCGCAGAGGAGGGGCTCGCCTCCCCTCCTCTTTGTTCCCTCTGTCATGGCAGGGGAGGGTCCGAGCTCTCCTCCTTGCCTCCTATTACGGCAGAGGAGGGGTTCGCCCCCCTCTTCTCTGTTCCCTCTGTTCGGCAGGGGAGGGGCACGACCCCTCCCTGCTTTTGTTACGTCAGGGGAGGGGTCGAGCCCCTCCTCCCTACTCCCTATTAGGAAGGGGAGGGGCTGAGCCCCCTCCTTGCTCTCTGTTACGGTAGGGGAGGGGCTGAGCTCCCTCCCTGCTCTTTGTTTTGACAGGAGAGGGGGTCGAGCCCCCTCCCAGCTCGTTGTTACAGCAAGGGAGGGGTCGAGGCCCCTCCCTGCTCCCTGTTACGGCAGGGGAGGGGGGGAACCCTCCTTGTGCCTCTTCTCTCATTAGGAAGGGGTGATCCCCTGCCTTCGCTGTTTTTCGGCAGGCGGGGGCAAGCTCCCTCGCCTCGCTTTTCCCTGGCATCAGGCGGGGGCTTCGCCCCCTGCCTATTCGTATTTCGACAGGCAAGGGCAAGGCCCCCTGCCTCCCTCTTAGCATGTTTGTTAGGCAGGGGCGAAGCCCCCTGCCTCTGTTCGTTGTTGACAGGCAGGGGCTTTGACCTTGCCTCTCTTCTACTTTGTCAGGCAGGGGCGCAACCCTGCCCGCCCTCGCTTTTTGAGGGCAGAGGTGCAACCCCCTGCCTCTTCGTTGGTTGCTGACAGCAGGTTAGTAGGGGCTCGCAGCCCCTGCCTTTGCTTCTTGCGCGGATAGCAGGTGTGTAGGGACACGATGCCCCTGCCTCTGTTTTCTTCATGTCAGGACGACGACAGTACCCCTGACCTTCTATTTTTGGTATTAGCTTGCTAAGATTGTTACTTTTGCAGCTCGAGCGACGGATCCTGCTCGCGCTCCGCGACCTGAGTCGTCCATCGCTTACACTCGCAGACGCCAGCAAGCTTGCAACTCTCAAAGGTAGGGGGAAGATTGCACAAAAGACTTGGACAATTGAATTGAGTTCAATTAACTAAAAAGGACAATTAAATAAATATATATGCATATATATTTATATGAGTATGCATTTAACTCAAGGATGCAGTTTCACGATCCTTGTCCTTTACTTTGCCGTCGCGCATCGCGCAAAGGTTTTGCGTTGCACTCCTGCTTACAGACTTTACTTGCCATCGCGTATCGCATAAAGGTTCTACGTTGCACTCCTGCTTACAGTCTTTACTTTGTCGTTGCGCTTTGCGCCGGGCTCTTGCTTTTGCATATGTGTTGTTTCTGCCTTGCTATTGCAGATGACATGCAGGTTTTTGCTCTTTGCGTATGCCTTAAAGGCATCCTCGTGGAGGATGCAAGGGGCATTTACCACTCTCCCTCTTGCGACAAGAGTTCAGTCGGGAGCTGGCGATACACTTTCGTCTAAGGAGAGGGATACCTCGCAAGGATCCTGGCTCTTCGTGTGCGCAGTCCTGCAGAGTCGACTTGAGATTTTAGGGAGCTGCGTAAAAGCATCAAAGACTGCTCCAAATCGAAGCATTTGGAAGGATGTGACTGGCTGGTTTTGCTCGCCTTCTTGGCTTATCTCGGGTGATCCCGAATTGGGGGTTCGAGCGAACTTCTTAGCGGGTGTTCTGTTGATAAACTCGTATCCCATCTATCGAGGCCGGTATCGAGTCATGCGAGACATATAGATACCCCGATAGCGGATGTGATTCGAGATAATCACATGCATAATGTTGGCACAAGGTACTGATGTTTCAAAAGATAAAGTAAAGTTGATAAACTTTATATCTTTGTGAAACACTCCTGTTGAGGCTTCTATTGAGGAGCTATACCCCCTTCATCCTAGAGTACTTATAGTCGTGCATGACACGTCTAGTATTGCGATGATCGGATGAGACGGTCGTGCGACCTCGAACAACGCTAAATGCAAAATGTTGTAATCACATAAATTGCCTCACATTCGCCTTCACAAGCAAGATGCTCGAGTGGTTTAAAGACCACAGCATAGAATGGGTCGTTAGTTAAGCAACCCCTAACATACTTATTCGCTTTTATGTGTCTGTCAAGGGAGAGGACAGAGCGGTACAAACTCCAATGGACAGGTTGTTAACAACCACCCTACGGGCAACGATCTGGCCTCCCCAGTCATTGGAGTTAGGGGAAAGGGGCTACATTAGTTAGCTCAACACTTCTGCAGAAGTTGGATGCATCTATGGCACAACCTCTTTTGGGGAATCCTCTCTCGGCTAAAGCCGACCCTTTAGGAGCGGACTCAACTAGCTATTCGGGTTATTGAAAATACATAGAATAACAGACGTTCGAACTAGTCTCAGTTGTTTCTACGTTTTGCCTGCGCGTATCCGCGGGCCAGTAATATCGAAACATAAAGTCTGTTCACACTGGTCGATCGCTTGCTTGCTCGGTAGTTCAGTATGCTACTCGTTGAGCTGTGCACGTTTGTCAAGGCATTACTCTAGTTGGTTAAATTGCTTACGCAGTTCTTTGTAGAGTAATAAGGAGCTTCTCATACTAGTTAAATGCTTATAATAATAGCATTATGCCAGTTGCTACATATTAGCATGTGACTTGCTTTATCTCTTGGTCAAATTGTTTGGTGCTTATTGTAGCGTAGCACTTGTTGGCTTGCATCTCTTATAATTGATGTGATTGCATACAACTAGTAATCTACGAACTGGTGGCAATTAGGATTGATGTGGCCGCTTGTCTTATAAGTTGCTTACATATTATGATATAACTGTTGTCGTATGATTGCTTATGAATGGCTTATGATGTAATGGTTTATGCCTTACGATTAATTTAATTACTTGCTGATGGACTGAGCCATATTATGGTAATTGTATGTTTTACGAGCATTGTTACGGGTGCTTGTCTTATTCAGTTGTTTTGTTTGGTTGTCAGATAGAGTTAGTTACTCTTAGCCTCTAGAATCAACTAATGGCAATGCCACCAATTGCTTACCACTTTAAGAGAAAAAAAGCAAGAGAAAGAGATAAATGAAGCAGAAATGGGGTATATGCAACCATGAGATGATATTTATGATGTAGATGATGAGCTTCGTATTTCTGATCCTATAGCCCCTAACATAGGGGCAGAAGAAGGAAGCTTCGCAGCGAAGGGAAAATGTGCGGTTGGTGCTAGCAGTAGTGGTACAAGTAGAAAGAGAAGAGGAGGAGACAGCTCCTCTAGAGGAAATAGAGTTGAAAGCTCTATTAGGAGTTTTTTCCCTCTCAAGACTACCCCTAGGTCGCAACCCGACATTCGCACTACTATGACCCCAAAATTGGCTAAGCATTTTCTTCGAACAAATGTAGAACAATATTTAGTTGAGCAAGTGAATGTCGTAGTTGGGAGATGGTTTTATAATGCATGCATTCCTTTTAATGCGACAAATTTGTTTTATTTTCAAGTCATGGCAGATGTCATTCGCATTCTTAGTCAAACATGCAGTGCAAGTGGATGTGAAAGAAACTGAAGCGTCTTTGAGCAAATCCATACAAAAAGAAGAAATAGATTGAAGTATAAAAGGCTCAATGACCTCGTCTACGTTCGCTACAACTTGCATCTAAGGCAAAAGCATATAAAATTATCAAGTTTATTTATCATTTTCATGTGTTTATTTAATGTTTTTTTTATGTCATACAAAACCAAAATAATTTTAATTTTTTCATGTCATCTTTTTAGGCAATTTGAGAAGGTATCATCAAGGAGGCATAAGGAGCAATTTGATCTCATGAGTCTAAAACATTTTGATGTGTTGGATGCATGGTTTCAAGATGAACTAAGTGTTTTAAATAAAAAGGACATCCAGTGGCTCAACATGGAAGGAGCACAGGAGGTAGATGATGCCTACATATATGGGGGAGGATGTGAATGTGGATGATGAAAAAGGAGGAGAAGAAGCAGAAGTGGAAGATAATGATGATGATGATGACTGAAATCATATACATTTGCTTTTATTTATATTTTGGGAAAAGTTGGTTATGTAAAACTTATGTTCTTGTAAGATATGCATGCATTATTATCTTTATTATTTGATTTTTAATGATGACTTATCATAAATGCTTGATATGTGATTCTATGGTTGTATCTTGTGCAATTCACTGATTTTCTTGATTTTTTCTGATTTTTTGGGATTTTTTATTAAAAAATTTATGATTTTTTACGATATGATACAATATGCATCTTATTTTGGGTCTGACCGATATGGGCTATGATACACTTTTTACAACCTTGGCCAAGACACTGAATTTTGAAATTGTATTTTGAGGATGAATGTGTCATTTATTTAGGATGGCAAATTGCATTGAAAGTCAAAATCAGCTGCTTGTTGGTGGCTTGACATTATCTCATGTTACTTTTCAGGAGACATATCTCAGCACCTGACATTCAAGTTCAGTAGTTTTGGTCTCATTTGGAAGTTAAGACCTTAAACTCTCAATCGTCTTTTGAGGGAAAAGGCTGAAAATATGCAGTTCAAAGTAGATTGCCTCGGAAATCAAAAGAGCCTGAAGCTACTTGGCAGGTTAGATTCTTGAAGGCATATCTCTATGTTCCGATTTTAAATTTGGTCATTTTTTCACATTTTAAATCTGAGATGTAAACCGTAAAAAAGTGTCTTTTAAGTGAAGATTTTAGAAGCCTCAATTTGAGGCTCAAATTTGCATTAAAATCAAAAGAATAGGTGTTTTAGTACTCGTGTTGGTTTCTAGCACTTGAGACCAATTTAAGATTTTTGCTTAGGATTCTTTTGGAACATAGACACTTGTTGGAGAATTGCATGTCATCGGGATTTAGGAAACATATTGGCCTCCAACAGGCATGAGACTCATTTTGTGCGAAGACATTGTTTGCATCATGGGTTATTTCATGTATACACATGGCCAAGGATGGAAAGCTATAGCTCAAGCGGCTCAAGCCTACTCCAAGAAGAAAAACATCAGTAAGGAGTGTGAGATTCTTGGGAAAACACAAAGATGTCAATGCAAGGGTTCAGAGGTGTTTCCAATCATTGGTCCAAAACAAACTTATCTACACAAACAAGTATATTACAAGAAAATAGATGGAGTCATCCATGCAACATAAATCAACAACCTTCCAATAACTTGAGTAAGAAGGACTAAATACTTCGATGATCCAGACCAATTTAAAATGTCTTGATGAGGAACAGTTACCTAAAATACTTATAATCTGATTTGCCAGGAAATTTTTAAGAGAAAAGAAGCAAGATACAATACATGCATTGCACAGGCAAAATAGAAAATATACAAGAAAAATCAAACAATATTGTGCTGAAAGATCTAATATGCATTAGAAACTCTCACATCTTTAATGTTAACTAAATCATGTGAATCAACGCCAGCATGTAGTCCATCAAGTAGGCCTTGAACATAATCATAAAAGTAACCAGGATCATCACAAACAGAGAATGCATGAACCTGTTAAGGCAGAATTATCAGTAAGTCGAAATAGAAAAAGAAAACATGAAAAAAAATAATAATAAATGAAAAACAGCATTCATGTAGTTGAAGAAATGCCTTACTGTTGCCTTTAGTGTGCTTAACCATGAGCCTAAGGCCAAGCCAGCAATAGTTCCTCCACTAAAAGTTGCAATTATAAAATCAAATAAGTTATCTCAGTATATCATTCACAGTAGGCAGAAGATATCACTATATTAATAATGTTTGTGTTAAGGGTATTTTTTTCCATACGCCCCCACCTTATTGGCTCAGATACCTCTATGTTCTCACAATCCATCAAACAACAATCCCCTACCCCCAATCCTTCTGCTTTTCCAGTTGACCCCCTTCATTTTCATAAACTGCCACAAACACCCAGGCACACCCAACTCATTTTCTCTTTAAAGAATGGAAAAGAAGGTGATCAGCAGTTATCGTTACATGAGATGAAGACCAAACCCAGCCAGAAATAAGCAAAGTTTTGTTCCTACTAATGTATACAAGATTGGCATCAATTAAAATTTGATGTCAGACCCTGGTCAGAAAGCTCAAGCCAACTTGCATCTCTTTGAATATGAAAAAAAATGTCTTGAATTGACAAAGGATTAATAGTGTCAAATGTCCATACATGATACAGAACAGATACATTGCTTCCCTTGTTAATTTACTGGTTCCGAAGAACCAAGGCAAATTCGATGAGACAATTAATAGTTAAAAATAAATAGCAATACAGTCCATAACAAACAGCTAGAAGAATTAGTCCAAGGTGATCTTCATATATCATCTACAAATGCAATGTGCAGAATCAGGGAGCATGAAGATCCACGAGTACAAAATTTGGCTGCCATATCAGAAACTGACTCGTCTAGAGGAACTGAAATTCTAATGCAGGTATGAAGATATTGTTAAATTGTACATATATATATATATATATATATATATATATATATATATATATATACATATTCTAGCCATTGGGATCAAGTCAAATCAGTTTGACTTGTCCCCAAATATATATATTATATATATATATATATACAATTTAACAGATATAAGTGGAAGAGGGTTGCTGGTATGCAAGACTATTGAAGCTTTATTACAGGGCTTTAATCCCAATGCTTAGCAAGGCTGCAATATGAGATGTGCCATAAATTGAGTCAAGACATGCATAATAGAAGATAAGAGATCCTCAAGCCAACAAAGTACTTAGATACATCAACAGAAGCTCCACTAACAGTTCCTCTATACCAAGGGGATGTTGAGAACAGTTGAAATACATGATCTGCCCTTCAACATGGACTAAGCTGCATATGTTAGCACAAAAATAACACTTGGTTCTGTGAGTTCATGAGTTGTCAATCTCATTTGATTTAGTAGGAAAATAAAGGAATGTTTCAACATTGAATTCAGAAACAGCACAAAGATTCAGTCAGTGTGGCTAAATAATAAATGTTCATTGGCTCGTGTTCAAAATCACCCAACACCCTTGGGAGTGTGTTTTAAAGCACTAAGGTAAGCACATGGGAAGTGTGCTTCTTATCGCATTTGTCATTCGGCGTTGTAAAATTTTATAGAAGTGTGCTTTCTTCTATGTTTAAAAACTGTGCTTCACAAATGCTTTTGGCTTTCTGGTTTACTTTCTGCTTCCCACTTCATGTGGACTTTTATTGTCCTTACTTCCTGGTTCTGCTTTCCTTATTGCTTCCTGGTTCTGCTTTCCTTCCTAGCAGCAATCTTGACACTAAGCCCACCACACTCTATTTCAAAAATGGAAGTTCCAGCTATACATAATTGGAGCATACACATGCAGACAGATTACTGTTTCAGTGGCACAATAGCTGAAGATGGAGATTGGCAGTGAATTTTATTGAAATTACGAAGAAAATTGTTGCCATTATATCTAAGAACCATTCACAGATGACCGCTACAGATGGACAAAGAGCCAGCTCCCCATGTTATGCCATAGATATGCAGTTTGAGGGATGCTATCAAAGATGTTAGCTGCTGTTAGCCACTCATGCTTTTGTCCAGATTGATCAATAAAGTTGTGCAGTCCATTCTTCATAAGCAGTTTTCAATTATCTCTATCACGTGCCTCAATGAATAAGGGTATAACTGCAGCTAACCCTAAAAGATGCATCATAATTATATTCATATAAAAAGTATAGTTGAAGTATCTAGTCCTTTTTATCTATCATCTCTTGTATCCCATTTCGATGAATAGGATTATGGAATTGCGTGAGTTGCCATAGACTGAAACCACTCAATCCTCTTCTAGAAGCACATCTATGATGATAAGAGACAACCTGCCAAGAGCTTGGTAAACCAGTATTATCAACTATAGCAATGCCAGGTCAGATTCTCAGACCTCAAAATTTTAAGTCATAATAAGCAGCAGAAATGAGATTTTGTAAATTGAATGTTCTGAAGAAAAAAAGATCTTGTAAGGTGGAATAGAGAGATACTAACCTGCCACAGGCAACAACAATGTCACTGAAACCAGTAGCATGAAATTCCAGTTGCACCTGCTGCTCTATCTCTCTAACTGCTTCAATATAGCCCCTGGAAAATGGCAAGAATGGTTTGTTGTTTGGTGAAATAAGGAAACTCATATGCTTGGCATGTACTTGAGCCAGAATAAACTGGTTAACATTTTGGGATTTGAAAGGGAATTTCAAAATTTAAGATGTAAAACATAACTAAAAACAGTGAGGCAAGGCAGATAATTAAGACACTATTATGTAAAACAAACAAATTCATTACATCTTGATAGTTCAATCATGGTGAAATCACAAGGTCAGAGAAAATAATCTTCAAAAGAAAACGAGAATTAGATTACAGCATTAAAAGCATTAGGGCATGACCATTACACAAGCATCACAAGTGAGACTGCCAAGACAGCCAAATTTTGAAAAGCTTTGACAAGACATTCAAGAAGGGAAGTAACCATGTATAAATAGGTGTTTTAAGCAATATGTAAAAGCCATGGAAAGAGATAAAGAAGCTTCAGGACTTACCATGTTCCCAATGAATTTGATCCACCAACAGGAATGACATATGGCTTTCTACCTTCATTTAGGAGTTTCTCTTTTAGCAAATTCCCAAGAGTCTGAAACAAACACATAACAAAAAGAAAAAGTTAATAATAATAACTCACATTGACAGCTATTAGAATTCTGAAAGAGAAGGTTTTGGAAAACAAGATAGAAAAAATCACAACTCCATTCCATTAAGGGCATGATTGTTTTGGTCACAGGTAAGAAAGTAGAAGCTTGAGAAAGTAGAAGATGAGAGAGTAGAAGTTGTGATTGTTGGTCACAAGGTCAATCTTGTGACCAACTTTCACAAGATTCAAGGCAAAAACAATCACAGCTGGCAATCACAATCACAACTTATACTTTTTCATGTTTCACTAACCCTGAGAATTGTGATTCAGATTTACAATCACAGGATCCAATAATCACAGGGCATTGCAAACATGCCCTAAGTGTTCTACTTTCTGAATATCCATTGCATATTAGGTAGCACTACTACACTTATACGTGCATCGTATACATGATGGAAGAAAACAGCCTTCTGTGAATAGGAGCTATACTGAAGGAGCACCAAGGAAAGACAATGTTCCAGACTGTATGCAATAGATCTGAACCCGGACACAGATCGAAGTGGAATCCGATAAAGTAGGGTTGAATGTGGTATGATAATAGTGAGATCCTATAAAAGAAGGCTGGAAACCTAGTTTTTTGCATGTGAAAAATACAAACAGAATATCTTATCCAAATCCGAACTTAGATGACATAAAATATTGGTCTGAGCCCAATCCAAATCCAAAAATAATTCAAAGCAGCCGAATAAATGCCAGTTTCTCATTGGAAGTCCAACCAAAACCTGATCCATTCGCACCTCTAGTCACTTTTCAGAATATATATTCATAAATAGAATAATAGAAACAAACCAGAGCAAAGAAGAAAAAGGATAGTTAGCAATAGAAGCAACTCAGCCTTAGACCCTAATGTTCCTCAAACCCTTGGGCTTTCTATTTTATAATATGAAGTCCTAATGTAGGCAGTGCAATGCAGTATTAAGATATAAACAAACTACAACAGGGCATTAGTTAATGGTACACAAAAGAAACTAGAAAGTTATTCCATAGTAGACGTCCTAAGTCCTAACATGCCCTCAAGTTAAATGTAATGTTTAAACATGTATAACTTATCCTTTAAACTATTGTATCATGCCTTTGACAACACTTTCGTGAATACGTCAGCAATTTTGATGTTCAATGTCAAAGAACTTTAGACCCACTTCTGCTAACTCAGTCCTCTCATGAATGAAATGATAGCAATCTGAAAAAATATGTTGAGCTAAAAATTGCTTGGAATGATTATGTAAAATCAGAGAGGAAGTAGGAGCTATGGCAGTCTTGTTGTCACTAAATCATGGATGTTTATAATGTCAACTTGAAGACATTCAAAGACTTCCATTAAGTCTAAATTTCGACAAACACACCGTCTAAAGCTCTATATTTCACTTTTTATTATAACTTGCTGTTAAAATATATATATATATACATATACTTATATATATACATCCGTATATATATAAGTATATGTATACATATATGTATATATATACATATTCTATTGAAATACCCGATAGGGGTATTCTTGTAATTCTGCCAATGTACCTTTTTACTTTTTATTTTTTATCTTTTTCCTTTTTCTTTTTTCACTTTTTTCTTTTTTGTTTTTTATTTTCTTTCTTTAGGATGACCACAAGGGGCCCCACTCTTGTAATCGTTGGGGCCCCAACGGTCAGATTTCTGACCGTTGGAGCCCCCTTGTAGTCTCTTCTTTAGTGCCTCCCTCCTCTATAAATAGAGGAGGTGTTCTCCTTCTCATGTATGGGTTTTATACCCCTCTCTTCCTTTCTTCATTAATGTTCAACTTATGACTTTAAGTCATTTCCATATTTGAGAGTTTTTGTGTGTGCACATTCGGTGTTTGTGTTCTTGGCTCTAGTGGTCACTCTTAAAGAGTGACATTTGCTCTATTGGTGCTTCCGCCCTTTTTCATTACATGGTATCAGAGCTCGGTTGGTGATTGGCCTTTTCTTTGGAACGCGTGACTCATTTATTTTGAAGAAAGGAAGGACTTGTTGGTACCGATGGAACGTGACTCTAAAGTGGAGCTTTCTTTTAAGCTAAATGGGTCCAACTATCTCATGTGGGCCTCCGCGATGGAAAATCATCTTAGAGGTAAGAAACTTTGGGGTTTTGTTATGGGAACTACTCCCGAACCCTCTCTTGTTCTCACCAAGATCGAAAATGAAGTTGAAAAGGCTTTAGATGGCGATGACCGCATCAAAGCCATTAATGATCATCAATCCAAAATTGAGGATTGGGAAAGTAACCATGCCAAAATCTTGGCATGGTTTATGAACAATGTTGACCTCAAAAATTGTGCTAATATAGCCAAATTTAGAAGGGCCAATGAGGCTTGGTTTTTCCTTAAGGGTATGTATACCCAAAAGGATCTTGCTCGACAATTTTTTTGTCAAGAAAAAATCCGTTCAACCAAACAAATGGACATGAGTGTCCGGGACTATTTTAGCTCTTTAACTCCCCTTTGGGATGAACTTGCTCTTCTTGAGCCTAAGTGGGTGGCTCCGGAAGATATTGAATTAAGAAGGGAACAAATTGAGAAAGAACATTTCTTTCAATTTCTTCATGGTCTTCGCCCGAAGTTTGAACAAGGGCATCTCTTCTCCATAGAAGCAAAGCCTTACCTATTGAAGATGCCCTTGCCGAGATATGTCAAGAAGAAACTCGACTTGGCTTAAGCATCAAGGGTGATGAAGTTTTGGCCGTTACTAGGCCCGGATCAAATGTTAAAGCGTATAGACCTCCCCATTTTAACAAAAATAATAATGGGCCTAGAAGGGGAATAATATGCCATTATTGTAATGAACCGGGTCACATTAGACCGGTTTGTCCAAAACTCAAAGGAAAGGTTGCCGCGGTTGGGGAAACATCTCCAAAGAAGGAAGAATGTACCAAAGAAGGAGATATCAAAGAAACTCTAAATCACATCTCCGAAGTTCTTCAACATCTTCTCAAGACTTCTCCTTCAACATCCGGGGCCGCCATTGCCTACTCTTCATCACCTCCAGGTATGTGGATACTAGACTCCGGTGCTTCTTTTCATATGACATCTCATAAAAATTCTCTTTCAAATATTTTTTCCGAACCTATATCTTCTTGTGTGTCAACGGCCGATGGTACATCACTAAGCATTGAAAGTATTGGATCACTTGATTTTAAAAAAAAATTTGTTCCTAAAGTAAGAATCGTTCCTAAAATAAATTTAAATCTTTTTTCCGTATCTCAAATCACCGATCATGGATGCCAAGTCTCTTTCTCACCTAAGGATTGTACCGTGCAGGATCTCCAGTCAGGGAAGCTGATTGGGCAAGGCCATAGAAGGGGTGACCTCTACTTTATGGATTTTTTGACTCTTCCATCTAAGCCGTTGTGCAATCTTGTAAAAGACAAAAGTATTGGAATATAGCATGAGAGACTTGGCCATCCAAATTTTATAAAAATGTCTCTTTTTCCGTTTTTGAACAATACTTGTAAAGACAATCACATGACTTGTAAAGATTGCATTTTTGGGAAATCTAAAGCTATTCCATTTCCACAAAGAAGTTACTTTACTACTCGGCCATTTGAACTTATTCATTCCTATGTGTGGGGACCTTCCCCTATTTTGTCTAAAGGAGGTTTTTCGTATTATGTGGTATTTATTGATGATTTTACTCGATTCACGTGGATTTACTTCCTAAGTCGCAAATCCGAAGTTTTCTCCTTCTTTAAAGAATTTCACGCCATGGTCAAAAACCAATTTTTGGGAAATCTATTCTTAGATCCGATTCGGGAGGCGAATATATGTCCAATGATTTTCAGAACTATTTGAAAGAAAATGGGATTTTCCACCAACGTTCTTGCCCCAACACTCCGCAACAAAACGGACTTGCGGAAAGAAAGCATAGGCACATAATAGAGACCACAAGAACGTTGTTAATCTCAAGACACATTCCAAAATCCTTTTGGGACGAAGCGGTTCTAACCTCTACATATCTTATCAATAGAACCCCTTCGTCCTCCTTGAAAAATATTTCTCCATTTGAAAAACTTTACAATATGTCTCCCGATTATAAAAGACTAAGAATTTTTGGATGTAAATGTTTTGTTTTAACTCACAAAAATGATAAACTTTCCCCTAGGGCTATTGAATGTATTTTTTTAGGATATGGCGAAAAACAAAAAGGATATCGATGTTTTGACATACTTAAAAACAAGCTTTATATCTCTAAAGATGTCACATTCCTTGAAGAGGAAAGTGGTTTTTCGCACCAACCGAATGAAAATATTGATTATTCATTCTTATTTGACTTATTGCCTAAAGAAAACATCATAGATGATCATATTGATCTTAATGAATCCCTTAGTGAAGATCTTGTTGAACATCGAAGCGATGATCAAAACTTAGAAGAAAATGTTTCAAGACAAATTCAAGTCTACTCTAGAAGGAATGAAAGGAATCCTCCTTGTGCCCTTGAAAAATTTTCCCAAAATGAGTCCATCGAAGAGACTTCTCAAAGAAGATCAAATCGGATTCCTAAAATGCCAAATAGATTTGTTTCTTATGATTCTTTTTCGCCTAACTTTCGGGCATGCCTACTTGCTCTTCACTCTTATCATGAACCATCTCATTACAATGATGCTAAGCAATATGCTCATTGGAATGAAGCTATGCAACTTCAACTTAATGCTCTTAAAAAGGCTCAAACTTGGGAAATCATTGATCCTCCCAATGGCAAGAAACCCATTGGATGTAGGTGGGTGTTTAAAGTAAAAACTAAGAGTGATGGTTCATTGGAAAGATATAAGGCTAGGTTGGTAGCCAAGGGATATGCCCAAGAGTATGGGGTAGATTATGATAAAACCTTTGCCCCCGTTGCTCGAATGACGAGTGTTCGAGCCCTTATTGCTATAGCCGTAGTTAAAAAACGGCCAATTTTTCAACTTGATGTCAAAAATGCCTTTTTGAATGGTAATTTAAATGAAGAAGTGTATATGGAACCTCCTCCAGGTATGGATTTAAATGAAAAAAATTTGAAATTAAAAAAGGCTTTATATGGTCTTAAGCAAGCACCTAAAGCTTGGTATGATAGGTTTAGTAACGTATTAATAAATTTAGGATTTTCTTCTTGTTATACTGACACTGCTCTCTTTGTTAAAAGGGCAGGTGACTCCATTATTATGCTTCTGCTGTATGTTGATGATATGATCATTACTGGGAATGACAGAAAGGGAGTAAATGATGTAAAGTCCATGTTAAAAGAAACTTTTGATATGTCTGACCTTGGTTATTTGAGATATTTTTTAGGGATTGAAGTGGCTTATTCCCCGCGAGGATACATCCTATCTCAGATGAAATTAGCTGCAGAAATTTGTGCCAAATCAGGAATATCTGATGAAAAGAAAGTCGAGACTCCCGAAGTCATTAATGCAAAACTGAGACTTGAAGATGGTGTTCTTCTTGAGGATCCAACTCCCTACCGTCAATTAATCGGATCTCTCACCTATCTATCCATCACACATCCAGACATAGCCCATGCGGTTCATGCAGTAAGCCAGTTTCAGCATGCACCTACTTCGGTTCATATGGCAGTCGTATTAAGAATTGTCAGATATATCAAAAATACTATATCAAAGGGACTCTTCTTATCCTCTTCCTCCTCTCTTGACTTAATTGCTTTTACTGATGCTGACTGGGGAGGAAATCCCAATGATCATATCTCAATAACGGGTCTTTGTATTTTTTTAGGTGAATCTCTAATTTCGTGGAGATGCAAGAAGCAGCAGAAGGTTTCACTGTCATCCACTGAAGCTGAATATCGGGCCATGGCAATGACAACTATGGAAATCGTATGGCTCAGAAGTCTCCTTGCTGACATGGGCGTCCCCATTTCCACTCCCACCAAGCTCTGCTGTGACAACAAAAGTGCAATTTACATTGCTAGTAATCACACCTTTCATGAGCGGACCAAGCATATTGAAATGGACTGCCACTATGTTCGAGATGAATACCTCAGAGGGACTATCTCATTACCATATGTTACTTCAGAGCATCAACTAGCTGACTTCTTCACCAAGGCGCTCCCAACTCCACGATTCATGTTTCTTCTTAGCAAACTTTCGGTCTTCTCCCCGTAAAGCTTGAGGGGGCATGTTAAAATATATATATATATATATATATATATATATATATATATATATATATATATATATATATATATACATATACTTATATATATACATCTGTATATATATAAGTATATGTATACATATATGTATATATATATATACATATTCTATTGAAATATCCGATAGGGGTATTCTTGTAATTTTGCCAATGTACCTTTTTACTTTTTATTTTTTATCTTTTTCCTTTTTCTTTTTTCACTTTTTTCTTTTTTGTTTTTTATTTTCTTTCTTTAGGATGACCACAAGGGGCCCCACTCTTGTAGTCGTTGGGGCCCCAACGGTCAGATTTCTGACCGTTGGAGCTCCCAACGACTACAAGGGAGCCCCCCTTGTAGTCTCTTCTTTAGTGCCTCCCTCCTCTATAAATAGAGGAGGTGTTCTCCTTCTCATGTATGGGTTTTATACCCCTCTCTTCCTTTCTTCATTAATGTTCAACTTATGACTTTAAGTCATTTCCATATTTGAGAGTTTTTGTGTGTGCACATTCGGTGTTTGTGTTCTTGGCTCTAGTGGTCACTCTTAAAGAGTGACATTTGCTCTATTGGTGCTTCCGCCCTTTTTCATTACACTTGCAACACTCCTTTTTTTTTTACTTTTCCAAGACACCAAATGTTCGTCAAGGTACATGCAAAAACTAGAGACCGACCTTTGATGATGTCCCCTCCCCAATCCAACATTAGAGAATCCAATTATATAACTGTCTCAGGTTCTCTCTCGAGACATACTAAACCATGATTTGAGGTTCCTTTGACATACCTCATTATATGCTTTATCACCTCTATATGTGCAACAATGGGAGAATGTATAAACTAACGCACTTAGTTGACCACATTTGACATGTATGGCCTCGTCAAAGTTAAGCACAGCAATGCCACTGACATCCTCCTATATTCTTTTTGGGTCACTATAAAGTGCTCCTTCAATCTCATAAAATTTCTTATTCATCATGACTAGTGTATCTATAGGCTTACAGTTTTTTCAATGAGAACTACAGGCTTATAGTTATACATTTTAAACTTTCACAGGATATCGCATGCATATTTTTGCTGTGACAATTTAATTTGATCACTAACTTCAATGCCCCAAGAAATATTGCTACATACGCTGCCATAATTGAGGAAAAGAGAATTAACCACTAGAACCTTTATAAATCCATGTTCTATTAACAAAAAAAATTAGGTCTATATAACTTGAAATTTTCCTTTCAGCTTTCTCTTTTCTAGATGACTGGAGTGAAAAAAGGACACATCGACTGCATTCTCCAAATTCGATAAGCTCATTGAACATACAATGCGGGACATTATGCATGAAAGTATATAGATAGGGTCAATGTCTCAGATTTACCAGGGCCCTATGAAATCCATCACTACATGTGTGAATTCAAACAAAATTGATTCGAAAAAAAAAAGCAATTGAGAATATTAAGAGGTTACAAACCACGCTTCCTGTTTTAGCATACTCTTCCTTAGAGACAAGGTCAACATGAGCCCCCACCAACCGCTCGACAAGAAGGTTTCCAGTCAAACCAGGATCTTCCTCCACTAGAACCTGAATTATAAACGAGAATGTATCGTCAGAATCAGTGTCATATACAAGGTTGGAGAGGAAAAACACTAACAAGGTTCTTCAATAGACCAATTTAAATATAAAAGCAGGGTTAGCTACCACACTAGAATGAAGAAGAAAACTAAAGATGCAACTTACGCACAACAATGTCAATCAGAAAATGGAGAATGCTCATACATATGTGACAGGGAAAAGCTAAATGACCTTGGAAGTGCGCAATATCAGGTAGGAATCAAGGCCCAGGTATCTAGCAGCGACGGCGGTAGCCCGGCAGTGATTGCTTTGGATGCCACCAATGGTCACCACGCAGTCTGCGCCTTTCTCCTTTGCATCAGCCAACAAAAACTCCAGCTTCCTGACTTTGTTGCCACTCAATTGCATCCCCGAGAGATCGTCTCGCTGTGTAACTCCATATTATCAACAAAGAAAACCCACACACTTCACAATTATGTTCTCGAGTAACACTACCCAAATGATTACCTTAATCCACACTTCAGTGTCCTCTGGTAATCCAGGAAGGTTCCATTTATGGATTGGTGTGGGAAACTGGCACAACACCCAAATGAAAAAAAAAACATCTCATTGAAACAGTTAACGAAGAGCAAAGGAAAATTATTAAACGAACATTGGTTTTTCATTAGTGAGACTCAAGTAGCAAGACCATTCTCTGCCTATCAAGAGATGGGCAGGATGAAAATGAAAAGAAAAATAGATGGGGAGGTTGAGAAACTAAACGGGGGAGGGAGTGCGAGTAAATTCTTACATGCCCAAGAGAATAGATGTGGGAAGGAACGGGATTGAGATGAGTGGCCCAACTTGGGGGATTGTAGGCCTTTCCCGTGAGGAACCCACCTAATCTGGCCATCGTAGACTGTTGGCAATCGTTGCCTTGGAGCATCAACCCGTTAATTACTGGATTGACAGGTGAGGAAGATGCAAACATCAGAAAGAATAAGTGGTCACCTGTAGCAAGGGGCGCGACTGGTGGTTTTGGAAGTTTGAGTTGGCGATCGGTTGCCAAGCACCGAGCCACGCACAGAGTCGGAAATTTATTAGCGGCCTTTCTTGTTTGCTCCCACGTGATACGGAAGATGATTTCTTGAACAAATTTTGTTTTGAAATAAAAACTTTACTTTTGTATAAAATCATTTTTCGAAAATTATTATTTTTTGAGAGAAAAATTTATTTTATGAGAATTTATGTTTTTGAAGTCCAAGATTTAGCGTTTTGTTTGTTTGTTTTTTTTAAATCAGCAAGCAGGGGTTGGGCAGACGACACTTTTGTTTTGTTTTTCCAAAATTAGTTTTATTATCTCTACTAGACCATCGGCCTTACAAGACAACTGAAATGGTAAAACAATTGGACATCAAATTCTTTTACCAGGATTGAAAGTAAAATAATCTGAATCATAAACATGTTATTTTAAAACATTTTAAAGGTACTTATTACATGTATCTTGGCAAAGCATAAACACATATACTAATAAATATAAGTTTTATTCATAAAACATAACAAACCAAATGACAAAAATAAAATGTTGGTGTTGATCAGATAAAAAAGGCAATTATTAGTAAGTTAATGACATGTAACTCATTTAGTTAAAGGCTAGATAAATAAATGGCAATTTCACAAACATTCATATATATATATATATATATATATATATAGAGAGAGAGAGAGAGAGAGAGAGATATAGGTAGGGCGGGAGCAGGGGACAAGGTCTTGACCCCCGCCCCATCTTAAAATTTTGCCCTCTATTCTTGCCTTCATCCTTGCACGGGATTTAATTTTAACCTCCATCTCTTATCCATTCTTTGTTTCAAGCTTTCATCCCCCATCCAAAAGGGGTGAGGTGGGGTAGGGCCGCATTTCTCGGATCCTTCCATTGATGCAGTCTTTAGCAGTTAGAGGAAGAAGATTAGAGAAAATGAGAGTTAGCACGGGTCGTTAGAGGAAGAAGATTATAGAAATGAGAGTTCGCACGGGTAGTTAGATGAAGTAGAGACGAGAGATTCGAGAAAGAATTTTATATTAGGGTTAAAAATATATATATATATATATATATATATATATATATATATATATAAGATTTTATAATATGTATAAGGGTATAATAATAATTTTTTAACCAGGTGAAGCAAAGCGAAGGCAAGAGTAAGTCCATCCTGCATGGGTTTTGATTTTAAGCTCCATCCCATGTCCATTCGCCATTTCATGTCCTACATTCTCAGTCCAAACTGGACGAGGTGGGCTGGGGCCCCATTTTTCCCCAGTCCATTACCATCCCTAGTGGCAGGGATGTGTGTGGTCGTTCATCACAGGGTGTGATGTATGGCCACAATAAAAAAAATGTGAAAAAGGGCAGAAACGTGAATTTGTGCACTTTTTGACCCTTTAGCAATGATCAAAACCGCAGTTAAATACAATTTTAGTAATGATGCCCGCATCCAACTAAAGAGCAAAATGCATGCAAATTTGTGTTTTTGCCCTTCTTTTTTTTTTGTATTTTAGGCATCGATCATCCATCAAGCCCCCTGATGGACAGCCAGCGTTGTTCCACTGTAGTTGTGCACCTAAGGGTTGTTCAGCTACCACTCTATCTATATATATAGTGAGTGAGTGGTAGCTGCTTGATCCATACATACCTGATAAGAACTTGATTTTGTTCAATGTCCATCATGTGTGCAATGGACATTCAGTGTGATCAAGCATCTCTCTCTCTCTCTCTCTCTCTCTCTCTCTCTCTCTCTCTCTATATATATATATATATATATATATATATATATATATATATATATATATATATATATATTTGAGTGGTAGTTGCAAAAACGTAAGCATGTTAGAGTGTGCACGATGGATGCTCAGTGCACACAAACGCAAAAAAAGTTTTTAGCGATGCTTTTGAAGCGTTGCTAAAGGTCCCCGTGTGACACTTCAAAACGTTGATAAAAAACAAAAAATATTGTGTGCCCCTGTTATGCTTTCAGGGGCACACAATATTTTTTAACAAAAAAACACGTGTTTTTAAAAGCTATGAATTAAGCAACTACCTAATTCTGCCCATTTTCTCATTCACCCCCCTCAAAATCACATGTTTTTGGTATTTTTCCTCACATCTAGCACTTGTTTAGTGGGAACCGGCTTTTAAATCACCTGACTTGGCAGTGATCCAAAATCAATGGCTATAAAGGTATCAATTTTTCCTAGCTTATAAAAATATTTTTTTTTGTCAAAAAAACATGATTTAATAGTCGATTCCCACTAAATCGAGCATGTTCAATACATCTAAGAGTTTCTATCATAAAACACTTCAAAACTATGGAGCAAAATGGAGCAGAAAGTTCTATTTCTCTCTCTCTCTCTCTCTCTCTCTCTCTATATATATATATATATATATATATATATATATGTGTGTGTGTGTGTGTGTGTGTGTGCGTGTGTGTATCGTTAAACTCATAAAATGTCCGAAGAAAAGCTGACCGTAATTTTTTTTGCTTTTTTCACTCTTTAGGGCGGTCTTGACCACATCTAAAGAGTTGCTTTGGCAATTTTTTTGATGTGCGGAGCTCGGCTGCACGTCCAACAATGCACTCATTCGTATATATATATATGTGTGTGTGTGGATGTATCGTTAAACTCAAAATGTCCGATGAAAAGCTGACCATAGTTTTTTTTTGCCTTTTTTCACTCTTTAGGGCGGTCTTGACCACCTCTAAAGAGTTGCTTTGGCAATTTTTTTGATGTGCGGTGCTCGTCTGCACGTCCAACAATGCACTCATTTGTGTGTGTGTGTGTGTATATATATATATATAGAGAGAGAGAGAGAGTATCATCAAACACCCAAAACATCTGGTGCAAAACAGATGAATTTGTGCTGCTAATAGCATGTGCGATCAACGAGTCAGACTTTTTGTGTGAAACAGTCTTTAGCGGCGGTCAAAGACCGCCATTTTTTTTATCAATACACGCGTGCGTCTGATGTTACCCCTTGTATATGTAATAGGAAAACTGGAATATATTTACTATCAATCATCGTCTGATCTGATTCGTTCTCCTCTCCGCCCAACACAGAGCCTTTGCACAGGGGAGGTCTTCTTCGTCTTCCTGATGGGCGTCAGAGCATGTGTCTCGACCAGTGGTGGGGTGGTTAACGACGATAGAGCTGGAGGAGGCACGTGGGTGGTGGAGAGCTCATTGGGACGACTGCAGGCGGGGAGGCCACCAGAGGAGGGGTGGCGAGTGGAGGAGTGGGCGATGTGGCAGCCGGAGAAGTGGTTGGTGTGGAGACTGGAGCCATCGGGGCAAGTAGCGGTGTGATGGAATCAGAGGTCGTAAGTGGTGGGGAGGAAGTCGGTGGGTTGGTCACAGGTGAGACAGTTGGGGCGACGGTGGTCATTGGGGAGGAGGTTGGTGGCACGGTGGTGGGAGCGTTGGGCAGAAAAGAGAAAGAAAGGAGTCATCTGATCTTCAGATCGGACGGCTACAGTTGGTTCAAACTAGCAAACAAGGTTTGTTGGTAAACAAGAGGGTGGTGTATGTTCCCCCTTGATGATTCACTGAATCCCACGTTTGTGATCGAGGCTTTGAATGAGCACCACGTATACAAGCACATGGGGCTCGTATTCCCGTGTATGTTGACATAACTTTGCATCGGACTCTGGTGTTGTTGCAAAGACTTAAGTACCCTTTCTTGCTATTCTTCTCATAAAGTGATGGTTTGAGAAAATGACAAAAATGCCCTTCATTCAAAAAAGAAAAAACAAACAGTTCAAAAAAAGGACAAACATGTCCTCCATCCAGAAAGTCGAGGATGATGTTGCCTCTTCAAAGTCTTCTTCTTCTTTCTCCGTTCAAAAAAAGGACAAACATGTCCTCCATCCAAAAAGTCGAGGATGATGTTGACTCTTCAAAGTCTTCTTCTTTTTTCTCCGTTCAAAAAAAGGACAAACATGTCCTCCATCTAGAAAGTCGAGGATGATGTTGACTCTTCAAAGTCTTCTTCTTCTTTCTCCGTAAAACGCTGTAAAACCCTCTCTCTCTCTCTCTCTCTCTCTCTAGAGAAGAAATCAAGGGAGGCAAAGAGTTCTCCCTGGAGAAGGCTATGAACATCAACCCTCTCACTCTTTCTCCCTTCTCTCTCTACTTTTGTGCACATCCAACAGACGATCCTACATTGCTCCATCAAACACCGACTGACTTGCACACTGACTGTAGCATCGTTCAACTTGAAGAGTTGTGGAGTCTGATTCAGAGTTTTTCCCCTTACAGAAGAAGGGTTTGGGGGCTCCTCCCAGCGTGGGTAGCATCGTTCAACTTGATTCGTTGTGGAACCTGATTTAGAGTTTTTGCCTTTACATGAGGGGGGTCCGGGGGCTCCCCTCCGGCGCGATTTGTAGTATTTTCGGGTCTCCAACGAGCCCCACAACGATTTATAGTGTTATCCGGCTTTTCAACAGTGATTTGTAGTGTCTTTTGAAAATCGCTATAGCGATTTATAGTATTTTTGGATCTCACTATAGCGATTTGTAGTGTCTTCCGCAAATCGCTATAGCGATTTATAGTGTTTTTGAATCTCACTATAGCGATTTGTAGTGTCTTCCGCAAATCGCTATAGCGATTTATAGTGTTTTTGAATATCACTATAGCGATTTGTAGTGTCTTCCGTAAATCGTTATAGCGATTTATAGTATTTTTGAATCTCACTATAGCGATTTGTAGTGTCTTCCACAAATCGCTATAGCGATTTATAGTAATTTTGAATCTCACTATAGCGATTTGTAGTGTCTTTCGCAAATCGCTATAGCGATTTATAGTGTTTTTGAATCTCACTATAGCGATTTGTAGTGTCTTCCGCAAATCGTTATAGCCATTTATAGTGTTTTTGAATCTCACTATAGCGATTTGTAGTGTCTTCCGCAAATTGCTATAGCGATTTATAGTGTTATTCAGTAAGCAAATCGCTGTAAATCGCTACCTGAATTAGGACCAACTTGTTAGGGCCATATCTCCGTAACCAGAGGTCATATTCCAAATCCGTAAAAAATGGTGTCTTCGTTATTGAGTCTAGTTTATTCCTGTAAATTTTAAGCAATTTCTATTGTCATTTCATTCCTCATTTTAACTAAAAATCAGACCCTTATTATTTTGTGTTATTTGAGTTGCACAACACCATTCTCGCTTGACATCCACATCTTGATTCTGGCATGCTCCCTGTTGGATTTTCCATTGATTTCTTCCAACCTTGCTTAGAACAAACATATGTCTTTCTCACCACGACACCCTGTGCATTTTTTGACCACGACACCCGGGACCCGTGCTGGGGGGAAGCGGGGGGGAGCCCCCGGACCCCCCTCCTGTAAGGGCAAAAACTCTAAATCAGGCTCCACAATGAATCAAGTTGAACGATGCTACTCACGCTGGGAGGAGCCCCCAAACCCTTCTCCTGTAAGGGAAAAAACTCTGAACCAGGCTCCACAACGAATCAAGTTGAACGATGTTATCCACGTTAGGAGGAGCCTCCAAACCCTCCTCCTATAAGGGTAAAAACTCTGAATCAGACTTCACAACTCATCAAGTTGAATGATGCTACCCATGCTGAGAGGAGCCCTCAGACCCCCCTTCTGTAAGGGTAAAAACTTTGAATCAGACTCCACAACTCTTCAAGTTGAATGTTGCTACCCACGCTGGGAGGAGCCCTCAGACCCCCCTTTTCTGTAAGGGTAAAAACTTTGAATCAGACTCCACAACTCTTCAAGTTGAATGATGCTACCCACATTGGGAGGAGCCCCCAGACCCCTTTCCTGTAAGGGTAAAAACTCTGAATCAGGATCTACAACTCATTTAGTTGAATGATGCTACCCACGCTGGGATGAGCCCCCAAACCCTCCTTCTGTAAGGGTAAAAACTCTGAATCAGGCTCCACAACAGTCAATGTGCAGGTCAGCCAATGCTTGATGGAGCAATGTAAGATCTTTTGTTGGATGTGCATAGAAGCAGAAATAGAAGGGAGAGAGCGAGTGAGAGGGTTAATGTTCATGGCCTCCTCCAGGGGAGATTTCTTTCTCAGATAATCCTGCAGTGCAGAGACTGGGTCTTAAATAATCATCTTTGAGGCACTTAAGTCTTTACAACCACTCATTTTCAAGAATCGTCATTTTTTTTTGCACCAATGAAGGAGAGGGTACTTAAGTCTTTGCAATCGCATCAAACTCCAACGCTAATTAATGCTGACAAACATGGGGATACGAGACGCACATGCTTACATACGTGGTGCTCTTTGGGACCCCCGAACATGAGATGTAGCTAACTGCCCTGTTCGGGGGGGGGGGGGGGGGGAACATATAACCTGCTTCGGTTGGTAAACATATTCCAGGTCTCTCTCTCTCTCTCTCTCTCTCTCTATATATATATATATATATATATATAATCATCGTGCTTATCGAGCTTTCAAAAAGTTGTCCCCATGTATTACTTAAATTTAACCATAGAGATGTGTCCGACACTATCGATTTACTAAGAAATGACACTTAGATCATGTTTTTTTATTAAAAACATGATTTTTTAAGCCTTAAATATTTAGAAAAATCTTAGACAATCGATTTTTATGGCACTGTCCAAGATCTAAAATTTTCATAAATATGCTTGAAAAATTAAAAAAATTATCAAAAAACATGATCCAAGTGTTTCCTATAAAATCAACTATGCCAAAATGTAAAACCTATAAATTTTGAATATTATAAATAAATAAAAAAATCATTTTTATCTTCACGATTAGAAATGTGTATTTAACTTTTAAATTTTATGTTTTAGTAAATTTGGTGTTTATTTACTCATTTCTGACCAAAAAGGATAAAATCAATATTTTTAGAATGATTTAAGACAAATTATTATTTAAAATATTTAATTTATAATTAAAACTAATTATTTTAGTGAGTTATAACTCATCAAGTTGTTCTTAAAGTGTTTTTAGCCTAACTAGATGCATTTTGGTGGTTTCAAAAGAAATTCTATCAAAGGGCATTTTTGGTCATAAATAATTTATGGAAAATATTCTAATCAAATAAAATAATTATTTTAAAAAGTACCAAAACCATGAACTATTTAGAATTAAGTATAGTTATTTGGTGTTAATAAGATAAGAAAAATAAATTTTAGAGAAGATTATGGATTTTAGAATGAACCCGAAGTCCATACGGGTTTGGACCCAAATGGATTGACCCCAAACTTAAGGTTTTATGAATTTTTAAATAATTAAATAAAAAGATATTAAATTTTAGATTTAACTTTAGGTAATATTTTTATAAATATAACATTTAGTTATTTTTAATTGGTGATTTTTATTTTTAGAAATCGCTAGATTGGGGTTTGGGCTTTTTGGATCCAAACCGGACCCAAAATTGGACCCGATTGGAAGTGGCGCCCAAAGAGAGGGGGGTAGTGTGGGACCCACTAGGGCATTGACCCACCCTTACTCTCTCTTTTTTGTTTCCCAAAGAGGGTTGGCACCCCCTCTTTCTCCTTTTCTCATTTGGATTTTTGAAAACCCTATTCCTACTTCTTCCCCTTCTTCTATCTTTTTCCTCTCTTCTTCTTGAAAAATGTGCCAGTAGCCTAGGGATCTATGTCAGCTATTACTACAGTAGTGCAAAGGTGAGTATCATCATCTTTATTCCCTTTTCAATTTTCTTCTTCCTCTATTTTTTCCTTTTTTGAAGGATTTATTTAGCTGATTTTCCCTAATAGGGGTTTCTCATTTTGTGTGCCTGATTCCCAACCTTGGGATTCATGCCCTACTGTTGACACCACCTCTGTTAGTAGCTTCATTATGGATTTCGTTCACTTCATCCCTTTCTTCCATGATTTCCATTCTTTTTGATCGATTTCTCCAAAGAAATAGGACACCTTCTAGAAACTGAGTGCCTCGAGATTTGTGCTACCACCTTGGAAACTTCTTGGATTGCATACTGAATAGGGGAGATGCCCAGTGCAGCCGTCCATCCCTGTTCATTGTTTTTGGTATGTTGTGTTGCATTTTTTTGTGAAATCGGTTTACCGATTTGCTTATTATGTAATTTGTTTTGTGTGGAAGGTCATTTTGACTTCTCCTTGTATTTTGTACAGTGTTGTAGCACTCTCCAATAGTGTTGACCCCGGACTTGTAGATAGTGTTGTTTTTGCCTTTGTGTAACACACGCACACCAAGTGTTCATTAAATTACCACAGAGGCAATTCTGTACGGAGCTTGCAAAACTCCTCGGACTTACGGGTTTCACTATACCTATTATTGAAGTCATAAAGATAGGATCTCTAAACTAATCTTGGTTAATACTTAATTAAGTTGTTTGGTCACAATCTAGTGGGTTTCGTGTGTCATGTTAGCCTAAGCATGTAACATAAGTGTCATGTTAGCGAATTAGGTTTTTCAAATGACTAATTAATAGATTATACCATGATTTGATTATTGAATATAATTAGCATGATTAAATTAATTGATTTAATTATGTACAACATATTTATAATTCTAGAAATTTGATTTATGCCTTGGAAATTATGTCACACGCTAAGTATTCAGTAAAATGCCTAAGAGAGCATAATTTTCAAATTTAGAAATGTTTTGAATAGAATTTTGAATCATTTTTTTAATATGAATTATGTGTATTTAAAACTCAGACTTGAAAAGGTTTTATGCATGATTAGATCATGGTTACAATTATGTATGAGATGTGTCATAAAAATGCATGGTTACGATTTTGTTTTTAGTTCGAGCGGCGTACGCAGGCATAGGCCGGCATGAGGATTCAGTATCCATCTCTCAATCACTGCATTGCCTGATTGACTGCGTGTTATAGACTCAATTAAGGTATATAAGAGAAAATAAAATACATAAAATAATAAATACTTCTATAGTTGTTTCTGGATAACTATATGCTCTTTGATACCAGATAAGTCTGAATAATCAAGAGAAACAATGCATTAGATTTTTAGAATCGTTACAATCATGTGCATATATATAGATATATAAAGTTGATAATGTTTATATATGTCATTGCATATGAGTTTATACATATGAACGAAAAAGACATATACTAAATCATGAGATTGACCTGTTAAGTCAAGTCATGGACTTGATTATAGTGCACGTGAGGTGCACATGTGCTTGTGACACACTGAAAAGGTCAAGAGTAAGGACCTGTTCTTATTTGATAAATGCCAAAAATGCATATTATGGTCACAAGAGTAGACCTATAACTTACATGAACATAAGAATGTATAGCATAGATCATGAGTTGGATATGTTTATGATTTTTGTGAATTATATGTGAATGCCTTTATTGACTTAGACTGGTATGTCTTATTTATTTGAAAAGCATGTGTGTTTTTATGCTGAAAATGGTAAATGAGATTTGACCTATTTACTTTATGCAATTATACTTGAATTGTGTTCCTTATGCAAATGAATGCTATGTGAATAAATGAATTTATGAATGCCATGGATGTGAATGAATAGATTTATGAATGCCATGGTTAAGAATGAGTGAATGTCATGAGTGAATGTATGCAATGTAAATGCATGTTATGGTTGTGAATTCTCTTGAATTTCATTTTATAAATGATAGGAATCACACTATGGTTGTATCATTACCAACTTGATTTGTATTCTTCAAGTTTGATTTTGGGTTTCCTATGGGCTCATGGTTAATGCCCTATAATATTACAGACATTATCTTGGAAGACTGAGCGAAGGGCGGGTTGTTGCGCACTTGGAGGGACCATTCTTACCTAAGTACGATCATTGAGAGATTTGGGCATTTTAATTTTTATAGACTTGTAAACAAGTAAACTCTGTTATTCCGGATCTTTACTCTTTTAAGACTTGTAGATGTTTTTAAATTAGATTTCTTTATAAATGTTGTCTTTTCTTCAATGCAATAGTTGCACATATGATTTCAAATCTTAAACTTGTACATAACTTCTTAATTGTCTTAACCCTTAAATAAATTTCGTCTTCTATATTTTTATATGTGATGATCTCTAGAGTAATAACCTCAATCGGGTTGTGTCTAAAGTTGATTTTGTATTGTATCTGATGCTGAGAGACTAATATATACTCGTGTTTGCACTCAGATAGGTCGTCCAATATTTAGAACAGCTGGAATGTAGTCATCGATGAACTCGTTGACACATTACTCTCGGGAGTCATGTAAAACTTTGTAACAAATGAAAATTTTTAATTTTTTTCAAAATTTTAGGTTTTGAGAATGTTTTAAAAAGGTTGGATTTTTTTAAGGATGTTACACAAACACATCTGTAGACTAAGATTTGCAAAAAACAACCTGAAAACACATGTTTGTTCATTGTAAGCTAGTGGCAGACAGCTACCACTTTTCCACACACACATATATCAAAAGGGGGTAACATCGAAGCCCATTTCATCGAACATGAATCAAACGTGTGCAAGTGTTTTGTAAAATTGCTATTCAGGCAAAGATGTCAAGACCACTGCTAAAGATGTTATTCATGCAAAAAAAATTTATCATGGATCACGCACGCGATACACAACACAAATTCATTCAATTTTCATAAGACATTTTGGGTGTTTGATGATACACCTTACAAGTATATATATAGTGATTGGGGTCATAACTGTGAAAAAAACATCAAAAGGGTAAAAAAACCCATTTATCACCTAAAGTGTGAGCAGCTACCAATTTCTCTATATAAGTGATTGATAGCTGCTCACACGTTAAGTGTTAAATGAGCGTGTTATATGGGTTTTTCAGTCTTTTTTTTTTTTTTTTTTATAAATTATGACCGTACGGATGTGATCTATGTACTTGATTTTATAGGGATCAGCTCTTGAAGTGTTTGATTGTGATACATGGGTGGGTTTTTATAAGGTTAAAAAAATCAGCGGTCCAAAATCTTTGTAAATTTTCAAGGCTCCAAATATTATTTTTTTCAATGAAAACACATGATCCAAGTGCGGATTCCTCGTAAATCGACCATGCCCAACAGATTTATAGGGCCAGAACTGCAAAAAAACACCAAAAGGGCAAAAAAACCTATTTAGCATGTATCATTTAGCACATAACATGTGAGCAGCTTCCGATTTCTCTCTTTATATATATATATATATATATATATATATATATATATATATATATATATATATATATATATAAAGAGAGAGAGAGAGAGAGAGAGAGGGCAGTTGCCTACTAGTGCCTATGAGGCTTTTGAAGTGTTATTTTTCATGTTTTTCTTGAATCTGACCATATAGATGTGTTCTACATGTTTGATTTTATAAGAATGGTCTCTTGCATCATTGGATTCCAACTCACAGTTAGGTTTTTATAAGGTTTCAAATCGATGATGTAAATTATTTATAAATATCATAAATATTTAATGCTTAAAATCATGTTTTTTATTGAAAAAACACAATCCAAATTACATTTCCTAACAAATCGACCATGAAGAATGCATCGGCATGGTCAGATTTGCGAAAAACAACATGAAAACCCCCTCTCTCATGGTAGGCTATCGTAGACACCTAAGGCCGTATATAGCTATTCTCTCTCTCTCTCTCTCTATATATATATATATATATATATATATATATATATATATATATAGAGAGAGAGAGAGAGAGAGAGAGAGAGAGAGAGAGAGAGAGAGAGTAATGGGTAAGTGCAAAATGATATGTGCTAAATGAGTTTTTCATATTTTTTAGTTTTATTTTTAAATTATGACCATACAGATGTGATATATGTATCGATTTTATAGGGATCAGCTCTTGAAGTGTTCAATTTTGACACATGGGTGGGTTTTTATAAGGTTCAAAAAATCATCGGTAAAAAATCTTTGTAAATTTTGTAAGCTTTAAATATCATTTGTTTCATCGAAAACATATGATCCAGGTCTGGATTCCTCATAAATCGTCCATGCCCAACACATTTATGGAGTCGTAACTGTGAAAAAAACACCGGAAGGACAAAACAAACCCATTTAGCATGTATCAATTTCACACCTACCCATCTCTCTCTCTCTCTATATATATATATATTGCTATCCTCATGGGTAAGGAACCCCCTAAATATTGAAACTCACAGCGGGATGTGTTGTTTTTACCAAATTTGACCTCATGGATATATTCAGCATGGTGAAAATAGTAGGAATCTACCATTGGATAATAGTTTTTAGCTGTAAAAACACTCTTTGAGGTTTGAAAAATTTGTACATTTTAGGCCATTATTTTCTCAACCCTTGCAAAATCTAACATATACGTCAAAAAAACATGATCCTAAGTTCAGTTTCTACTAAATATGTAGATCACATTGGAAGGTCAGATGTGCAATAAAGATAAAATTAAAATATTACATTTTTTCATTAGAGGGTTCCTTACCCACAAGGGTAGCAAAGATTACCCCTATATAACTAACACAAAGACTTCCCCTACATGAGCAATCTTTTTTTTTGGCATTGTAGTAAAATAGCTTATTTGTTAATTCTATTAAAACGTTGAATTTCATCATTTAATTAAACCAAATCACCAAAGTTCTATTACAATTTATATACGTAAACATTTTCTTATAAGATTATCAGACACGAACATATGGGACAATAAATCAACTAAACAAAACCAAACAAATGAAAGGAAATAAAAAACCCAGTACCCACTATAAATAACATAATGACCACCATGTCAAAACAATCAACATGGTTTCAAACTCAATCCTCTCTCAATCCGAACCACCTAAAAGAATTAAAACTAGCCCCAATCAAATATCATCTCCATGGAAACAAAGCCCAATTAAAAAAAAGGTGGTAGGGTGAGGAATAAGAACCAAATGTTTTTACAATTTTCCCACATGAAAAACAATAAAACTAAGGGCATGCTTATTTTTGTCACAGGTGGGAATGCGTAATCACAACTGAGAAAGCGAAGTTGTGATTATTGGTCATAAGGTCAATCTTGTGACCAACTTTCACAAGATTCAAGGCAAGAAAATCACAATCACAGGTAACTTTCTCATGTTTCACTAACCTTGAGAAATGTGATTGTGATTTACAATCACAGGATATTGTAAACATGCAATAAAAAACTAAATTACCAAGAACAAATAAAAATAATTTAAAAGAAAAAATATAAACATTTACAGAACCACTAAAAATTTCCAATCAAAACCTCTTGCCTAAAGAAGAATGCTGGAACAAGCAACCAAATAGGAAGTGGGGAGTCAAAATATTGAGTTGGAGAGCAAGCTGGTTTTGCCGGAATGAATGAATAAGTCCGAAAAAAAACACGGTCTTACTGTAAAGTGAAGACTGAAATAGAAGATATGTACCTGTGCAGTGGTGCTCTAAGGGAAGAGGAGCTGGAGAAGACTTGTAAAGCAAGTAGAGTCCCTTGGTAAGATGATTCAATTTCGAGCAAAGGTAGAAAGGGACTTTAAAGTTGGAGTGGTGTCTAAATACGTAATATGGGACTCACCGAAAAAGTCCATTTTCTTTCTGATGGAGGGAGAGGCTATAGGTTCTAGCCTTTTTCTTTCTATAGGAGAAAGATAATGGTTTTTTGTTGCTCTCCTACTTTAGAAGGGATTGCTCTCATGAAAGAGCAAGCCAAATCAATGAAGCAAATGCAACATCATGTGTTTCAACTGTTCAAGTAAAGCCATTTATCGAATTGTCGTCTTTGACTTGTAGCTCGAATGGAAGCAAGGGAGGTGGGTCGAAAGACCCAATTGACCGATCAGGCAAGGATTCATGTTTTGTTTTGAGTTGGTTGCATCAAGTTCTTTCTTCTTGTTTGTTGAGGAAAGAGAGGAGACCTCAAACTATTAGACAACATGAAAGAAGCATTGATTCGGGTTGGTTGCTTTCCTCTTGTCAAAGGAGCAAGAAGCAGGAACTCTAATGTAATTGTTGTACCAGCTCATTAAAGAGCTTTAGAGAATACTCAGACAATAGGTTGCAGCTCTCAGGTAGCAGAGAACTGTTCCAATTCACTTTCCTTTGCCTTGCTCATGTACTTGAGCTTGCTCTATTTGATACTGGAAACAATAGTTGACTTGTCCATCAATCTCGCCACCAATGGTTTACGCCACTTTCATGAAGCGTTCAGAATATACACAGTCTTTGGTTAATTTACTAGTTAGTTGGTCCTCCTTGTTGATCAAATCTCATCCTTTGAAGCTCTTGTGCATTGGAGGATTGGCTTGGGCCTTGATCCTTCTTGGCATTTAAAAAAAACAGTCGTCTCGTACAACTATAGGTAGATAGCGGTTCTCCCCTTCAGACTGGGTGCTTTGCGTTGCTGTTTAAATTCCACAACCTCATTCGTTGGTCTAGACGGGCCTACGTTATATGCAGTTAGAAAGATAGGGGTCATTTTCTCAATCAACTTTTCAATAATGAAGTGGGAAGTGGGCTCAAATGTTTTGCATGAATGGCAACAGATAGTTTCGAACATGTGTGAGTTTGATAGAAAGTGGCG
Source organism: Nuphar pumila (assembly GCF_984573655.1). Lineage (NCBI taxonomy): Eukaryota > Viridiplantae > Streptophyta > Magnoliopsida > Nymphaeales > Nymphaeaceae > Nuphar > Nuphar pumila. Next base: position 21,235,099 of record NC_143262.1, on the reverse strand, counting down.
CGAGCACTAGCATGGCGAGCTTTAAGAGAGGGGTGATTTGATTTAGGAATTCGTGTTGTGCGAGGTAGCGGCATATGCATGCTACTACACATGCATGCTTAAAACGTCGTGTTATGGCGCGCGCGCGCGCGCGCGCGCGCGCGAGAGAGAGAGAGAGAGAGAGAGAGAGAGAGAGAGATGTTTCCTCCTTTTATTAAGCCCATTAATAAGGAGAAAGAGAGACACTGTATTGAATCAAAAGGAAAACATGTTGATTATGGAACAAAAACAGGCCTTCTAAAGCTGGCCTTTTCTAACATAAGTCTAGATTCCTTTCAAATCGATTGTGTGTAGGTGTGTTATCCAATAGAAGAAAACTACTAAAAGATTGTAACCATGAGGTGCTTGTGAATGATTTTAGCTAGCGTTGATTTTTTTTCACCAAAGAATCGCTTAGAATACTCCTTTTACTGGTTGCCCCAGGTTCAGGGTTGCTTTTAAATTGTCAACAGTTCGCCGTCACTTGCGTGAATGGAAGAAAGATGCTTTCGGTGATCTGCAAGCTCGTAAAGTGCAGATTAGTGCGAGCATCGCTATCTTGCAGACACAAGTAGATGTTGTAGATTCGAGGGCCCTGGAACAAGAATCCATTCTCCAGGATGAGCTATGGAAGAATCCAACTGGAACCAACTCTCTCGTTGTCCATGGCTTTGCGAAGGAGATCACAACTCTCGTTTTTGTTCCATTTGATGGCCAACAGGAACTGCCAGCTCCAGGAGATCCACTGATTCCACAAGGAGGACAGTACTTTTAGAAAAACAAGTTACAATAGTTGATCTCACGTACAATGAAAAATTGCTACTAGAGTAATTTTGAACTAAAACATCTGCCATTTCACACACATAAAAGCAATTCAATTGACTCTACTTATGGAGGAAAAAATAACTGAAATCCCATAAAACAAGGAGCGATACATCCATGTTCTCTAACTTCTATCACTACTCCCATTATCCTCAAAACAAGGAACCATCGTTTACAAACTTCTACCATATTTTTATTTTTCTAAAAGTTAGCCACTACCTTGAATCTACTAGTCAGGTATTTACACAATTGTTTGATGTAATGATGCTTGAGCACAACTTCTCTATTTGCCACAACTTCTCGAATGTAATGATGCTTGAGTTCAATATGCTTTGTCCTGCCATGGTATACTCGATTTTTTGTCATTGAAATAATGGCCTTGTTATCACATAAAATTTTTGTTGTTTGATCTTGGCCATGATACAAATCTTCAAGGATGCACCTCATCCAAATAGCTTGACAAGTTATCGCAGTTGCTGCAATGTATTCAGCTTCAGCTGAAGATGCCGTGTAGCTTTGCCTTTTAGAATACCATGATACTACTCCCGATCCAAGTCCAAACACAAATCGGCTTGAGCTCTTCCGATCATCCACCGAACCTACCTAGTCACTATCAGTAAAACCAAGCAATTTAAAGTTAGTAATTGGTTTGAACCAAATTCCATAATCGGATGTGGTCTTAATGTAACGAAGTATCTATTTTGCTACTCTTAAATGATGTACTATTGGATGTTGCATGAATCTAGATACCAAACTCACATGAAACATAATGTCTAGACTGGTATGTGTCAAATACATCAATCCACTAATCATACTGTTACAATATGAAGAACTGAAACTGACAGACAAGAAACGTATCTTATTTCAATAGATAATGGTCTATATAAATAGGCCTTAACATTAACGAAAAACACCAAAAAATATCAACTAAACTAGACCACTAACTCCTACAAACTAGGCTAACACTAACCAATACTGGAACAATAAAAATAGACTCAACAAACTCCTAAGAATAAGGACTACTCAGCAAACTCAATAATTTGACTAAGTCATCCAACAATCCCTCCCATAAACTGATGTCAAACCAAACATTTAGTTTAAGACTTATTAGAAGTAAAGGGGCCCTCCCTTAAATAGGATCTTCAAAAGTGCATACACCAAGCAACTTTCTGAGCTTCACAAATGACTTTATCTTGAGGGACTTGGTGAACATATCAGCAACTTGGTCTTCACTTCTGCAATAGTTGAGATCAATTACTCCATCCTTTGTGAGGTCTCTTAAGAAGTGAAACTTCATGTCAATATGCTTGCTTCTTCCAAGTAAAACTGAATTCTTAGAGTGTTTGATGGCAGAGCTATTGTCACAGAAAATTGCAGTAGCACCTAAACTCTTCACACAAAGCTCTTCAAGAATTTTCTTCAACTATATAGCTTGACAGGCACATGAAGTGGCAGCAACAAACTCATCTTGTGGTTGATAAAGTGATGATTGGCTGTTTCTTCGAGAATCATGAAACAACCCCTGAACCCAACATAAAGACATAACCCGAAGTGATTCTTCTATTATCTGTAAACACCCCAAATTTTCCACATCCATTCTCAAACAATCCTCCTCAGTCAGTGCCAACCCTGTCAGGTCAGTGTAGGAGTCAAACCCCGAGTCAGTTTCAGAAAATTACCATTTTACCAACTTTCATTAGGAAAATTACTATTTTACCCCTAGGTCATCCCGGACCCCAGTCAGTCGGAGTCAATCAAGCTCATCGATCAGTTCAGGACAGTTAGAATATCAATCATCTCAAGCTCATCTGAGCTCACAATGAACAAACCATTTTCATTTTTGACCATTTCTGCCAAAATGGGATCATTTCTTCAGAAATGAGCTCATTTCTCACTCAAATCCAAACCAATTGTCTCTAAATCAGTCATTCCTAGTCAGTCATGTTCCCTAGAGTCTGACTTGAGCTCACTAAAAGTTCAAGCGCTCCAGTTTCAGTTCAAAACCATTTCTAAGTGTCCAAGAGCCAATTTTAGTCCATTTCAGCTTTTTCAGCTGAAATTGAGTCGAGTTAAAGCACGCAATTGATCCTTGGTTCAATTACCCCTGGTAAAGGCGCCAGGAACGATTGAACCTCGTACCGACAGGCGGATCCCATTCCACGGAATTTTCCTGCAAATTTTCAAAACGGAGGCGAGTAATTTTCAATACCATTTTCAAAACTTTGGTTGAGTTTGACTCGCAAATTTGTTTCTCTCTCGCAAGGGAGGGGAAAAAATTTGAGATGATAACAGGTTTGGCGACCGTGATGGGACCTGTCTTCGCTTGATCAATTATGTGCTTTAACTTAGCCCAATTGTCAAAATTATGTTCTATGGAATGTCAGCTTTAACTCCTGATATCATGTGAACCTAGGAGCCTAGACTTGAACCCAGCTGACATGGATTGCATGTAGACTAGGCATGATTTGGTAGGACCATATTGAGGAGAATTATGCATGCTCACTTAGACTTAGGTCTGAAATACAACACTCCTCAATCTAGGACTTGTATGAAAACAATGTTTGCTTCTTCAAAAATTTTCAAAATTCTATCTCTTTAGGACTTAGAGCCCTCTGTTTGCTTGCATGTGATCATATTTCAAAAACCACCCCACCTATGTCTACCCGGTCTTCACGTTGCTGGGCTCTCTTCCAGAACCATAGTTCGGGACAGAGCCTCACAACTGGGCCACTTATTTGGGCTAACGCCCCCCTGCCACGTACCAAGGGCCATAGTCTAACGTATATCGACAGGCGCTCAAGGATGTTGGGAAAACACAAGCCTAGACCCGAAGATGAGTTTTATGCCACGTACATCGAGCCTCGACTCGAGTATATCGGCATAGCATGATTGAACACAGTTGATCTGAACCTAGAGTCAGGATTAGGGTCCTAAAGCTCTTTCAAAATCAATGCATTTAGAGTTGGCTTCTTAGGGATTGCTGTATATGCATAATTGTTTGTAACTGAATGTATGATATTTATTTTCGCCTTATTTTCTCATATTTTTCCCAATTTTTCCAAAATACCAAACAATTTTCTAAAATACCTCATTTTTCATCTTTTATGAAATATCTCCTTTTTCTCAAAAACCTTGGATGATTTTTCTAAATTATCCACCTTTTCCTTCAAAACTCCAGGAGATTTTCCATTTTTTCGTTCCTCTGGACTTCGAATTTCCAGCTTTCATTTTATCTTGCCTGCAATTTTCAAAATTCTTGTATTTTTCCAAAGTCTAATTCCAGTCTTCTTGTCTTTCAGTCCAATGGCATCCAGTCAGCTCGATTCTGTTTTTCCTGAGGGTCACATCTTCTACGAGGTGCGACAAAGTCTTCCTGAGCATCGATCTCTTAGCATCGGACCCTTCTTCCCCCGGTGGTACTATGTCTGGTTCAAAAACTTCTCTCGTATGTTTCCGGACCACTTGAGCGATTGTGAGTTGGAATTGGCATCTGCAGTGGGAAAGTTGACAGTCAACGGCAATTTGATTCATGCACTGGCAGAGCGGTGGAATCCGCACACTTGCACGTTCTGGTTCCCGTGGGGCGAGATGACACTACTGATGGATGAATTTTCAGAGATTATGGGACTGCCCGAGCCAGTCGGTTAGCCTGGAGATCCATTAGAGCAACAATTTCTAATCAATGTCAAGGGTCTGGACCCCAAAGATGCCGTAGCTTGCATGACAGGGCGCAAGTCTTGGCCACTGATTGAAGAAAATGGGAATGAGTACGTGAGCCTGATCGAGATCTACCGACAATATGGAGAATTTGCAGAAGTCAGTTCGCTGTCCAGAACAGCTCGAGAGAGAATTCAGCATGCGATGGTTTTGTGCACTGTGGGACTTGCTTTCTTTCCAGACGGACAAAACTATGTGGATGTCAGAATAGTTCAGCTTCTGAGGAGATGGGGAAGTCGACAGACCAGCCGTCTTTCGATAGCCATGGCCGCGCTTGCTTTTCTATACAGAGGACTGACCCGCTTCACACTTGGAGAGTCCATCTTAGTCGAGGGATGTACTTATGCTCTTCAGTCTTGGTTCCTTCAGCATGTACCGACCAGAGCTAGTTCGTTCAGATATAATGGCAAGAAACTTCTTCTAGTTGCGCGGTACCGATTCATGATCGATTATCTGCAGAAAAAAGAAGTGGTGTGGGACTATTTTGATCGAGAATTATCGCCTCCCAGATACACCTATGCATATGGCAAGAGATTCAAGTTGCTTGGTCCATTCTTCTGTGCTTACTATCATCCAGAGCGGAGTGTTCGACAGTTTTCTCAGAGACAGAAGCACATAGAGATGCGGCTGCTATCAGGAGTCGTGCCAGAGTTCGACCTTACATCAGCACAGTGGTTCGGAGCATACCATTCTACCAGATATGACTGGGACTCTTTTGTTACTCTTCCACTTTTTCCCGGTCCTCGTGTCTCTGCTAGTTATAAAGAGTGGTGGCAAATTGTCTGTCCGCCCCCTCTTTCCCAAGTTCATTATTGATGCAATCATGTTTTCTTTCAATAAATAAAAATCTTGCAAATGCTTCAATTCTTGGTTTGACGACCTCGCCTAGGTAACAAGGCATGATTTTCAGTTGTTTATTTTCTTTGCAAAGGAATGACAACACAATTGTCGTAATCCCAGCGATGACTCAATCCCTAGTAATGGGATATTCTTTCAATTGTCTACCAAAATTCTCAGCAAATATCTTTTTTCCAGTCAAAATCTCTTTCGAAGGCTTAACCCTCAATCTTGCCCTGCAGAGAGCATTCGTGACATTCAATGGTTCAGACAAGGTCAGGGAAGAAAACTGCACCAGTTGAAGGCATCACATATTCAACAGCTTCGGACGAAGAGATGGATTCCCCGTGCTCGGGCAAAAATCAAGGGCAGCAGGTTGAGGATGACACTGATCCTCAGATGTATGCCATGTTCAAGAAGATGATGACCAAGATGCTGGCAGAGCAAGCTAAAGCCAATACAGAGAAAACACAGGTAAAGCAAAAGACAAAAGGTCGGGCAGTCAAGAAAGCCGCGAAAATATCTAAAAAGCCTACCCAGAATATTGATACAACTGATGAAGAGGGATCAGCAGAGGATTCAGATAAAGAGTTTGAGACTCATCAGGCATTCCGCAAATCTACTCAGGGGCAGGGGTCAGCCCACAAATTCAAAGAGCAGTCCGTCAATGACTCTGACCAGCCGCAGTTCAAAGATGTGGTCAGAATGCTTCGAGACCTGCAGGCCCGCGACAAGGGCAAGAAAGTCTTCACCAGCGAAGACTTCTATGATGGTTTGGATGGGGGCGACAATCTCGAGAATCTCCCTAGAAAGTTTATCAAATTTGATGGTTCTGGCGATCCTAAAGCTCATCTCGCCATGTTCTTCGCTGAATGCTCCAAATTCAAGCGAGACAACCAGGCACTTTTCCTTTGTTTCCCTCGCAGTCTGGAGGGAACAACAGCAAAATGGTATTAAGAACATGTCAATCCTATCGAGCTGAAAGAATTTGACAAAGTGGTGAACATGTTCATCGAGCGATTCCTCTTCAATGCCGAGGCGCTTCCCACCCTCAGTCACCTATGCGGCCTCAAATAGAGAGAAAATGAAAAGGCCAGAGATTTCATTCACCGTTGGAGGTCAGCTTGCAACAAGATGAGGGACCCCATATCAAAGGGACATGCTTTGTCCCTAATTCTGAGTAACTTCTCACAGCCTCTAAGAGGTCTCATTTCTACTGCACCATCGAGGACATTCATTGATTTGACAGAGCAAGCCGAATGGCTCGAATTGAGTATGGAAAATGGTTTCTATGAAGGTTTCACCTTCACTAAAAACAATGACCAAACTGAGCAGAAGAAGAAGACTCACTTCACTCATTTTGTCAGAAATAATAATTGGAACCACCGTAAGGGGCAGAACAGAGATTTCTGTTATGGGGCAGGAAGTTCAAACAAGAATGACCAAAAAGGCAAGTCAGTTCCTCAATTTAATAAGCCACTTCAACTAGAGCAGGGACCAAAGCCCCGAGAAAAAGTAAAGCATGAAGGGGGGAGTTATGACAGGAAATTCACTCCGCTGGATCAATCACTCGAGACTGTACTCGAGTATATGTTGACCAAGGAGATGGTCAAACTGCCTAAGCTGGCCGATCCCCATGTTCCCATGGGAAAATTCAAAGATCAATTTTGTAAATTTCACAGAACAGTGGGGCACAATACGGAGAACTGCTTCGTTCTCAAGAATATTGTTCAGGATCTCATCGACAAGAATCTTCTTGTAGAGGGTGCCGAAGATAAAAATATGGATATTCTAAAGAAACCCTTTCCCCATCATTCTACGGCGGTCGTCTCTGAACAGTCTTTTCAGCCGCAGGAGAATATTAGGCCATGCTCTAAAAGAGATATGCAAATCCAACATCAGGTCCTTGTACTGCAGCAAGCTCAGTCCAAAGCTCAGAAAATGGATCTCATTGCAGCTTTTGGTAAAATGAAAGTATCTGATAAACCCGCTGGGGTATCTCCTGAGGTAGCTAAAAGAATGCCATGGCTTCCCAAGCACTTTATTAAGCCCGCCCCGGAGAAAAGTGAGACATCCACACCAAAGCTGATAACAGCATTATCCAATGTCTCAATTTTGGACTTAGCTCAAGCTTCCACCAAACACCAGCAGGTGTTGAATGATCTGTTGTGGAAAATCAAAGTGAAACCGAGCATAACTCCAGAAGACATGGCCGAGATAGTCAATCAGGCCATGACAAATGCTCCGATAACTTTCTCGGATGAAGATCTTCCCAAGCCTCATGTATTTCACATCAATGCTTTGTACGTTGTGATTCGAGCACGAGGAATGACGGTTCCTCACATGCTGATAGATGGAGGCAACAACCTCAATATATGCCCAGAAATGACAGCCAAAGCTTTGGGCATCAAAGAAGAGGAATATATCCCGGACCTGATCACTATATACGGGTTTGATAATCATGGTCAGACAGCGAAAGGAAAAATTTTCTTGGAGATTTTCATTGACTATTCAGTCCACTCTGTCCTTTTTCATGTGGTCAATGTGCCACCCACCTATAATCTGCTTCTCGGGAGACCGTGGATTCACAATACGAACGTTGTGCCGTCTACTCTGCATCAGTATGTCAAATGGTCAAAAGGTGGGATGATCACAATAGTCTTGGGCAAAGATCCAGAACAGAGGCTTGCACAACCCATGGTTCCTAGGCACACTTTCACTACTGATATCCCTAGCATTAGAGGCATTGATGAGGCCAGTTTCGAAGAAAACTCAAGAATACTGCAGACGGCTGAACAGCCAGCACATACAGTGGCCATGACTCGATGGAGAGACCCTCAATTTTTCAAGATTAGAGGACGAATTGATTATAGCACATTCAAAGATCATCCTCTGTTCTCTAAATTCATGAAGGCCAAAAAGGGATTTGATCTGTTAGTAAAGCATGGCTATCAGCCTTTTCAAGGCTTGGGAAAAAATGGAGATGGTCGTCTCGAGCCAGTAATTTCTCCGCACTATCCTCAGAGAGCCGGATTGGGCTTTAAGGGCAGAAGATCTCAGAAGGGCACTATCTTTGTCAAAGGGACGCACTAAGGGCATCTGCTTGTCTTTCATTTCTATTCTTTTATTTTCACATTTAGGATGATATCCCGTTTCATTTCAATCATTGTCCTCAATTCAATCTTTCAATAAAGTTGCAAATTTCCTTTGTCTATCTGGATGCCATTTGTCTCTTTACTTCTCATTATCAAATCTTTACAAAATTGCCATTATTTTGCTCTTTTATTTTTCCAATTATTTTCTCAATAAAAGCAATTTGTTTTATGATGGGTGATTTCCCTGAATCGATTTATTCTTCAATTTTCAGAATGTCTTCCTGATCTATCACGAAGCTCGTTCTTAATCCAGAGGCCTTTTCGAAGCCAACAATGATTCATCAGGTTAAAATAAGAGCAAAATGTAGTCAGATTACAAAGCAGTCAGAAGAACCTGCAGAATTTGATTCAGCTCTTCAAGAATTACCAGAATTTGCAGCAATTCAGAAACAAGATGAGCCATCATCCTTAGTTCAGGATCCGACTGAGGATATCAATATTGGATCAGAAAATGATCCTAAAATTCACAAGATTGGCAGCAGTTTGAGCCCGAAAGAGAAAGAAAGACTCACCCATTTTCTCAAGCAACATGAAGAAGTGTTCGCGTGGACGTATGAGGACATGCCAGGTCTATATACCAAATTGGTTGAGCATCGTCTCATCCTAAAACCAGATGTCAAGCCGGTTAAGCAGAAACTGAGAAAGATGGATCCTCGAGTGGAACAACAAGTTAAGGAAGGTCTAGAAGACCTACTCAAAGCAAGGTTCATTCGAACCATTGACTATCCAGATTGGCTAGCAAATATTGTTGCTGTTCCCAAGAAAAATGGTAAAGTTCGAATTTGCATCGACTTCAGAGATCTCAATAAAGTGACTCCTAAGGATGATTATCCACTTCCTAATATTGATCTTTTGATTGATAGCACAACATGTCATGCTATGTTCTCTTTTATGGATGGATATTCTGGATATAATCAAATCAAGTTGGCCGCTCGTGATCAGTCCAAGACGTCTTTCACTACTCCTTGGGGCACTTTTTGTTATACAGTCATGCCATTTGGGCTTAAGAATGTTCGAGCCACTTATCAGTGTGCTATGGTCGTCATTTTCCATGATCAGATGCACAAAATCATGGATGCCTATGTCGATGATATTCTGGTAAAGTCCAAAGAAGAGGAAGATCACATCGAAGGTCTCAATCAAGTTTTCAAGCGGCTCATTCTTTACAAGCTAAGACTCAATCCACAAAAATGTGTTTTTGGAGTCGAATCTGGCAAATTGTTAGGCTTTCTAGTCAGTAAAAAGGGGATAGAAGTTGATCCCGCTAAGGCCAAAGCTATCATTGACATGTCTCCCCCGACTAATCTGAAAGAATTGTGTAGCCTTCAGGTACGTATGCAATCAATTCGGCGATTCATATCCAATTTGGCCATGAGATGTGAGCCTTTCAATCATTTGCTCAGAAAAGGAGTGAAATTCGAATGGGGACCAAAGTGTCAGCAATCATTCGAACACATCAAGAAATATTTGCTCAATCCTCCTGTGTTAAAGCTGCCAGAATTAGGGAAACCCCTACTGCTATACATTTCAGTTAATCAAGTGGCTTGTGGCGGATTCTTGGCGCAATACGAAGAAGGCAGCCTGATAGAGCATGCCATTTACTATGTGAGCAAAACCTTCATTGATTATGAGAAGAAATACTCTCAGATAGAGAAGACATGTCTAGCTCTGGTTTGGATGTGTCAGAAATTGAGACACTATCTGTTGGCATCTGAAGTCAAGATCCTATCCAAATTAAATCCTCTCAAGTACATTCTAGAGCAACCCTTCCTCAGTGGACGAATTGCCAAATGACAAGTCCTATTGATGCAATACGATTTGGAATATGTCTCTCAGCAATCTATCAAAGGACAAGCAATTGCAGATCAATTAGCAGATTTTCCTCTAGCAGAGGATGTTAAAGCCAATAATGATTTCCCCGATAAACGGATCTGCAATGTTCAACAATCTCCAATTTGGAATTTATTCTTTGACGGTTCCAAGAATATGGCAGGCATAGGAATCAGGATTCTGTTGATCACACCTGAGAAGGAAATGATCCCCTTTTCTCTCAAATTAGATTTTCAGTGCACTCATAATATGGCCGAGTATGAAGCTTTGATACAATGTTTGAAAATTCTACAAGACTTCAATGTTAAAAGAGTGCATGCTTATGGCGACTCTTTACTCGTCGTCAATCAAGTCTTAGCTGAATGGCAAGTGAAGGATCAGAAATTACTTCCTTATCAGAAGATCGTCTCAGCTCTTGTCAGCAATTTCGAAGAATTCCAACTTTTCCATGTCAAGAGAGATTTCAATCAAGTTGCAGACAACTTAGCCAATCTCAGATCCCTCATGTCTTTCAAGAACGGAGAATTTTGTTGCTCCTTTGAAATTGGCAGACTTGATCAACCTGCTTTCGTCCCAGTAGAGCTGATAAACCAGGCTGGGCAAAAGAAGAAGCCTCAGTATCATGACATCAAGAATTTCATTGAAACTGGAAAATTCCCTTCAGAACTCTCAAAGAAAGAGCAACGAGCAATTCAGCGCATGTCTGCTCGATATTTTATCCTTGTTGACATCCTTTATCGTCGTGGATTCAGTTCTGAATATTCCAGATGTTTGGATGAAGAAGAAGCCAAAGAAGTTGTGCAAGAAGCACATGAAGGCATTTGTGGTGGTCACGTTGGCTACCAAACTCTTGTCAAACAAATCATCCGAGCAGGATATTACTGGAGAACTATGCAACAAGATTGTTATCGTTTTGTGAAGAAGTGAGTTCAATGCTAGATGCATGCACCTTCCATTCATGCGCCATCGACATATTTGCAATCTGTCGTTTCGTCATGGCCATTTTCTATGTGGGCTTTTGATGTTGTAGGCCCCATTACTCCTTCTGCTTCAAATGGCCACAAATATTTTCTTTCCGCAACAGAATATTTTACTAAATGGGTAGAAGCAGTCACTCTACGCACAGTAGAAGGTCGACATGTGGTCTCATTCATCCACAAGAATATCCTATGTCGTTTTGGCATACCACATGATATTGTGTCAGATAATGGCAGTCATTTCAAAAATGAGAGAATGAGGACTTTCTGTTTGAAGTTCAAAATCCATCATCATTTCTCCGCTCCTTATTATCCTCAAGGAAATGGCCAAGCAGAGGCCACCAATAAGATTTTGATTCGAATCCTAGAGCGAACTTTGGAAACAGGCCGTGACTGGCATGAGAAGATTCATGATGCATTGTGGGCGTATCGAACCACCATTCGAACTCCAACTAATGCTACTCCGTCAGAACTTGTCTACGGAACCGAAGTAGTATTGCCTCTACATGTTCAGAAACCTGCTCTGAAATTTGCGTCACTTCTAGAATTACCTCTTGATCAGTATCAGCAACAACGGCTAGTACAACTTGATTTGCTAGATGAAAGAAGACTCAGAGCAGCAGAGCACGCTCAATCATATCGTTAGAGGATAGCCAGACAATATGCAAAATCCATCATTGAAAGAAAATTTTGAGTCAATGATCTAGTGCTTAGATCAACGACTTATCTCAAGCACCGCCCAGGTGGCAAGTGGTCACCAAATTGGGAAGGTCCCTATGTTGTCAAAGAGGCATTACCTCGTAATTCATATCGGCTCATCAATGCCGACGGAGTGGAATTACCAGATCCCATCAATGCTCGACATTTGAAAAAATTCTATACTTAAATTATTCTTTGTAATTCCTCAAATTTTCTTCAAATAATGATCAGATTCTCCTTTCCCAGTTATACTGGGGCATTTAAAAAAAAAAAACTTTGTCTTTATCTTCAAATACCCTATACGTAGGCAGGATAAACAAATCTCTCACTTTGCACGCATGTACACTCATTTATATCATTTTCATATTTGCATACATCTGCATTCATTGGCATGCATTTGCATCAAGTTTGTTACCCATTCAGGATAAGGGATAATCCTGAGACCCTGACAATCATTCTCGTTACAATTCCCAAATATTTTAATAGCATAGGTCTCTTTCAAAAATTCAAATTTCAATTTAAAAACAAGGTAGATTTTTAAAAATCCAGTGCTCGAACTGGTACATTTTCAAAATCCAATGTCTATGTTGACATAGTTTCAAAACCCGGTATTCATGCTGGTGTTCTTTCAAAGTTGAGCACTCGTGGTTAGTGTCTCCCTGGTTGGTCGTATCACTCAACCTCTCGGGTTCAGTCTTTGTGTTGATCATTCATCAAAGTTCAAATTCCAATTACCAGTTTCGGCCCTTGGGCCATCCAATTTCCAATTTCGGCCTTCGGGCCATCTAATTACCAAGATTCCAATTTCAACCTTTAGGTCAATCAATTTCCAAATTTCCAATTTTGATCTTCGGGTCAATCAATTTCCCAATTTCCAATTTTCAAATTCCAAATTTCTAATTTCGACCTTTGAGTCAACCAATTTCAATTTCGACCTTTGGGTCAATCAATTCCAATTTCGACCTTCGGGTCAATCAATTTTCAATTTCCAAATTCTAAATTTCCAATTTCAAATTTCAAATTTCAAATTTTCAAAATTTCCAAATTCCAATTTTGACCTTTTGGTCACTCAATACCAATTTCAATTATCTTCTCTTGCGAGAGACCCTTTTTATAGGGAGAGTTCAAGGGAGCTCGTTCTTTTCGCATGCTATCCTTTGTTCACCTAGCCCCTTTTTCAGGGAGAGTTTGAAGGGACTCGTGTCTATGTGAACCGTTTGCAAAACAAATTTCCAATTTCATACAAGGAACCCTTAGTTCAGGGAGAGCTTCGACGGAAGTTCGCTTTCTTTGTGACCACAATTTCATACTAGACCATTTCATCATGAAGGCTCCTCTTTTCGGGGAGAGTGTGATGGACTCGTTCCTTCATGACCAATTCACCGACCTCACCATTACAGGCCCCCTTTCCATAAGAGAAGCCTAATGTTAGGAAGTTTTGACGAAAGCTTAATTTCTTTTCGAAAGTTCGTTTTGCAAACACCTCCTCTTCAGGGAAGAGAGGAGTAATTTCTATTTCCCATTTCTGAATCTTCTCCTTTGGGGAAAGGAGAAGAAAATTTTTGTCATGGATGCGTTGCGTTGTGCTTCAAATACTCGCTTCCACAAAGGATTTCAAGAAAATCTTGCCAATTTGTCATTAAATATTTGTTGATTTCAAATTTTTTTTTGCAAAAAAATATTACCTCAGAATACCTTCAATATTATTTCCGAAAGGTCAAAGCTTTTGCGAAAAAGGATTCAAAATTCAAATTCTTTCTATTGGCCAACCAAAAGGATGAAGAATAAATCCTCGATATGGCCAGCAAAAGGAAATTCAATGTTGTTGCAAAGCCATAAGTGATCGGTATTGATCGTAGTCAATGACACATTTTTAAAGATCATTCTTGAAAAATAAAGCAGTCGAAATATCCTGGGTGATACAGAAAAATCCATTAAATCCCTATATCTCCTCAATCACCTAAGCTGCAATTAAATATCTGCAAAAGAGATCTCTCAATTATCGTCAAGATGAAGGCGAATTAGGCGAGTAGACCCCCAGGGCCAAAGAAGATTTGAATCATCTCCAAGATGACGGAGTTTGTGACGGATCCTTCCAGGGAAAGTTTAGAGCACCGTCAAGATGAAGGCGACTGCGATGAGTTTTCTGACAAACCCTAAAAGATATTTAATTTCCGCTATCGTCAAGATATTTCCAACCAATGAGCCAATAACTATCGATATAATCCCTGAGAGAAAAAGAAGGATCGGAACATCTCCAAGATGAAGGAGTTTGTGACGTACCCTCCCCCCCCCCAAAAAAAGAGAGAGAAAAGTTAGAACATCTCCAAAATGAAGGATGATGTAATAAAATCCCCAAAAGCCTAAGAGAGCTCTATTTCTGCCAAAAAAAAAGGAAAAAAAGTGGGCAGAAAGATCATCATGAGAAAAGAATCCCAGGATATCAGACTGCCGAATCTGTCAAGAATCTTCTTTAAAATTTGTGAAATTCTATTATCAATATTCCTTCACCAATTGCTTTTACAATATCAAGAATACTCTCTTTTCTGTTCATATCAAGGAAATTGATAGCTTCCTTAAAAGAAAGTCAATTGCAAGAAATTTGAATTTGAATCTTGATTCTACGGAGTTAAGCCCAGGCGGAGGTAATAGTTCAGGTAGAAAAGAGGGAATATGTTCAAAATAATGTGCATCATTTTAAATTATTTTGAATCAACAATAATTCTCAACATTTTGACAATATTTTCTAGCTATCCTGGCGTGAAGCGAGAGCTTGAGGTTCATCTTTGGCGCATCCTGACATCAGTTGTTATCCCTTTTAAGGACTTGATAACGGGAGTTTTCAAGATTCCTTCCCTTCTGTTGGTATAATCTGAGCGCATGGGCTCTCAGATTCGCACACTTCCCTGTGTCCCCACTGTCCCACCATAGACAGTCCAATTTCGGCTTGAGGTTAAGCCACCAATCATTTTCTCGCAAAAGGTCACCAATTTCAAAAGTTATTTAGTCTCAGTAATGAGGCACCCAAAATCAAACCCCTTTTCAAGCTTTAGGGACCCCGATTTCATTCTTTTGCAAAACCCCTATTGGACTCATTGTGCGGAGATCCGAAGGTTCCATCATGGTTTCTTCCTTCGAGGATTCCATTTATTTTCCGCCCAATCAGGATAAGGGTACAAACCTGAGCCTCCTTTGATGAGGTATTTCATTTTCCGCCCAATCAGGATAAGGGTACAAACTTGAGCCTCATTCTGATGAGGTATTTTATTTTCCCGGTCAGGTTAAGGGTTAAACCTGAGCCTCATTTTAATAAGGTATTTCATCTCCCAATCAGGATAAGGGTACAAACCTGAGCCTCCTTTGATGAGGTATTTCATTCCCCGGTCAGGTTAAGTGTCAAACCTGAGCTTTGTTTCTACACGAGGTATTTTCCGTCCCATCCAGGTTAAGGGCAAAACCTGAATCTCACTTCCTTTTGAAGTAAAATTTTCTTCTTTATTCTTCACTTCATATCTACCATTTTCATCAGGGCTAAAATTTTCATATCCAGTCAGATCCTTCTAGCTGGGGCATTTTATATCCCAAATTTGGTGTGTTTTCTTTGCCACTAAGCTCGTCTTCAAGCCGACTTAGTAGCAAAGAGGGGCATCTGTAAACACCCCAAATTTTCCACATCCATTCTCAAACAATCCTCCTCAGGCAGTGCCAACCTTGTCAGGTCAGTGTAGGAGTCAAACCCCGAGTCAGTTTCAGAAAATCACCATTTTACCAACTTTCATTAGGAAAATTACCATTTTACCCCTAGGTCATCCCGGACCCCAGTCAGTCGGAGTCAATCAAGCTCATCGGTCAGTTCAGGACAGTTAGAATATCAATCATCTCAAGCTCATATGAGCTCACAATGAATAGACCATTTTCATTTTTGACCATTCTTGCCAAAATTGGATCATTTCTTCAGAAATGAGCTCATTTCTCACTCAAATCCAAACCAATTGTCTTCGAGTCAGTCATTCCTAGTCAGTCATGTTCCCCAGAGTCTAACTTGAGCTCATCAGAAGTTCAAGCGCTCCAGTTTCAGTTCAAAACCATTTCTAAGTGTCTAGGAGCCAATTTTAGTCCATTTCAGCTCTTTCAGCTAAAATTGAGTCGAGTTAAAACACGTAATTGATCCTTGGTTCAATTACCCCTGGTAAAGGCGCCAGGAACGATTGAACCTCGTACCGACAGGCGGATCCCATTCCACGGAATTTTCCCGCAAATTTTCAAAACAGAGGCGAGTAATTTTCAAAACCATTTTCAAAACTTTGGTCGAGTTTGACTCGCAAATTCGTTTCTCTCTCGCAAGGGAGGAGAAAAATTTTGCGATGATAACAGGTTTTCTGATCTCCAGCATAATCACTATCAATGAAGCCTATCGAGTCTGATCTTTCTCCTTTCTTGTAGAACAACCCAAAATCCATGGTACCTCGCAAGTATCGAAAGATCCTCTTGGCAGCTAGAAGATGTGACTCAGTAGAATTCTCCATGTATATGCTAATGAGACTCACAAAATAAATTATGTCTGGCCTTGTTGCTATCAAATACATTAAACTCCCCACAATTTGCTTGTAAAGTATGCTATCAACCTTCTTTCCTTCATGATCTTTTGTTAGCTTCAAACCAAACTTTGTTGGTGTGCTCACAAAATTGCAATTCATCATTTGAAACCTGTCTAAAATCTCTTTCACATATTTCTTTTGAGAAATAAATATTCCAGCAGCAGATTGAACCACTTCAATACCAAGAAAATAGTGCATCATTTCAAGATCAAACATTTCAAATCCAGTCATCATGGACTTCTTAAATGATTCAAACATAGCACTATCATTTCTAGTATAGATCAAATCATCAACATATAAGCATGTAATGAGCATTTCCCCTTCAGCCCCGTTCTTCATAAAAAGTGTATGTTCATAAGGACATTTGTAAAATCCTTTCTTCAAAAAATATGCTTCTATACTACTATACCAAGCTCGAGGAGCTTGCTTTAATCCATATAGAGCTTTCTTTAATTTATACACTTTATGCTCATTTTCATACTTTACATAGCCAAAAGATTGATCAATAAATACCTCTTCTTCCAAAGCTCTATGTAAGAATGCCGATTTGACATCTAACTGGAAAATTGGCCACGAGTTTTGAGCTGCCAATGCAACCACCAATCTGATTGTATCTTGCCTTGCCATAGGAGCAAATACTTTTTTATAGTCGACACCGAGCTCTTGCTTATAGCCTTTAGCTACTAAGCATGCCGTGTACTTGTTGACTTCACCATTCTCCTTCAACTTTGTCTTGTACACCCACTTGCCGCCAATGTTTTTTTGCCCTTTTGGAAGCTCTGTTAACTCCCAAGTGTAATTTCTTTCAATGGCTTCCATTTTAGCATCCATAGCCTTTCACCATTTTTCTTCTTTGACAGAGTTTTAAAAGATTCTAGGGTTACAATATGAAAATAGAGCAAAGTGTGTAAGTGGATCTTTAGTCTGATCAATTCCAGTTACCTCATAATCTGTCATCCAACCGAGGCATCTTCTTTCATGTTGAGGGTGTGAAACATCGGCTGTAACAATATGCTCATTAGGTTCCGTTGATACAAAATCTGATTAAGTGCTGATGGTTGTCGGAACTTGATTGTAAGAAGAATCAAATTGTTGCAAAAGCTGTTGCGTTCTTTCATCATCTGCACCATCAAAGACTGCTAGAATTTGTGAATCAACAGTGGTTGAGTCCCAAGACCATGTCTTTTCTTCATCAAAAACCACATCACAACTAATGACAATTTTCTTATAAGTAATAAGATTAAATAATTTATAAGCCTTTGAATGATCACTAACACCAAGAAAAATGCATTTTTCACCTTTGTCATCTGATCATGCATAATTTTTATGCATAATTTTATATATTTTGATGCATGATCATGTGCGATAATTGATTAAAAGTGCTTATTTGCGAAGGTTTTTATGTTTTTATCAAAATTAGAATTTAAGCAAATTTGAGCTTTTTTGGAGTAATTTGGGAAAACTAATTAAGTTTTTAGAAAGAGAGGTCTTTTGAAATATTGAAAATTTATTAATCTTTTTGAAAGATTTTCTGAAAACCTAATTAGAAGACTATAAATAGTTATGTTTGAGAAAGAGGAGACGTTTTTTCCCTCTTGGATCTATGCCCCCCCCCTTCTCTCTCCTCTCTACGTTTTCTTTCTCTTCTTTTTCCCTTTTTTCTTCTCAAGCCGGTTTTCTTCTCATTCTACTTTTTTCTTTTTTCTTCTCGTTCTTGCTTCTCACTCTTGTCATCATCGGTTCTTCGTATCCCTATCATCGGAGAGATTGGAGGTTAGTATGATTGTAATGGAGAAACCATCTTCTTCTTCTCAACCCATCCGTCGGAGGTAAGCCGCAAAGTATACTTCTTCTCCCCGTTCTCCATAGTTTAGTTTTATATCATGCATTATAGTTAGATTTTCATTATTTTCATGGCATATTGAATGATTTATTTTCAGCATCTCATATATCCATTTTTATCATTTTTGAAAAAATAATAATAATAAATAATAAAATAATAATTTTTTCTTAGATTGCGTGTAAGTAGATAATCATAGTTTTAGTCAAATTTCCGATTTTGACTCACATTATTTGCTGTTTCTTTTAGTTAATTAGTTTAATTTTATTAATTAGTTAATTGGAAATAACTTAGAATAATCGTATTAACTGAATGACATTTTTTTAGTCTATGTGTTTTTCTTTATTTTAATCTTTTTCTGTTCATAGAGCTGACATTTTTATTAGTTATTAAAAAATTAATTAGTTGTTTATTTTTTTAATTAGTTTGTGTTAACATGTTAAATTAATTTAGTTGATTGATTCTTATGAGTTGTCTTGATTATAGAATAGTTAGATTATTTGTTCGACAAAGTAGAATAGATAGTTAATTGTTTCTTTTATTTATTTATTTTAGGAAATTAGAGTAAAATTAATTCTTGTGTTCAGCAAATAGTTTAGTTTATTTAAATTTCCAGAATTTATATTTTTAGCATTTAGATCTTAATTTCATTGTTATTTATTGATTATCGTTTCTCTGGATATAATTAGCTTAGCTGATTTAGGTAGTTTTAAATTCCTGCAATTAATTAGTTTTAATTCTATGTTAAATCTGTATTTTTTTCAGCAATTCAATTAGTTTAAGTTCAGTTTATGTCATTAGAATAGTTAAAAATTAATTAGTTAATTTAATTTAATTTAATTTAATTACATTAGCTGATTTTATATTCTTGCACTTAAATTATCGATTTTCGTAGATAGGTTTATTTATTGTTTGATTAATTAGTCAATTAAATTTTCTTTTTTTATTCGGTTAGGATAGTATTTCACGTTAAATTAGTTTATTTCATTATGGTTCACATTTTCTTTTGTTAATTAGTTAATTAGCTTAGTTTCTTTCTTGTTATTTGTTTTTAGTTAATTCCATAGTTTGTTTCTTGTTAAGTAGTTAATTAGTTATGCTAATTTGTCTTCTAGTCAATTTGTTTCATAACTTAGTTCATGTTAGTTATAGAATTAGTTATGCTATTTTGTATTTTACTGTAGTGTATTTCATACTTGTTTAGTGTTTTTATGTTTTTTCTTAAAACTAACCTATGGTTTTCTTGTAATTTTCTCTCATATTTTTGTGTTGCGTTTGTTTATTTTTACAGAAAAATGTTCAGACATGCAGTGAGCCTTCAAAAGTACCCCCGAAGAGTCTTCTAAGGTTCCAAAAAGGTCTCCTCAAAAGGCCTTTCAGGCCCCTCAGGGAGCCCTTATAAAGATCATAACCATTTAAGGAAAAAACAAGAAGCTCAAGCACAGAAGATCGTTTTCTCCTTTCTTTTAGATTATGATTATTATTTTTTTATTAATTTGGGTCTTTAATAAAACTATTTAATTATTTTTTTTCCTCTGCAAAGGGCAGCACACTTTTATTTACTTAGTTAATTAATTAATTTTTATTTTCAAGGCAACAAAGTAGTATTATGAGGGGGTACAAAAGTGCTTTTCCCGTTCTCTGAGTTTGACCCGAACTTCACCACTAGTGTGAACCGATTTTTATTATTTGATGCATGATTTTCATAAATATTTTTATTGAAAATATATTTTTAAATGCTTTATTAAAAAAGTTGCATCAAATTTTTGACGCCATTATGAGGGAACAACGAATTAAGAATTGAGTACCCATTTTGTTACCTAGTTTGCATTATTTAGGGTTGTTAGTTTCTTTTCTGCAGTTACTTAGGATTGTTAGTTTATTTTTCTTGTTGATTAACTATGATTGTTAGATTGCTTTTTGCATTTAAGATTTTTAGAACTACGTTGCTTGCGAGCCCTAGATACCAGCTTACTTTTCTTACACGGCCCACCTATTAGGCTATCCCTAGGAGGTGATTGCGCACGATTGATACCATGCTCATAGTTTGCTTTTTGCAAAAGTATTTGTTGGTTGCAAGTGTGTGGTTGTTTATTTATTCTTTTCCTGCTTATTTTATTTTTGTCTGCTTTCGTGGTGTGGTTTGATCATGTTAGTGCGTTAGTTAGGTAGAAAATCAACTATTAGGACAGTTGCTACACCGGTCTCTACCTATGGTGTATGCAAGGCACCGATCACTTGACCTTGAGCTTGTAGACCCCGTAGAGGACCCCAAGTCCATCATTAGGAAAGTCTGCAGACCCAGCCCCAAGGCTGAGGATCAGCAATTGACCCATCCTCTCAGGGAGTACTTCATTCCCAATGTTTACACTCCCGCCTCCTACATCGCGAGAACTGATGTAGGAGCAAACCAATTCGAAATCAAAGCCAATGTCATTTAAATCTTACCATCCTTTTATGACCTTAGCAACGAAGACCCCTACCATCATCTCGATTAGTTCCTCGAGATCTGCTCTATGGTACAGATCAACAATTTTGGGAATGCCATATTGAGGTTGACGTTGTTCCCGTTCTCTCTCAAGGACAAAGCAAAGCACTGACTGAAGGCCTTAGATACAGTTTAAATTACTACTTGGGAACGCATGCAACGAGAATTTCTCAAGAAATACTTCTCAATTATTTAGATAAACCAGTATAGAAAAACCATCACTAGCTTTTCACAGATTGAGGGAGAACATATTTATGAGATTTTAGAGAGGATGAAAAATCTTCTACAAAAGTGCCCTCAGCACCAGGTGCCTTGTTGGCAACTAAAGTAGTACTTTTACGATGGCCTGGCCGAGAATGACAGGCAAATGATTGATTCTTCATGTGGGGACAGGTTCATTCTCAAGAGCGAGGATGAGGCATGGGCCCTGTTCAAAATATTGAGTGAAAATGCTATGCACCATGGCCTGTCCTCGAAACTTGATAGAACCACATCTGTTCCTAGTGGTCCTAAAAATGGAGAGATTTATGAAGTTGGGTCCGAAAATGAATTGCAAATCAAAGTTGACCAGTTGACCATAAAAGTAGATCAATTACAGGCCAACCCAACTTCATTACATCATATAGAAAAAGTGTGTGAGCTATGCGCTAGCCCTGCACACTATATTTCAGACTGTTTGGCAGCACCACTCTATCCTGAATTTGTTCAGGAGCAAGTGAATGTTGTCTAAAGTTTTGCCAGATTGGTGCACGATCTATATGCACCCACATATAACCCAAGATGGTGAAACCACCCCAACTTTACGTGGAGTAATCCACAAGCCCCATCTCATATGCCTTCCTAGATGCAGGCCAGATCGGGTAACTTCTCACAAGGTTACCCATGTCCCACATTCCCTCAGGCCCCTCTTTAACTTATCTTGTCTTCTCCTCAAGAGCCTTCAACGAGTCAATCCTTTCAGGATAAGCTTCTCGAGGCCTTATCTGATATCAAGGCCAACCATAGTTCTCATACACAGTCGATAGCGAAGCTAGCAACCCAAATGTGACAGTTGGCTGAGGCCTTGAGTAGACGAAGCAATGAAAGCCTTTCTAGTCTGTTTGTTGTCAATCTGAGGGGTAAGAAATCTATGCACAATAGCCTATATCTCAAAGAGTCTCATCAAGAGCATGCCAACTCTGTTAAAACCCTTCAGAGTGGGAAGAAACTCCATCCTATTTAGAAGATGACTAGAGAGCTCAGTGACATACCTATTGACAAGTCGATCTCTCTTACCAGGCCCAAGGAAAATGAGCAAGGCCCACGACCTGCGCCTTCTTCTTTGTATATTCCTAGAGCCTCATTTTCTTGGGCCTTAGTAAAACTGAATGATTTTGGCAAGCAGGGGGCCAAAATGCATGAAATGCTTGACATATTCAAGCATGTTCACAGAGCCAGAATGCACGAAATGCTTGACATATTCAAGCATGTTCACATAAAGCTCCCCCTGCTTGATGCCATCCAACAAGTGCCCGCCTATGCAAAGTTTCTTAAATAATTTTGCACCCAGAAAAGAAAATCAAGGTCGTTGCTCAAGAAGATCTTTCTGGCTGAGAAAGTGAGATCTGTGTTTCGACACCAAACCCCACCTAAACTGAAGGATCCTGGGGCACCGATCATCTCTTATGTTATAGGAAACATGACTATCGAGAGTATATTGCTCGATCTTGGGGCAAGTGTAAATATATTGTAGGGTTTCCCATATGACACTTTTGAGATTGGGGATTTGAAGCCCACAACAACGGTCTTATAGTTGGCTGACATGTCTACCAAGTGTTTATGAGGAATCTTGGAAGATGTGTTAGTCAAGGTCGAGGACTTTTATTCTCGTTCTAGACATGGAGAGCACTGATGAAACTCACCAGTCCCCCATCATTCTTAGCAGATCATTCTTGGTCACTGCCAACGCTCGTATTGATTGTCGTACTAGGGAGATGGATGTTTCTTTTGGCAACAAGCATTTACGCATAAATATTTTTTATGTTGCCACTAGAGTGACAAGAAATGATTATTGCTTTCATGTGACAGTGTTATCGTCGCGAAAATTTTCTCCCGTCTTCCCTTCCTTGCGGAAGAGAAAGAGGGAAAACGCTTTCGCGCTTCAAACTTGACCGGATTTTGGAAATTTGTTTTGAAATACTCGCCTCCGTTTTGAAAATTGCGAGAAAATCCATGGGATGGGGCTCGACCTGTCAGTACGAGGTTCGACCGTTCCTGCCGCCTTTAACAGGGGTAATCGAACCAAGGACCAAAATTGTGCTTGGCTTAGTTAAATCATCAAAATCGTGTTCTATCCTAAATGCACAGATGCAGCTTGGGAAAACATGATGTATGCTTGGAAAATATTTGGAGTTGAAAAGAATCTCTCAGGAAAAAGATGAAAGTCAATTTCTCAGGAAGCTTAGATGAAAAAGGGTTTTGAAATCACAAGAAAGTTCATAAAGATGTGGGAAAATCATGAATGGTTGAAAATCCTGGGAAAATAGAAGTGATTCTTGAGAAAAAGGTGAGCATTTGAAAAAGGGAAACACTTCTCAGGAAAACTCGGACTTTCAGAATTTTCTTAGGAAAATGATGGAAAATTCATAAGAAAACTTATTGGAGAAGGAAATTCAAACTTGGGAAATTGAAATCCTGGGAATTTTGGCCTTAAAACCCTTGAAATACTTGAAAATTGATCTTTAATTCTTGAGACAGATTGGAAAATTCCTTTTGAAAATCTTAAGAAAATAACATTTTCTAGGGAAAATCGAGGGAAAACTTTGATTTTGGGAAATCCAACTTAGAAGTTTTTTGAGAGACTGGTTTCCATGGAAAACTGTGAAAACTTGACTTGAGAAAACTGATTTTGGAAAATCTTCAGAGTTTCTTGAGAAATCAATTTCTTGAGAAATCAATTTCTTGAGAATGAAATTTTCTTAAGAGAATCATGAGAAAACCAATGATTTCATGATGCAAATGATATGAGTGAATGAATGCATTTTGGAAGATTTTCTAAGAAATTTGTTGGAAAATGTGTATTAAATCAAAATAAATCCTTCACATATCCTGACTGTGGCCATGAATATGTTCAGAGTTTAATTGATTTAATGCACAATTCTTTGAAAACATTGGAAATATGATGTGCATTTTCAAGATAGCCTAAGAGTGTAGGCCTAATGTGACTGGTAGAAAGATGATGGATCTAGGTCTCGTTCATATTCCGACTAGGGCCGTAAATATGGACTCCACCGAGTTCATCGACTCTCTAAGAGTTGGTGCGCGTGCCATTCGTGTTCATCCACGGTGAATTTTGAAAATTGAGATATATGCATCATAGAATCAGGATATTACTGAAATCAAACTATATGAAATGCGGCCTAATCTAAGCAGTAAAAGTAAATCTTATTCCAAGGTTTTCATTGGATTGTTACATTGCTAACATAAAGTAAAAAAAAATTGAAATGAAGCCAAGGAATCAACATCTTCTAGATTTTCCTGCAAAATGAGAGTTAGTACAAGATAACCAAGGAAATGGGTATATATACTATATACAGCAAAGATATACAGGTAAATATAGAAATACTTGAATTTATGATGAATGATATATGATAATTAAGATATATTTACAAAAAGTAAAAGAAAAGAAAAATATATATGATATCCAATGCACATGAAGGGATATATATATACACATATAAGTATATATATGTATATATATACATATATATATACCTATATATGTATACATATAGGTAGATATACATATGTATTGATATATATATATACCTATAATAAGAAAATATACACATTTAAGGGAAATTCTATATAATGGGTAAAATCAGAAAATACAGGTATATACAGTTTCTGTAGGTGATTTCACACAACCATACTTCTCAAATTATAATGCAATTTCCAGTAAAAATGGGCATGGAGCTTCCCTATATATCCATAATGAAGCACGCCAAAGATGGTTGGTAGATTATGATTGGATATAGAGATATCCGTTCATGAATATGGCCAAATATCAAGACTGCACACTTGCAGCAGAAAATGAGAAGGATATGGATACAAAAGTGATCATGTGAATGATGGCTGTGAAGTGGATGTGCTGCAGGTGAAATATATACGTGCACAGTGTGGTGGAAGTGTTATGGGGATGAATATAATTGAAGTGGTAGTGCACATACAGGTGGTGGGTCCTAGATGAGAATTAACAAATGAAAGATAGTGAAATAATATACACTGTCCTAACTACGCGACCATAAATGGCTAGCATCTAGATGCTCAAAATTTCAAGTTGCCTAAGTCTTCGTGTAAAAAAGGTTTTGATATCATATCCTAGCTGTGTATTCCACCACTCTAAACAAACACAACCGATATATATCTCAACAGTTGTCCTTAATAATTTGAAATCCCACAGCAAACATTTCAAGTAACCTGATCTTACGCAGGGGATGTTCATGGATCAGAATTTTATTGTAATGGAACTATCACAGGGTAAAATATAGACAACAACAATAGGCAAAATATAAACAGCAACCTTGGGTAAAATGTAAACAACAGCCATGGACAAAATGTCAACAGCAGCCATCGACATTAAAATTAATCTAGGGGTCCACACACACTGCAGTATATATGCTGTTGAAACTAAAAAAAATGATAACATGAAATGAACAAGATACATTAGGGAGTAGACGAATCATAGCAGGAATCTCAATACCGATAATCAAGAGAATGAGAGAGAAAAAAAAAAGAAAAAAAAAAGAAAAAAAAAGAAGAGAAGAAGAACAAACAAACAAGCAAAAAAAAAAAAACACAAAAGCGGAAACATGTGAGACCTTGAGATGCTGGAATATACAGATTCAAGTAATATGCAGAAATAACTGGAGTTTAACCTGGCCATCATCACATTTGGCCCAGCTTATGGTTTTAGGGGTCTCATCATCAACAAACAGATCGTTCTTCTTATACCAATGATATAAAAGCCTACCTAATAGATTCACAACTAATGAGGGGATGAAGCATAAAACGATGCAACGTGAGATGGAATATTAACAGAGTGAAAATTCAAATGTAGTGTCTTTGTTAATGACACTCGTTTGATATACAATGTGTCCTCACGGACAATCGATGTGGCTGATAACAAACAACCGCCGTTCTCAAAGTCCTTTGGGTGTGCAGAAAACAACGAACTGCAAGAAAACTGACTGATGTTACGAAGAAGAAATACATAAAGTGTAAGGAAACGGTTAAGACAGAGAAATTTCAAAAAAAAAAAAAACTTGGGATAAATGGGGTATCACGTATGAACAGGAATTCCCACCAGATTTTTGCCCAGGACATGAAGCTGCAACTGAACTTTGAGTGAAATCATCACTTTCTGTAGAATTAAACTTCAAAGCTTGGATGGGATCGATGACCTCAAATGGGGAAGACATGGATGGGGTTCTGAAAACTCCAAAAAAAACCGTAAACATAGTTTAAAAGGGGTTTACCATTTTGAAAACAAACCAGGCTCGATTACAGCCAACACACCCTTTTGAGGGGTCGATGGGGGCCATTGAGAGGCAACCTTGACCCTCTATACATGAACACCTTGGAATGAAAATCCCATCAATGAGCACAATGGATTTTCAATGGGGATGGAGCAATAATGAGGCCTAGCTTACAGAGACTATCAGTATAGGATGACTTTTCACCTGTTTATTCGAACTAGATGCACCTGGATGTCGATCCTTGGAAGCATCGAGCTTGCCTATTGAAGCCTTGCAGGTTCTTTTGCTGGAGTTCTTTGACCCTCGGCTGAAAGGATGGCTGTAACTGGTAAAGGGGGGGGGGGAAGCCGTGAAGATGGGCGCAGAAGGTCCTCTTTTGCTGGATGCTGGGCTGAAGGAGGTGAGAGTAGCAACCGTCGTGAACAGAAGAGAGAGCCGAGGTGAAGGGAGATTCTCGATGCCCTTGTTGGGCCTTCCACCTTTCTTTTAAATAGTCGATGCTTCAAAATTCCTCATTTTTCTCCCCTTTTGCCGATATTGATAACTTTTGAAACCTACTTTTAAAAATTTGAAATCCTTTTGAGAAAGGGGTTCGCCGTTTTGAAAAGGGGGCGACTCCTATTCTTCAGCCGATATTTGAAGCTTAGGTGAAAATGGGGTCTTGGGGTAGGGTTTCATGGTGGCTCTACTTTGGGGCTGAAACATAATAAAGATAAAGTAAATAAGTAATAAAAAACTGAGTAAAAATGGATTTTGTTTTGGTGATGCCACCTCAACTGAATTTGAAAACTTTTTGAGAAAATAAATATTTTGCTTTTCTTGGCAAGGAGCCTTAGTGGGGCGCCACCTACGTGGGCCCACTAAACATTTTATTAAAATTTAAATCAAAATAAAAGGATTTTATAAATCGGTGCCACTTCTGGGGTGGGCACTGTTTCGAAAATAGGAGAGATTTTTGAGAATTCGAGTGTGACCCCACCTCGAGGCGGGTCCCACGTCCTTTATTTGAAATAAGAGCCAAATGGGATATTTTGGAATTTTCACAATAGTTGGCTAGTTTTTGGAAAACACGAAGCAAAAATTTGGCTTGATTCCAAAACTTGGAAGAAAATGGTTCTTTGGGCGAAGTTTTGAAAGAAGTGGAGAAATTTAGAGCTCTTTTGCAAAAGTTTGAAATAAGGTCTTTTGAAATTGTGTCTCCCTCTTTTCAACTGGCAAAATTTTGAAATATCGAAACCATTCAGATTGTTTCTTTGAGAAAACTTTTTGTAATTGCAAGTCCTGGGGTTAAAATGGGAAGAATTGATAATTTTGAAAACCCAGGGTTTTAAAATTAATTTTGAAAAGTTTAGAAATCAAATCTGGATTGACCTTTTTGAAAATCAAGAGTTCTGGATCTCAAATGACATGCTGTGCAATTAAATGATATGAAATGCTCCTGCAATGCTATGCAAAGACATGTTCTGCAAAATTGACACTCTGAATGAGATTTTGAAAATTTTCGTTTTGAAGATGTCTCTGAGTTTTAAATAGAGCAATTTTGAGACTCGAGAATGGAATTTAGGACTTTCTGCAAAGTTCAATCTTGAAAAATGACCATTTTGCCCTTCATTGGTTCCGGAGAACCGAAATGTGATGATTGATGGGTATATCAGGAAGGTGAGTGAAAATTTGGGGTGTTTACAGATGCCCCTCTTTGCTACTAAGCCGGCTTATGGTCGAGCTTAGTGGCAAAGAAAAACACACCAAATTTGGGCTATATATATAAAAAAATGCCCCAGTTAGGAGCTGACTGGGTATGAAGAAATTAGCCCGAGGAAGATGGTAGATATGGAACGAAGAATGAAGAGGAAAGATTTGCTCTATGAGAGCAAAGTTCAGGTTTATGCCCTTATTCTGGATGGGACAGAAATACCTCGCTTGGAACGAAGCTCACGTTTGACCCTTAACCTGATTGGGGAAGGGAATATCTCATCGAAATGAGACTCAGGTTTATACCCTTAACCTGATCGGGCGAAAAATGAAATGCCTCTTTGAGTGAGGCTCAGGTTTGTACCCTTATCCTGATCGGGCGGAAAATGAAATACCTCTTTGATTGAGGCTCAGGTTTGTACCCTTATCCTGATCGGGCGGAAAATGAAATGGCATCCTCGAAGGAAGAGCCCATGATGAAACCTTCAGATTTTGCACAATAAATCCGACAGGGCTTTTGCAAAAGGAAGGAAAATGGGGTCCCTAAAGCTTGAAAAGGGATTGATTTTGGGCGTCTCATTGCTGAGACTAAAATCAGCTTTTGAAATTGCCTTCTGCGAGAAATGATTGGTGGTTCGACCTCGAACCGAAATGGGACTGTCTATGGTGGGACAGTGGGGACACAGGGAAGTGTGCAAATCTGAGAGTTCATGCTCTCAAAGAAGGGAAGGAATCAAGTCCTTCAGAGGGATTTAAAATTGGTGTCAGGATGCATCGAAAACGAACATCAAGCTCTAACTTCACGTTAGGATAGCTAGAAAAGATTATCAATATGTTGGAAATTTTGTTGTTGACTCAAAATTTTTGAAAATGTTGCATATTGTTGCAAAGATATTCTTTCTCTTCTACCAGAAGCATTACCTCCAAACGAGATTCACTTCGTAGAATCGAGATTGGGAACCCAAATTGTTTGCAATTGACCTTCTTCAAGGAAGCTATCAATTTCCTTGATATGAACAGGAAAGAAAATTTGATATTGTGAAAGCAGTTGATGAAAGCATATTGATAATAAAATTTCACAAAGTTAAAGAAGATTCTTGATAGATTTGGCAGTTTGATATCCTGAGGGCTTCTCTCATGATAATCTCTCTGCACTCTTTTAGCTCTCTGGTGTTTTGGCTGCATTCTCCTTCATTTTAGAGGTATTCTGACTTTTTTTTCTCTCTTTCTTTTCCCTCTCTTGCTCTCTTTTTGGGAAGGGTACGTCACAAACTCCTTCATCTTGGAGATGTTTCGATCCTTCTTGGATGATGTTGGCTCATGGGTTAGAAATCTTTGGAAGATAGTTGAAATTAAATATCTTTTAGGGATTGTCGAGAGGTTCATCGCGTCTGCCTTCATCTTGACAGTGCTTTGGACTTTCTCTGGAAGAATCCGTCACAAACTCCGTCATCTTGGAGATGTTTCAAATCTTCTTTGGCCCCGGGGATCTACTCGCTTAATTCGCCTTCATCTTGACGACAAGTGAGAGATCCCTTTTGCGGATATTTAATTACAGCTTAGGCGGTTTTGAGGAGACAGGGCTTGGGTGAATTCTCTCTTTTCTAGCGCTCAGGATATTTCCACTGCCTCATCTTCACAAGAATGGTCTTTAAAAATATGCCATTGACTGCGATCAATATCAATCATTTGTGGCTTTGCAATAACACTGAATCTTCTTTGCTGGCCATATCGAGGATTTATCCTTCATCCTTTTGGTAGGCCAATAGAAAGAATTTGAATTTTGAATCTCTTTTCGCAAAAGCTTCATTCTTTTGGAGGTAATGCTGAAGGTAAACTGAGGTAAGAATTTGCGTAATAAAGTTTTGAAATCAACAAGTAATTTGATTGATAGACTGACAAAATTTTCTCGAAATCCTTGGTGAAGGAGAGCATCTGAGGTCCGACTCAATACATTCGTGACAAAAATTATCCTCTACTTTCCCCAAAGGAGGCGACTATCAGTTCGCTGGGAACAGTATCAGAACAACCATCGGTTCATTGGAAACAATATCAGTTCAATTAAGAACGACCATCGGTGGGAATAATATCAGTTCAATTAAGAGCGATCATCGGTTCGCTGGGAACTATATCAGTTTAATGAAGAACGACTATCAGTTCACTTGGGGGAATACTATCAGTTCAGTGAAGAACAACTATCAGTTCACTTGGAATACTATCAATTCAATGAAGAACAACTATCAGTTCAATTAGAACACTATCAGTTCGATGAAGAACGACTATCAGTTCACTTAGAACACTATCAGTTCGATGAAGAACGACTATCAGTTCACTTAGAACACTATCAGTTCAATGAAGAACGACTATCAGTTCACTTGGAACACTATCAGTTCAATGAAGAACAACTATCAGTTCGCTTGGGAACACTATCAGTTCAATGAAGAACGACTATCAATTCGCTTGGGAATACTATCAGTTCAATTAAGAACGATCATCGGTTCGCTGGGAACTATATCAGTTCAATTAAGAACGCCCATCGGTTCGCTAGGAACAATATCAGTTCAATTAAGAACGACTATGAGTTCGCTGGAGCACTATCAGTTCGATGAAGAACGACTATCAGTTCGCTGAAGAACGACTATCAGTTCACTAAGAACACTATCAGTTCACTGGGAACAATATCAGTTCGATGAAGAACGACTATCAATTCACTTGGGAACACTATCATTTCAATGAAGAACGACTATCAGTTCACTTGGAACACTATCAGTTCAATGAAGAACGACTATCAGTTCAATGAAGAACGACTATCAGTTCACTTAGAACACTATCAATTTAATGAAGAACAACTATCAGTTCAATTGGAACACTATCAGTTCGATGAAAAACGACTATCAGTTCACTTAGAACACTATCAGTTCGATGAAGAACGACTATCAATTCACTTGGAATACTATCAGTTCAATGAAGAACGACTATCAGTTCACTTGGAACACTATCAGTTCAATGAAGAACGACTATCACTTTGCTTGGGAACACTATCAGTTCAATGAAGAACGACTATCAATTCGCTTGGGAATACTATCAGTTCAATTAAGAACGATCATCGGTTTGCTGGGAACTATATCAGTTCAATTAAGAATGCTCATCGGTTCGCTGGGAACAATATCAGTTCAATTAAGAACGACTATGAGTTCGCTGGAGCACTATCAGTTCGATGAAGAACGACTATCAGTTCGCTGAAGAACGACTATCAGTTCACTGGGAACACTATCAGTTCACTGAAAACAATATCAGTTCGATGAAGAACGACTATCAGTTCACTTGGAACACTATCAGTTTGATGAAGAACGACTATCAGTTCACTTGGGAACACTATCAGTTTGATGAAGAACGACTATCAGTTCACTTGGAATACTATCAGTTCAATGAAGAACGACTATCAGTTCACTTGGAACACTATCAGTTCAATGAAGAACGACTATCAGTTCACTTGGAACACTATCAGTTCAATGAAGAACGACTATCAGTTCACTTGGAACACTATCAGTTCAATGAAGAACAACTATCAGTTCGCTTGGAACACTATTTGTTCAATGAAGAACGAAGACCATTATAGAGAGTTGGATCGCTTCTATGAATGGTTTCAGGATTATCCCCTTATCCTGAACGGGGAATGAAAATTGGATGACTTGGCGGTCGAAATTGAGAATTTTGGTAATTTGAAAATTGGAAATTGGGTGACCCAGAGGTCAAAATTGGATAGTTGAATGACACGAGGGTCGAAATTGAAGAATTGAATGATCCGAAGATTTGAATTGGGATTGGTGGGCAAAATATCAAATTTGAGAAATCGACTGACCCTTGGATCAATGCAGAAGAATGAATTGCTTAAGTCAGAGCTCGAACAAATAAAGAGATCTCGAGTCGGAACCCGAATCAATAAAAGAAAATAAAGAGCTCGAGTCAGGGCTCGAGTAAATAAAGAGATCTCAAGTCGGAACCCGGATCAACAAATGAAAATGAAGAGCTCGAATCTGAGCTCGAATAAAGTAAAGAGATCTCGAATCGGAACCCAGATCAACAAAAGACAATGGAGAGCTCGAATCTGAGCTCAAATGATGTAGAGAGATCTCGAGTCGGAACCCGAATCAACAAATGAAAATGAAGAGCTTGAATCTAAGCTCGAATAAAGTAAAGAGATAACGAGTCGGAACTCGGATCAACAAAAGAAAGATATGGACCAACTTGAAAGTTGGAGTTTGAAGCAAAGTTGAATCGAAATTCAGATCTTCAGAGGAGAACCCGGTTAGGGGATCAAAATTTTGCAAATTGTCATTGCAGGAACTTGATTGAAAGTTTTGAGAATGGCCAGTTCGAGGACTGGATTATTTGACTTGCAATGAAAAAGACCATCCTATTTAGATGTATGTGGTCTGATTTTCAGGATTAACCCCTTATCCTGAACGGGGATATGAATAAAAATTGGAAAATCATGGAAAATGATTCAGGTTTATCCCCTAACGTGAAGGGAAAATGGAATTGGGTGCATAGTTAATGCAAATGCAATGCATATGCACATGAAATGCAAATGAAGTGCAAATGAATGCAAATTGATGCAAATGAGTGCATATATATGCAAAATGAGAGAATGGTTTATCCTGCCTGCATACAGGATGTTTTGAGGTAAAGATAAATTTTTCAAAAAAATGCTCCAGTGTAACTAGGGAGAAAATTTTGAATAAAAGAAGGATAATTGATGAATAAGGTGACAAGCTTCTTGACTGATAGATGTCCTCAAGATCATTCCTCACAAGAGAGACATTATGAAAAGGAAGAGGAAGTAAATAAGATGGCTCCAAGCTATTGAAAAAAAAATTTAATGACTTTATTGATGCTTTAAAATGAAGGAAAGAGAATGGGATTACATTATTCTTTTGAAAAAGCAAGATGAGAAATAGGAAATTGTTGGCATTGTCATCTTCTTGAATGATTGTAGAAAAAAAACTTTGTCAGGATGACTAGTCCTCCTTTTTATCTTCAACGAGGAGCTTCTTGTCAATGCAGTCTTGAACAATGTTCTTAAGGACGAAGCAGTTTTCTGTATCGTGCCCTACTGCTCGATGAAACTTGCAAAACTGTTCTTTGAATCTGCCCATAATTGCTGGAGGATCATTGGCTTTAGGCAGCCGGACAAGGTCTTTCTCAAGCATATACTCGAGGATACTCTCGAGTGTCTGATTCAGAGGGGTGAATTCTCGATCAGTTCTCCAGTCCTTGCGCTTTGATTTTTCCTAATTTTTCTTTTGATGTTGAGGGCTGGATTGGAGAGGTTTATCACTATTGATGTCCTTCCCCTTTTGCTTTTTGAATTTCTCCAAGCTGTTGCCATGATCATTTTTGTTGCCTTTGCTATTATTGAAAGATTTAGCCGCAAAAGTGAAGTGAGCCTTCTTCTTTTGTTCACCTTGAGGATTATTCTTGGAAAATGTGAAGCCTTCATAGACTCCATTCTCCACGCTCAGCTCGAGCCATTCTGCTCGCTCAATGAGTTCAATGAAAGATTTGGAGGGTGATGTAGAGATTAATCCTCTTAATGGTTGCGAAAAATTATTGAGGATCAATGATAAAGCATGCCTTTCTGATATAGGATCCCTCATTTTGTTGCAGGTCTCTCTCTATCTGCGAATGAAGTCCCTTGCCTTTTCATTTTCATTCTGCCTTAGGTTGCAGAGATGGCTCAATGTTGGGAGCGCTTCAATATTGAACAAGAATCGTTCAACGAACAAATTCACGACTTTGTCGAACTCTTTCAGTTCTATAGGATTGATATGTTCCGCGTACCATTTGGCCGCGACTCCTTCCAGGCTGCGGGGAAAGCATAAGAACAGTGCTCTGTTGTCTCTTTTGAACCTAGAGCATTCAGCGAAGAACATGGCAAGATGGGCTTTTGGGTCGCCAGAACCATCGAACTTGATGAATTTTCGGGGAAGATTCTCCAGATCATCATCCCCTTCTAAACCGTCGTAGAAGTCCTCGCTGGTGAAGACTTTCTTGCCCTTGTCGCGGGCTTGCAGATCCTTGACCACTCTGGCCATTTCCCTGAATTATGCTTGCAGGGGCTCTTCTGCAACTTGACTTCTTGGTTTGTGGCTCCTCCTTTGGCCACGTTTCTGAAATGCCGGAGGCACCTCATATTCTTCATCAGTATCATCTTCGTCTGAAGTATCTTGAGCATTCTCCTCGGAGGACTTGGTTGACCTCTTGGCCACACGATCTCTAATTCTCTGACTGAATGGATTTTTGTCTGAGCTGGTGCCAGCCTGCTCACTCATCATCCTCTTTATCATTTTCTGAAAGATCGCGTACATCTGAGGGTCGATACCGTCATCTTCTGGTTGCTCTTGGTCTTTGTCTGACCTTGGCGAATTCATCTCTCCTTCTGATGTTGATGAGTAGCTGATACGCTGAATTGGTGCGGTCTTCTTCTCTGACCTTGTCTGAACCATCAAATGCTGCGAAGGCTCTCTGCAGGATAAAGTCTTGATTAGACTCTGAGAAAATTTTTGGATTGGGAAGAAAATTATATGGTGGACAATTGGAAGAATATCCCATTACTAGGGATGGAGTCGCCGCTGGAATCACGACAATTGTGTTGTCATTCTTTATAAGAGAAATAAACAACGGAAAATGTGCCTTGTTACCTAAGCGAGGTCGTCAACCACGAGGAAAACACCATTTTTAAGGAAAGAGATATCTCTTGGAAAAATAATCCGCAAACGGATTTAGAATAAGGAGAAGGAAAGTGGGTAAACAATTTTCGCCACAATAATCAAGGTATGAATGAGGAAAATAAGGAATTTTTTTTTGCAGATAGACAAAAGGATTGAAAACCCAATGAGAGAAAACATATGATTTTGAAAAATTGCAGGCAGGATAAAAATGCAGCTGGAAATTCGAGATCCAGTAGAACGGGAGAATGAAAAATCACCTGGAGTTTTGAAAGAAATTGGATATTTGGGAAAATCTTCCAGGGTTTGAGAAAATAAAGGGAAAAGATGAGAAATATGGATATTTGAAAATATTTTTGGAAAAAAATATGAGAGAAATAAAGGTAGCATATAAGCTCACATCCTGCACAAACATTTATGCACATTCAGCACTCCCTAAAAGGCTGACTCTAGATGCATCATTTTGAAAACAGATGTAGGACCTTAATCCTAACTCTAAGTTCAGATCATCTTTGTCCAATCCAGTTATGCCGATATACCCGAATCGAAATCCGAGGTACGTGGCAAATAACTTCAACTCCGGTTCTAAGGTAAGGTTTTCCAACATCCTTGAGCGCCTACCGATATACTTCGGACTGTGGCCCGCGGTACGTGGTAGGGGGGTATTAACCCAAATAGTTGGCCCAGTTGTGAGGCTCTGTCCCGAACTAGGGTTCTGGAAGAGACCCCAGCAACGTGAAGACCGGGTAATGATAGGTAATGGAGGTTTTGAAAAAATGATCACATGAAGGAAATAGAGGGCTCTAAGTCCTAGAGAGATAGAATTTTGAAAACTTTGAAGAAGCATACATTGTTTGCATTCAGATCCTAAATTGAGGAGAGTTGTATTTAGACCTAAGTCTATGTGAGCATGAAAATATCTCCTCAATCTGGTCCTACCAAACCATGCCTAGTCTATATGCAGTCAATGTCAGCTAGGTTAGAATCTAGACTCCTAGGTTCGCATGATAGCAAAAGTAAAGAGCTGACATTTTGTGAACATAATTTCGATGATTGAACTAAGTCAAGCACTACTTTGACCAGACGAGGACAGGTCCCATCACGGTCGCCAAACCTGTTATCGTCGCAAAAATTTTCTCCCGTCTTCCCTTCCTTGCGGAAGAGAAAGAGGGAAAACGCTTTCGCGCTTCAAACTTGACAGGATTTTGGAATTTTTTTTTGAAATACTCGCCTCCGTTTTGAAAATTGCGGGAAAATCCATGGGATGGGGCTCGACCTGTCGGTACGAGGTTCGACCGTTCCTGCCGCCTTTAACAGGGGTAATCGAACCAAGGACCAAAATTGTGCTTGGCTTAGTTAAATCATCAAAATCGTGTTCTATCCTAAATGCACAGAGAATTCAGGCATGTGCTATGAGATCTTGGAAAATGCAGCTTGGAAAACATGATGTATGCTTGGAAAATATTTGGAGTTGAAAAGAATCTCTCAGGAAAAATATGAAAGTCAATTTCTCAGGAAGCTCAGATGAAAAAGGGTTTTGAAATCACAAGAAAGTTCATAAAGATGTGAGAAAATCATGAATGGTTGAAAACCCTGGGAAAATAGAAGTGATTCTTGAGAAAACGGTGAGCATTTGAAAAAGGGAAACACTTCTCAGGAAAACTAGGACTTTGAGAATTTTCTTAGGAAAATGATGGAAAATTCATAGGAAAACTTATTGGAGAAGGAAATTCAAACTTGGGAAATTGAAATCCTGGGAATTTTGGCCTTAAAACCCTTGAAATACTTGAAAATTGATCTTTAATTCTTGAGACAGATTGGAAAATTCCTTTTGAAAATCTTAAGAAAATCACATTTTCCATGGAAAATCGAGGGAAAACTTTGATTTTGGGAAATCGAACTTAGAAGTTTCTTGAGAGACTGGTTTCCATGGAAAACTGTGAAAACTTGACTTGAGAAAACTGATTTTGGAAAATCTTCAGAGTTTCTTGAGAAATCAATTTCTTGAGAATGAAATTTTCTTAAGAGAATCATGAGAAAACCAATGATTTCATGATGCAAATGATATGAGTGAATGAATGCATTTTGGAAGATTTTCTAAGAAATTTGTTGGAAAATGTGTATTAAATCAAAATAAATCCTTCACATATCCTGACTGTGGCCATGAATATGTTCAGAGTTTAATTGATTTAATGCACAATTCTTTGAAAACATTGGAAATATGATGTGCATTTTCAAGATAGCCTAAGAGTGTAGGCCCAATGTGACTGGTAGAAAGATGATGGATCTGGGTCTCATCCATATTCCGACTAGGGCTGTAAATATGGACTCCACCGAGTTCATCGACTCTCTAAGAGTTGGTGCGCGTGCCATTCGTGTTCATCCACGGTGAATTTTGAAAATTGAGATATATGCATCATAGAATCAAGATATTACTGAAATCAAACTATATGAAATGCGGCCTAATCTAAGCAGTAAAAGTAAATCTTATTCCAAGGTTTTCATTGGATTGTTACATTGCTAACATAAAGTAAAAAAATTGAAATGAAGCCAAGGAATCAACATCTTCTAGATTTTCCTGCAAAATGAGAGTTAGTACAAGATAACCAAGGAAATGGGTATATATACTATATATAACAAAGATATACAGGTAAATATAGAAATACTTGAATTTATGATGAATGATATATAATAATTAAGATATATTTACAAAAAGTAAAAGAAAAGAAAAATATATATGATATCCAATGCACATGAAGGGATATATATATATATACATATAAGTATATATATATATATATATATATATATATATATATATATATATATATATACCTATATACGTATACATATAGGTAAATATACATATGTATTGATATATATATACCTATAATAAGAAAATATACACATTTAAGGGAAATTCTATATAATGGGTAAAATCAGAAAATACAGGTATATACAGTTTCTGTAGGTGATTTCACACAACCATACTTCTCAAATTATAATGCAATTTCCAGTAAAAATGGGTATGGAGCTTCCCTATATATCCATAATGAAGCACGCCAAAGATGGTTGGGAGATTATGATTGGATATAGAGATATCCGTTCATGAATATGGCCAAATATCAAGACTGCACACTTGCAGCAGAAAATGAGAAGGATATGGATACAAAAGTGATCCTGTGAATGATGGCTGTGAAGTGGATGTGCTGCAGGTGAAATATATACGTGCACAGTGTGGTGGAAGTGTTATGGGGATGAATATAATTGAAGTGGTAGTGCACATACAGGTGGTGGGTCCTAGATGAGAATTAACAAATGAAAGATAGTGAAATAATATACGCTGTCCTAACTACGCGACCATAAATGGCTAGCATCTAGATGCTCAAAATTTCAAGTTGCCTAAGTCTTCGGGTAAAAAAGGTCTTGATATCATATCCTAGCTGTGTATTCCACCACTCTAAACAAACACAACCGATATATATCTCAACAGTTGTCCTTAATAATTTGAACTCCCACAGCAAACATTTCAAGTAACCTGATCTTACGCAGGGGATGTTCATGGATCAGAATTTTATTGTAATGGAACTATCACAGGGCAAAATATAGACAACAACAATAGGCAAAATATAAACAGCAACCTTGGGTAAAATGTAAACAACAGCCATGGACAAAATGTCAACAGCAGCCATCAACATTAAAATTAATCTAGGGGTCCACACACACTGCAGTATATATGCTGTTGAAACTAAAAAAAATGATAACATGAAATGAACAAGATACATTAGGGAGTAGACGAATCATAGCAGGAATCTCAATACCGATAATCAAGAGAATGAGAGAGAAAAAAAAAAGAAAAAAAAAAGAAAAAAAAAGAAGAGAAGAAGAACAAACAAACAAGCAAAAAAAAAAAAACACAAAAGCGGAAACATGTGAGACCTTGAGATGCTGGAATATACAGATTCAAGTAATATGCAGAAATAACTGGAGTTTAACCTGGCCATCATCACATTTGGCCCAGCTTATGGTTTTAGGGGTCTCATCATCAACAAACAGATCGTTCTTCTTATACCAATGATATAAAAGCCTACCTAATAGATTCACAACTAATGAGGGGATGAAGCATAAAACGATGCAACGTGAGATGGAATATTAACAGAGTGAAAATTCAAATGTAGTGTCTTTGTTAATGACACTCGTTTGATATACAATGTGTCCTCACGGACAATCGATGTGGCTGATAACAAACAACCGCCGTTCTCAAAGTCCTTTGGGTGTGCAGAAAACAACGAACTGCAGGAAAACTGACTGATGTTACGAAGAAGAAATACATAAAGTGTAAGGAAACGGTTAAGACAGAGAAATTTCAAAAAAAAAAAAAACTTAGGATAAATGGGGTATCACGTATGAACAGGAATTCCCACCAGATTTTTGCCCAGGACATGAAGCTGCAACTGAACTTTGAGTGAAATCATCACTTTCTGTAGAATTAAACTTCAAAGCTTGGATGGGATCGATGACCTCAAATGGGGAAGACATGGATGGGGTTCTGAAAACTCCAAAAAAAACCGTAAACATAGTTTAAAAGGGGTTTACCATTTTGAAAACAAACCAGGTTCGATTACAACCAGCACATCCTTTTGAGGGGTCGATGGGGGCCATTGAGAGGCAACCTCGACCCTCTATACATGAACACCTTGGAATGAAAATCCCATCAATGAGCACAATGGATTTTCAATGGGGATGGAGCAATAATGAAGCCTAGCTTACATAGACTATCAGTATAGGATGACTTTTCACCTGTTTATTCGAACTGGATGCACCCGGATGTCGATCCTTGGAAGCACCGAGCTTGCCTATTGAAGCCTTGCAGGTTCTTTTGCTGGAGTTCTTTGACCCTCGGCTGAATGGAGGGCTATAACTGGTAGGGGGGGGAAGTCGTGAAGAGGGGCGCATAAGGTCCTCTTTTGCTGGATGCTGGGCTGAAGGAGGTGAGAGTAGCAACCGTCGTGAACAGGAGAGAGAGCCGAGGTGAAGGGAGATTCTCGATGCCCTTGCTGGGCCTTCCACCTTTCTTTTTAATAGTCGATGCTTCAAAACTCCTCATTTTTCTCCCCTTTTGCCGATATTGATAACTTTTGAAACCGACTTTTAAAAATTTGAAATTCTTTTGAGAAAGGGGTTCGCCGTTTTGAAAAGGGGGCGACTCCTATTCTTCAGCCGATATTTGAAGCTTAGGTGAAAATGGGGTCTTGGGGTAGGGTTTCACGGTGGCTCTACTTTGGGGCTGAAACGTAATAAAGATAAAGTAAATAAGTAATAAAAAACTGAGTAAAAATGGATTTTGTTTTGGTGATGCCACCTCAACTGAATTTGAAAACTTTTTGAGAAAACAAAGATTTTGCTTTTCTTGGCAAGGAGCCTTAGTGGGGCGCCACCTACGTGGGCCCACTAAACATTTTATTAAAATTTAAATCAAAATAAAAGGATTTTATAAATCGGTGCCACTTCTGGGGTGGGCACTGTTTCGAAAATAGGAGAGATTTTTGAGAATTCGAGGGTGACTCCACCTCGAGGCGGGTCCCATGTCCTTTATTTGAAATAAGAGCCAAATGAGATATTTTGGAATTTTCACAATAGTTGGCTAGTTTTTGGAAAACACGAAGCAAAAATTTGGCTTGATTCCAAAACTTGGAAGAAAATGGTTCTTTGGGCGAAGTTTTGAAAGAAGTGGAGAAATTCAGAGCTCTTTTGCAAAAGTTTGAAATAAGGTCTTTTGAAATTGTGTCTCCCTCTTTTCAACTGGCGAAATTTTGAAATATCGAAACCATCCAGATTGTTTCTTTGAGAAAACTTTTTGTAATTGCAAGTCCTGGGGGTAAAATGGGAAGAATTGATAATTTTGAAAACCCAGGGTTTTAAAATTAATTTTGAAAAGTTTAGAAATCAAATCTGGATTGACCTTTTTGAAAATCAGGAGTTCTGGATCTCAAATGACATGCTGTGCAATTAAATGATATGAAATGCTCCTGCAATGCTATGCAAAGACATGTTCTGCAAAATTGCCACTCTGAATGAGATTTTGAAAACTTTCGTTTTGAAGATGTCTTTGAGTTTTAAATAGAGCAATTTTGAGACTCGAGAATGGAATTTAGGACTTTCTGCAAAGTTCAATCTTGAAAAATGACCATTTTGCCCTTCATTGGTTCCGGAGAACCGAAATGTGATGATTGATGGGTATATCAGGAAGGTGAGTGAAAATTTGGGGTGTTTACAGACAGGCGTTCAATGGAAGCAATCTGATCCACAGTTGGATGATTGTATAGGTAGATATTCAGTTTATAGCTCGCCTTCTTATGAGAATAATCTTCACGTGGAGACTAAGCTCGTTCGTAGCATGCTAGAGAGCCATTGCAGGGTCCAGAGGGGTAGAGTTGGAGAAAATATTGTGGGCAAGTTCATAGATGAAACCATTTTCCTCAGACCTCCTTATTGAGCATGACTTTGTGTCCATTGATCTCATGGATGATGGAGGGTAACCAGAGATCCGTCTGGCTGATGACGTAAAAATTAGCACTTTATGGGAGGTAACCCATATTAGTGTTGTAATATTAGTAGTTTTTCTGTTTTGTTTTTTATTTTGAGTTAGGTGTGTGGAAGACAGATTATGTATGCATTGCATTTTTGTGAAGATGAGACTCCATAGTACAGATCAAGTGACTTCTACTTCTTTCCTCCTATTTTTTCTGTTTCTCATGTGCATTTATATAGTTTTATGCAAGCATGGGGGAGTGCCACTGAGGATAGTGTCATTCAATTATGGGGGAGGTTGTAGTTTGCACATCCAAATCTTTGTACTTGCACATAGATGAAAACTCATAAAAATTGGCCTTTCAGGAATGAGTTTCACTTTATATGAAAGCTTTACATAGTCTAATATTTTTAGAAAATTTTTAAGCCCCACGATTTTTTTTTTCTGACACT
Organism: Nuphar pumila; assembly: GCF_984573655.1. Classification (NCBI taxonomy): domain Eukaryota; kingdom Viridiplantae; phylum Streptophyta; class Magnoliopsida; order Nymphaeales; family Nymphaeaceae; genus Nuphar; species Nuphar pumila. The sequence goes on along the minus strand of NC_143262.1, from coordinate 21,193,195 downwards.
AATCTAGAAAAGCATGGTTATTTATGTGGATTTCAAAGAAATGGCAATAGATGCATGCTACGGTTTATTTTGAATCATAAGTATGAATATGCACAGTTTATTTTTGAAAACTAAACAAATGAACAACATTGAAAAGAAGAGCTCAAAGTAAAAGATATCATACATTTAGTAGTTTGATCTCTTCGTATTCCCTAGTAGTTGGGCTCAGACACAAGTTGAAGTGTTTGATTCCCATGTCAAAAAGGATAACAAAGGAAATCACTTCTTTGTCTAAGTTGATATCTATGGCTTATTTGGTTCGACCAAGTAGAGCCTGAGGGGTGTTTACACCTAGTGCCCTAAAGTCATTTGCCTTGGGAGCCACCAGTTCAAAAGCCTGTTACATGGACTTTATAGATAGTCTAATAGATGTTGACATTGCACATGACAAGAAGCAAGCTATACGTAAAACTATAAAAATTGAAGGTCTAGTAACTCAAGCAATTAAGTCCGAGTGATACTTTGTATCTGGTGCCCTAAGGTCATCTAGCCTGGGAGTCACTGACCCACAGCTCGTTACACGGGTCACAAAAACTGGAAATTTGATATAGTGCTAAAAAAAATCATAAAGTATGAAAAAATTGAAAATCTGGAAAAAGAAAAAGAAAAAAATTAAGAGTAAGAAAGAAAAAGTCTACTACTTAGGAATAAGTATTGAGAAAACATGTGCAAAAAACATATAAGTGAGGAGAAGTAAATAATGACATGTATATATTTGATTTTCTGGGAACAAAGCATAAATAATTATGGTTTTTTCTTAGAAAAGTAAAAGAAATAATTTTATTCTGTGGTGGCAAGTAAAAGACTCTAATTATGTTATGAAAGTGTAATTACATGAAATATTTGTGAAAACAAACTCCTTAACTACCTAATACTTTTTGAATTGAAATCTTTTTGCATACACGAAAGAGGGTAGCATCACTGCAAACCCTCACGAGACCTTACTCGTCCACTGGGGTAACCCAGGGGTTTAAAGGACTTGTTGCATATGCTAAATGCAATCGTAATTCCTACGAAAGTGAGTCAGAATTTTGTTCTTTTTAGTTTATTTTTATTTTTGTTAGGCCAGTTTGCTCAAGGACTAGCAAATGATAAGCATGAGAGCATTTGATTATGCATAATTTTATATATTTTAATGCATGATCATGTGTGATAATTGATTAAAAATACTTATTTGCGAAGGTTTTCACATTTTTATCAAAATTGGAATTTAAGCAAATTTGAGCCTTTTTTGAGGTAATCTGGGAAAACTAATTAAGTTTCAAAAAAATATTTTTAGAAAGAGCGGTCTTTTAAAAAATTGAAAATTTATTGGACTCTTTTTGAAAGATTTTTTGAAAACCTAATTAGAAGACTAAATAGTTGTTTTTGAGAAAGAGGGGACATTTTTTCCCTCTTGGATCTGCGCCCCCCTTCTCTCTCCTCTCTACATCTTCCTCTTCTTTTCCCCTTTTTCTCTTCTCAAGTCAGTTTTTCTGCTTTGTTCTTCTTTTTCTTTCTTGTTCTTGCTTCTTACCCTCATCGTTGTCAGTTTTTCATATCCCTATCATCGAAGAGATTGAAGGTTTGTATGATTGTAATGGAGAAACCATCTTCTTCTTCTCAACCCATCCGTCGGAGGTAAGCCGCAAGGTATACTTCTTCTCCACCTTCTCCATAGTGTAGTTTCATAGCATGCATTGTAGTTAGATTTTCATTATTTTCATGGCATATTACATGATTTAATTTCAGCATATCATATATCTATTGTTTATCATTTTGAAAAAATAATAACAATAATAATAAATAATCATTTTTTCTTGGATTGCATGTAAGTAGATAATCATAGGTTTAGTTTAATTTCTGATTTTGACTCACGTTATTTGCTGTTTCTTTTAGTTAATTAGCTTAATTTTAGGAATTAGTTAATTAGAAATAACTTAAAAAATCATGTTAACTCAATAACAATTTTTTTAGTTTCTGTGTTTTTCTTTATTTTAATCTTTTTCTATAACAACGAAATTAAGATCCTAAAAATATAAATTCTGAAAATTTAAATAAACTAAACTATTTATTGAACACAAGAATGAATTCTACTCTAATTTGCTAAAATAAATAAGTAAAAGAAACAATTAACTATCTATTCTACTTTGTTGAACAAATAATCTAACTATTCTATAATAAAGACAACTCACAAAAATCAATCAACTAAATTAATTTAACATATTAATGCAAACTAATTAAAAAAATAAACAACTAATTAATTTGTTAATAACTAAAAAAAATGTAGAATTAGCTTAGCTAATTTAGGTAGTCTTAAATTCCTACAATTAGTTAGTTTTAATTCTATGTTAAATCTGTATTTTTTTCCAGCAATTCAATTAGTTTAAGTTCAATTCATGTCATTAGAATAGTTAAAAATTAATTAGTTAATTTAATTTAGTTTAATTACATTAGCCAATTTTATATTCTTGCACTTAAATTATCGATTTTTGTAGATAGGTTTATTTATTGTTTGATTAATTAGTCAATTAAATTTTCTTTTTTTATTCGGTTAGGATAGTATTTCATGTTAAATTAGTTTATTTCATTATAGTTCACATTTTCTTTTGATAATTAGTTAATTAGCTTAGTTTCTTTCTTGTTATTTATTTTTAGTTAATTCCATAGTTTGTTTCTTGTTAAGTAGTTAATTAGTTATGCTAATTTGTCTTCTAGTTAATTTGTTTCATAACTTAATTCATGTTAATTATATAATTAGTTATGCTATTTTGTCTTTTAGTGTAGTGTATTTCATACTTGTTTAGTGTTTTTATGATTTTTCTTAAAACTAAATTGTGATTTTCTTGTAGTTTTCTCTCATATTTTTGTGTTGTGTCTGTTTATTTTTACAGAAAAATGTTTAGACGTGCAGTGAGCCCTCAAAAGTACTCCCAAAGAGCCCTTCAAGCCCCTTAGAGAGCCCTTATAAAGATCATAACCAGTTAAGGAAAGGACAAGAATCTCAAGCATAAAAGACCGTTTCCCCCTTTCTTTTAGATTAGGATTATTATTATTATTATTTTATTAATTTGGGTCTATAATAAAACCATTTAATTTTTTTCCTCTGCAGAGGGCAACACTCTTTTATTTACTTAGTTAATTAATTAATTTTCATTTTCAAGGCAACAAAGTAGTATTGTCTGAGATACAAAAGTGCTTTTCCCATTCCCTGAGTTCGACCCAGATTGAAAATATATTTTTAAATGCTTTATTAAAAAAGTTGCATCATCATCTAACTTTCTTCTTTTTTTTATTTGGAACATGGGCATATGCTATACACCCAAACACCCAAAAATGATCAACAACTGGTCGACGCCCATTTTATGCTTCTTTAGGGGTTATATTTTGAACAACTAGTGTGGGACTTCTGTTCAAAATATAAATGCTCCAATTAACGGCTTCGACCCAAAAACTCCTGTGGAGACCACTCCTCTGTAATAAGCTTCGGACCATATTGAGGATTGTGCAGTTTTTTCTCTTGCACACACCGTTTTGCTGAGGTGTATAAGCTGCAGTCAGCTGCCTTTTAATTTCATTTTGGCCACAAAAATCTTCAAATTCTTATGACTTATACTCTCCACCACGGTTTGTATAAAGGACTTTAATTAGCATGCCAACTTTTTTTTTCAACTAGTGCTTTAAACCGTTGAAAAGTTGTGAAAGCTTTTGATTTGTCCTGCAAGAAATAGACCCAAGTTCACAAACTAAAATCACTAATAAACAATATAAAATATCATTTACCTCCCTGTGACATTGGTTTGATTGGCCTGCACAAGTCAGAATGCACCAGTTCCAACACCGTTTTGGCCTTTGATGACTTTCCTTTTGGGAAAGCATCTTAGTGTTGTTTGCTAACAACACATTCTTCACAGATCTCGAAAGGGGACTCAAATGCTGGAAGGCCTGCCACCATATTTTTTTGCTGCAAGGTCTTCAATCCGTCAAAACTGAGATGGCCATAGCAGAAGTGCCATAACCATGTTGTATCTTTTAGTTTTGCAGTAAAGCATGAAAAACTAGTGTGATGGAGATACAAAGGAAACATCTGGTTTGCTGTCATCTTCACCTGAGCAATTAAACCCAATTTTTCATCTTGGATTCGACAAACTCCATCCTTAATGGAAATCTCATATCCCTTTTCTTGAAGCTGGCCAACACTAGGCAAATTAGATTTTAAATATGCAACAAAACCGGACATTGGAAATAGAATGAGAATTCCCTTTGGTTTGGAATGAGACCTTTCCTTTTCCCAAAACAGATACTATAGAGTTATTACCAAACTTTACAGTATTTCGAAAAGATTCATCCAAATCAGAAAACACTAATTTGTCTCCACCCATATGGTTGCTACAACCAGTATCCAAATACCACAAATTCCTATGAGTTTCCTCATTAGTTTGACACACCATAAGGAAGGTCATTTCTTCTTCTTTAGCAAACTAAGATTTTGTACTATAATTTCTATTCAAATTTGTTCGACACTCGGAACAATAATGGCCATATCTGTGACAACGGTAACATTCAACCATATATTTGTTTGCTGATTGTGGTTTGTGTCCTATAGAATTCTGACCATCATGTCCCTTCCCATTTCCTTGAAAGTGATCAACACTTTTACTCTCTCCTGGTTTCTGGTGAGCATTCTTGCCTTTCCCTTCTCTCTTTCCATGTCCAGTACCTCTTGGGTTTAAGGCTGCCTTCAATGCATGTTCTTCTTTGTCTTGTTGTGTTAGTTTCTGCTCATGAACAAGCAGGGAATTTTGCAACTCATCTATTGAAAAAGTATCAATATCTCTAGACTATTCAATAGAACAAATCACAAAATTAAACTTTGTAGTCATTGAATGAAGGATCTTTTCAACAATAGTGACATCCTCAAGCTTATCCCCATAAATTCGCATCTTGTTTGTGATTGCCACCGTCTTTGAAAAACACTCTAAAACTGACTCTTCTGACTGCATTTTGAGAACTTTAAACTCTGTATGAAGAGCTTGAAGCTGCACACATTTCACCCTTGTATTCCCTTGATACTTCTTCTTCATGGATTCCCAGATCAGCTTGGAGGAGTCCTTGCAAAGAATTGTTTCCAAGATTGAACGATCAATCACTTGGAAGAGATAATTCTTTGCCTTCAAATCCTTCAGCTTAAGTGCTTCCAATTCAAACTTTTGTGTTTCTGTCAATGTAGCACCAACTGCTGGTTTTGCTACCCCAGAATCAACCACCTGCCAGTACTCTTTAGACTACAAGAAGTTCTCCATTAGCATGCTCCAATGATTGTAATGACCATCAAAGCGAGGAATGGCTGGTTGCACAAATTTTTTAGAAGCCATCGTTCTCCTCTACTATTGCAAGAAAAGAAAACAGATGAAATATGAAATAGAAATAAAGTTGTTGTTGTACCACTCTCTATCTCACTTTTCTCACTTGGTGGCTCTGATACCATTGTTACAATCTGAAGAACTAAAACTGATGGACAAGAAACATATCTTATTCCAATAGATAATGATCTATATAAATAGGCCTTAACATTAACGAAAAACACCAAAAAATAGCAACTAAATTGGACCACTAACTCCTACAAACTAGGCTAATACTAACCAATACTGGAACAATAACAACAAACTCAACAAACTCCTAAGAATAATGATTACTCAACAAACTCAGTAATTTCACTAAGTCATCCAACACATACTTCTGAAGTAGTTTCATTCGCCTTCATAGTTCCATCATTCATTATCAATTTCTCATAGGCATTCATGGGAGTTGAGCATCCTTTGCAATTTTCTATGTTGAACTTTTTGAGCAACTCCACTGCATACTTTTCTTGTGACACAAAAATTCCATCATTAGTTTGCCATACTTGAAGACCAAGAAAATATTGCAACTGCCTAAAATCAGTCATCTCAAATTCTTGCATCATTTTGCTTTTGAATTCCTCTATAAGAATATTGGATGAGCCAGTATATATAATATCATCAACATATATACACATAAGAAGAATATTTGGTCCTTTCACCTTGGTGTATAAAGTAGGTTCACTTTCAATTTTTTAAAAATTATTTTTGTAGAGATACGCATCCAACCGATTGTACCAAGCTCTTGGAGCTTGTTTGCGACCATACAAAGCCTTTTTCAATTTATACACATTTTCTTCTTTTCCTTCAACCACAAAGCCTTGAGGTTGCTTTACATGCACATCTTCATCCAAATACCCATTCAAAAAAGATGATTTAACATCAAACTGAAATACTCTCCATTTTCTTTGAGCAACCAATGCAAGAATAATTCTAATAGTTTCAAATATAGCCACAGGTGAATATGTTTCAAAAAAAGTCTACTCCATATTTTTACACATACCCTTTAACAACCAAACGAGACTTATATTTCTGCACTTTACCTTCTGCATAATATTTCACCTTGTATACCCATTTCACGCCAATGGGCTTTTTCCCTGGAGGTAACTCAGTGAGTTTCCATGTGTCATTCTTTTCTATAGCATGCAATTCTTCTCTCATAGAATTTTTTACTCTTTATTCACGCGCGCTTCTTCATAAGTCAATGGTTTGACAACCATAAGAGCAAAAGCACACTTATATATATCAACCAAAGAACATACCTCTATAGGTGGTGTGTCTCTATCTAGAGTGGACTCAATGCCATGGTTACTAGTTGATGGAAATCTAGCAACTTCCATTGTCTCATCATGAGTTGTAGTATACTCAGATAAATTTTCTTTCTCTTTACTTTGCACCACTTCCAACACATTTTCATCAAATGAAAAATACTGAATTTCTTCTTTGCTCCATTCCCATACCTATTCTTCATAAAAAATAACATCTCAAAGAATGATCAATTTTTTTGTGATAGGGCTGTATAGGCGATAACCTTTTGTTTCATCACAATAACCAACAAAAATGCATTTTTTGCTATTTTTATCTAACTTAGAGTGTTCACTTGGATCGATTAGTGCATATGCAACTCAACCAAAGATTCTCAGGTTACTTATTTCATACCACCTTCGTTGGAGAAATATTCAAGAGATACACTAAAGTATCCACTGCTTCTGCCCAAAAAATGTTAAGAAGTTGTCTTTCACTTAACATGCTTCTTGTCATTTTCACCACAGTTCTATTTTTCTCTCTGCGACTCCATTTTGTTGAGGGTCTTTCTCATTGTCAATTGCCTGCAGATGACATTTTGCTTACAAAAGAGACCAAAACTGTCAGACAAAAATTCACCACCTCTATCTGTACGAAGGACTTTTATGGTATATGCAATTTCTTTTTCAACAAAAATCTTGAATTCTATAAACTTTTCAATAGCTTCTAATTTTTTAGAAAGAAAATATACCCAACTCATTCTAATAAAATCGTTAGTAAATAAAAAAAATACTTATTATTTGTAACGCCCCAACTTTTTATAGTGAAAATTTTGGGGTAAATTTTATTTTTTTTTAAATAGCGAAAGTGCGGAAAACACAAGTCGGGTGCATTACAGGGTAAAACAGAGAAGTACTAAACATACCATTCATTAATTAAAGCATTAATGCCATTAATTACATCCCATTACAAAAATGTAAATCTACTAATCAGAGTTCAAACAGAAAACACTGAAAAACTGAGATCTCTTGACTACTTCCAAATGCGACGCCACGATGCTCCATTTATGCGTTGCCTGAAAAACATTTAAAGTAGAAGGGTCAGACTCCCCTGTCTGCGTAAGAAGCAATGTATTTATATGTGGTATTCAGTGTCCTATGTACAAATATGTGCAACAACTGCAGATATAACTAGCATGAAAGTTTATATCATTCTAAGAAGATAATTATGATTTCTAATTCATGATACAATGCAAAAGATGACTGAACTAAAGGTATATTTATCTATATTAGTACAAGTTGTAGATTCCACAAATTTCACTAAAGCCAAATCAACAATATATAATTCTTCAGAGATAAGTTTCCAGTCAACTTAAATTATCTAATACTTAACTTACTCTTACCCTGTGGGTACGCACAGGCATAGACCTCGTAGCGGACCAAGACCACACGGTGAGACGCCTAGCTCTCACGAAAACACGAACGTCCATGAAGTTCGTACCACCTACCCTCTCCAAGGTAGATCATGGATCCAGTAACATACACCATCTTTCAGGTGTACCCAAATCTCGAAGAATCCGATAACATATATCGTCTTTCATGTATACCCAGAGTCTCGAAGGTTTTATATTTCATTTTACATTTTCTTTATAACCAAGTACAAGCTATCGCACTATAAGAGGTCCGGTAACATACACCATCTCTCAGGTGAACCCGGAGCCCTGGGAAACCAGTAACATATACCGTTTTTAGGTATACCCAGTATCCCGGAAAACCAGTAACATATACTGTATTTCAGGTATACCGAGAATCCCATAATTATTATATATGTGCATAATTTTCATTATTATTTTGTTTGGATCCAGTAACATACATCGTCTTTCAGATGTACCCAGAACCCTGGGAAACCAGTAACATATACCATCTTTCAGGTATACCCAAAATCCCATATTTAGGTTATGTAGTGCATATTTTGTATTTTGTTAAATTCTTAGTGCGAGTCGTTGCACCATAGGGGTTTTCCGAAATCCCAACCCACATTCGGGGTGATCTTAGTGTATGCTCATTACCCACTAGAAGCCCAATAGGCGGCCACCAAAATTTCTCAAAATTCTGGTTCAACTTTGTATCAAGTATTTATACAATCGGCATTTTAAGTTTTGTTTATGAGCTTGAGTGTACGTTTCGTACCCCCACTGGTTATGCCGCAACATGGCATTATCCAACTTTATCATTTCTTAAGTGCTTGTTTGCCACTCCCAACATTTAGCGAAACCACATGTTCATTTTTTAACTCTTATATTGTTTTGAACAAGAAATGATCTTCGTTGTGCAAGTATCTGTACCATGTGTGTTCCAGGTATTAAACATAATCCTAAAGTCCATATGTGAATCACATATTTAGTTTACCATCAAAACTATTTCCTTCATAGATATTTCAATTGCATTTCACCTAAAAAGTCTTTAGGAGAACTTTTCTAAAAGAACCCTTCATGAAAATCATTTTAGAAAACTCTTTACTTAATTTTTCATGTTTATTAGTCGACCAACAGACTCACCGGTCGACCAACCTTTTTGCTTCAAATCTTCTAAGCAAAAAAGTTATTTTTTTATAAAAATTAGTTGACCGAAAGTTTTATCAGTCGACCGGAGAAATTTTCTGTTTTCTGAAAAATTTAGCAGCAGTCGACTGAAGGGTTTATCAGTCGACTGATCATAAAATTAGTCGACCGAAAGTTTTATCAGTCGACCAGACAGAATGTTCGTTGTTTGAAAAAATTTAGCAGCAGTCGACTGAAGGGTTTATTAGTCGACTGATCAGAATGTCTGTTTTCTGGAAATTTTAGCATCAGTCGACTGAAGGTTTTCTCAGTCGAATGATCAGAATGTCTGTTTTCTGAAAAATTTTGGCATCAGTCGACTGAAGGTTTTATCAGTCGACTGATCAGAATATCTGTTTTCTGGAAAAATTTTAGCATCAGTTGACTGAAGGTTTTATCAGTCGACTGAACAGAATGTCTGTTTTCTGGAAAAATTTTAGCATCAGTCGACTTAAGGTTTTATCAGTCGACTGAACAGAGTGTCAGTTTTCTGGAAATTTTAGCAGCAGTCGACTGAAGGTTTTATCAATCGACTGAACATATTATCAGTCGACTAACTATTGTTCCAATCGACTAATTTTGCCGTTTTTCTGTAACTTTTAAAAGGGTGTATCTTTTTATTTTTCAAACATTTTGATCATTCTAAATGGACTGTTTTGCCACCCCTTTCATCCTCAATGTATGAAATCTTTCAACTATAAATATGAGTGCATTCCACACTAAAAAACATTAAATCCAATCGAATTACCCAATAGGAATGATATATCTTTATTTTACCATGATGTGAAATAGCAATCACGTATACATAACTTCAGACTTGATTAAGACCATTCAATCTACAAAGTATGAAAGGTGTATTGAACAAGAAAATACAACCAAACAATAATTTCATGAATACTAATTCGAGATACTTAAGGTTCCACGCCATTCGCCTACTTAATATTGTTTCGATCTTGAATCCATCATGGCTAACGCCCATACCAAAAATATATGCATTTCCTTACATAGATTTGAACTATAGATTTTGATATGAGTACTACACATCACCAGGCATACACATAGAAACATAATGCCCTTACTAAGAACACCACAGTTCCCCAACGTTGGCCAAGGGTGAGAACCATTGGCTGAACCACTCCATATTGATCTATTGGCGAGTAGGTGTTTCAGCTCATGCCACCTCGGTCTTAAGGCCCTAAACGCACCTACATATAGGTGGTGCTTGTCGCGTAAACTCCATGATATTGCAACATAGATGTGCAACAAGGCATCAACCACTTACATACAAATAACAATGCTCCTTACCTCTTGTTGGAGCGTCAAGCGAACGAAGCAACACTTCTTCCTTAGTTGGAGTAGCACACTACGTTTGCCAATGAAAGTCCAGTCGTGCAGCAATAGAAAACTCCACCACTAACTATGGAGGTCTGATCACCCAAGAGAGAGAGAGAGAGAGAGAGAGAGAGAGAGAGAGAGAGAGAGAGAGAGACGTCTAGTCTAACTCTTTACCCAAAATCTCTCATTTAACTCCTCCAAATCCCACGAATTTTGTTGGGATAGCATCTCTTCCGATTTTGCCCTTTACACCATGTGTCATTTTTTTCAACTTCCACCTTTTTTTTTCCTTATTGTGGTACCCCTCATCCCCTGATGCATGGGATTCTCCTCTATTTTTGGTAAGGTGAGAGGAGTTGCTCACGTTTTTGGTGGAGAGAGGCCAAAAAGGTGCGGTTTAATTTGAGCCCACGTTTTTACCTTTTCCAATAAGGTAAAAACCATGGTGTTTTGTGTAAAAAGAACTCCTCGCACAAAGGGTTTCGAACCGTGGTCTTCCACTAAAGGGGTAACAAGCCCCACTAGTTGTGCTACATTACTTTTCGTTGCAAAGTGTGTGGATTTTATTGTATTTAACCCTGTTGGTTCAATTCCAGATTTCAAGCAAAAAGGCAACATTTTTCCTTGTTGATGGATTTCTTCCATTTTCAAGTGGATTTTTCACCCGTTGGTTTTAAACTTGCACTCGCTTACTTTAAATGTGCTTCGGATCTCACACTATCATCCCGAAACCATCGGGTTTCCTTACTTGGCCTCGTGAACCGGGTCGGATTATCGAATCTCGTCAAAGTCCGGATCCAAGTACCCTTTCCAGTATTCGTTATTGGGTTCGCTCAACTGGCCCGCAAGCCTCAAAATCACATTGAATATCTCATAAACCATATTATCTCACGTAAACACACATTTTTATTTCATTGAAATTCTCTAAAATTCATGGGTTTTACATCCTACCCTCCTTAAAAAGGATTTCATCCACAAAATCACAAACATCACTCGACAAATAGGTTATGGTATTTCTTACTTATTGGCACGTCTTTTCTTTCAATGGAGTCGAATCTGCTTAAACTAAATTTTCAGTAGACTTCTTCGGGCAAAACTTAGCAATATGTCCTGGTTGCTCACATTTGAAACACTTGCCATTATAGAGAGGGCAGACTCCAAAATGATGATCCTCATCGCACCGTCGACAAATTTGTTGAACCTTTGGTTGTTGTGATTTCCTTTGTTGTTGGCAGTTCGGGTAGGCTTCCTGCCGCATTCTCTTTTTTATTGGTGGTGTGAACTCCCTTTCACTAGGATTTTTCTCATTAGTACTCACATAAACCTCGATCTGTTGCTCGGGTTTATTCCATTGGTTCTTTTGCTCTTTGACCCAGTCTTCTTCTAATAGGGTCACTACATCGATGGCCTCATCGAGTGATTTTGGCCCTCGAGTGAACACCTTGGTTCTCAAAGCTGGCTTCAATCCACGAGCAAACTTCATTGCTCGATCCTCTTCCACGGTGTATACATTTGGGCAATATCGTTCCAGACAACGAAACTTAGTGATATAATCCGTCAGTGTTGTTGCCCCTTGTTGTAGGTCTAAAAATTCTTACATCTTTTTACTATGTTCATGCTTAGGGAAATATGCAGAGTTAAAAACCTCAATAAACTCGTCCCAAGTAACCTTTTCATTTTGGAACTTGACCGCATAGATTGTATCCCACCACTTCTCAGCGTGGTCCTTCAAACGATAAGTACCGAAGTTCACCTTTTGTTCCTCTGGAACATTCAAAACACGAAAAATACGTTCAATCTCACGTATCCACGTCTCAGCCGCTTCAGGATCCGTCTTGCCCTTAAAAACAAGAGGATCCATTTCCATAAAGCGCTTGTAAGTAACCTATATTCTGCCTATCTTGGGCCACCTGTTGAAGGTTTGCACCCACTTATTGCATTGCAACCACCTGCTGTTGCACAACCTCGGCAAGGTTGTTCACAATGTCCATGATGTCGTTGCACCTGGCCTCCCATGCCATCTATCAGGACAGAAGCATAATAATAGTTAATCGTTAGGTTACACAATTATGCTTGCTAAGTAATATCCTTAGCAATCTTTCATAGTTCTCAAATGTACGATACACAATTCAAACAGTGCCACAATAAAATTTATTGGTGCAATAACTCATTTTATACATATATTCTTCGAACGACCTCAAGCGACACTGCATAAGGCCGCTATCATCAGAAAATCACCATTTTAGATGACTCACATTAGAGAACTTCCGCTCTAATACACTATCCGGAGAATTACCACTCCAATATCATAAAGAAAGAGTCATCACTCGAATGACATCGTTAGAAGATCATCATTCTAACGGCATTGTTGAAGAATCACCACTTCATTAGAGAATCATCATTTTAATGACATTGTTAGAGAATCACCACTCTAACGATATTGTTGAAGAATCACCACTTCAACAACCTCATTAGGGAATCGCCACCCTAATGACATCGTTAAAGAATCACCACCCTAACAACATTGCTGAAGAATCACCACTCCAACAACCTTCATTAGAAAATCACCACTCTAATGGCATCGTTAGGGAATCACCACCCTAGCGGCATTGTTAGAGAATCACCACTCTAATAGCATTGCTGGAGAATCACCACTCCAACAACCTTCATTAGAGAATCGCCACTCTAATGGCATCGTTAGAGAATCACCACTCTAACGGCATTGCTGGAGAATCACCACTCCAACAACCTTCATTAGAGAATCACCACTCTAATGACATCGTTAGGGAATCACCACTCTAACGGCATTGCTGGAGAATCACCACTCCAACAACCTTCATTAGAGAATCACCACTCTAATGACGTCGTTAAGGAACCACCACCCTAGCGGCATTGTTAGAGAATCACCACTCTAACGGCATTGCTGGAGAATCACCACTCCAACAACCTTCATTAGAGAATCACCACTCTAATGGCATCGTTAGGGAATCACCACCCTAGCGGCATCGTTTGAGAATCACTACTCTAACGGCATCACTGAAGAATCACCACTCCAGCAACCTTCATTAGAGAATCACCACTCTAATGACATCATTAGAGCATCACCACCCTAATGACAACGTTGGCATTACCCGAAATCACCACCTGAGTCAACTCAACTCACCACAATCCCTTTCAACTGTGGTTGGGAAACAAGAATTCCGACAACGCTCTTTCAAAAACCATAACACCCAGAAGTCTGGTGTTATATAGTCCCCAACTTTGACCCTCTCAGGAGTCGATTGCCATCATCGGCAACCTAGAAGCCATTTGCTAAGCATATAACATCATTTACGTTCTCATCACCAAGAACAATTGAGGATCTACAACATCCTCCAACGAGGAACTCAAAGGTTTAACGGGCACAGACAAGGCTTTCACCTTCTGTCCAAAAGATTATTCGGGAAGGTACCCCTCATCAATGATAGAGTCACTAAAAAAGGAAAAACATTAACTTAGAGCCTCATCCGATGACTCTTATCAACAAAATCATTGTTTCCAATGTGATTGGGATAATAATTTTGATATTCGTTACGATTCACCAAATCAGTTTCGAGAAGGTAGAATACACGAGCAGTCCCTGGGTTTCGCTCCAGAACTTCAACTCTCGCAGGAGTTGACACGAGACTAACTTGGGAAGCTATGCCCTCAAGTGCATCCACGTTTCCTATCTAGAAAAATATATATCATACTTTAGGTGGCACTAATCTTCTATGTATCCTCTAATGGGTCACAAAATGTAAATTGTCACTCACCAGCTGCATTGCAGCAGCCTGTTGGCCTACCACTTCGGCCAGGTTATGTAACATCTTCATAAATCATTGCAACGGTTTACCCAAGCCATTCGTTTGGCAAGTAAAAGGTCATTCTAACCTTAGTTATAACTCCATGAAAATATAATATGCAATTATATGTTTTTATCTCTACATTAAGAAAACCACATTTCTACATACTTATAGAGCCATCGCGGTCACTGGAAGAGCCAAGATCTCAGATTTTTCAGTCCTGCTCTGATACCAAAGCTGTAACGCCCCAACTTTTTATAGTGAAAATTTTGGGGTAATTTTTTTTTTTTTTGAAATAGCGGAAGTGCGGAAAACACAAGTCGGGTGCATTACAGAGTAAAACAGAGAAGTACTAAACATACCATTCATTAATTAAAGCATTACTGTCATTAATTACATCCCATTACAAAAATGTAAATCTACTAATCAGAGTTCAAACAGAAAACACTGAAAAACTGAGATCTCTTGACTACTTCCAAATGTGACGCCACGATGCTCCATTTATGTGTTGCCTGAAAAACATTTAAAGCAGAAGGGTCAGACTCCCCTGTCTGCGTAAGAATCAATGTATTTATATGTGGTGCTCAGTGTCCTGTGTACAAATATGTGCAACAACTGCAGATATAACTAGTATGAAAGTTTATATCATTCTAAGAAGATAATTATGATTTCTAATTCATGATACAATGCAAAAGATGACTGAACTAAAGGTATATTTATCTACATTAGTACAAGCTGTAGATTCCACAAGTTTCACTAAAGCCAAATCAACAGTATATAATTCTTCAGAGATAAGTTTCCAGTCAACTTAAATTATCTAATACTTAACTTACTCTTACCCTATGGGTACGCACATGCATAGACCTCGTAGCGGACCAAGACCACACGGTGAGATGCCTAGCTCTCACAAAAACATGAACGTCCACGAAGTTCGTACCACCTACCCTCTCCAAGGTAGACCATGGGTCCAGTAACATACACCATCTTTCAGGTGTACCCAGAGCCCGAAGAATCCGGTAACATATACCGTCTTTCATGTATACCCAGAGTCTCGAAGGTTTTATATTTCATTTTACATTTTCTTTATAACCAAGTGCAAGCTATCGCACTACAAGGGGTCCGGTAACATACACCATCTTTCAGGTGAACCCAGAACCCTGGAAAACCAGTAACATATACCGTTTTTAGGTATACCCAGTATCCCAGGAAACCAGTAACATATACCGTCTTTCAGGTATACCTAGAATCCCATAATTATTATATATGTGCATAATTTTCATTATTGTTTTGTTTGGATCCAGTAACATACATCGTCTTTCAGATGTACCCAGAACCCTGGGAAACCAGTAACATATATCATCTTTCAGGTATACCCAGAATCCCATATTTAGGTTATGTAGTGCATATTTTGTATTTTGTTAAATTCTTAGTGCGAGTCGTTGCACCATAGGGGTTTTCTGAAATCCCAACCCACATTCGGGGTGATCTTAGTGTATGCTCATTACCCACTAGAAGCCCAATAGGCGGCCACCAAAATTTCTCAAAATTCTGGTTCAACTTTGTATCAAGTATTTATACAATCGGCATTTTAAGTTTTGTTTATGAGCTCGAGTGTACGTTTCGTACCCCCACTGGTTATGTCGTAACATGACATTATCCAACTTTATCATTTCTTAAGTGCTTGTTTGGCACTCCCAACATTTAGCGAAACCACATGTTCATTTTTGAACTCTTATATTGTCTTGAACAAGAA
Source organism: Nuphar pumila (assembly GCF_984573655.1). NCBI lineage: Eukaryota > Viridiplantae > Streptophyta > Magnoliopsida > Nymphaeales > Nymphaeaceae > Nuphar > Nuphar pumila. Next base: position 21,177,022 of record NC_143262.1, on the reverse strand, counting down.
ATGATCTTCGTTGTGCAAGTATCTGTACCATGTGTGTTCCAGGTATTAAACATAATCCTAAAGTCCATATGTGAATCACATATTTAGTTTACCATCAAAACTATTTCCTTCATAGATATTTCAATTGCATTTCACCTAAAAAGTTTTTAGGAGAATTTTTCTAAAAGAATCCTTCATGAAAATCATTTTAGAAAACTCTTTACTTAATTTTTCATGTTTATTAGTCGACCAATAGACTCACCGGTCGACCAACCTTTTTGCTTCAAATCTTCTAAGCAAAAACGTTATTTTTTATAAAAATTAGTCGACCAAAAGTTTTATCAGTCGACCGGACAGAATGTATGTTTTCTAAAAAATTTAGCAGCAGTCGACTGAAGGGTTTATCAGTCAACTGATCATAAAATTAGTCGACCGAAAGTTTTATCAGTCGACCGGACAGAATGTTCGTTTTTTGGAAAAATTTAGTAGCACTCGACTGAAGGGTTTATCAGTCGACTGATCAGAATGTCTGTTTTCTGGAAAATTTTGGCATCAGTCGACTGAAGGTTTTATCAGTCGACTGATCAAAATATCTGTTTTCTGGAAAAATTTTAGCATCAGTCGACTGAACAGAATGTCTGTTTTCTGGAAAAATTTTAGCATCAGTCGACTGAAGGTTTTATCAGTCGACTGAACAGAGTGTCTGTTTCCTGGAAATTTTAGCAGCAGTCGACTGAAGGTTTTATCAGTCGACTGAACATATTATCAGTCGACTAACTATTGTTCTAGTCGACTAATTTTGCCGTTTTTCTGTAACTTTTAAAAGGGTGTATCTTTTTATTTATCAAACATTTTGATCATTCTAAATGGACTGTTTTGCCACCCCTTTCATCCTCAATGTATGGAATCTTTCAATTATAAATATGAGTGCATTCCACACTCAAAAACATTAAATCCAATCGAATTACCCAATAGGAATGATATATCTTTATTTTACCATGATGTGAAATAGCAATCACGTATACATAACTTCAGACTTGATTAAGACCATTCAATCTACAAAGTATGAAAGGTGTATTGAACAAGAAAATACAACCAAACAATAATTTCATGAATAATAATCCGAGATACTTAAGGTTCCACGCCATTCACCTACTTAATATTGTTTCAATCTTGAATCCGTCATGGCTAACGCCTATACCAAAAATATATGCATTTCCCTACATAGATTTGAACTATAGATTTTGATATGAGTACTACACATCACCAGGCATACACATAGAAACATAATGCCCTTACTAAGAACACCACAGTTCCACAACGTTGGCCAAGGGTGAGAACCATTGGCTGAACCACTCCATATTGACCTATTGGCGAGTAGGTGTTTCAGCTCATGCCACCTCGGTCTTAAGGCCCTAAACGCACCTACATGTAGATGGTGCTTGTCGCGTAAACTCCATGATATTGCAACATAGATGTGCAACAAGGCATCAACCACTTACATACAAATAGCAATGCTCCTTACCTCTTGTTGGAGCGTCAAGCGAACGAAGCAACGCTTCTTCCTTAGTTGGAGTAGCACACTACGTTTGCCAATGAAAGTCCAGTCGTGCAGCAATAGAAAACTCCACCACCAACTATGGAGGTCTGATCACCCAAAAGAGAGAGAGAGAGAGAGAGAGAGAGAGAGAGAGAGAGAGAGAGAGAGAGAGAGAGAGAGAGAGAGAGAGAGAGACGTCTAGTCTAACTCTTTACCCAAAATCTCTCATTTAACTCCTCCAAATCCCACGATTTTTGTTGGGATAGCATCTCTTCCGATTTTGCCCTTTACTCCATGTGTCATTTTTTCCAACTTCCACCCTTTTTTTCCCTTATTGTGGTACCCCTCATCCCCTGATGCATGGGATTCTCCTCTATTTTTGGTAAGGTGAGAGGAGTTGCTCACGTTTTTGGTGGAGAGAGGCCAGAAAGGTAGGGTTTAATTTGTGCCCACGTTTTTACCTTTTCCAATAAGGTAAAAACCATGGTGTTTTGTGCAAAAAGAACTCCTCGCACAAAGGGTTTCGAACCGTGGTCTTCCACCAAAGGGGTAACGAGCCCCACCAGTTGTGCTACATTACTTTTCGTTGCAAAGTGTGTGGATTTTATTGTATTTAACCCTGTTGGTTCAATTTCGGATTTCATGCAAAAAGGCAATGTTTTTCCTTGTTGATGGATTTCTTCCATTTTCAAGTGGATTTTTCACCCGTTGGTTTTAAACTTGCACTCGCTTACTTTAAATGTGCTTCGGATCTCACGCTATCATCCCGAAACCATCGGGTTTCCTTACTTAGCCTCGTGAACCGGGTCGGATCATCGGATCTCGTCAAAGTCCGGATCCTAGTACCCTTTCCAGTATTCGTTATTGGGTTCGCTCGACTGGCCTGCAAGCCTCAAAATCACATTGAATATCTCATAAACCATATTATCTCATGTAAACACACATTTTTATTTCATTGAAAATTCTCTAAAATTCATGGGTTTTACATTATTATTCATTGACATGGTTCTCATTGGGCCACAAATGTCAGCATGCACTAATTTCAATTGCTTTCTAGCTCTCCATGCTTTTCTAACTGAAAATAATTGTTGGTGTTGTTTTTCATAAACACATCCTTCACAAACATTCTTTGAGGAACTAATGAAAGGTAATCCAGATACCATATTCCTTTGGCTTAATAATTTCAACCCATTAAAATGCAAGTGCCCATACCTTAGATGCCAAAGAACCGATTGCTTATTAACATTGGCTGCCAACACATACTTATCAAAACAAGAAATTTTAAGAGGAAACATCATATTTTGAACCATATGAACTTTAGCAGTAAGCCACCTAGACTTTTTAATCTCACATGAATCATTATCAAACAAAAGTGTGCAACCATTTTGAATCAATTGTTCCACACTAAGCAAATTTTGTGCCAAACCAAGAACATAGTACACTTCATGAATTAATTTTTCAGTACCTGACTTTGTTTTCATCACCATTGTTCCTTTGCCATCAACTTGAACTTGATTATTGTCCCCAAGCCAAACCTTCAACTTCACTGTTTCATCAATACATTGGAAAAAACTCTTTTTTCCTGTCATATGGTTACTACATCCACTATCCAAAAACCATATATCACTTTTACTCATATTAGAATCTATACAAGGAAAATATTTTTGTCTTCTTCTACAATATTTGCTTGTTGTTTAGCTTTTTCAAAACAATTTGTCTCAATGTGTCCAAATGTTTTGCAAAAACAGCATTTCCTGCCTTTATAATTTGGATTACCTTTATCACTATTGCCATTTTTTTGGGTAATTCATATTGGACCTTCCTCGTCCTCTTCCTCGGCCATGATAGCCATCATAAAAACCCCCACGTGCACGACCTTATCCACCATTCTTAAGCTCACTATTTTCTTTGACTTCAATTTTAGAAGAAAAAGCTTGCTCCAATATGCTTTCGGATGACCTATTCATACGTTGCTCATGTGCTAAAAGAGAACTCATTAACTCATTAAGTGTATAAACTGAAAGGTCCTTGGATTCCTCTATTGCAGTGACAAAATGATAATACTTAGAAGGCAAACATCTTAAAACTTTTTCAACAACTTTCTGATCCAAAATAAATTCACCAAAAAATCTCATTTGATTCACAACAACTGAAAGCCTTGAAAAGAAATTTTGAACCGACTCACCTCCCTTCATTGAGAATATTTCAAATTCTCTATGCAAAGTTTGTAGCTTTATAGTTGTGATCTTGCTATCACCATGAAACTCTTGCTTGAGAATGGTCCATGCCTCCTTAGACCTGGTGGCATTAGTAATTTTAGGAAAAATGGTGTCCACCGCTGCTTGTTGCAATACTAACAAGGCTTTAGCATCCTTTTTGCGACATTCTTTACCTTCATTCTCCTTTTTGAAAGATTTGGTTTCTACATAACCATTTTCTACCAAATCCCAGAGATCTTGTGAGATGAGAAAGGTTTTCATCTTAATACTTCAAAACTCATAATTCTCACCATTAAAAATTGGCACCAAGGACTGCGATAAATTGAGAGTATTAGAGTTAGTCGTCATACTGATTTTTCACAAGATTATCCTTGTGTTTCTCACTCTAGCTTCAGCCCACACGCAAAACCCTCTTCACAAACACGATGCCCAATCAAGTCGCAACCTGGCTCTGATACCACGACTGTTAGAAAAAAAACAACTAGTTACAATAGTTGATCTCACATACAATGAAAAACTGCTGCTATGGTAGCTTTGAATTGAAAACAATCTCTTCCATTTCACACGCATAAAAGCAATTACATTGACTCTATTTATAGAGGAAAAAATAACCGAAATCCCATAAAACAAGGAGCATTACACCCATGTTCTCTATCTTCTACCACTACTCCCATTATCCTCAAAACAAATAACCACCATTCACAAACTTCTACCATATTCTCATTTTCCTAAAAGTTAGCCACTACCTTGAATCCACTACTCAGGTATTTACACCATTATTTGAACATCAACCTTACAGGTACTAGTATAGTTGGTAGAGAGAATATTTCTAGAGAAGCCTCGACATACTTTCTTTGCCTTGTTTCGATTTCAAAGATCACAAAGGCAATTTTTGAATTAGATGGTGAGAGTGCCCTAGGACTTGATGGATTCTCTAGTAGTTTCTTCACATTATTTCTAAAGATGTGTGGCTATAAATGACTTCTTTGTGAAAGGAAAGATTTTGTGCAATATTAATGCTATACATATTATCCTCATTCCTAAAGAAGAAGGGCCCATACCTTCTCCAAATTCAAACCCACTAGTTTGTGTAATTTTCTATACAATATAATTACAAAGATAATGGTGTCTCATATAACTCCTATTCTCCAACGTGTTATTTTAGAGAATCAAAGCGCTTTCTTGAAGAGGCACAAAATCCAGAAAAGCATCTTACTAGCACACAAGATAGTTGATTCGATGGCATGCAACAAAACCAGATCTTTCTAATTTTTATGATCGAGTTGACTGGCGGTTCTTGGAGGAAACTCTTTGTAGATTCAACTTTGAAGAATCTTGGAACCAGCTCATTATGAGATATATCTCCTCTCCTAAATTTTTAGTGGTCATCAATGGGGAACAAAGACCTGAATTTTGCAGTAGTCAGGGGATAAGACAAGGTGATCCACTCTTTCTCTTTCTCTTTTTGTTGATTATGAAAAGACTAAGCCGTAGGCTTCTTTAAATGGAGCAGGAATGTCTTATTTCTCCCATATCGATGGGAGGCTTCACTTGGAATCATTTCCTCTTTGATGATGGCACCTTATTCTTCCTACAAGACAAAAAAACAATCAATCAAGAATTTTTTTAGTATGATTCAAGATTTTGAGCATAAATTAGGCCTTGTCGTGAGTCATGCTAAGTTACTTTTTATTCATTTAATATTGTGTACAATCATATGCTTCATATTGACCTCTCTTGTGAGTGGCAAGGAGCTTCTCTCCCTATTAAATACTTAGGACTTCCTCTCTTTAAAGGGCAACTTAAAAAATCTTTATGTGAGCCTTTGGTAGCCAAATTCAGGGAGACATGGAGTAGTCGGGTCCTTTCTATGGCTAGTAGGCTTGTTCTTATTACCTTACTTCTTTTTCAATATATTGTATGCCTTGTTTTCTTATTTTCAACTCAGTGGTTCATATCTTGGAGAGAATCATGTCTTAATTTCTATGGCATGATTTCCTCTCTAAACACCATTTTCATTTATTGGCTTGTGACAAAGTGTGTTGTCTAATGGTGGAGGGAGGACTCGGCATCAAGGCTTTGAAAGTTCATAACTTAGCATGTATAGCTAAATAGGCCTAGGCAATTCTGCATGCTGATTCTAATCCATGGGTGAAGCTTGTTCATTGCAAATATCTTTAAAATTCTTCTATATGGTTCCTTGAATTTGTTTCTAAGGGCTCTCATAGGTGGAAAAGTCTTTTACATGGACTGCAAGGTATTAGTGACAACATCCTATGGCAATTGAGTAATGGGTGCCATTTTTCATTTTGGCTTGATCCTTCCCTAAGCCACTTATTGAACATTTGGATTTGCCCATGTCCAAATCTCTGATGTAGTTTTTGCACCCTCTCAAAGTGACTGACATCCTTATTCCGGACCTGGATGCATATTATGATATCCCCTCATCCCTTCTTTAATACCTTGCTAAATCGGGAGTTCATGTGTCTCTTGCGTTGACATGCTTATATGTACATTTATTAAAACATGAACTTGTTTATACATACATTCATTCATTCATTTAACTTGAAGTAGTTCATATATTCATTCTAAATCATACTTTTCATTCATTTCATTCATTCAATAATGAACCTTTATAACTCCAACATTCACATTGGAAGCCCTACAAGAAACACAACATTTAAAACATACATACACATACAACTATATATATTTCTTTCTCCAACCTCCATAACTCCAACCTCCATAACTCCAACATTAATATTTAAAGTTGTACAAGGAACATAATATTTAAAGCATACATACACACAATTATATATATTTCTTCCTTCAACCCTTTATAACTCCAACCCCCATAACTCTAACATTTATATTTAAACTAAAAAAACTTAGAATAATAGAGAAAATTCATGAATTAACATGTTACACAATGTTAACTAACAAAAAAAAGAAATAAGTTTTGTTTCAAATATATACAAACAGTTTTATAGTTCATAAAATAAGAAATTGATATTTTATAACCTTAAGTTTTATAGTTCAAAATAACACATCAATTATAATTACTGGTGAGAAGGGATGCAAGGTAGACATGTTGCTTGACGTTCATCGAGAGTAGAGTACTATGCTGCATGAAGATCTTCTTAAGCTCGCACTTGAAGTTTTTCTTGACTTTTGTGTATTTCTTCAATACCCATGCTTTCATCATCTCAGGAATGCCAAACTTTTTCTGTAATAATAATATATGTATCTTACCTATAGTTGAATGAATAAATGTTAAAATTCAACAAAAAATATACTATATACATATATAAGAAATATACATACCAACACTAAAGTCCACGCATCCTCCTTGAAAGAATCTGGTAATGCATGTCAGGAAAAAAATATAAAAGTGTGTGGTCAGGATCTCATGTGAATGTTCCTATGAAGCAACTTAGGTATTATACATCTCATCCTATGGGTTATCCATACTTATTACTGTCAATCTTATGCTTTTGTTCCTGTATCGATGTTTCTGATGATACACGTCTAGGAAGCATCTATTGAAAATTTAAACAATAAGTTAACAATATTTATGACAAAATAAGCATTCACTCAATAATATATTACAAAAATATGAATTATAATGAAAAACCCCTAAAATCTAAATCATACATGAGAAAAAAATCAAATTTAGAATGCATTTACTAAGGAAATTGCAAAAATATTGATTAATATGCAAAGCCTAAAAATTTAAATCATTCTTAAAAAACTGATTTTGGATGCATTAAATCAATATTAGCAAAAATATAGATATCATAAAAAAATGCAAACATATCACCAAATAAATGAAAACCTACCACTATCATGTAGACATTCTTCTATGGGTGTGTTAATTGGTCTTTCAATGTTTATTTCAAGGATATCTGTTCTGACCCAATTTATATCAATATCGTCATTTATACTTTGAACAACATCAATAGCATGTAGTTCACTGGCCTAATATAATTTTGGCTTATCATCATTCATGTCATGCAATTTATCTACCTTTTATTTCGCATATCAAATAAATCTTGTGGTTTTGTTCTAATGACAACTTGTCAATCAACATCAGTATGACATTGCACATAAAATATTTGTTCTACTTTACATGAAAACACATAAGATTCATCCTTCATGCAACACAAGTTCATGTTGACAAGTGTAAAACCAAATTCATTTTTCTTTATCTTCTTTGCATGAAGACTGAGGACATTATGTCATTCACACTTGAATAGAACAAATTGCATATATTCACGACATTCAACTTCAATAATGTAAGTAATGTATCTATAATAGATGACCTTACCAACTGTCATATTTCTAACTCTTGCACTCGAATAACTTGAAGTTTGGGCACTAACAATGACACTACTATTTTGGGACTTCTTTCTTTCTTCATGTCATTTCGTATGAAACCAAAAACCATTTATGATAAATCTCGTGTATCGCCTTGCAATTTTTCGAGGATACTGAGAAAGCCATATTATCTCATTCTAAAGTTTATTGTTGATACCTCCATCATGTAGTTGACGAATCTATTACATTAAAAATATGATTAAGCATATTAAAAATGTGCACGACTGGACAAAGTAATAGTTTTTTATATGGTCCCAAAACTAATATGCAAATGTGATCTTATGAATGAGCTCAAATCATGTTCATCCCTTGACCACCGACTTTGAAGTGATATTAAGTGTTACCTATACCTAACATAAGACCCTTTCACAATATTGAATTATTATCAGCTATAACACCAACATCTTCTTCATAATTTCTTTATGGCCTATTGGACCTTGTCTCCACATGTAAATACCTGGAGCAAAATATTAAACACTTTTCAGCTAGGTATCCCTCAACGATTGAGCCTTCAGGCTAACTTATGTTGTGCATATATGATTTCAGCTTACATAAGTACTTAGAATATATGCATATCAATTGTAATTATTGGTAATACATGATTGGTTAAAAAATCATAATAGTGTTGCATTTATATTCTTATATGTTCATTTTGATAGGATACATCAATCGACATGCAATTAGCCCACCCAACCTAACCTCTCATGCTAGATGAACTGGAAAATGCACCATGGATTAAAAAAATGTGGGCAGAAAAATCTTTTCTAGGTGACACAATATCAAAACAACACACTCTTCCGGTTGCTACAGTTCATCATCGTTCACAACCTTCGAGCATAAGTCATTGAAAGATGCATAGAACTCAATAAGCATTGCACTGACTTTATTGAGTAACATCCTTCTTAGTGCCAAAGGAAGAAATTTAATGCAATGACACATGGCAGTTATGACTCTTCAGGCAAAAAATCTTATGTTCTTTTGTGCTTGTAACATGTTTGTTGAATAGCCATATGAAACTTTTATATTCTTTAACACTTTACAGAATGTAGTTTTCTCCTTCTTGCTCATAGAAAACCATGCAACAAGTATGAATACTCTAATAGAATTAGCACAACTTTGTGGATGAAGTACATGTCTTATATTCATTGCCTGCAAATCGAGCCAAGCATTGAGATGATCCTTTGACTTCTTATCAATGTTTAATAATGTTCCAATGATGTTGTTGCATATGTTCTTCTCGATATACACGACATCCAAGTTATGATGAAGCAAATTATGTTCCCTATAAGACAACTCAAAAAAATGCTTTTCTTGTTCCAGTTTTATGAAAGTTTAAGTTCATTAGCGACTGAAATATATACATCAATAAGTTCCTGCAACACATTTGTGCCTGAAAGAGGAGCTGGAGCTGTATTCAATTCAATTGTTCTATCAAATGCGTGTTTGTCCCATCAATATCTATGATCCAAGGAAAAGAATCTGTGATGCCTCATATAACACATTTTTTTTTTGTTTTTTAGCCGTATAGAATATGTTTCCTTATGACATAACAAGCATGTTAACTTTCCTTTTCTACTCTATCTTAATAGATTTACGTATGCAAAAAAATTGCTAATAGTACATGTCAAAGTTGCACGCAACTGAAAGTACTTGCTATTTGATGCATCATAAGTGTGAACACCATCGGCCCACAATGTGACACCCCAAGCATTTACCAAGCATTTTTTTAGACCTTGGTGAAATACCTTTTAGCTTTATTAAAAACATAAAAGTCAATTTAAAGGTTCTTTCTAAACCATTTCAATCAAATCAAGATCATTAATGGGAATAAGTACCAACATTTGGACAAAAGTTACCATATTTTATTCATTTACAAAAAATATGAGAGTTTTTACATCATATATTATAAAATTATATCATGACCCCAAAATCCAAAAAGGTTCCCCAAAAAAAAGTCCCAGAATTCATTCGTCAACAATCCACAAGCCTCCAGTGTCAACTGCGCTCTATTCTATATTCACTTTAGTTTCTAAAAAATAGAATAAGTACAAGGATGTGACACAACTTGTCTCGTATGGTCCCACCACTCACAAAATCACCAGGTAAGTATAATTCAAAACAAAAAGTTCATTTTCCTAAGTATCAATGTTCTCAAATATGAAGGGTCAACCCTTCTCATAGGTGTCGACCTTCGGGTTAACTCACTCTCAAAAGAATAACTCAAAGAGAGTCGACTAGTCCCATACCAAAGTCGACTTACAGACCAAAGAGAACACAAAGTATACGAATCTCAAGAGGAGTCGTTCCTTCAACTAAAGCTTACACACTCTAAACAAACAAGGAAAAGTCAACCCTGCAATCTCAGAAGTCGAGCCTCACAACTCAACATAACATGTAGCCAAGAGGGGTCAACTCTCCTAACTTAGGAGTCAACCCTTGGCCCAACTAAACCACCACTAAAACATGGAGGAGTCGACTCACCCAACTAAAGGGTTGACTCCCAGCTCAATTGAACCACTAATCTGAAACATAGAAGAGTTGACTCACCCCATTCAAGGGTTGACTCTTAGCTTATCTGAACCATAACTGAACATGGAGGAGTTGACCCACCCAACTTGGGGTTCGACCTTAAGCTCAATTACACCACAACTGATACACAGAGGAGTTAACCCGCCCAACTAAGGGGTCGACCCTCAATGCAACAAAACCACATACTGAAACAACAGGACTCGACCCTCTCAACTCAAGGGTCGACCCTCAGTGCCCGAGACACCAACTTGTGGACTTCATGCCATGACTACTTACCCATGCATGAATATTTTATTAAATCTTTTCGTTTAGTTGTTATTGCATTACATGTTGTGTTTCACACACATTCATTATTTCAATCCTGCTTAACTAGAGGAGCACCACTTTTCTGGCCCACTTGGGCACCTACGACCCCACCTAGGGAATTCATTAATCCATTTCATTGTGTGTTTTAACCTTAGGGGATATCACTACACTTGCACCGGAGTCAGGAGCATGCCACTCCACTCCCACATAATAATGTAGTGCACTACGAAAGACATGCTACAATAGCTTCACCTCTACCTCGAGTATCGGAGTCTTGGTCCCCTAATCCATGTGGCTAGAGATGGTCCATAATTGACCAATGGCGTTAAATGCTCCACCACAGGGTTGGTACTAATGCTTGTTCATATTTGACAAGCATGCTTTAGCCACATACTGGCGACCATAAATCGGTCCTCTAGTGTAGCTTGTTCTTAATTAATTATTTATGCATAATATTGTACCCTCTCGGCACCTCAGGCCAATGCCCACAAAAGCCACACTCGATTGACATCATTTCTATGTCACACATTGCCCATCCTAGCAATACAAAATCCATAATTTTGTGCTCACATGATCATGCATACACTTTAGGGTTTAATTCACACTAATCTATGAATGATTTCATAAGAAAATGTTTTAAAAAAACCCAAATTTATGCCAGTTTAGAGAAAATGCAAAAAAAGGATAAAAAAGAAAAATGCTTGAAAAATTAGGTTTACTTTGCAATTTAGTGCATAGATTAGTATTTGCAATTAATTGAGTAGGTTAAGTTAGAATAATATATATACATATATATATATATATATATATATATATATATATATATTGAATTTGTTTTAGCCAAAGTTTTAGCAAAGATAGTAGGGCTTTTAGATAATATTTTTCTAGAAGGTGGTGGTTTTTAGAATTTCTGGAAAATAATAGGGCTTCTATGAAAAATCAAGTAACAAACCACTTAACAAACTTTTTTTTAAAAAATGCAATGAAGGAGAGGAGTCCAGCGTCTTCTCCCTTGCAAAGCCCCTCTTTCATTTCCCTTCCTCTCTAACCGTCTCTCTCTCTCTCTTTCCTCTTCCTTCCTTCTCTTTTTTGTTCCTCTCTTCTTTCTTTTATCCTTCCCTTCTTCTCCGATAAAGCAGTATACCGCCAGCGGCGCAAACGGTGGAGGCCACCCTCTTTTCTCAACCTTTCCAAAACCTACGGTGAGTCTCTCTTCTCCCGTTCTTTCTTCTCCTTCTCTATTCCTCTTCTTCCTCATCTTCTCCTTCTTTCCTCTTCTTCTTTATTCTGTTGTGTGTTAGGATTAGCGTGTGATTGAAATTAAAAATGAAAAAAAAAACTTCTGTATGTTTTTCCTATGTTTTGATTTGGGCATTATTTCATTTTGTTTTCATGTTCAGTTTTTGTGATTTCTGTTATACTCTGTTTATCGTGTTTGTGCTCAATTTTTTTCATCATTTTTTTTATTTCATTGCAACCCTGCATCAGTGTGTTCATCTATCATGTTTCACATCATTGGATCATCCTTATTTCATATCCATCATCTGTGTGTTCTGGTCTGCTACATATTTGTTTTGTTTTTAGCCTTGCATTTGCTGTCATTCACTGTAATCTCCATTGCATCCATGACATCTGATTTGAAATTCATCCTTGCATCAACATCCATTATCATACAACATCCAATTCTGTGCATCTGTACATCATCTTCATCGTTTCTTCATCTGAGTCACCCTGCATTAGCATCTCACGATTTGCATAGCCTTTCATTTTGTGATTGTTTTGTTTTCAATCTCTTTCAATTCACTGCATCTGATTCTCTACATTCATCATAGCATTTGTTCATTTTAGTCTGCATTCTCTTATGTGCATTTCCCATTCTGTTATGCATTTTTTTTGTGTAGTGTAGTTTTTATGTAAAACTCCATCTGGAATTACCATGAAATTCCTGGTTTGTTGTGCGTTCACCTGTCGATTAACTTGTGCATCAATCTGCTGTGAGGCAACCTGCGGAAGTCGATATGCTATGCGTTACTCTACTGTAATTTTAGCACCACTCTGCTATGAGTATGGTATTTAATCATTTCTACTAAGTATAATCTAACTGAAGCTTCTGTTTCGTAAGCTCTGATTTTGCAATTCGTGCATCAATCTGCAACATCAATTGTTGCTTCGAATATCTTCAACTTGAATATCGTTGGATGCAGTTATTCCTAATCACATCTATTGATCTGATGCTTTACATTAACATTTGATAAATCAAATTGAGATATCGTTTAGCTACCAAAAATCAATTTATGAAAATCACTCTGTGATAAGTTTGCTAAAAAGTCTATTTGCTGTATATCTGAGCAGCAAACAAGCATTTCTCTGTTGTGCATTTCTATGCACAGGTGTCTCTTTGTTGTGCATCTTCATGTATGAATTGATTCAATCACTTGTTGAAGTCAGGTTGCTGAAATTAATTCACAGAGAATTTGATTGAATGAGATCCGATCTGTTGTATTTCTGTGTAGCAGATAAAGCTTGCACTGTTAAGTATGAATTACTTTCTATTTGCTATGCATCTTTATGCAATCTGCTGTTTACTTTGATATTTGATCTGTTGTTAATATGCTGAATACAAAGCAACAAATCAGAGATCGATTGTTGCATTCTTAAATCAATAAGAGAGTAGTATACTCTATAACGAGCTGCATTATTGCACTTATTTCATTTGATGCATTAGTTGAATCTTCCATTTCCAATTCCAACATAATGGAATGAAGGGTCTCATTTCAAGTGTTACACAATTTTAGCTAGTTTGATTAGTTCTCATTTGTGTGTTATGCTTTTTGCAATTGTGAATAGTTTTACCTTGTATAGATTTCCATCATCATCTGTGGGCTGCAATATAGCATATCTTTCATTTACTTAGCATCATTTTGTGATTCTGCAATATATAGTATAGTACTTGTTTTCCTCATCTTGCAGCTCGTGTGCTTTTGAATTGTGCAGGAAAGCATGGAGCATAAGCAAGCAAGCGAGTGATACTTGTTGCACATGCATTCAACATGTGACATGGAAGCATAAGCATAGAAGACTTTTGTTTTGGTTTAGGAGTTTTAATTTCCATTTAAATTTGGGGTTTGTAATAAAACCATTTTAAACCCTCTGCGTAGGGTATTCATTAGTTACAATAGTTAATTAGTTTTACTTTTCTCGTACTTTTTAATTTTGGCAATAAAAAATAGTTAATTGCTTGTTTGAACACAAAGTATTCCCTGAGTTCGACCCGGTCTCTACCACTAGTGAAAACCGATTTTTATATTAGGTGTCTGGTTTTCACATTTCTTTTCATTTAAAAATCTTTTGAAAAATCATTTTTCTTAAAAATAGACATCACCACACAAGCACAACAGTTTTGTATTGCCATACTTGTAGATACGAACCATACATAAGCAAAACAATGTATGCTCAATTCAGTAATGCCACAGTTGCACTACGACATACCAACAACCTTTCATTAACAGTACTGGAAAGGGAAAACATGCACACATTCATATGCATCACACCATGCATGCATGCTTGCATAATCATGCATTTCAACATGAAAATGAACTAGGTTCCTCATTGGACCACCTAACACAAATTAATGCAACAAACCCAAAGATACCACAAACACGGGTCTCTTAGCTTGTTCCCAAGATGATTCACTTGAATCTTAGGTTTAACAGCCCTAACCCGAGCCCAAAACACAAGAAAAATGCATTATGTTATACAAGAGTTGACTCTTTTACTAACAAGAGTCAACTCTTTCAGAAGGAGATGACTCTTCTTATATAGGAGTTGATTTTTAGGAAATAAAAGTCAACTCACCAAATGCAAGAGTCGACTCTCCAAAACTAGGAGTCGACTCTTTGGGGCGCAGTGGTCAACCTAACCCCACAAGAGTTGACTCCCTAGAAATAGGAGTCAACCCTTGAGTCTTCCCAAGGGCCCATAAGGCAGAAGGGGTCAACTCCTGAGTGCAGAAGTCAACTCCTATACTTCACAAAATTAGATAGCTATGCCAAAAACATAGAAATGGAGATCAAAACACCACCAAAGTGTTTCTAGCCCATCAAACAACAGCCCAACAAAGGTAGGAGATACTAAGGATGAGATAGAACAAACCAAAACTAAAAATTCATACAAATCCAAGGTATGAAACAATTTTCAGTAACCATAGCTATGAATACAAACTTTAACTTGAAAATGTAGGAGATACATGATTTTTGCAACCCAAATTCACATATTTCAAACTCCCAAAAACACAGATTTGGTTTTCAAAACTCACTCATCATTTCCAACATAGCTCTTTACTCAAAGAATTAAAAACTACACAGTTTAAAGCATGTAAATCTTGAAAACATGCTAAAACATACATTCTTAGAGATAGAGCATGCTATACATAAAAATCTTTGAATTTCAAACCTTTAAACACGCTTTTTCTAAAAAATCAACAACTTAGATTCAAAGAAAACATGCTCAGAAATACCCGTCAAGATAAAACAACATCACAAGTCATGGATTAAGCATGAAACATATAGTTTTCAAGAAATCTCTTTTCCTAAACATGGTTTCTAAAATACATGCTCAAAATTTCATCTACATGCTACATACTTCCTAGGGGTCATGGGAGTAAGGCCCCTTAGATTGTGTTAAGACACCGAAATGCAACAAAAAACTGTTCAAAATCAGCCCTAATACATAGGAAATTCTCAAAGTACCAAATTTCAGCCACCAATCAATTCAATGAGTGTAGCCCCTCCTCCTTGCAGTAGCCTCAACAAGGGCGTGAGAGGAGAAGACGATGGAGGTGAGAGAGAGAGTGGGATACGAGTGAGTATGTTGTGCGTGTTGGGGATGAGAGAGAAGGTGATGGAAGGGAGGAGGACATGAATATTTGGAAAAGAAAGATTGGGTTATCACTAACCCACCTTTTAATACCACTTTACAAGGGTTACGTGGCAAAAGGAGAGAGAGGGTGAGGCTACTTGGCCTCACCTCAGCATCAGCAATCCCTCTAAAAAGACAACCTTGCCCCCCAAAAAGGATATCAATTCTAGGTAGGTCAGCCTACCAAGAATGCCCTTTTATGGCTCCTAATTAACCATTTTGCCATTGCCTTAAAAACCAACACCTTTTTAAAAATTCTTTCTATATCCTATAACAAAAATATCCTCAACCTATTACAAGAATATCGAGCATGTCCCGTTTGCCCAAAAAGTCTGTTGTCATTTTCAAAAATGGAAAATTTTCTTCCAAATCCAAATGGGGCCGATCCAAACCTGGATTTCAACCAGTTTGAGATCCAAAACCATGAGAAACAAATATTTATCAGAAATAAAACATTCATAACTAAAAAATGCACATATTCAATTAAAATTCATCATATTACTGTGTCTGAAAAAGTTGGGATGTTACACACAATGTCTTTAACTCTTCAATAACTTTACAAAAATACATCGATGTATTTTTTGGAAAATTGTAGCCCAAAAATAAGCATTGGCATTATCATGTAAGACTGCATCATATACATCCATGGGGGCAAGTTGTACGCAATAACAATGACTGACCATATGATCTAAGTGGTACTCAAAGTTCTATAGGGATTGAAACCATTACTTGCAAATATCAGTCTAACATTATGACTGTCAACTACAAACGATGAATGCGAAAGATCAAAATATTTTTAAATATATGAGTGCACAGGATGCCTTAAACTACCATCTTTGGCGTGTCCTTTAGCGTGAATCAAAGAAAAATACAGCAAGGTCTTTGTAGGAACATTGGTAACTTTCTTGCGAAGTGTCGCATCACCTTCACTCTCTCTATCTTGAAATTCCACAGTGTACATATTTCTCTTTTTCTTTATCTTTTTTCCAATATAACATGCAATTTCAGAGACATGCATATGTTTTTTCGTAACTCAATCATAGTTTCCCAATGCTTTTCTTTGTCTCGTAATACTCCTTAGTTAATTATACACTAGCGAAAAAGCTTCATACGATAGTTCAAATAACATATCAAAGGACTTAATACTCCACTCGTTAATGCATTTCAAATGGAACAAACACACAAGAAAAGATAGTTTAGTAAACTTTAAGCATCCAAGGTATATTTTTTGTCTGTTATCATTTAGCAACATAAAATATACACTGTTCTCTAGACTTTCACCAGCAGGTACCTCATCTACATGATCACCGACCGTCGGATTTAGATATACTCCAAATTCATCTGCTATCAACTCGTTCATATCATTTTGCATTTTAGCTAGCAGTTTTGGATGTACTTTAGTTGTTTCAGCTGACGGATCACTCACACGTGGTCTTATAGGTTCACCATGAAAATGTCAGTTGACATAGCTTTCTAGAAATCCATTTCACATTATATGATCGAACACATCCTCCATTGCTTGCCACAAAAGGTTAACACACTTTCGACATGAGCACTTAAGATTTTTCTAGTATACTACATTTTTGTTCCAGGTAAGTTTTAAGAAATTCTTAACTCCTTTCAAATAGTGATCAAGGTCTTTCCTATGAAATGAAGGTTATCGTGAAAATGTCATCATCAACTATTGCATCCAAATTAAATATTAACTTGCAGATAAGGCAACTAAAAAAAATACTTAAAATTACCTTCTAATTTGGATCTAACTTCCATCATCTATAATGCATGTACACTTCTTCAGATATGCACAATTTCAAAGAGTATTGCTTAACTGGATATCACATAAAAAATATTAAAATACTATATATATATATATTAAAATAATTACAAACCCCAACAATCTAGTTATATATAGATACATAAATATTAAATTAATTACAAGCATATGAATTAAAATGCAAAGGCCCTAAATTCTAAGTCATATATGAGATGCAAAACCCTTAAAATCTAAATCATGCTAAGAAAAAGAAATTAGATTAAGTATGCATTCACTAAATAAATTATAAAATTATCAATTAAAATGCAAAACCCATAAAATCTAAATCATACTTGAAAAAAAAACAGATTAAGCATATATTCACTAAATAAAATTTTAAATTAGTAATTAAAATATAAAACCCTTAAAATCTAAATCATACTTGTAAATAGAATAAGATTAAGCAAGCATTCACTAAATAAAATTTCGAATTAGCAATTAAAATGCAAAACCCATAAAATCTAAATCATAATAAAAAAAATCAAATTTAGCATGTATTCACTAAATAAATTTCTAAATTAGCAACTAAAATACAAAACCCCTAAAATCTAAATTATATTAGAAAATAAAATAGGTTTGAGCATGTATTCACTAAATAAAATTTAAATTAGCAATTAAAATACAAAACTCTTAAATATAAATCATACTTAAAAATAAAATTAGATTAAGCACACATTCACTAAATAAATTTATAAATTAGCAATTAAAATGCAAAACCCTTAAAATCTAAATCATACTTGAAAATAAAATTAGATTAAGCATGCATTCACTAAATAAATTTATAAATTAACAATTAAAATACAAAACCCTTAAAATCTAAATCATACTTAAAAAAAATAGATTTAGTATGCATTCACCAAATAAAATTTTAAATTAGAAATTAAAATACAAACCCCTAAAATCTAAATCATACTTGAAAATAAAATCGGATTAAGCATGCCTTCACTAAATAAATTTATAAAGTAGTAATTAAAATATAAAACTCCTAAAATATAAATCGTGCTAAAAAATAAAATCCGATTAAGCATGCATTCACTAAATAAATTTATAAATTAGCAATTAAAATATAAAAGCCTTAAAATATAAAGCATATATGAAAATAAAATTGGATTAAGTATGCATTCACTAAATAAATTTTTAAATTAGCAATTAAAATATAAAACCCCAAAAATCTAATCATTGCATTCACTAAATAAATTTTTAAATTAAAATAAAAATACAAAACCCCTAAAATCTAAATCATACTTGAAAAAAAATGAAATTTAACATGCATTCACTCAATAAATTATAAAATTATGGATTATAATCTAAAACTACTAAAATATAAAGCATACGTGAGAAAAAATTTAGATTTATCATGCATTCACTCAATAAATTAAAAAAATAATTATAATCTAAAACCCTTAAAATCTAAAGTATACATAAAAAAAATAGATTTAGCATACCTTCGATGAGTATGCCAAAAGCGAGAGACACTAGAGAGGATGTCGCTGAGAGCGAAGGACATCGATGGTGGCAGGCGGTCGGATGCAGTGGTAGCAAAGAGAGGGAACACAAAAAAAGAGAGGACACCAATGATGGTGGTGGCAAAGAGAGAGAGAGGGAACACAAATAAATAGGAAGAGAGAGGTGATGTCGATGGTTGTCGCAAGCAGTGGTGGAGGGCAATAGAGAGAAGCATTTTTAATAATTTTAGGTATATTTAATAAAAAAATATTATATACATTAAAATATTAAAAATATTTTACCAATTTGTATCTCAACCTCATGGCATGAACCAAATCATCCCGGCATAGGTGTATGGTTTAAAATCAATATTACAAAATTTTTGGTGATATTAAATATGACCCCACAATAAGTCAAAAAACTTGTCAACCGAACCGTTGTTTCAAAGGTGTAGTAGACTCGGAATTTAGAGCACTACGACTCAGGGTCTGGAGAGGCTCGGGGAGGGTGTGGAGTACACCGCATGTGAGCCGGCGTATGAAGCCGAGCCGACAAGGCCAGCCTGGCTCGGCAAAACCAGGTGGGGCCGACCCCCCACCCCTTAGCGTCACATAAGGGTCGTGTGGTTCGACTTCAGCGGGTCCCACCCTGAAACCTACCCTTCTTTTCCTTGGCTGGCACTTTCCGTACTCTGTCGACCGGCTACCAAAGGTAAACCGGTTCCATCACGCAAAAACTCCCAAGTGAAAAAAAAACAAAACGAAAAAAGGAGCATGAAGAGAAAAAATGAACGGGAAGAAAGTATTGAAACAAGGAAAGGGACGAAATAAAGGGAGTAAATGCAAAAAGATAAAATAAAGCAAAATAAAAAAAAAACTCCAAAAAAGACAACCCACAAACTCCATTTTTTAACTCTCTCTCTCTCTCTCTCTCTCTCTCTCTCTACAGAGTCTCTACACCCAAAAATCACTCCATCAGAGGGGAAGGTGAGGAAGAGGAGGATGAGGATACGAAATAGATCGAGCCACCTCTCTCTCCTCCTGTCCCATTTCTCCAGGGATGGAGGAGAGAGAAGAGTGCAACCAAAGGAAGAGGGGAAGGTGCAGCAAAATGGTACTTCACACCAAAAGGAGAAGACGGAGAGCGCCGATCAGACCGGAGGTGCAGCCTCACACCTTCACCTACCCATCTCCCATCGACTCACCTCCGGATCACCCCATTTCCTGCAGAAAACCGCCGGAGGAAACCCAAGGGACTCCAAAACCACCTTGTTCAAGGCTCACGCGCAGGTAGGTACCCTCTCCCACACTCCTTTTTGGGGAGTCCCCAACTGCCGTTTTTGTGACCTTTGCCTCTTTTCTAGCCTTAATAATCGCATGCACCTCCCCCAACCTCGCCGGAAAGCGTCAGATTGCCGACCCCCATCTCGTTTTCTCCTACATTTTATGTTCTCTAGTCTCTTATGTCCAAAATGCACATCTGATACTCAAGACCAAAAAACCCATCTCTCAAAGAATGCACCACGGATGGTTTGCTTTGCTCACTCGGCTGGATTTCTCGGTTGTTCCTTCAGATCTGTAGTGTTCCGGTCGGTGGTGCAAGGGAAATGGGGAGGGTTGCACTCTTTTGGCCTTTGTTTTCCTTTTGATCTTTTTAGTTCAAATATGGAAAAAAAATGCATATGTAGCGTTCTTGCTGAAGCTATTGATGGTGAAATGGGCTAAAAGGATATGTGTGGGCTCTTCATATGGGTGTTCATGCTTGTGTGCAGGATGATGGGCAGGAGGTGAAAAGAGAGGGTGCAAGAGATGTTAGGTAATGATGATGATAGTGAAATAGTGGTGCCAACAATATTAAGTGACAGTGGTTCTTAGCCTTATCCTTGTTTACATGGTTGTCCATGTGCGTCTTTTATTTTGTGTGCGATGGAAAGGCGTTATGGGTGTTTGATGAGTTTTTGTTGTTATTTTGTTCTTCTTTTGGGGTCAGCAGCAGAAACTGGTCGAGTGTAGATGCACCTGAGAAGCATTGTTCACCAGGTATGTGTTTTTTGTTTTGTTTTTTGAGGTGGTGGGTGAGTGGGTTTTGGGCGTGTGGGATTTGGGTTAGCTTGGGGGAGAGGTATTGTCTTTATATGAAATTGAGAGTGTTACCCATATCCCAGATTGAATCATTCTGTGCTTTCTTCTTTTTATTGATGGTGGTGCACATTGCACAACGCAATTGAAATGAACCAGCAGATGGAAGATGGCATGAGGAGAGGAGCGCGTTTCCTTTGAAGAAGAGGAAGAATCTCGAATGGGCATTCGATGATGATGATGACGACAACCATGCTGAAGATGATGATAGTGATGATGGGTGTAATCAGAAGAAGAAGAAGAAAGACAAGGTGGTGGAGAAGAAGTGGAAGTGCACTCGGATGAACGGGAGAGGGTGGAGGTGCAACAAACCAACGCTAGTTGGATACTCCCTTTGTGAGCATCACCTCGGCAAGGGAAGGAGGATAAAGACCATCAATACACTTGCACCAAAGAAACAGCAATCCGATGTGGATGATAACCCTGAGGCTGCCGAGGGAAGCAAGAAGAAGAAGAAGGAAGTCACAAGCACGGTCAAGGCTCGATCCATGAACAGCCTTCTTCTGGACCACGCTCCAAATTAATGCCTAGAAGCAGGATAGTCCTTCTTCCTCTTCTAGTTTCTCTAATTGGGTTATCTTTGGGACTGGAGTGCAGGTGTTTTTCATCTAGAGCCTTGTGGAATAGCAGAAACCAGGTAGCTAGACGTGAGTTTGTTGGTAGCGTTTCTTTCTTTCTTTTTCTTTTTGCTATTGCTTGGCCTGTGAATGGATGGATGCATGGAGGAATGAGTTTGGTTTTGTTCACTTGTCGAGTCTGCGCTGCCAGCATTTCTTTTTTCTTTTCACCCGTCGACAAAAAGGCTATGCTTCTCTGCACTCTTGATTTGGCGGCAAGATGACATGGGTACGATGAATAATTTCTCTGATCTCTCTCTCGTTTAATATTATCAGAGATGAATAGTTGGTATTTTGTGGGCTATTAAATGACATCAAAATTATGGTCTCCCTCTCTCTCTCTCTTATAATATCAGAGATGAATAATTGGTATTTTGTGGGCTATTAAATGACATCAAAATTTTCAAGGGCTCTCTCTCTCTCTCTCTCTTTAATAATATCAGAGATGAATAATTGTTATTTTATGGGCAATGAGTGATTATCAGAATTAAGAGCTAGGAGAAGAGAAAATATGAAGCTCGACAATCCATGATTTAGAGAGAGAGAGAGAGAGAGAGAGAGAGAGTTATGGTGTGCAATATTTAACATATTAAAAAAAAGGGGAATAAAGCTGCCTGAATTTTCCATTATTCTTTTTCCTTGGATTCATGATAGAGTGCGGTTCATGTCATGAACAGTTGGTATTTCATGGGCAATGAATGATTATCAGAATTAAGAGCTAGGAGAAGAGAAAATATGAAGCTCGACAATCCATGATTTGGAGAGAGAGAGAGAGAGGGGGTTATGGTGTGCATTATTTAACATATTAAAAAAGGGGGAATAAAGCTGCTTGATTTCCCAGTATTCTTTTTCCTTGGATTCATGATAGAGTGCGGATCAGGTGAGGGGGGCACGGTTGGATGCCGTTCATCCATGTAATGAACGGCACCAAGCCACCAATGGCTGTATTTCTTTGCTATCAGCCGCTCATTTCGGACAATCTAGATGCCGTTCATCTAGAGTTCGTGCGCTTCTGGAAAATTTAGTGGGACCTGTCTGAATACAAACATGGTAGTTGGATACCCTTCATCACGTGATGGATGAACGGTGACCGAGGGACCCTTACGGTACGGCTCCCCTGACCCGATCCGCACTATCTTGTGATTAATTTGCGTGATCGTTGAGCACATTCCACGACCACCATCTGTTGTAACAATGCTGTCCGAATTGACTAAAATACCCTTTACTTTTTAGGTGAGGGTGACAAGTTGTTGACCAAGTGGATGAGCTTGTCCTAATAACCTCTCTCTCTCGACTTACCCCTATGTACAACTCAGTTACCACGTAGTGTTATTAAGATTGTTTTTGAAGAACCCTTTGGTTAGGGAGGATTAGGTGCATTGCTGTGATTACACTTTTAGTGTACTGTTGCACCATATCACCCTCCATCTTTGTCAGCTGTAGGCCCAATAACAGATGGTAAGTGATCAGGTACAGCAGCACACCAAGCCCAATCTCACACACACACATATATATATATATATATATATATATATATATATATATATATATATATATATATATATATATATATAGGTAGGTGCCTTATACTTTTTGTGCCTACCATTTGCCTGCCGAGTTTGGATAAAGGGTTTGAGTTTTTTTTTTCAAAAATCTGATCTTATATATGTGTTCTCCATGATCGATTTGCTAGAAAATCATACTTAGAACGATGTTTTTTTAGAAAAAATTAATTTTTTAAACATTGAATATTTTTAAAATTGTAAATTGTTGATTTTTGAATTTTTATAAAAAACCTAACGTGGTGTTTGAATAGGTTGATGAAAAAGTCAACTCTCACGAAATCAAGCATGTAAATCACATCTCTAAGGTTAGATTTAAAAAAAAAACAAAAGCAATCTTTCCAAAGCTCGGTAAGTGTATAGTCAGCACAAAAAATTGTCAGGCACCTCTCTCTCTCTCTCTATATATATATATATATATATATATATATATATATATATATATATATATATATATATGGGTTAAGACAAGTTTGTATGTGCAAACAACCTAGCAAATAAGGTAGAACCCCTTTTGTTTGCTTTTTTCCTCACATCTAACACCTTAGATGCGATCTCAGGTTTTGTTTAGTGGGAACTGGCTTTTAGATAACCGGAATCCAACCTATATACAGGATTTTCCAACGATCCAAAAACAACGATTACGAAGGCATCGATTTTTCTAACAGGATTTTCCAACAATCCAAAAACAGCGGTTAGGTTATGAAGGCATCGATTTTTCTAACTCACAAAACAAAAAAACATGATTCAAGAGTCAATTCCAAGCATGCTGAATTTGTCAAAACAACTCACATTATCACATTATGAGATTCAAATTTTACCAAATATAAACCCTATATATATATATATATATATATATATATATATATATATATATATATATATATATATATATATATATATATATATGGGTTTATTATAGATAAACCCCTAGACCAATGTACCTACGTTTGCCATCCTGGTGGTGCAAAATTCCATGAAACCTACATGATAGGTTCCGTACTTTGCAGAAGAGAGCGCCAAAACGAGGACTCGAACTTATGATAGGGAGGGACCTCCCTGTCAGCCAATGTTGTCTGGCCATGAACGATTCAGGTGAATTGGGCAATACCAATACCGATTCAGCCCAACTTTTAATCACAGAAAGATATGTGTCAAAATAATATTAAAAATATTCAAAAACTATTTTGACCATTTTTCAGATTTTATTTGAAAATTAACTGGTTCAGGTCAGTTTCTTATCGATTTTCTGACAATACGATACATATCACGCGATTGACAACATTGATTTGGGGTCTAACAGAGCTTCATTTAAAACACATTTTTTAATAAAACTTTGAAAACTAAAGAAACATCAATCTTTTGTTTTTTTTTAACCAACTGGGACCGCTTGTTTGGTAGGAGGTGTTAGTGCACATCACCTTGCGTTGGGACGTTGCATGTTCAAAACCCAGTGGTATTGTAGAACTGGCGGGGTCTGCCTAACCCCAGCTTTCCTATAAAAAAGCTCATTTTCTTAGTGAAAATTTTTAGAATTTCAACAAAATTGATGCTTGTTTAGTGGACAAAAGTTGTAATAATACAGCTAGAAAACTTTCTAACCTTGCTTCTTTAGTAGTCTAAACATGAAAAAACACCCCATCTTGCCTATCAAACAAATAGGATAGATCACAAACATTTATTTTTATCAAAAATACATTTAAAAAAAAAAAGCACTGTCGATACAATTTGTCAAATCTCAGGTTTGGATAACATTGAATCTTGTATTGGAAACTGTAGAGTTTTCATGCCCTAACTTGGTTTTCAAGGAAAACAAACTTTATATCTATGTGTATTTTTAGCTCATTTTATAAAATTAAAACCCAGTTGGACTCTTACATATTATTTAATGGTCTTGTGTAGTTCAATTTTTTATGCCGTTCTTCTCATATGTTTGATTGAAAAGAATTTTTGCCATTTCACGAATTGCTAACTATGTTTATGACCCGTTCTGTTTGTCTTGCAGTCAAGTTTGAGATCGTCGATCTTCTTGATATCGAGCATGGTCATGTAAGCCTTCACAAATAAACGCATGCAACGGGCCAAGCCTATCTTGTCAAAGCCTGTGCCAAAATGATTGTATCCTAGAACTCTTCATACTCGTACCAATATCTTATACTTGTATAAGTGTTCGTATGCTGGTACGAGACAAAAGAAAAGAGAGGACTGCAAGGGTTACACTTTACTACACTAAATTTGCGTCAATAAAAGTCTACCTAGCGCTAGTAAAGACCTTTACAGGCGCTAACACAGCTCCAATAGTTTTCTCAAATAAAAGTGCTGTCTGCAATGCATAGTGCCAGAAATGGCATTTTTACTAGCGCTAAAAAAGCGTAGGGAAAATTCCTTCTCTGGCACTAAAATAGCATTAGATAAAACAACTTTTCCAACACTAAAATAGCACCAGAAAAAATACTTTTTTTAGTTATATATATTGAATTAATTAGAAACCCTGACAATTTAGTTATATATATATATATATATATATATTATATATATATATATATATATTATATATATATATATTGAATTAATACATATATACATATATAAAAAACCCAATAACTGAATTTAGCATAAATTCACTCAATAAATTATAAAATTAGCAATTAAAATATAAAACCCTTAAAATTTACAAAATACTTGAAAAAAATATGATTTAGCATGTAATCACTAAATAAAATTTTAAATTAGCAATTAAAATACAAAACCCTTAAAATCTAAATCATACTTAAAAAAAAAAATCAGATTAAGCATGCATTCACTAAATAAAATTTTAAATTAGCAATTAAAACACAAAACCCTTAAAATTTAAATCATACTTAAAAATAAAATTGGATTAAACATACATTCACTAAATAAATTTTTAAATAGTAATTACAATCTAAATCATACATGAAAATAAAATCGGGTTAAAGCATGCATTCACTAAATAAATTATAAAATTATCAATTAAAATAGAAAACTCATAAAATCTAAAGTATGCATGAGAACAAAAATTGATTTAGCATGCATTCAATCAATAAATTATAAAATTAATAATTAAAATACAAAACCCTTAAAATTTAAATCATACTCAGAAAAAATCAGATTTAGCATATAATTAATAAATAAAATTTTAAATTAGCAGTTAAAATACAAAACACCTAAAATCTAAATTATACTTAAAAATAAAATTTGATTAAGTGTGCATTCACTAAATAAATTTCTAAATTAACAATTAAAATATAAAATACCTAAAATTTAAATCATACTTAAAAAAACCTGATAGCATGCATTCACTCAATAAATTACAAAATTATGGATTATAATCCAAAACCTCTAAAATATAAATCATACATATACAAAAAGCAGATTTAACATACATTCATTCAATAAATTATAAAAAATAGATTATAATCTAAAACCCATAAAATCTAAAGCATACATTAAAAAATTTTGATTTAGCATATCTTCAGTGAGTACGACGAAGAGGATGCAACCATGAGTGAAGGATGGTAGAGAGAGAGTCGTGGTCGGATGCGGCTGTGGTAGAGAGAGGGAACACAGACAAACAGAAAGAGAGAGGGGATGATGACGATGGTGATGGTAGAGAGAGAGAACACATATGGCAGACAAGAAGAGAGAGGAGACGCTGACAGTGATGGTT
The DNA here is from genome assembly GCF_984573655.1 of Nuphar pumila. Taxonomy (NCBI): domain Eukaryota; kingdom Viridiplantae; phylum Streptophyta; class Magnoliopsida; order Nymphaeales; family Nymphaeaceae; genus Nuphar; species Nuphar pumila. The sequence goes on along the minus strand of NC_143262.1, from coordinate 21,149,891 downwards.
GAGAGATAGGGAGCGAGAAAGGGAGAAAAAGAATACTCAAATGAGTGAAAAGGGTTAGATTTTTTTTAAGTGTATTTTTATTTTACTGACGCACTTTTTATATGCGCTAGAAAAAACTCTTTTTTTGGCATAATTCTTTTTTGCATCAGAAAAATAATTTTTATTAGTGCGCCTAGTTTTTATACTGGTGTAGTATATCTAGCCCCAATATAACCCACATTTTTATTGGCACTATGTAAAATAATGCCAATAAAAATGCTCTTTTACTAGCATGTCAGGAAAGACGCGCTAGGGAAAATTCTCTTTTACTGGCGTGCTAGTAAAAGTGATTTTTCTTGTAGGGCCACTCATCTAATAGGGGCGACTCGTGAACCTCACCAAGTTGAAGGGATGCCACTACTCTGAATGTCATGGGGAGTGCCCCTTGACACAAGGATGAAGCTGAGTGTGATCCTTAGTGGACAAGGTGATCTCAAGGGTTTTACCAACTAGAGGCCTACCAATGTGCAGTCGATTAAAATAAAAGAAAGAAAGAAAAAGAGAATAATGGAACCCATAACAAGAAAATATAAGAAGGAAACATAATGCAGAGGACTAATCTCCATTACTCTAATTAGAAAATATGTCACTTTATAACAAGCATAAAGCATGATGTATACACCATTTGTCCAAATAATCTGCCATTCCTTTCTCATTTTCCTACTTTAAATTCAGTAAGTAATTTCAAATTGACACCTAAGTTTTCAACAAGATTAAAAGATTCACCTATATTTTAAGAATTTTAAGAGTTTATTATGGTTAATTGTAATACCTCATCAAGTCGACTAAGTGAGCTCGAGCCACCTGGTTCTGCTGGGTCAGGTAATGGGAGGCCCTTCTCCTTCCCCACGTTAAATGTGTAGTAGGGAGAGTAAGGGACCCCACCTTATTGTATTAAAGAGGAAACACTCTCCTCTCCCACATATGAGTAGTGGAGGAAGAGTGAGGGACCTCTCTTAATGAGAGAGGAGTAATGAAGGGGGGGGGGGGGGGGGGACACCCCTAACCTATGAGCCTATAAAAGGCCATGGGTCCCCTCTCTCTCGGCCCTTATTTTCAGTAGGAAAGAGCGAGAGGTAGAGTAAAATAGAGAGAGAATAAAGAGCAGAGGAATAAGAAGACTCATGAAAGAGGGTGCAAGGAGAGACGCTCGTGATTTGGCCAATGAGGTGCCTCATCGACGTAGGTAAGCCCTCCCCCATTGTCTTTGTTTTGAGTTTACAGAGAAAGAAGGGGAGTAGCGAGACAAAGTGTTGTAAAACCCAAGTTTTTTCTTTGGCAATTAAAATGAATAAATGATGAATTTTATTCTCATTTATGACATGAGTGCAATTTCTTAGTTTTCTTGAAATTCTTGAATTTGTTGATTTTCTTGATTTTGAATTATTATAAGATTAAGTCTCAAGTTATGAAGAACATTGCAAGAATAATTATAAAATTTAAAATATATGGACTAAACAAGAAAATAAATGATGTGTATATATTTAGATTATGGATATTGGACTTGGATCTAAATCTTAACATTCATGTCTAATATAGATTTGAACCTTATATTAGGTAGTTGATTTAACTCATGATATTTGGATTTAACCCAATTAGGTTCGATATAACCCATGACATTTGAGTCTAATTAAGGATTAATTGGGTTAGATATAACTTAGGATATTTGGATCCAATCTCATTGGATTGGACCCATAGGGTCAGATGCTCTAAACAACATTATTATTGTTTTGATAGAAATTTTGTTTGATTGGTGGATCACTTGTTAGATTGGAGTCAACTTTGATGTTCTTAATTTCAAGGCATCAAAATAGACTATTTACACACCCAAATTGCTGTTGATTTTAGTGTTTTATCATTAATCAAATTTTAGTGTTTTAGATTATAGATATTGACTAAATTTTCTTAATGATTCGTGTGTGTATGATTAAATCTAAGACCACCAAGATGGTTTACATTTCGAGGGTTATCAAATTAACTATTTAAACATCAAATTCTATTAAGTCTTTGGGTCTGTAGACCTCCTGGAAGGTTACCATATCACTAGAGCCCAAGCCAGGGTAATAAGACCCCACCCTTCTTCTCTAGCTTAATCAATTTCGAAATTTAATAAATTAAAACCTATTATTTATTTACTTATTTTATTAATAAATAAAAATAATAGATATTAATCTCTTATATTAGAGATGAGATTTTTGCTTATAACTATCTATAAATAGAGGCTCTCATAATAGAAATGCATCTCTCCCTTCTTTTTCCTCACATCTCCTTCTTTCTTTAAGCTATTAGGAAAGTCCAAGCCTCTATTAGAGACCTGCAACTACTTTAGTGAAGGTCTAACCCAGCCCAAAATGAGATACCAGTAGAGGAAAAAGCGATGGTGTCATTGCGGGATGCGTCTTTACTGTAGAGAATATCTACTTTTATGATGTTCGGTTTCAGGATGCATTAACATACCCTCTTTTTTATTCAAGGTTTGGATCTTCATGTAATCTATGCCTAGAACATTTATGGCCATTAGATTTACATGAAAAAGATTTTTGAAAGCCCATAACGGTGTTTTGGAAGATCAGTTTTGAGAAAATGATTTTGGAAAGACTCATTTTGAAACCTTAAAAGGCAAAAATCATGTGAATAAACAGATCTGTATTTCATTTAATTGTTCACTATGAATAATGAATGTAAAAGAATGTTTTTGAGTATTTTTTCATGGATCTTGATGCTATAAATATGTCTCTTGCATAGATTTTGGTTAAAAATACACAAAAATGATTTTGAATAAGGTTTTGCCAAAAATGTTTTAGGGTTTTGATATTTTATGATAAATGAAGTTAATCTGATCATATATGATAAATTAGAACATGTAAAGCACAATTAAACATGTTATTCAATAAATAATCCATGATTTTATGTTATTTTTATGTCTCTTGTGATTCTTGTATAAATAAAATCATACTTGAGATATTCCATGAAGGTTTTATGATTTTTGGATTTTGTTTATTAATATTTTAGCAAGATTAGCCTAAATATGATCAAAGATGTATTGTATGATATTGTAAATATGTTTAAAGCATCTAAAAATAATGATTGTATGAGTTTCACCATGTTTCTTTTTCTTTCTTAATAGATCTTGCATGAGTTTGTATCTTGGTTATTCAATCCTCATTTTTTTGTTCTGACTAGTTTCAGAAAAAATCTATATCTCTATAAAATAGAGGTCAATAAAAAAATTACTGGAGAGTTCTACACATCCAGGCCTTGAATTTAAAATCTTGTTTCATCCTGTTTGGTTTAGTTTGGAGGTTGAAACATCCATTATAACAGAGCACAAATTTTCTGCCGTGTCAGCAAGACTGATCTGACCAAAGATTTTGAAAGCTCTAAAACCTTAATCAAAACTGATCAATATAAGTTGTTAAATATCTGAGTGAAAGGTAACATGTATAAAAAGACTCTCTAAAAAAGATTTTGTCAAAACATTTTTCTGTAAATCTTGAAAAATTCCTCAATCCAGATTAAATTTCTTCAGTTAACATGAATTGTCTGATATATTTTCTAAATAGGATTTAGTCCTTGTTTTTTTTTTTATTACAATAAATTTTGTAATTCTGTTTCTTGGACTGTGTTTATAAGATGATGGGACAATCCCAATAAAAGTTTGAGAGTTAAATTTTGTACCTATGATTTTTTACATGTTTGTTAAAATTGGGTTAATAGGGATCCAAACTACATAGTATAACATGTGTTAATGTTGAGTTGTATTTTACTTTTTGTAGCATATTTGTTGATGTTTAAATGGGATATTGGATTGATATGCATGTTAAATGAATGAATTTCATTATTGATTGAATTGAGCATGCATAAATATCAATGATTAGCCTACCTTGATTGTGTAAATATATAATGATTGCATTATTGTATTGATTTTATGGTAGAGACTAATAAAAAACATGCATAGAGTGCCATGAATATTGTTGCATTTGAACTCTGAATGTGGTTGTATGTTTTTATTGGCATGATTAAAAAGTGTTAATTAAAAAAATAATAATTTTCTTGGGGCTTAATGAGAGAGTAAGCATATTACTGACGGTTCTGTGGGATATTTGGTTTACTACGAAAGGTTGCTTTTGTCCTCCATCTATAGAACCACTAACCGGAGGAACTGCCATGATTTACCTACGGTATGGTAGGTAGGACTCATAAGGAAAATCTAATATAATAGGATTGTAGAAGTTGAAACTCTCTCTATAAAATTATATTTCCTCTCTAGAGTATGCACAATTGGGGTGTCACGCAGGTTAATAAGACACAATTATTTAAAAATACAATCTAGGTTGTACCTCCATATGAGAGAGTCTGTGTTGTACCCCCAGACATATATTGACAAGTGAAACGATTGTTTGAACATGACATGCATCATTTATGCAAGAAAATAATAATTGAAGAAAAGAACTTATTCATGCGTGAATGACTCGCATCATTGGAATGATCAATTCATGCATATCGTATAAGTTTATGCATTTTATAAATGTTTATGCATGTGCATAATGTATTGTATTGTTGCAAATCTTAGCATGAATAAATGTGCATTAAATTAACTTTCTATTTTGTTGATATCATAATTTTATGGCTATTGTCTGCTAAGATATGTGTTACATGATTGATATATGAGGTCATGTTTGAATGTATTCTGATATCATGCATTTATGCAAGTATGTTATTTTCTACCATCCTTTCATAAGTCTGACCCGTTTTATGGGGTTTTTAGGTAGATTATGATGTACAAGTGCATAACAGATGCATAGTGCATAGGCAGCGTCAAGAGTCAGTCTTAAAAAAATAATTTTTGTTATCAAATTTCTCTGATATGTATTTTAAAATATTGAAATTGAATTAAAGCTTAATGTTCATATTTTAATTCAGTTATGATAATTGCTTATACTGTAATCCGCTCAAAATGTTTAACCCGAAAAAAATGTTGTTTCCACTAGTTTAAAAAGAAAAAAAAAGTTTTATATGAAATTTTAGGGTTAAAATTTTGGCGCATTACAAAGCGATGCCTTTATCTCAGCTACCGTGATGGGTTACCAGCAACCGCGATGAGAAGGGCAAGGAATAGAGGGTGGCTCGGTTCTCATTGCCCACCTTGAATGAAAAAAAGGAGGGTGGGAGACTGAGGGTATTCCTCTATCTCCGTCCAACATGAACCATCGACAACCTATTGGATGCCTGCGGCAGACAGTCGTGAGAGAGTGGTACGGGGACAAGGGGTCGCTCTTGTCCCTGTCGCCCTCTTGGATGGGGAACAAAGGCTGTTGTCGGCAACCACCAGTTTTGGCGGTGCCATCCTTACGAGATGAGGGAGGCAGGGGGAATGCTCCTGTCTCATCCACTAACAAGGATGGCTATTGGCAACCAAGTCGGGAAGAGAAAGAGGGGTCGTGATACCCTGTCTTAGTCTTATAAAAAGGAAGGGAGACTGAATCGACTTGACCCAGATCGAGATGGGTCGATTTGTACCCGAACTGACTTGGTTTGCGTATAAAAATCTATATCTCTATAAAATCAATGTCAATAAATACAAATAAAAATACTGAAGTATTCTACACTTCCATGGCTTGAATTTAGAATCTTGTTTCATCCTGTTTGATTTAGTTTGAAGGTCGAAACATCCATTATAGTAGAGCACAAATTTTTTGCCCTGTCAGCTGGACTATTCTGACCAAATATTGTGAAAGCTCCAAAACCTAATCAAAACAAATTATAAAAAATATGGGTGAAAGATAACATGTAGAAAAAGATTTTGTACAAAAATTTTGTCAAAAGTTTTTTCTATAAATCTTGAGAAATTTCTCAAACCAGATTAAATTTCTATACTTAATAGGATTTGTCTGATATATTTTTTGAATAGGGTTCAGTACCAAAATTTTCCTGATTTTATTAAAATGGATTTTGTAATTCTATTTTTGGATTGTGTTCCTAAGATGATGGGACAATCCTAGTAAATGTTTGAGAGTTAAATTCGGTACTTATGATTTTTGGTGGGTTTTCCAAAATCAGGTTAACAAGGATCTGAACTGCACAATATAGCAGGTGTTAATGCTGAGTTGTATTTTACTTTTTACAGCACGTTTGTTGATGCTTAAATGGGATATTGGATTGATATGCATGTTGAATGAATGCATTTCATTATTGATTGAATTGATTATGCATAAATATCAATGATTAACCTACCTTGACTGTGTACATGCATATTGATTTTATGGTAGAGACTAATCAAATGCATGCATTGAATGCCATGAGTATTGTTGCATATGAACCCTGAATGTGGTTACATATTTGCATTGGCACTATTAACAATAGGGATAATTAAGAAATCAAAATAAATTTAATTCTCTTAAGGCTTATTGAAAGAGTAAGGATGATACTGATGGTTTTGTCGGATATTTGGCTTAACACAGACCCTCATCCACAAAACCAGTAACCCAGAGAACTACTATGATTTATCCACAATGTGGTAGGTAAGACTCTGTTATCATTGTAAAATTTTACTTTTGCAAGTCAAACTGACCTTTGAAAAGATTTTGAAAATAACTCGCCTCTGTTTTAAAATATAAGAAAATTTTGTAGAATGAGACTCTCCTGTCAGTACGAGGTTCAACCGTTCTTGGTGCCATAACTAGGGATAATTGAACCAAAGATCAACCTAGTGCTTTGCTTTACTCAACTTGTCTAAATTAGTATTTTATTCCTAAAAGCACAAAGAATCAGGCATGTGCTATGACTTAGAAAAGTTTTGATAGACAACATGATATATGCTTCAAATACTTGGAAAAGGATACTTTGAAAATCGTGAATCATATTTGAGAAGTATTTTTGAAGAAAGGAAAATCGATTTCTGAAAAAAAATTCAAATAACTCTGAGAAAGTTGATTTCTCTAAACTTGAATTTTGAAATTAAGAAGTATTGGAACTTTGGAGAATCATGAATTGGAATCGGAAAGATGGAAAATTTCTTGAAAAATCAAGGGTTTTGTGAAAATCAATTTTAAGAAAAACTCATGTGACTTTGAGAAAATCATTTTTTCTGAGATAGGATTTTGGAATTGATCAAAAGGATGGGTGTGTGGCCCTATGAAATTCCTTTCATGATGTACTCTAACCTAGATGATACATGAATGTAATTTTGAGAAAATATTTTCTGAATTATTTTGGAGAAATCATTGATAAAAGGAATTTTTGTGCCTTATAGAACTTAAATGCAATAGATTCAGTACATATTTCTGACTATGACCATGAATATGCATTGAATATATCTCATTTGGTTCTAAAAGGGGGCAATACTTAGAAAAAGTTTTAAAAATATGCTATGATTTCTAAAAATAGCCTAGGAGTGTAGGCCGTTTGTGCCTTAAAAGAAGATGATAAATCTGGATATTGTTCATATTCTGACTATGACCACAAATATGAACTCAATCGAGTTTATTAACTCCTTAGAAGCGAGTGCACATTCCATTCGTGTAGACCATTGTGAATTTGTATATGCATGAATCATCATCTATCACACATTGACATTATTAAAAAAATAAAAAAATTATATGCAATATAGCCCTAATTTAAGTAGAAAAGTAAATTCTTATTCTAAATATTTTTAATTTATATCAATAATAAATTAAAATAAAGAAAATAAAAATAAAAAAAATACAGTCTTGAGTCTCCCTGCAAAACTAGAAAACTTGTTAGTGAAGATATGTCGGCTTTTCTAGATTTATCCAACAATATCTGAAATTGAGAGATTTATCCGAATATAAGCCTTTTTCTATGTTTTTCTAAAATAAACATAATAAAGGATGATGTAGAATTGAATAAATAATAAAAATAAAAAACTTTGAGATTCAGAATTTGGAGAAAAATGGCCAAAATATCCTTGAAAATTAGCGTTTATTGTAAAATAGGTTTGAAATTAGGGGTTTTCAGAAAATATTTTGGTAATTTATCTAATCCGAGGATCAAATGAATTCAAAATAATGAAAAATCAAGTGGAGTACACCCTAATATAATTATGAACACGATCAAACCCTAAAAATTTAATACTTTTCATAAAAAATTTGAAATGTCATAAGAAAATCAATTTTTGCCTGTGTTTCAGTTGAATCGGGACTCCGCGGGCATCCTGTTTCATGATTTAATCAAATAATATACCAAATGCATTACAAAATCTGTAAAAATCAACATAAACACTTCTAATAACCCTAAAATTAAAATAAAATTTAAAATATATATTTTTGGCATTATTTAAATATGAAAATTAAATGAAAAATATAAAAATATGTGATTTTGCGAGCGGGTATGTACCTGTCACAGTGTCAGACCCAAATCAGACATCGAACAGTAATGAAAAACTATGAAATTTCACATGGAAAAACTAGCCATTTGAAAAAAAATAGTCCTTTTTACAGATTGGAAAAGACATCTCTAGTTAAGGAGATATCGTTCCAACAATATATGTTTGATTCCGGTGAATGCGTAACGGCTCTAGAAAAGGTAGTTTTGATCTCGGTTTAAATAAATATAGCAGACAAAGTTCAAAAATTATCAAAATTACAATGAAAAAACTAGACATGCTTATGATTCTGTGGAATCTTACGGATTGGAAAAACAATCTCCGGTTAGGGAGATACAGTCTGCGTAAGTTGACCCAGGGCTTAAACCATACATAACGGTCTCTGATAAATAGATTCTGATTTATGATAAAATACAAATAGCAGACGATTATAGGAAAATCTAAAAATTTCACAGAATATACTAGACATCCTAACAAACTCACTGTTTTTTACAGATCACCAATCAGATCTCTGATGAGGGAGATATCACCTCGACAAGTTGCCCTTGATTCTGTATAATGTTTTCACGGTATAGGAACCAAAGTTCGGTTTCTGATTTTTTTAGCAAGGTTTCAAAACTCAAAATAATCCAAATTTTTTATTAAAAGTCACTGACACATGTATGATTCAACCCTATAAAATAACACCCTTCCTGCATTGCCAGAATCAAGGTACATATATTACCGATAAAACACATGAATAACCCTAATTTTGGCATGAAAAACCATAAAAAACTTATAAATAACATAACGAATTTTGATTTGATGCTTGAATAAGTAAAACAAACATGGATATGATGAAATAATAAAAAAAATCAGGGAATCACGGTTAAAAAATTGATTTAGCTATTAAAAAAGGGATTCAACCCATCGAACGGTCGGATCTCGATCTTTTTTGGGCATTTAACATAATAATCGTATTTCCAATGAATCCAATAGATCAAAAACATAAAAATAATCATGGATGATCAGTGGATCATCATCTTGAATCATAGAGCATGAAGATTGAACAAAAAAAATGAAAAGAACTCATGCATAGGGGGGCGACAATAATTATTTTAATAAAAAAATAAAAAAAATAATAAAAGAAAGGAAGAACTTACCTTGGGCAACAATGGAGGAGGGGCTGAAACTTGGAGGAGAGTGAGAGCCATGAATTTGAGAGAGAGAGGATGAGAAAGTATATCCCATAGCCCCTATTTATAATTTTTTTTCAACTCTTAATTAAAGAGTTTAGTTTTTCTGAAATTCCACTTAATTAATTAGGATAAACCAAATGGGGGCGATTTTGCTTGGAACTTCTAACCTACCTAAGACTCTAATTAGTCAACCTTAATTAACCTAATTAAGACTCCTAATCAACTTTGAAAACCCCAAATGTGGTGCCACCTAAGTGGGCCCACACTTGATTTTAAAAGCCCTAATTTCAATATTTAAAAATGATGTTTTAAAAAGTGGAAATAAAGGTTATGTTTTAAAATCAATTTTGATCTTTTCAAACTTCTAATTCAATTATAACACTAACTAAACTTGAACTAACCTAGACTCTTTCAAATGTGACACCACCTAGTGTGGGCTCCACTTGTTTTTCAAAAAAATAATTTTGAAAATAAAGTTTTTTTTAATAGAAGTTAAAAATGAAAGATGAGTTTGAAATTGAAAGTTTTAAATCAACTAGAGTCCTAAACGAGTTGAAACTCTCTCAGATGTGGCACCAATTGTGTGGGCCCTACATTTGAGTTTTTAAAAAGGTTAGAATAAAGGTTAAAAAAGGGTTTTTAAAATAGATGAAAATAAAAGCAAAGAATAAATTCAAGAAAATTAGAGTCCTGAACCAACTGAAACTCTTGACTAGAGTCCTAAAATTTTAAAACTCTTAAATTTGGGTTTTTGAAAGACAAACAAAGAGGTTTTGAAAGATCTCAAAATTAGTAAAGATAAACAAAAAGACGAAATCAAGGTTAGAGTCCTAATCAACTGGAACTCTAGAATAAAGTCCTAAAATTTTGAAACTCTAGGAATTAGACCTGTTTTCAAAAAATAAGTAAAATAAAAATAAAAAGATGAAATCAGAGTAGAGTTCTGAACCGACTGAAACTCTAGGGCAGAATTCTAAAATTTTGAAACTCTAAAATAAAGTTCTAGAATTTTAAAATTTGGTTTTTTGAAAGACAAATAAAGAAGTTTTTGAAAAATTTTCTCAAAAATAAAGTCAGGGTTAGAATCCTAATCCAACTGAAACTCTAGAACAAAGTCCTAATCCGACTAAAACTCTAAAATTTTGTTTTCTTTCAAAAGATTTTGAAGGTTTTTCTTGAAAATGGGTAAAAATAGAAATGAAAGATAGAGTCCTGATCCGATTGAAACTTTGTGATAGGATCCTAGTCCGACTGAAACTCTAAGATTTTGGTTTCTTTTGAAAGATTTTAACGAAGGATAAGGCTATCTCTGATTTAAAACCGAAATAGAATTTTGAAAAAGGTCTAAAGGGTGAAAAGATAGTCCTAAATCAACTAAAACTCTGAAATTTGAGAAATTTGGATGAAAGAAGGGATCCAGAAGCAACACCACCTAGATTGGTCTCATCTGAGAATTGAGATCATTTAAAATTAATTTTAAATTGAATCCAGATCGCTTTCTAAAGAAAATATTTTGAAATAAAGGAATGTAAGATCCTAGGGGTTGACAAATGGCAAAATATCGATCTAAAACCCAGATATTTGAAATTGATTTTGAAATAGGGTTTTAAAACATAAATGTGGATTGAAGATTTTGAAAAACATGAATGCTAGATCTCGAAAATGACATGCAATGACATGCAATGCAATGAAATGACATGCAATGAAATGACATGCAATGACATGAAATGCAATGACATGAAATGCAATGAAATGACATGCAATGACGTGCGATGGCATGCAAGGATATGCAAAATGCAAAACCCTGGATAAGGGATTTGAAGCCCCATACCCCTGACAGAAACAAAGAATTGAACATTCATGTTCAAAGATGAAGATTGATAACTGAAATTTAGCCAAAATGAAGATTGAACTTTGAAATATTTGAATTTGAGGCAAAATTCGGGCTCTGAATAGCCCTGGCTCAGATGTCGACCAATTGGTTCCATGAAAGATTTAGAGAGCGGGCCCCAGTGGCAAGAGGAAAGGGTTTATGACTGAAGGTAAAAATTTTGGGGTGTTTACAAATGCTCCACTTTGCTACTAAGCTGGTTGAAAGCCGAGCTTAGTGGCAAAGAAAAATATATCAAATTTGGGCTATAAAAATGCTTCAGTTAGAAGAATCTGACTGAATATGAAAGAATTGATTCAGGTGATAGTGGTAGATATGAAATGAAGAATAGAAAAAAAAATTACCTAATCGAAATATGACCCTTAACCTAAATGGGAAGGCTTGAGTGGAGTCCTCTAGAGAATAGATTGAGAAAACCATGAAAGATGCTGCCTAAAATGAGGGGCTGCAAAGAACACAATGAAAATGGGGTTTCCTAAAAGCTTTGGAAAATGGAATGATCTTAGGCGCCTCATGACTGAGACTAAATAGCTTTTAAAAAATGACCTCTTTGCGAAAAAGAATTAGGTTTAACCCTTTACTTGAAAGGGGAAAATACCTCATGGAAGAACAAGGTTTAGGCTTGACCCTTAACCTGAACGGGGAAAATACCTCATGGAAGAACAAGGTTCAAGCTTGACCCTTAATCTGAATGTAGAAAATACCTTATGGAAAAATGAGATCCAGGTTTGACCCTTAACCTGAATGGGAAAACAGAATCCTTGAAAGAATAAACCATGATGGAACCTTCGAGCTTTGCACAATAAATCTGAGAGGGGTTTGCAAAAGGAAGAAAATGGGGTTCTATAAGGCTTTGAAAAAGGATTGATCTTGGGCGTCTCATTGTTGGGACTAAATAGCTTTTGAAAATAACCTTTTGCTGGAAAAATAAATGTTAGCTCGACCTCGAACCAAAAATAAAAAAAAATGAACTATCTATGGTGGGACAGTGAGAAACACAGGAAAGTGTGCGAATCTGAGAGCCCAAGCGCTCAGATTAAAAACAAAAGGGAAGGATCTTAAAAACTCCTATTATCAAGTCCTAAAGAGGGATACAAATAATGCCATGATATATCAGAATGGACATCAAGCTCTCACTTCATGTCAGGATAACTTGAAAATATTGTCAATAAGATAAAAATTGTAGTTGATTAAAAAATGATTGAAAATAAGCACATTTGTACAAAAATTATTCTCTCTTCTACCCAAAGTATTACCTCCAATTGGGTTAACTCTATAGAATCTAAAATTGAAATCAAATTGTTGTTGTCGAGTTTCTTCAAGGAAGCTATCCATTTTCTTGATATGAAAAGAAAGAAATTTGCTCTAAGTATCATAAAAATGATTGGATGAAAATATATTGATAAAAGAATTTCACATAAATAAAGAAGATTCTTGGCAGTTTTGGCAGTTTGATATCTGGGGTTTACTCTGATGATCTTTTTGCATTCTTTTGAGACATAGAAATTGAGTTTCTTGGGATCTGGCGAGAATTTCATCGCATCAACCTTCAACTCGGTGATGTTCTGATTTTTCTTGGAAGGGCACATCACATCCTTCAACTCGAAGATGATTTGAGTCTTCTTTGGTCTCAGGAATTATATTGATAATATTGTCTCTTTTATTGAGGTCTCTTGATGATCTTTTGCATTCTTTTGAGACATGAAAAGTGGGCTCTCTTGAGATTTGACGAGAATTTCATCACATCAGCCTTCATCTTGTCAATGTTCTGATTTTCTCTAGAAGGGCATGTCACATACTCCTTCAACTCGGAGATGATTCGAGTCTTCTTTAGTCCCAAGAATTATATTGATAAAATTGTCTCATTGAAAATCTCTTGATGATAGCATTGATCAAATATCTTTCAGGGATTATCGGGAGGTTCATCGCATCAACCTTCAACTTGGCGATGATTTAAACTTTTTTTAGAAAGACGCATCACATGCTCCTTTAACTTGGAGACAATCTGAGTCTTCTTTGGCTCTGGGGGTCTAACTCATCCATCAATCTTCAACTTGACGATGATTGAGAGATCCCTTTTGCAGATAGTTGATGGTAGCTTGATTGATTGAAGAGATATTGAGATTGAGTGAATTCTTTTTCGCTTAGGATATTTCCATTGCCTTATTACCAGAAGAATGGTCTTTAGAAATGTGTCATAGCTATGATCAATATCAATTCACTTATGACTTTTCAACATTATTGAGTTTTCCTTGATAGTCATATCGAGGATTTTTTTTTCATCCTTTTGGTTGACCAACAGAAAAATATTGAATTTTGATTCTTTCTTCGCAAGAGCTCTGTCCTTTTGGAAAGAATACTGAAGGTAATTTGAGGTAAACCTTTGTATAATAAAAGTTTTGAGATCAACAACTATTTTTTTATAGCAAATTGGCAAATATTCTTGTAATCCTTAGTGAAAAAGAACGCTTGACATCCGATTGACATGTCCGTGGCTAAATTCTTCTCTCCTTTCTCCAAAGAAGATACTCAAACTTGACCCTTACCTAAACGAGTAATAAAAAATACTCCTCTCTTCCCTGAAGAGGAGGTGTTTGCAAAACAAACTTTCAAAGAGAAATTAAGTTTTCGTCAAAACTCTCTAACCTTAGGCTTCTCTTATGGAAATGTGGTCGATTGAATAAGGTCGATGGATTGTCATAGAGGAGCGAGTCCATCATACTCTCCCTAGAAAAAGGGTCCTCGATGACGGGATGGCCTAACAAAAAATATTGAGGGGTCACAAGGGGAACGAGCTTTCGTCGAAGCTCTCCTTAGAAGAAGGGTTCCTTGTGTGTCAATAAATTTTTTTTTTGCAAATTGTTCGTGAAGACACGAGTCCCTTCAAACTCTTCCTAAAAGGGGTTCAACGAACAAAAAATAATTGCATGCAAAAGGAACGAGCTCCCTCGAACTCTCTCTGAAAAAAGGGTCCCTCATAAGAAAAAATGATTGATAATTGATTTTGGGTCAATTGGGAATGAGTTCGACACAAAGGTCGAATCTTGGATGACCATGATTGGCGGATACAACCCGAAGGTCAGAAAATAATGACTTTGATAGAAATGATAACCCGAAGGTTTGCTTGATAAAAATTGGTGACCCAAAGGTCTGAAAATTGGCATTGAACCTTAATCCTGATGCGAGACCAGTACTGAGAATCAAATTTTGAAAGAGCAACTAATACGAATACCAGATTTTGATGAAACACCAGCATGAACACTGGGTTTTAAACAAGTACCAACATAAACACTGGATTTTGAAAAAGTACCAGCACAAACACTAGACTTTGAAAGAGTACTAGCATGAACACTGGATTTTAAAAGAGTACCAGCACGAACACTGGATTTTGAAAAAGTATCAGCATGAACATTGAATTTTGAAAAAGTACCATCACGAACACAAGATTTTGAAAGAGTACCAACACGAACACTAGATTTTGAAAAAGTACCAGCACAAACACTGGATTTTGAAAAAGTACCAGCAGAAACACTGAATTTTGAAAGAGTACTAGCACGAACACTGGATTTTAAAAAAGTACCACCACGAACACTGGATTTGGTGAAAGGACCAATGCAAAGCTGGATTTTGTAAAAGGACCAATTCAAAGCTGGATTTTGGTGGAAGGACCAACGCAAAGCTGGGTTTGGAAGAAAAGTTCAAGTTGAAACTCGAGTCTTCAAAAGAAAGCTAGAACAATTCTTGGATTTGAAAGGAAATTAGAGTTGGAACTCAAATTGTGAAAGGAAACTAAAAAATTCAATTCAGAACTCAAATCTTTGAAGGAAAACTAGACCAATTAAGATTTTAAGAAAAGAAATTTCGAGTCTAAACTCGAATCCCAAAGGAAAATTGAACCAATTCAGATTTAAAAGAAAGAAAATTCAAGTCGAAACTTGAATCTCAAAGGAAAAACTAAATCAATTAGGATTTAAAAGAAAGAAAATTCGAGTCGGAACTCGAATCTCGAAGGAAAAACTAAACCAATGAGGTTTTAAAGGAAAGAAAATTCGAGTCAGAACTCGAATTTTGAAAGAAAAACTAAACCAATAAGAATTTAAAGGAAAGAAAATTCAAGTCGAAACTCGAATCCCGAAGGAAAAACTAAACCAATTAGGAAGTTGGGTTTAAACGGAAACTTGAGACGGGGCTCGGATCGTTAAAGGAAAAACTGACCAACTCGAAAGTTGGATTTGAAAATTGGCTTGAAAGATGAATTTTAAAAGCTCAATCAGTGCGAAGAGTGAATTTTTGAATAGTTTGACCAGTGTAAACTGGATTTAAGTGGTTCAACCAGTAAAACTGGATTTAGGAAGTTCGATCAATGAAAACTGGATTTTGCAGAGTTCGACCAGTAAAAACTGGATTCAGAGAGTTCGACCAGTAAGAACTGGATTTAGGAAGTTTGACCAGTAAGAACTGGATTTGGGTGGTTCGTCCAGTGAAAACTGGATCTAGAGAGTTTGACTAGTGAAAACTGGATTTAGGTAAGTTCGACACGTGAAAACTGGATTTAGGTGGTTCGACTAGTAACAACTGGATTTGGAGAGTTCGACCAGTGAAAACTGGATTTGGGTGGTTCGACCAGTAAAAACTAGATTTGGAGAGTTCGACCAGTGAAAAGTGGATTTAGGTATAGGCTTAATCCTGAAGGTCAATTTTGACATGAACGACAAAAATAGTTTTGATAAAAGACTCGACCCGAAGATCGAATTTGAAAAGACTGGTGTTTTGAAAAGTACTGTTTGATTATGATGGGAGATTTTCAATCTTCACCCATACAATGACTTGGACAACTGACAGGGTTTCAGAATTATCCCTTATCCTGAATGGGTATTGAATTTTATATAAACTGATGCTAATGAATGCAAATAAAGGCAAATGAATGCAAATAAATGTAAATGAATGATAAAAGATTTTGTTTGATCCTGCCTGCATACAGGACGTTTTGAAGTAGAAACAAATTTTCAAAAAAAAATCTCTAGTGTAACTGGGGAGTAAGATGTTGGATAAAAGGATAGATATTTGATGAGCATTCTCTGAAGATAACACAGGAAATATTGACGATGTGCTTCTTGATTGATTTGGAAGGCACTCCGAAAGAGGTCACTCCTCGTAAGCAGACATTTTGCAAAGAAGGAGAAGTACAAAAGATGGTGCCCAGCTATGAGAAAAATTTATTGATGCATTGAAGAAGAGGAATAACAAATCAACAAAAGAACTAGAACTACATTGCCTCTTCAAAATGACAAAAGTAGAATGAAAGAAGTGATATAACATTGGTATCATACTTCCTCTTTGCATCTAGAAACGACGTTGGCAGGATAACTGATTGATTCTCTAATTTGCCTCAAGAAGTCCTTTGTTGATGCAATCATGCACGATGTTCTTGAAATCCAAGCAATGTTCTATGTCATGCCCCAATGCTCAGTGATACTTGCAGAATTGATCTTTCTATTTTTCCATAGTAACAAAAGGATCAACGACCTTCAGAAGTCTGGCCATATCTTTTGAGAGCATGTATGTGAGAATACTCTCGAGTGTTTGATCTAATGGGGTAAACTTGCGGTCCTGGCTCCAACCATCGCACTGTATCTTTTGTTGAGTGCTTGATTTATGTTGAGACTTGGTCAGGACAATTGACTGGTGTCTTCTTTATCTTTAACAAGGAGATTCTTGTCAATGCAGTCTTGAACGATGTTCTTGAAGAAAAAATAGTGGTTGGTGTCGTGACCTACTGCCCAATGGAATTCGCAGAACTGATTCATGAATATTCCCATGATCGTGGGAGGGTCCGTGACTCTTGGGAGCTTTATTAATTTCTTGGTCAGCATATATTCAAGGACTTCATCGAGTGACTGCTCTAGAGGAGTGAACTTGCGATCATTACCCCAACCGTCACGTTTTATCTTTTCTTTCTGCTGAGATTTCTGGTGAAAACTCGACTAGAAAGGCTTGTTGTCTTGCTTGAAGGTATCTCCTTTTTTGCCTCCATTGCTGCTTTTGTCGGGCTTAGAACCTCTCATGTTGTTGCTCTTGCTAGTGATGTTCTTAAAGAAGGTGACATATGCCTTCTTCTTGATGGGAGCCTTTCTAGGACTATCTTCAGCTTGCTTAATTACAAGACTATCTATATCAAATCTGCTTGTCAGCATTGTACAACAAAAAGCAAAGGTTCACTGCCTATCAGGTTGATTGATGTCTGTACAGACGACCTTAGTGTCAAAAATTTGATACAAGATCAAGAAGAAGCAACCCTTAGATCTAGATTTGGAAGAGATTAGATTAGCAATATCTAAGGGTGAGGTTCTAGACTTCAAGGTTGACAATTAAAGAATTTTGAGATCGGGTGTGCATCCCTAAGGATGAGAAACTTAGGAAACTACTACTAGATGAAACACATTATTTCAGATACTCCATCCACTCTGGCAGCGCAAAAATATACAGAGATTTAAGGGACAACTTTTAGTAGAGTGGAACAAAGAAAGATGTTGAGTTTGTCAATAGATGCCTCACGTGCCAACAAGTAAAGATCAAACATTAGAGATTGGGAGGACTATTTCAACCACTACCCATCTTAGTATAGAAATGGGTGGACATCATCATGGATTTCGTCACAGGATTTTCAAAGACTAAGGAAGGATTGAATGTGATCTAGTTGATCGTCGATGAGTTAATGAAATCTCTACATTTCCTCGCATGCAAGACAACTTGTTCTTTTGAAGAGTTGGTTTGTCTCTTTATTGAAGAGATAGTGAGATTGCATGAAGTGCTAGACTCTATTACCTCTGATAGACACTCAAAATTTACCTTCAAGTTTTGGCAAAGTTTTTAAGAGGCAATGTGGTTGAAAATGAACACAACTTTTCATCTTTCGACCTATGGACAGTCAAAGAGAACCATCCAAATGCTAGAAGATATGTTACAAGCTTATGCATTAGAGTATTACGATTCATGGCACTAGATTTTATCACTGATAGAGTTCTCATACAACAATAGTTTTCAAGCCAGTATTGGTATGGCTCCCTATGAGGCTCTATACGGGAGACATTGTAGAACACCTCTATTCTAGGACCAGGTAGGTAAAAGAAAGTTGTTAGGGCTAGAATTAGTTCAGTAGATAAAAAAACAAGTCATGTTTATTCATAAGAAACTGTTAATGGCTCAGAGTCACCAAAAAAGTCATGCAGATCAAAGGCGATAATAATTAGAATTTGAGCTGAGTGATCATGTTTTCTTGAAAATATTACCTTTCAAAGAAGTAATGAGGTTTGAAAAGAAAGGAAAATTAAGTCCAAAGTACATCAGACCCTTTGAAATTCTTTAGAAGATAGGCCCTATTGCCTATAGACTCGCATTACTCACATCATTATCACAGATGCACAATGTGTTTAATGTATCCAAGTTGTTGAAATATGTTTCAGATCCCTCACACATATTGGATATAATAGAACACATACTTAACATTAAAAAAGACTTGAGTATGCGTGCAGATCCAATAAAATTTTTGGAGTTTAAGAAACATAAATTAAAAAAGAAAGTCACCCTGATGGACCTAGTCAGATGGAAGCATCACAATAAGAATGAAGCAACCTATGAGTGTGAGGCTAACATTCGTACTTAATTCTAACAATTGTTTCTAGGTAAGATTCAAAACAAATCTTTTTTTAAGGAGAGTATAATTGTAACACCTCATCAAGCCAACCAAGTGGGCTCGAGCCACCTTGATCGACTGGGTCAAGTAAGGGGAGGCCCTTCTCCTTCCCCACATTAAATGCATAATGGAGAGAGGAAGGGCCCCCCACTTCATTGTATTAAAGAGAAAACCCTCTCCTCTCCCACATATTAGTGGAGGGAGAGGGAGAGGGAGGGACCTCTCTTAATGAGAGATGAGTAATGGGGGCTGAAACACCCCTAACCCATGAGCCTATAAAAGGCCATGGGCCCCCTTCCTCTCAACCCTCATTTTCAGTAGGAAAGAGAGAGAGGTAGAGTAAAATAGAGAGAGAATAAAGAGGAGGAAGAAGAAGACTCATGGGAGAGGGCACGAGGAGGGATGCTCACAATTTGGCCATTGAGGTGCCTCATCGACGCAGGTAAGCCCTCCCCCATTGTCTTCATTTTGGCTTTGCATAGAAAGAGTGGCACCTGTGTCTTAGCCACCGTGGTGGGTTACTGAAAACCACCATGGTTGAGGGTGGCTCGGTTCTCGCCACCCACCATGAATGAAAAAAAGGGGGGCAGGAGACAAAGGGTATTTCTTTGTCTCTGCCCAGCCCAAACTATTGGCAGCCTGCTGGTTGCTAGCAGTAGAGAGCCAAGAGAGAGGTGCAGGGGACAAGGGGTCACTCTTGTCCCTGCCGCCCTCTTGGATAGGGAACAAAGGGAGTTGGCCCCCTCTGTCTCCGCTATCGGCAACCATCATTGCCAGTGATGTCATCCTTGCGAGAGGGAGACAGAGGGAGCCATTGATAGGGATGGTCAATGGCAACCAGTTAGGGAAGAGGGAGAGGGCTTACAAGCCATTGTCTTGGTCTTATAAAGGGGGGGGGGGGGACCGAACCGACTCTGTTTGGTGACTAAATCAGATCGAGTCAGACAAGCAACTCGGTCTTAGTGTAACCCAGATCGAGTTGAGACAGTTTGTACCTGAACCGACTTGGTTCGGGGCTGAACCGGACCGAAACGACCAACCTGCTCAGCGTGGGTGCAACCCAGTCTATCTCTAGTAGACCAACTTGGTGTGAGTGTGACCCGAACTGAGTTGGTCAAAGGTTTAGGAAAAAAAATAAAATAATAATAATAAAATTATATGATATATATTATATATATCTATATATATGACTGAATATCTCTGTTTTCCATCATGAACTGGATCTGAGTTTGGATCCAACTAGACCAAACCCAAAATGGATCTAGTTCGGACCCAGTTTGACTAAACTAGATCAAATCAAGTTTGGGTCCTATAGGATAAAACTTGAGTGGATAAAGTTTGGGTTCAGTTCGCACCCAAACTCTATCTAGAATGAGTGTGGGTTTCACCTTGTACCAAACACAGAATTAATCGAGTCTGAATCTATCATACCGGATTTGGATCTAGTATGGGAACCAAAGGCTGTATCTCTGTCCAGTGAGAGATCTAAACTAGAAAAGATTTGTATATGAATCCAGTGTAAGAAATCAATCTTTGTCTAGTTTGAGATCCATATTAGGATGGATTTGAATTTGGATCTAGAACTGAACCAAAAAATCCAGTTTAGGTTAAACCTAGACTAGACTGAGTTTGGGTTAGGTTTTATTTTAGGATAGGACTGAACTCAGCCCAAGATGGGTCTGGGTTAGGTTCAGTATTAGGTGGGTTCAGTTTGTAACAGAGCACAAATCAAGCTAGGTCTGGGCTAAGTTCAATAAATCTAGAATCTATAAAAAAGACAAAAAACACGAAAGGGAGGGGTTGGAGTTTGAACCCCCAACTTCTTATGAGCAAGAAACCAATCCTTACCAATAGGCCAACTTGGGCTAGTTGGTTAAAGAGTGCAAACAAAATGAATATATACATGTTTTGAGTTGTATATATAGGATTCGGATCCGGATCATATTTGATCCATAATTCAAGAATCAAATTAAGAAGTTAGTTTGGATCTCTTGAGAGTCTTGCTATCCAGATCCTGAGTTGTTGAAAGGTGAAAAGACTATTTTGTCATTGTTATGTCATTTAGTAAATCAGGCATAACACTTAACTCCAATATCAGATTCAAGTGATTTTTGGATCCCTAAACTCCTCTTCTCGAGAAAGATCCATTATCATGGAGCAAGATGACAAACTCTGCTAATTTGAGTTCAGAGTTTGGTAAGGAAGCTTAGGGGTATTTTTCATATTTTTATATAAGCAGGGATTTAAGGATATTTTTAGTAATTGTTTAAGTTTTTTGCTCATTTTAGACCAGGATTTACAGAAAGACTAAGATTGTTCCTTAGTTTGTAATTTCAGCGATTTAGGTAAGTGAATATTTGCAAATTTTCTCCTAAATAAATAAGATACATGCATGTTTATATATACATCTTGTTGTGTGATTCTTTGTGTTATAAGTATACTAGTGATTTCATATTTTGAATAGATCAACTGAATGACATGCTTAGGAATCTATATTTCTAACATTTTAGTAAGATGCATAAAGATTGTGATACATATTACATGTTTATTTTCAGTACTTGATCATGTTATGTAAATATTATAAGATGATATGACTTGTATCTTGAATATTCCTTATTGTGAAAATAAGAATGTTTTGCCACATGTAGTATGTTATGGAAATCAATGCTTGACTTTGAGAATGGAAAATAGAGTTTCAGGGTTCTCAAAATATAATTCATTCTGAGAATGTCACACTTATACCTTGGGAGGGGTATTGTAAGTGTCATGATATGATAAATTGATGATATACCTTTGTAATGGATTGTTATCCATAGAACTAAGGCGTGTATTTGAGATTACATGTTGAACATAGTTAGTGAACATGCATTTGATATTGTACATTATACTAATGCTAAGAAATATAAGGAAATGAATAATACAACTAGCGTAACAACACAGAGAATGATAAATAAATCTACTAGGAAGAACATGGTTTAGGGCTTTGTTTGATATGTGTATACCTCGCTTGTGCCTCGAGATTTGTTGAAGAATTCTTAGGCAACCCTTAGGGGTTAAAAATATTGCCTATTAGACATATGTAGGATTTTGAATAAACCACAAACCTTGGGAGCAAATATAGCCTATTAGACACCTTGGGGGCAAGTATAGTCTCTGGGTTATTCGGCTAGCTACCTATGGGCATTTTTGGATCTTCGGCTTACAACTGATGAGCAAAGCTACAATGATTGTGAGTCCATTGTCTGGACCAGTTTGGACTATGTTATTGTTAGTAGTTCATATGTTTGACCAACAGTGTAGACTCTGGAGTTTTCTGCATGGGTTGCTACGCCCCAAGAGGCTATTTTTAGAATAACTGATTAGTGTAGAGTACAATATTGAGAATGTCTTTGAGAATGAGGAAAGAGAAACAGTAATAGAGAGATAAAATATATAAACAACATGTGTACTTTATTAGCAAACTAAACTATAAATAAGAACTTAGAGCTAATTACAGTTGTAACAGTCGTGTCTTATTTTTAAATGGAAACTTACTGAGTTATGAACTCATCCTAGCTTGGTTACAACTGTAGATTTAGGAGCAACTGCAAACAGGAGGACTTGGCCTTTGCTATTGATGGATCTAGAAGTACTTGGAGTACTTTGCTTTATTTTTGCATTTTATTTGATGTTATGAATATGTATTTTGACACTTGATGATTATTTTGATGTTAAAATGAATAAACTTGATGTTTATGTAGACCTTGTTATTTAAAAAAAATGGCATGGTTTTTTAGGTTGTTTTGGTAACTTCTCTCTAAAAATCAGCGTCTACGAACCCAAGCTCGAGAGGCCCGATTCATATCGTTAAATTAACAAAAAGAACTCAAGAAAACTTTAATACTAAACATATGGACAATGGTGTAAATGATACTAATTTTTGGAATACTACTATAACTGGTTGCAAACTAGAAAATATGTCAAACATGATAAATTTACTTTTTCTTCACAAAAATCAAGCACCTTGGTTGAAATCATGGCTTTTTTTTTTTTTTTGAGCGACAACTTAAACAAGTGATTTGACCACAAACACCTAATTTTTTAGGTGACAAAAGAGCAAAATTGTTAAAAGAAATAATTGGCTAGATTTGTCATATTTTCTAATTCGCAAGCAATCTCGATATTACACCCAAAAGCTAGTGCCATCTACATCTTTATCGGTTAAATTTATGGTGAAAGTCTACTTTAACCTTAATTTTTTTTTCTTTTTTTTAAGCCAAACAACCTTTAAAAATTTATTAATCATTTTTTGATCTCCATCAAACTTCTCACCATATTTTCTATAAGTTGAACTAGTTTGTGGCAGCAAAAGAAATACAATGATCTAAATTAAGGCTAGACAATTAGGGTTAGGAAACGAGAATCTCTTCGTTCGGCTCAGCTCAAAAATTGAGCTCGACGAGCTGAGCTACGAGCCAGCTCATTTAGATAAATGAGGCAAGCACAAACATGACAAGCTCAACTCGTATAAGATTCTTTTTACATATTATATAATATATTTTATACATATTATACATATTATATATATTTATTATATATAATATTTATTATGTATTATATAATTTATATGTTATCAAGCTTAAAAAATACTTAAAATATTTTTTTCCAGATATCGGCTTGCCAAGCTTGGCTCATAACGAGCTCAAGCTCGGCTTGGCTTGTGGCAAGCTCACAAGCCGAGCCCGAGCTTGGGTGTGCCCTTAACAAGCTAAGTCCCAACAGCTCGAGCTTGGCTCATTCAGCCCGATTACCAGCCCTACGGATAATAGGCAGGCTAGGCTGGCCTGGTTAGTAGACGAGTTTGACAAGACTATTGACGAGTCTGGCCTGGCTAAGCATGACTTGTTGACCAATTGCGTTAGGCTTAGGCCTAATACAAAGCTCATGGCCTAACCATTTGGCCCAAGGGCACCGGGCAGGGTTACAATTCATGTTATATTCATGATATTCCATATCTATTTTCTTGAATGCATAGGTTTATTTAGTTAAAATTTAAAATAAATAAATAAAAATAAGTGGGGTTCACGATGAATCTATTTTTTGAATCATATACTTGATCGTCTCTCTCTCTCTCTCTCTCTCTCTCTCTCTCTCTCTCTATATATATATATATATATATATATATATATATATATATATATATATATATATATATACACACACACACACGAGAAGGGGATGGTCCACCTCTTGTCCTCTCCTTCCTTTGTATGTTGGATATGTTTTTTGGCAAATATGACTATATAGATGTAATATTTATGGTTCAAAATATATGATTAGACTCTTGGATCAAAGTTTTTTTATGGGTAGACAAGATTTTATAACATACAAAATTTCACAAATTTCAGAATTGTTGTTTTTTGGATCCTTGTAAAATCCTATCTGCACATAAAAAAAAAGTTTGATCCAAGAGTCTATTTATATGTTTTCAATCATGAAGACCACATGCATATGATCAGATTTGCCAAAAAATATATCCAACATACACCATTTGTAGGGCAGGATAGGGGTGGACCATCCTCCTTCTCTTTTTATATATATATATATATATATATATATATATATATATATATATATATATATATATATATATATATATATAGATAGATAGAGAGAGAGATGGTTAGGTGCCAAATTGATATGTGCTAAATGGCTTTTTCTATCCTTTTGATGTTTTTTTTTGCTTCTGACCCCATAAATGTGTTGGATATGGTTGATTTATGAGGAATCCACACCTAGATCATGTGTTTTCAATGAAAAAAATGATATCTAGAGCCTTGAAAATTTACATAGATTTTGGACCGTTGATTTTTTGAACCTTATAAAAACCTACCCACATGTTGGAATCGAACACTTCAAGAGCTGATCCCTATAAAATCAAGTACATAGATCACATCTGTATGGTCAGAATAAAAAAAATCCTAAAAAAGTCATGTAGCACCTATCATCTCTCTCTATATATACACATGTGCCTAGCCTGACCCCAGATTTTGTCAGGTTGGGTTTAAGCTTGGTTCAGGTCGGGTTTTCTTTCAAAAATTAGCTCCAAGCTCAACCCATTCAGACTGGGCCATCGGGCACCCTGCAATGCCAATCTAAATATCAATATACATTTTAAGGATAAGAGCCATAAACACAAAAATGAAAAACTAAGGGAGGAAGATGTCAAATCAAAATCTACCAACTTTATAATCCCCACAAACCTAGTGGCATATAAGACCAAGAGTATATTCCAATTGCTGGAGGGTAAAATGGTAATACTTCATACTAATTCGGGATAAGTTAGTAATGACCACAATCAATTTTAAAAAAGATTGTATTTGGTCTGCATAAACAAAACTTTGGGGATTTTCTGAAAATTAGTTGCATTTTTTATTTATGCTAAAAAGTTAGGTGCCATTCTGAAAAATTCCCTTTAAATTATCATCGTGTTTGAAAGTGTTTAGGTATTTTCACGCTCTTCACAGTTTTTATCTCACCAGCATAGAAGTTCAAACAATTGAAGTGTTTTAACATCCTAAAATTACCTGATCATCTCGTCGAGTATTACAACATTTTTCTTTCCTTTTTCTTTTATTGGCTTAAATAACGACAGTATTCTCAGTTTCATCTGTACTAAACGCAATATCATGGGCCCCGCTCATCTGGTAGGGGCGACTAGTGAATGTCGCCAAGTTGACAGGGCATCACAAGTTCCAAACCCACATGTAACTTCCCTTGCCGAAAGGGCTAAAGACGGGTGTACTCCCTATTGGGCAGGGGAGACCTCAAGGATTTTACCAACCGGAGGCTAGCCAGTGTGTGGTCAGTGATGGGTTTTTTTTTTTTCAAAAAAAAAAAAATCATGGCGTATAGTAATCTACCAAGGTTGTTCCCTATAATTTTTTTTGCTAAAAAAGCTGGTGATTATTTTAAAAAGGAGAAAATTATTGGATGGATAATTTATTCTTTGAATATAATATTGGGGTGCTTTTTTTCTCATTCGATATATTAAATATTCAAAATGATGCTTATATGCAATAATATATGATTTGAAGAAGATGTGCCAACCAGAAAGTGAAATTAAATTAATCCATACACACAAACAATTAAATTTTATTATTATTTGGTTTGCTAGGCCAAGGGTAAAACACACTTATCACAGAGCAGTCATTGTGGGTTCATGGTCATCCCCAAGTCAAGTGACAAACCAGGGTTACACCATTTGTATTCATGTCAGGAAGATGGATCCCTTGTAGGTGCAAACAGTTTAATTATTTCCACACCATTTGCATTCATGAGTTTGATGGACCAAGTCATGCAACTATTGCTCTTGGGAATTTGCAACTTCTAATGCAAGACTGTCAATGTAACCAATTTGCCTTTTGATGTTTTTAAAAGTACCAAGGTGGCCATTGTGTATGTATAAGTACAGACGTAGTGACATTGGAAATTGCTCATGTTTGTACTTTTGGTCGCATGCAATGGGATAGTCACAGTGCCTCTCCACCTTAAAAAGCCACACACTCTTCTTGCTTTTTGCAATCCCATATTTCACCACATTAATTATCTAAGGAGTACCTCCGGATGGGCAGGCACTGGGTCTGTAAACCAGCTGAATGAATCCATGAGCCGAGCTTCAGCTCATGGGGAGCATGAGTTAAATGAGCCAAGTTCAATTTGGCTGGTTAACAAGAACATATATTTTTTAAAATTAAATAGAATAAAAAAATAGACTTTAAACCTGCTGAATGAAGCTCAAACTGGTTCATTTACAGAATAAATGCAGTCTCAAAGCTGGAAGTAATAGGGTTTGAACTTTAAACTTATTTCTTGCAAGCCAAACACTTCCATCAGTACACTCTATGATGTCAAATATAATACACTCTATGATGTCAAATATAAGCAAAATATATTTATTATTTTGTTAAGGAGCCTATACAAGCAGTTCATAGCTTGCACTTGTTGCTTGCTGAGTATTTTATGAGCTCTTTACAAGCTGAGTCATGAGCAGCTCATCTCGTTTCTCAACTCTATGAGGCACACTCATCGATCACCAATCACCATTTGTAAATACACCGACTTATAGGCTTTCTTAGGATTTTTTTTTGTTGCTTACAAATAACAAATAAAATACTTTATAGACAAAGTTGCATCTTAGAGCTCAAACTAAGCACGTTGCAAACTTGCGAAACACTCCAGCACTTAAGAAAGCATGATTAAAAAAAGAACGAAAAATGATTGTACTGTCTTTGTAAAATGGTGTTTTAAAAAATGCTTCACAATTTATCCAAATTCTCTTAAATTCTTATTCTAAAAAATTTTAGGACATTTTTTACCTTTTGTGAACCTCCTCCTGATATATATATATATATATATATATATATATATATATATATATATATATATATATATATATATATATATATATATATATATATATAGAGAGAGAGAGAGAGAGAGAGAGAGTGAGTAATGGGTCAGAGCTAAACCCATTTTGTGCTAAACCGCATGCTAAATAAGTTTTTCAGGCTTTTTTTATTTTATTTTTAAATTCTAACCATATAGATGTGATCTATGTACTTGATTTTATAAAGATCATCTCTTGAAGTGTTTGATTCCAACACATGGGTGGGTTTGAAAAATCAATGGTACAAAATCTTTGTAAATTTTTTAGGCTCCAAACATCATTTTTTACATCAAAAACACATGATCCAGGTGTGGATTCTTAGTAAATCGACCATGCCCAACACATTTATAAGGTTGGAACAACATAAAGGCACTGGAGAAGCCAAAAAAACCCATTTAGCATGCGGTTTAGCACCAAATGGGTTTAGCATGGACCCATTACTCTCTCTCTCTCTCTCTCTCTTGACGTTTGCATACAAACCTTTTGACATTCACACAAATATGTATTGAACCTCCCGATGATCACATAAATATGTTGTGAACTTTTAAATATATTTGTGCAGACCTCTTGATGGTCGCACAAATATATTGTGAAACTCCGTATATGATTAAAATCACCAAGAAGATTAACAACATAGGAGGTTCACCACATATTTGTGCAAACATCAAGAAGTTTGCATGTGAACATCAAAAGAAGTTCACAAATAAATAAATAAATATGTATGAATGTCAAGAGGAGATTTGCATAGGGTAAAAATGTGTCTAAAAGATTAGGAATCAAATTTTAGATATGAGAAGGATTTTGGCAAATTATGAGAGATTTTCTAAAATGCACCATTTTACAAGGACAATACAGTCATTTTTCAAAAAAAAATCTTAAAATATTATGATACTTCATAACCAATAAGTTGACTTTGAATTAGTTTGATTTTACCAGTCAAAACATGTTAATCTAAAGATTGAGCTCAACTAACGAAGCCTTTAATGTTCTGATTAGGCCTACTTGCCTTGCTTTTACTGCTATATTACGAATTAATCCAGGTATCACATGACGTGAAACAAATTGTGGATTTAAAATCTATATTACTTATAAAAGAGCAATGAGGGGAATTAGGGAGCCAAAAATTAGCTGTATTATAACTTTTTAAAATGACAAAGGAAGCATTTTGGGTGGAATGTTAAACTGTTTACTTTTCTTTGTTTTTATAGAAAATACCCATGTCACGCAACATATTGCACAATAAAGCGACTCTTGTGGATTTTATTATCATTTACTGAATTAATTGTGGTTTGAATGTAACTTAAGTATATATATATATATATATATATATATATATATATATATATATATATATATATATATATATATATATATATATAGAGAGAGAGAGAGAGAGAGAGAGAGAGAGAGAGAGAGAGCTGTGCAACCCTTAGGTCCGAAACTACAAGTGCAATCATATTGGCCATTCATCACGGCCTTGAAGAACGGCCAGCACAAAAAACATGAAAAACTCTGAGAAACAGTATTTTTGAGCTTGTTAGGCTTTAGTGGCACTCAGAAGTGTCGGTAAAACATTTAAAGGACACATACGTTCTTTTTAAAAACCATTTTAACAACGCTTTTTAAGGAGTTTTTCGTGTTGGCCGTCTATCAAAGCCATGATGGATGACCAAAACGCTTCCACTGGTAGTTGTGCACCTAAGGGTCGCACAGCTACCACTTTTCTCTCTCTCTCTCAATATATATATATATATATATATATATATATATAGAGAGAGAGAGAGAGAGAGAGAGAGATTGGTTACCAACATGGCGACTTTAGATTTGATTAAGGGTATAACTAGGTATGGTTTGTTTCGGATTCAGGTTGGATCTTGTGATGCCCATTCTTAAATAGGATTTAAAAATTAGACTCAGACCCAACCCAATTTTGTTCGAAATCAAGTTCGGGTTTGGGTATGACTAAACTTGAAGACCCATTTAGGATAACGGGTTTGGATGCAAATTATGTTGGGACAAAATGGTTTGGGTCTTAAGTAGTCCAGCTTTTTTAATTGGGTCTGACAATTAGACCCAAATCCAATCCAAGTTGGCTCAGGTATGGGTTTGGATTTGTGTATGGTGAAACTCATATGGATTAAGGGCTTAAAAAAACACAATTCTAAATGGTTCATGGCTTAAATTGATTCATATTCGGGTTTGGTCTAGATATTACTAAGATTGTTGGCTTGTATAGTTTAATTGATTATGTACTAAGTTGATATAAATGGGTGGGTTTGTTTTAATGCAAGTTCTATAGGATTTTTTATTTTATTTAGATATAGGAAAGTTGTTATCATAAAGGAGACCTTTTAGATTGATGATAATTATATTTAAATTTCTCCTAATCGGTGTAGATTAGGTTCGGGTTAGGGTTGGCTTGGATGTCAGGTCCAAGACAGGTTCAAGTTCATGTACGCCATTTGGGTCATGTATGAAAACGGGTAAGATCTGAAATGCTTTTGGGTGCATATTGGTTCGGGTTCATGTATATACCATTAGGGTCAGGTATAAAAATCTGCATCGGGTTTAATCAGTCTTGAATCTATTCACACCCCTAGCCTACCCGGTTTTTGAAATAGTTTTGGATTTCATACTTGACCCAAACCCATTGGCTTCTCAAAATTGGGTCAGTTCAAGACATCAGATCGGTTTGGCTTTACCCGACCCAGTTACACCCATAGACTTGATTGCGCCCTCTCTCCTCTCTATTGCATGCAGCAATTTTACAGGAAATCGCTATACCTACAGAGATTTTCTGTATTTTACAGGAAATCGCTATACCCACAGAGATTTTCTGTGATTTGTGTAGACCGAGTATTTTGTAAAGTACTCTAGCCCGATCACTGGATCTGCTCCGCAGCCAGCCCTAGTGTAATTCACCAATACATGCCTTGATGTCCACCACACCTCCCTGCAGTATTACTCCCAGCTTGCTCATTAAAAAAGAAAGAAAAGGAACATGAAACCTCATTCATTTAGCAAATACAACTAAAAGCGTGTCAGCTAAACTTGGAAAATTAAAAGCTCTTTAAAATTTTCCGAACATTTGTATTCAAGAAAGACATTCCACGCCTGCATATTTCTCAACTAAGAAAGTTTTGTATATCTCTTTGGGTGGGAAAGGCTCCTTAACCCGTTCAACATCTTGTAGAAAATGAATCACAGGGGAAATATGAGCTTAAAGCTTGTCTTTCTCATGTTTAAAAATGTGGTAAGATAGACTCTAAAAATAACCTATAAACTTTATGAAATTCAAATACTATAAGAAATATTATCAATCGAGTATGACATATGCAATATGATTGCAATTAAGTGTAGAATTTTATTATTTTTTTTTATGACAAAACAATCACATCTCTTTTTTAAATTTTTTTATATTTAAAGTAATCATAATAATGAGATTAGCTATACACTTCTATATTTATTCCATTTAAGATATCAATTTAAATATATAAATGAAATCTCCATGACTAAATCAATGTTCTAAATTAGTATATATAATCATAAATAATCAATTAAAATATTTAAGCTTATCTAGATGGATGAAATTTAAATAATACAATTGCCATTATAAAAAAATATGTAATTATAATCAATAATCATAAATATGATTTTAGCTAAGATCAGGAATAAGATCAAACTTCTTTAAATGAGCAACCGAATATGCAAAAAAAAAACCGTTTAATTGTCATGTAATTTTGGACATGAAATATTAAGAATTTGCTTTTGACTTGAAAAGACAGAATTTGAATAATTAAATAAGCTTTTCAACGCATTAAAAATCACTAAATTTTGATATATGATTACAAAGTTATGGCTTTCGCAAACTGATTATGTCACATGCTACCCAATTTCAGGATATGATCCGACATGAATATATGTATAGGATCAAACACAAATTTAAATAAATAATATACATAAATTAATAATGACATTAATAAAGAGAGAAAGCGAAAGCTTACATTTCACCAGCCAACGCTCTCAAATCCAAGTCGATTAAAAAAAAACACAAGGCTAGATCAACTTACTTTAACTTGAACCACCATTAAAATCGAATCAGGCTCAAACTTTTGTGCCCACCTTAGGTTTCGGAGCACACCGAATGGGGTAGACCTGGACTTGTCTCTTGGCTACATGACCCAAGGATACCCAGAATGATTTCTTCATTGCTCCTCCTTAGGGTGAGACCCTCTATTTATGAGTATGAGGACTCCAGTATCCCATTAAGAAAAGAAATCCTAGTTGATGTCAACCTCCAACCACACTTTCTTAATTAACAAGATCATCCCTCATTAGGTAATATTTCTAATTAAAATAAGATTCTAAAAATTATAGAGATTTTAAGAATATCAAAACTAAAATTAACAAACATAATAATTACAAGCATATCTCAAAACAAGATTTACAAAAAAACTTGTTTGGCAAATCATAACTTTGATTCATTATATGCATATATACTATTATACTAACTCGTACCATATTGAAAGACGTTCTAGAGATATGTTCTTAATATAATGCGCTCACGCTAGTTACTATTAGGAGCATCAGAAAAACTTTACTCACCTAGTATATAGACATACAATACCAATATAGGATATGTTAATTTTTTAAGACCAAAGTTCACGTGGACAATCCTATCTCAAAGGCTACTAACGAGTGTGGTTATTAACCATTGCCTCTCAATAAGGCTACCTACCCCCCATGCATATCAAATTTCCCAATTGGTAGAGAGACAATGTCGAGTCTACAACAAGCATGTGTGTCGCATGCTCCACAATCTCTGCCAAGTCCTCCATACTAGCAGTGTGACTAGGTTTATCTCTTGAAGACCTCATCTTCAAGATACCCTACTGCAGAAAAAAATAAAATATATTGCATCACCCTAACTTACTCAGGCTTATACCCCTAACCTGATTTGTGAGACATCAAATGTAGTGTATCCAAAGTTCTGAGGTTGGGTTCTTTTTCGTATCAAAATTGCCACGACTTATATAAGTTTTGAGATGAACTGATACTGCAACCAAAACTGGTAAAACTAAGATAAGATCTTGCATAAGTCAAAGTTTCATGCAATACCAGAATGACAGTTTGTGAAGATAATCACGACAATATTTGAATATTCATGAATTTCATCAAAAGTTATGCAAGGCCATAAAAAATTTTCAAGATCTCCCACTTGGCTTAAATAACTTTTTCAAGACAATATAATTTCACATACATGTGGAATAAATGTATCAATCGTTATAGTGAACAAACCTGTAAGCATTGCTTTTGCACTAAAAGAAAGTAGGACAACTTACCCCTTATAAATTTAATTAACAAATAGGATCTTATCATATGTTTTGACACACAATCACAAATATCATAAGTACTACCTTGCTCATTCACCAGCTTATTAGGAAAAAATCATAAGTATGTTATCCATCATGGAGTATGACTAACTTTAGTGTCACAACAAGAAGCATTCACTCGTGAATTTCAAACTTGCGACATCCTTTAAGCCTGATGATGTTCACATATTTTCCTTCTAGGAGCAAATCTCACATGAATCATCACAAAAGAATGATGCAAATAAATACATCTCATAGATATTCATGTCAATCATGTGATTCTCAATTCATGCAAGTAGACGCTTTTATAAATTCAAGAATGCATAATTCTTTGCTCTTATAGTGGATAAAATAATATTATATTGCAAGAACATGTGCATCCACCATAAAAATATATATAATTAACAAAATGATAAATGACTTATCCCAATGACTTTACCATTATTATTTATATAATCATGCAAGAAAATATTTTAGGTCTTATATACAAAACATTAATATGATATCTTTAATACATTGCTACTTGATTGCAGTCGAATGTTATCTTTATTTTACTTGAATATTGATTAATGATTGATCTACAGACTCCTTTTTCATAGAAAAAATTTCACGTGTAACACGTGTATAGAACCAACCGACTTAGTCCACTGACATTCTTTTTTCTTATAGGTGGAATGTGGCACTTGGGTAGAGTGGACCGAAACCCATTATAAATGTCATGTCAACTACAAAGGGAGTCAATTGGCTAACAACACTCAATCTCATTAAAAGAAAACATGACATACATGAGTGAACATACAATATTGACATATGAAACTTATGTTCATAGTTATCTTTCATCCTAATTTTCAGTCTTTTCTCATTACTAGGATTAGGACTTTATTGTTATTACATTATGAGATTTTTAAAATTGTCAGGACAAATCTATTTAATCCTCATTCAAATAGTTTCTATAAGATTAAAAATAAAGAACTCAATAATTTCAACACAAGAAAACAACAAGCTCTATCAAAGTTTTTGTAAAAGTAAACAATGATTAGAAAATCATTTTTTTCATTGATAGAGATCAAATGACTAACCACAATTCGTCTTTATAAAAATAAATATAGATGATACTGCTCACACTAACCTTGTGGTATATATGATATTCAACTTGATTTATATAATGATCTACAAGAAACATATGTCAATGTTTGTTTTACCTAAAAGAATTAAGTTGCATACCTTGTGTACTTATTGAATAGTTTCAACAACTTTTAGTTGTGACATATAAATATATTCTTTTAAAATCACCCGTAGAAAAAATAATTTCAACATGCATTGAATGCCACTTAAGATCATAGAACAATAAAATTTGAAGCAAAATAAACTTTGCATACAAAAGAATGTCATATCATAATCATTGGCTTACTAAAAAAATTGTTTATATATTTTTTTAATGTAATAATTTCCTTTATGTTGTGTGGAAACTCCCTAGGGGAAAGGGGTATGCCCATAAAGTTTTACACTATCAGAACAGTAACCATAAGTATGGCAAGCAGATTCAGCGTGCTAGGTCTCAGACTTTGAGGGTGATTTCTTTATGTAAATAAAAAAATAATTACCTTTATGTTTCAACACATGTAAGGCAAAGTACATCTTTCTAATAAATAAAATAATCATACATGACTATATTTATATTGTTACAAACATCTTTCATTACATCCAACAACTCTTTGTCATTAAGTAAATTCATAAACTTGTCATATATAACAGACTTGTATTTAAATCTAGCAGTGATCATAAAATAACTTATAGATTAGAATAAGGTCTAGATTCTTATACAATCAACTAAATATTTTGCCTCTTAAAATCATAAATATTATTCTAAAAACTAAATTCAAATAATTCATAATATTCTACATAATAAACTTGTAGAATTTATAAACCTCTCATTTTCTTTTAATGAGATTAAATAAAATATAAACATGACATTTATAAACCCTCAAATTCTTGACATGAAGCTTTTTTTTTTATTTTATATTTTAATAGAAAATACTAGTGAATACTTTTATATGCAAATGATTATTTTAAAATTTGAGATAAATGACATTATTCAAATCATCTCACCATCTTGATAAGGAGATGCATTGAAACATGATAAGAATATAAATAATTAAGAATCTTGTTATTGTATAACACAATTTGATTTTTTATATTATTATGTTCTTAAAAAAAATGCATTATCAAACTTTCATATAACATAATTCTTCGATGATTTACAACTAACCAACATGATTCTTAGTGATGCAAGAATTTTAAAGTTGTAAATTTGTTATATTTAATATTTGAGTTATTTATTTCTTAGAAAAAATATATACTAATTTGTTATTCAAGACAAGATCTATTTTTATCTTATCATGCATATGCAAGAATATCAATGAGGGAGAGAAAATAATTTCACATATAGATCATTTGTAATCATAATGTAAATAATTCATTATTTATTCTCATGATGTATAAGAAAATGGTGTCATCTTGATTAAATTGCAAGTGTTACTTATAACAGAAAACTCATTAATTTCAATGATATGTAGGGTTTCGAATCCAAAACCTCTAAAAAGGTTAAAAAAGAGAAAGAAAACCAAGAACAAATAAACAATTATTAAGTTTGACCTAAATACATGTCAATTTGTATCTTTATAAGAAATTATAACATATAAAGCATAATTAAGGGATAAAAATTTTACTTGAATAAATATCTAATTTACTTTACATAAATTTTGCATTGGTATTGATCTAACTACAGTTACAACCAAATGGGTCATCTCAGATTATCTTATGCATGATATAAACACAAAATAATTTGCATCAACAATTAAATAAGTTGATAAATATTTTGTTTTAATAATGGATCATCAAGTCACAAACTTGATTATGTTATGTCATCCATTCGTATAATATTCAAGAACATATGACATGAATTTAATAAAAAATAATAATAAATATGTTTATTATTGAATTATTATCATTAATGCATAAGTCAGTAATATTTTTATAATTGTAGCATTTGACAAAAATGTGTGGAATAACATATACATCATGCTCTACCATTCAATGGGATGCAAAAATAAATAAATCATTCAATAGAACTTAATAAAAATAAGAATAAAATATCTCTTTATTGAAGACATGTTTGAAAAATAAACAACCATGCATATGCAAACCGTATGTAACCAAGTTTAATATGATATCTATTATTGACTCTAATGATAAAGTGAAAACATCATAATCAAATTATTGTAGTCAAACTGCACATACCATTAAGATTTAAACTTGCAATGTCTCAATACAAGGTGACATGCACTCACTGCTCCTACGAGATAAGTGAAGCCTCGTTAGTGAGGTCCCCCAACATATGGGATTGCAAGAATGGGGCATGTCATGAAACAGGTGATCTTCAAGTATAGGTAGTTAGAGTCCCTCTTTTATTTATTTATTTTCTTATTCATATGAATTTTTTCACATCTTCTATATGCCATGAAAACTGTCAGTGGTTACTTTTGTGTCGATCAAAGTTTACCCGAAGCCGCCCATATAATAAATCTGTCGGATTTAGGTATGCAACCTATGTTATTTTCGATCAAGAAAATGAATCGCAGACATGACAAACATGGCATGTGTTAAAAGATATTTAAAAAACATATATTTACACTAAAAATGTGTATAAAATTCTCATATAAGCTAAATGAGATCAGATATTGATGCACACCTAGATCTAGAGACGAACCCAATTAGGAAGGACAAGAAGAAGAAGAAGAAGAAGAAGAAGAAGAAGAAGAAGAGCAAAGAGTGATGGAATTAGGATCGAAGATCCAATTGAATCCATCGTTAGTGTTTTGGACTTGGATTTTATTTTTCAGATTTTTTTCATGTTCGGATCTTATCCATGATCTAACATAGGATTTGGGGTTTTCCATTTTTGCTTATAAATATTTGTTATAGGGATTTGAAGAGCTAATTGATGGATTGAACTCTTTGTGTTTTTCTTGAATTTATGCATTAGTTTATTTCTTGTTTTTCATTGTTCTTGCTTTCCGCAACATAGTTTGCATAAAATAGTTGGTGGGGATAGATTTCTTATAACTTTGGATCGAAGCTACATCAGATATTCAAGTAAATATATATCATAAACACAACATGCTTAGGTATCACTCATAAACACAGCACACACCATGCTTAGGTATCACTCATAAACACAGCGTGCTTAGGTATCACATAATAGATTTTAATGAAAATACAAAAAAAATTTGATGCCATCATGGTTGGCTATTAAGAGTTCAATGCCATCAACCTATTTTTTTCCTCTCAATGCTATCGACCTTTTTTTCTCTACTGTTTAATAGCCAACAATAGTGAATTCATAGTAGTATATGATATATAATATGATTGTCAAATGAATTGGAAACTAGTTTAACCTTTGTTCTAAGAATGACAATATGGAATCTTTATAACAAGTTGTTCATGTGCATGGGCACTTCTTTGCTTCCTGTAGTTGCTAAAGCATATTCACCAATCAAACTAAAACTACAAATTACAAGTGGTTTGTTCTCAATGTCAGTTTCATAAGTCTTCTCCCATCTCATATATCAACACAATCTATCAACAAAACCAAAATAAAAGTGCAGCTTATAGTCTTCTAAAAGTGTGACAAAATTCATAATGCATAAGAAAAGGTAAAAGATGACCATAACTTATATTTCTCATTGCTTTCACCCCATTGATGTTTGTGATTTGAAAAACACTCCAATGTGTGTCTTCAAGCTTCGATCCCATCGATTAGAACAAAAAAGTTTTGAATTTTCAACAATTTAAAAGTGACATCCTAGCTAAATGGCGTCAATTGTGAAGGTCAAAAATCATGAAATTTCAAAGTTGTCTCAGTTCGATGGGACCAATTTCAAAAGCTGGCAAAACAATGTCATGATCTTTTTATCATGGCCAAGGTAGTATATATGCTTACTAAACTCTGCCCTTCAAGACAAGAAGAATAAATCAATGTTGAGAACAAAAAGCATCGCAAGTGCAAAGAAGATGACTATATATATTGAGAGCATATTCTGAATGCCTTGTCTAACCCGTTATTTGATCTCTACTCTGAAGTAGACTCTACATAAAAGCTCTAGAAGCTCTTCATAATAAATACAATACAAAAGATCCATGAAAATGTAAGTTTCTTGTTAACAAATATATGGATTTCAAGTTCTTTAACAATAAACAACTTCTACCTCAAGTTGATTAAATGAATTGCTGAATCACTAACTTAAGATGAAAGGCATGAACCTTGATGAGTTTTTTCAAGTGGCTACGATAATTGAAAAATTATGCAATTCATGGAAAGACTATCGTAACATGGTAAAACATAAAAACAAAGATTTCACTTTGAAGCAACTTTTTTCTCATATTCAAATTAACGAAGTTTGTCATAGAGATACAAAAAGAGAAAGTTAAAGAAGTTGGCACCAAAGTAAATACGATAGATCATAAGCCAAGGTTCAAGCTTGGTTTGAAATCTAAAAATAAGAAATTTAAATATTTTAAGAAATCAATATGAGGTATTATTTTATGCTATATATGTGGCAAATCAGGATATTATGTGAGAGAATATTGTCACCGCAAAAGACAAGACACCAAGGTAGAAGCTTCCAAAGATAACCTAATTGTAGTAAGCTCAATTTTTATGGTTCAAATAGACAAAGGGTGGTATATAGATTTAGGGTCTATAATTCACACTTGTAATGACCAAAGTATTTTTAAAACATACGATGTCATAGGCAAAGACAATCGAGTCTACATGGAAGATTCGCATCCTGCTAAGATTGAAGGAAAAGGAAGTGTGAAACTCAAATTTACATCTAGAAAATATCTTACCCTCATGAATGTGTATCATGTACCCACTATGACTAAGAATCTCATATCGACCTTCCTACTAACAACACATGGTTTTAAGCTTGTGTTTGAATCTAACAATTTAATATTGTTGAAGAATCATGTGTTTATTGAAAACGACTTTGTTTCTAATGGCTTATTCAAACTGAATGTGATTGATACCAATGCCTTTGTTTCAGTTTACTTACTTGACTCACTTGAAGTATGGCATGTTAGACTTGGTCATGTGCATTTTGGATCCATTAATAAAATAGATAAATTATGATTAATTCTTGTTTGCAAGTATGATCATTATAATAAATGTGATGTATGCATTTAAGCAATATTTTCTAAAAAACTTTTTCATGGAGTGAAAAGAAGTTCTAGAATTATTGAACTTGTACATGATGTTTGTGATTTGAAAATCACTCCAACTCATGGGGGTAATATGTATTTTATAACTTTCATTGATGATTTTTCTAAATTTGCTTATGTTTATCTTATGAAAAGCAAAAATAAATCTTTTAAAAAATTCAAGATTTTTAAGGCTAGAGTTAAAAACTTTCACAATTGCAAAATTATTTCATTTATATTAGATAGAGGTGGAGAATATTTATCTCATGATTTGGCACATACAGACGAAACATTGTACTTTGCACTCTCTAAGCATAATGGTGTTGTAGAACGTAAAAATAGAACTTTAATTGATATGATGGATGCAATGCTTATTAGTTCTGGACTTGATTTTAATTTATGAAGAGAAGCTTTACTTAGTGCATGTTATATTTTAAATTGTCTTACTCAAAATTAAAAGTTACTCCTTATGAATTATGAAGAAATAGAAAACTACATTTAAGTTATCTTAAGGTTTAAGGTTGTGTTGCT
This sequence comes from Nuphar pumila, assembly GCF_984573655.1. Classification (NCBI taxonomy): domain Eukaryota; kingdom Viridiplantae; phylum Streptophyta; class Magnoliopsida; order Nymphaeales; family Nymphaeaceae; genus Nuphar; species Nuphar pumila. Next base: position 21,110,154 of record NC_143262.1, on the reverse strand, counting down.
TATGGTTTGATTTCTTTAAGTAGATGTTGATGTAGGATCACCATTAAACAAGATCCTTGCCCTTCTTCTTCAGCATAAATTCACTTCAATATGGTCAAACTTGCAGTCTTGGTTTGGGTATGGTATCAATAGCTATTCCACCCTTCATTATCCAACTGCACTTCCTCGAGATAAGAAGGTGGTCCTACCTTTATCAAATTGATTCCTCATCCACTGACAATTAAAATTTATGTATGAGAATTGTAAAACGGGAAGACTAATGTTCAACCTTTCTCATTGGGTGAGTATAGTACTTTTCCTCCTTTGGTATGTATTGATGCATGGGGGCCACTTGTATTTTGTTATAAGTTTGGAATTCCTATCACATAATTTTTATAGATAACCTCAGTAGGCACACAGGGATCATGAAATACAAATAAATTATTTTCCATTCTTAACATACTTGGTGCATCCATAAAAGTCAATTGATAATTTATATTTGCAAGTTTCAGATATTAAAATTTAAGCTTTGTTACGGCTAATTTTATCCAATTTTATCCTCTAATAGACAATCAAATAGTGTTGCTGAAAGGAAAACTTGATGTCTTTGTTGGTCATTCTGACAACAGAAATGATCAATTTTATGGTTCTTTGAGTGAATATTTACTTTATGTCATGTTTTTTAATATTATTGTTTTTATTTTCAACATTTTGATTGGAACACCATAGAATGTGCTTGGGATTCATTGCACTTTTTCTCCATGACAAAGATGGAGATCTTGGTCCTGGGAATTGCTTGAAGATTTTAAGTGTTTATTTTTTGTAATGAAGATTTTGATCAGGGTGTTATTTCACCAAGTTTACACTACCGGGATCTATTTAATAAAGTTAAAGACTACTCATCGACCGAGATTTTCTTGTAAGTTTTGAGTTTGCGAATTATGGATATTGTTAAAATGTGACGTGGGGTGCTTTGCTGTTTCTTCTAATGGTTTAGTGATTTAATTTGAATAATTTGTTACCTAATGCAAATATTCTTGATCTAAGGAAAATAAGTTACAAAAGAATGCTTTAAATCTTTCTGTATTTTATATTTTTGGGTTTTTGATTAATTACTGTCTTACATGAAAAAACAAAAAATCTCATTATTGTTTTGAAATCATGTTAATGACTTGTTCTAAAATGAAAAAACTTATTAACCAAAAATTATAAACATTCATGAGGACCTTTTTCCTTTGCAAAATAAAAGACAAATTTTCTCAACTGATTCAGAAGTAAACAAACATTTACACATCAGCCAAGATAAGAGATAGTCCCAAAAAGGACATGGCTTTTGGAGCTCCAAAACAAGACCTTCAAAATATCAAAACATATCCAAATTCTTATTACCACCAATAGCAGTAGCAGATCGCTAATCTATTTACAGATACTGCTATCAATATGTTCCTTTGTCTCCCAGGCAACTGGCCACCAAGTTTTTCACCACACAACCAGATTTGTTTATCCCCGTTCAAACATGAGCTCTTTCACAAGTTCAATATTGTTTAACTTCAAGGATTTTGGGGAGGAATGAAGTGGCAAGAATGGCATGGAAGAGATTATAGCATTGATGGTGTCTCCGAGTGTTGATCTGCAATGATGATGACCATGCTAATGGTAACTTTTCTTGGTGCACCCATCAAATACTTGGAACAGTTTTCAAGTTTAATCCAGCATGTGCTATTGTATATTCTTAGCTTCATCTGACGGGTCTTACTCCTACGGTTTTGACACGGAACCTGTACTGTGGTTGAGATTCATCATCATCATCGTCGTCATCTTCATCGCTTGAATCATCTTCTACACGGTCCCACCGAGAGTAGTCCAGACGCGAGTGCCCTTTTGGTTTCGGGATCGCTTCCCAGCCTTCAGGATGTGAACTGGGCTTGGGTATCTTAGTGTCATTCATCTCAGGCTTGGAGCTTGTGGATTCTGCTACGTGATCTTCTGACTTAATATGTGGTGCTACTACCAGTTTAGAACTTGTCACCTCTTGTTCTTCCTCTTCCTCAGATTCAGCCAAAATAGTTTCTTCCTCTGATTCAGGTATCGGAGCCAGGGACTTCATCAAAACAATGTTGATAACACAATCAGATGGATAGTGATGTTAATATATACATAACAAAAATTACATACAAACTTTCTACAGCTACAATTCAAATTTAGCGGCATGTCATGCCTAGAATAACTTGACATGATCAGCGACATGATCAGCCAAACTATAAGCTATCTATACAGTTCATCGATGAGGTAAATGACCATAAAACATACTTCCAATGTACATCTTGATGTCTGGGAACATAAGCATACCAGTTGTGTCTTCAATCGAGCTTCCAAATCACGATAGGCATCAGATGATGGGTTCAACTCTATTAGCCTGTTGACATCGAACAGAGCTGAATGGTACTCTTTCAGGGTGACCAACGTCTGAGCACGTAGCATCAATGCCCCTGTATGCTTTTGATCAAGCTCCAGCACCGAAGTGCATTCTTCAGCTGCCTAACATAGCATCCATGTCACCAAAACATAAACACATAATACAAGCAAAAAATGAGTAATAATCTACATGAAACTAATCAATATGCTAACAAATGCAATAAGCATGCTTAGTTTCCCAGCAGTTAAGCCATCATGGCTTTTAGAACAACTCCGTCCATGCTAAAATGACCAAGAGAAATAGTACAACGAATCATGAAAAAAAAGTTGTTCCTACTCTGGCGCTGTCAATAACCAGAAAAACACAAATTTCTAGTATTTGAAACAAAAACTAAGCTTACAATGATATAATTTATGAAAATATCCAACCATTCCAAAGACAAAAAGAAAGAAGACAAGGCCACTATAATCAATGAAATGCATAACCAATAGCACAAACACTCTTTTTCTTCAGACTTTTTTCAATTTTTCTCTTGTGAAAGCCAATGAAAAATTATGACCGCTCACCTACAACAACAACAACAACAACAACTACGCCTTCATCCCAAAACAATTGGGGTCAGCGATATGAACCAAAAAAGAAATTCATTTTGGGTCTTCCACATGAATCCTTTTCCTCCAATCATTTCTATCCAACGCCATGTCCTCGGTGAGGTTCAAAGCATTCATATCCTTTCCTATCATCTCCATCCAAGTCTTCCTAGGCCTACCCCGACCTCTTTTAACTAATATATTTTCCCATTTCTCCAACCTTCTAACTGGAGCATCATTAGGCCTTCGCCGAATATGTCCAAACCACCGTAAACGATTCTCTCGCATCTTATTTTCAATGGGTGCAACACCTACCTTCTTACGTATCTCTTCGTTCCGAATCTTATCTTTTATTGTATTTCCACACGTCCATCTAAGCATCCGCATCTCAGCTACACTCATTTTTTGAATATGATGTCTCTTGGCAGCCCAACATTCCGTACCATATAGTAAAGCGGGTCTAATAGTCGTCCTATAAAACTTTCCCTTCAACCGCAATGGCATTCTACGATCGCACAGCACTCCAGTAGCACTTTTCCATTTCATCCACCCAACCTTTATCCTATGATTTACATCTCCATCAATTTCTCCATACTTTTGAATGATGGATCCCAAATATTTGAAATAATCATTCACCGGTATATCTTGCTCACCAAGCTTCACTACACTCCCATCACTACTTCGTTGCTTACTAAACCGACATTCCATATATTCAGTCTTACTCTTACTCAACTTAAAACCTCTAGCTTCCAATGTCTGTCTCCATAATTCTAACTTAGCATTAACCCCAGCTCTAGACTCATCAATCAAAACAATATCATCAGCAAACAACATACACCACGGTACATTTTCTTGAATTGATCTCGTAAGCTCATCCATCACTATCGCAAATAGGAAAGGGCTTAAAGCAGATCCTTGATGTAACCCAACCGTTATCGGAAAATTGGTTGACACCCCTCCACAAGTGCGGACATTGGTTACTACTCCTTCATACATATCTTTAATTATACTAATGTACTTGAGAGAAACACCTTTCTTCATCATTGTCCACCAGAGAACGTCCCTAGGTACTCTATCGTATGCCTTCTCTAAATCAATAAAAACCATATGCAAATCTTTGTTCCTCTCTCTATATCTTTCAATAAGTTGTCTAAGAAGATGTATAGCTTCCATAGTTGATCTTCCAGGCATAAAACCAAATTGATTCTCCGATATCATGACAACCTTCCTCAACCTAGACTCAATCACCCTCTCCCAAATTATGACCGCTCACCTAATCAATACAAATACAACTGGGAGTACAACAGCTTAGCAGCTATGCAACTCATTCAACAAAACAAATATAGTGTACAGGTTTTCACATGGAGTCGTATGAGGTTCAACTTCTACTTGCATAACAAACACAGATTATAGCTTGCAGATTATATTGGTACATCATGATATCCGCATCACACATATTGTTGTTTTGCCAATGAAGTTATAATGAACTGAACTGTCATAGTCTTCCCTCTTTTCAGTAATGCACATGTTAACTTGAAGATCTTGCAATGGTTAGTCCTGAAAACCCTTTTGATCAGAAATGAGGGTCAGGCCTATCCACAAGGTTAGTGGAAAGCCAGAAACCATAGAGAAATCACATTTTTTCATGCATATATGTATTGGTACTAATGAAGGTTCAGAATTATTGAATAGAAATCACCTCTTTTACATTATTTTTCAATTTCTTTATGCGCTTTCAAAAAATCTGACCCACATAGATGGGTTTCTCTTGGTTCATTAACTTTAAGTCATAATGTGAACCAATAAACTTTAACTATTAAACCATATTTTAACAAGGATAAAAGTTAACAGTTCCGGTTGCACCAAAATGTATCTATTAAGGAAAACATTTTCATCCAAATTGTTAGTTGAAAGCATGATAATATACTAAATGGACCATGCTAAACACATCCATACATTCTGATGCACTGGAAGATGCACAAGTGGGTGAAATTGCCTTCATTGATAAGGTATGCACATATGTAACAGAGACTCATCCTATACACACATGCACAAACAAACAAAATGTGAAGGTGCACACTAAGAGAATTTCAATGAGCGCTGCTCAGACCATATATCTTATGGTCATCTCTCGATCATCAAAATAAAAATCTGTCACAATTATTGGCTTCAGTGTATGAAAAATATTCGTTCTTTTCAATTTTATGTTAAAATCAAAATAGAAAATAGCTACCACCCATTTATTTAATTCTTGCATTTATAATAGTTTGGTTTATTTTGAAGATCTCAAGATGGGATGTAAGATGAATGGTGTGAATAGAGCACCTCAAAAATCCTTTCCCATGTGTACATTCACATTTGTGTCCATCTAATGTGTGTATAGATGCATGTTTTGCGTGAATGAGTGATAATAACTACATTCTAGAGTTTGGAACAAAATATATTAAATTGATAAAACTATATGGCTGGTGGGATATTTCCTGCAATTCACAAAAGAAGTTTGCATTTTCAGCATAGTAAACCTAGAACCAGTAACTGGGAAATCAAGCAAACCTAGCAGGATTACAGTACTCCTGTATGATTTTTTTTTTTTTGTTTGAGGATGTGGAAGGTCCTACGCATGGAGCATAATTCCAATTACCATGAAAAACAGCAAACAAGGTTTTTCTATCAGAATACTCTGGAACAGAAAGGTAACAATTCCATCATTGGCACCAACAGTATAAATATAATTGCCTCAAATTTGATGCAATTAGACAACTTGGCATTTCATATATGACTAAGTAGTTAAAAACTTACCCAAGAGTCAAACTGGCAAGACTATTGCTATTAATAATATGATCTGAGCTATAATTTATAATTCTGCTCTTTTATTTTTATTATCAGATTCATGAATCAGTAATAATTTCACCAAGGAAAACTGCCAACAAGTAAAACAACGAGCAACCTAAATCACTTGGCTCAGAGAAATGGAAGAAATTAGATCAACAGAAAAATATATAGAGTGAGAGTAGGACAAATGCCTCCATGTTCAATCTGTAGGAAATATTATTATGAACTCAGAGAGAAAGAGAAAGAGCTCTTCACCTTTTTGAAGTCTTGCAATTTCAGATAGCAAGCTGCTCTATTGCTATGCAGTGCGATCCTCTGTGCCTTTGTCTTAGCCATAGCCAGAGCTTCTGTATAAAACCCCAATGCCTCAGAATGTTTGCCCTCTCTATACATCTGATGTCCCCTTTGGATCTTGTCCCCGCACGCCATCATAATTAACCTCAGCTTCTCCACCCCAAAGAATCTCAAACAAAAAGAGGACTCCTCAAAAACTTAAAATCTTCTCATCTTCAAGAACTCCTCAAAGGCTGAATCATGACAGACAACCCCAACTTCAGTACTTCTTCACTAAATTTACCGAAAGAAGCTCAAATAAGATAAAATGTGAACATCTAAATAAAGAAACATGACGGAAAACTATCTATCCTCACGAAATCTACCAAAAAATAACGAGTTAATTAAGATTTTAAATTCAAGAAAAAGAACAATAGGCAAAACACGAAATATATTATTAACATAAAAAAAAAGAATTACACACAAGCTAGGCAAAAGGCACATCTAGTTATTCTTCAAAAATTGACGATTAGCAACATAAACAGTTCAAGAACTCTGGATTAAACAGGGAATCCGGACAAGTATATATTCAAAAGAAATTCATCAAAGATACTCCAATACACAAGATATCTGAATCTAAAGAACAAATACCGGTAAAAATACCAAATTTTCACCGCACATGAAACGCAATCCAAGAAAGGCACAAACCGAACGAAAATTTGAAGACATAAAAATGCAAAAAGCGTTAGCACATCCAATGAATTCAACAAAAACAACGCGAATAACTCGAAATCATGGATATGAACAAGATTACTGATTAATAACGCTAAAAAGGTGATAAATTGGCAATCGACCGTGAACCAAGTAACAGGAACAGGAAACAAAATGCTCATTTTCACCACAGAAAACACGAAACCCAAGAAAGTCACCAATCACCCGAATTGAGGAATATAAGGACTTGACAAGTAACATCACACTCAAAACGCCCGTCCAAAAACAACGCGAATGGCTCAAGAAACTGAGGACAACTAGAAGAATTATCGATCCAGAACACCGAAAAAGTGATATATTTCACAATAAATCATGAATTGAGGAAAGAAAAGTGGCATAAATCCCCCACAAATGCATGTACTCATTCTTTCAAAGGCAAAAAAAAGGATCGATCAACAAGAGATGCACGAAAGAATTAAAGGAACAATATTGTGATGTAAGAAAGAAAAAAAAATACCTAAACTCGAGATGAAGCGATCATGAAAACCGAACACCCAAGGGTTTTGCAAGAGAGAGAGAGAATCCTGGGCTCCCCAAGAACGCGGAGGGAGGTCCGGAGCATCTTTCTTCTTATTCTCCTCTTCCGCAAGGTAGCGTGAAGGCTGAGGAGCGACGGAACTTTGCAGCTACGTTCATAAAAGGCCCCGCTTTTTACATATAATTGCATTAAAGCCATTGCTTCAAATCGTGTGGACCGGTTGCAATCAGTGGTCACAAATCTCATTAACGGGATTTCTTCGGCAAAGGAAAAAATATCGCGATAAATTGAAAAAAATTGTTTTCCCCGAAAATCTTGGGAAAATATCGGTAAAGGCATAAAAACATAAGAAAAAGCTTTCACAATATAGAAAAATATATAAATAGCGTGTTAATAACATGATATTTTTAAATATGCGATATTTTGAAAATATCAGATTTTTTGGGGACTGTATTGGCTTTTAAAACTTATGCGATAAATTCACGAGATATTCAAAACCACGGCAGTACTTGTGACTATGTGTTGGATTCGGATTTGATTAAACGGATCTTGATTTATATGCAACTGTAGCAGGTTGTAGTCCGATCTAAAGTTGAATATGGATTTAGATGTCAAATCACAAAATAAAGTCCAATCCAACTATCTGATCAGATCCGAATCTCTTCATGAATTTGACTAAATGGATTCGGATGGGTTGGATATCAAACCCAAACCCGTTATCATCGGGCCCATTTTAACTTAGATGCAGACCTGTCAATGGGTCGTTCTTACCGGACCAGACCCAATACTGACCCACCGGCATTGGGTTTTGGACATACCTTAGTAGGTTTGATTAGCTAATAAGGTTGTAGCCGTGAGATCTGAATAGCAGATGGACCCGGGCCTGGTTTCTGAAGAACATAAACTAAAATAGGTCCAACCTGAGCTCCAATGAGATCTGAGAATTTCAGATGCAATATATTGAAAAATAGAGATTTTACTTGTTCTGGTTCTCACCATCCGAACCGAGACCCAGACTGGTGTAGCATAAACCAGATCTTATCAGACCTAGAACTACACCTAGGGATGCAAACCATTCGGTTTCAGATTGGATGCTGGTTAAATGGATTCAAATTTTGATTCGGATTTGGATGGTGAAAAGCTCATACCAGATCCGTTTTTTTACATGTAGTCTGTCAAATTTGAATATTTGTTGGATTTAGTTGCAAAAAATCAAAACCATATCCACAATGATTATAATCACATATGGTTTTGGATTACCAAATGCAACTAAACGGAATCAAACTCCGTCAAATATCGGATAAAATCCAATTCATTGACATCCCTAACTACATCTCGTACCCTAGCTCAATGGTAGATCCGGATCTCAAGCTACGCTGCCCTTGTTGGGTCCAGCCCATTGACTTCGGTAAGACCTCGGTAGATCCGACTAGGGGTGGACATCAGGCTGGGTACACGGCCCAATTAAAGTCAGGACTGCTCCAACCCGACTATTAAGTAGTCGTGAATAGGGCCCAGCCCAACTAAAATCTCAATGGGCCCAAGCCCAGCTGGGACGACTATTAATCAGGCTTAAAGCCAGAGCCCAGCCTAAATCCAACCTTAATTAGGTCCAGCTAATGTCGGACCTACTGGGCCAGCTTGGCTCATGTCCACCCCTCGATTCAACTTTACCGGGGGGCAGCCTTGAGGATATTGTCACAAATATTTTTGCTGTTAATTTTTGGCAAGGGAAAATCTCACAATAAATTAAAAAAAAACACACAAAAACCTCAAAAAAAGTATTGGCATGTGCAAACACTTAAAAAAATTGTAAAATACATAAATTGCTGCAGCTAAAAAAACTAAAAAATTGTTAAAATCGCGATAAGATAACGATAAAAGGTGATAATATCAAAATATAATGATTCTTTTAAGAACATATAGGCTTTTGAAAATATGGCAATGGTTCAAAATATTACTAACATTTTGCAAGTATGCTTGAGATTTTTAGTACCCGATCCAAATACTGAATAGGATCCAAATCCGTCAAGGATAGCCACATGGCAAGCTTTAGATCACAAGTTCTTAAATTGTTATTAATCTTCAAGATGAGATTTCAGATGGAATCTGGCCCTACAGAAAACATGGACCAGGGCATTCTGGATGAGATTCTCATTCAAGACCAACCATGACGAGTCCATTCATATATGGAGATGGACCTAGATCACGATCCAAGGCCCCAGCATGACTGGGAGGCCAAAATGCATTGGGTATATTGGTTATGTATTGTTATGTGTAACCATTATGTTGTAACGCGGGGATAGCTCAGTTGGGAGAGCGTCAGACTGAAGATCTGAAGGTCGCGTGTTCGATCCACGCTCACCGCAAATACATTTTAGCAAGTTTTTCTGAAAGGACCAAAAAAAGATTTATGGATTGTGGTTTGAACCCGACGTGAATCGAACACGCAACCTTCTGATCTGGAGTCAGACGCGCTACCATTGCGCCACGGATCCCTGCTAGTAATTATGCCGCAACATTTAAAATACAACCTATGTGTATTCCGTCGCCTATAATGGCTGCTGATGATTTTGAGTTTGAGCTAATATAATAGTTAACTCGAGTCTGGTTCCAATCAACACCACAAATATCATTCTTAGCAGAATATGCCCTTATATAAAAAGAAATATGCAAAAATATAAAGCGAAAAAAATAATAAAGGTAAATACATAAAATCCCAAGGAGGGGTATGAAGATATGAAAAACTTTGGGGGTGGGTGGAGCCGATTTGGTTTTGTTGGGGGTCCATGGAGTCGCTTAAGCAAAGCCTAAAGCCCTAATCACCTACTGCCATATTTTGCAGTTTTTTTACTTTTTGCCACTGCCTGCTAGATAGGCCCCTTGATCGCACATGCGCATCCGATGCTCCATTGTTTATGCCCCTTTTTATATATGTATGAGTAATGCTTTCTTTAGGCCTCTTTTTTTGTTACGTCTTGTTAGGGTCCTTCAAAAAATCGCAGTTTTATGTATTTTTTTTTTCACGTCTAACACCATAGATGTGATCTATAGGTTTTGTTTAGTGGGAACCGACTTTTGGATCGCCGGAATATGACATATTTACAGATTTTTAGGGTAATCCAAAATCAATGGCTATGAAGGTACTAGTTTTTTGTCAAAAAAAAAACATGATCCAAGAGTCAATTCCCACTAAATCGAGCATGGTTAACACATCTAACGGTTCAGATCTATTATAAAATACTTAAAACCTATGGGGCAGAGCGAGAAATGAGGCCTAATATGTTCAGTTCCCTCTCTCTCTATATATTCCTTAGGTCACCTTTTTCATTAGATCTCGTTAGGCTCTTTCAAAAATCATAGTTTTATGTATTTTTTATCAGGCTTAACACCTTAGATGTGATCGATAGGTTTTGTTTAGTGGGAACTAGCTTTTGGATCTGACCTGTATATAGGTTTTCTGGTGATCTAAAATCAATTGCTATGAAGATATTAGTTTTTCTCTGCTCATAAAATCATTTTTTTTCATCAAAAAAACATGATCCAAGATTTGATTCTCAATAAATAGATCATGCTGAACACATCGAACGGTTCAGATCTATCATAAAACAGTTAAAACCTATAGGGCAGAACGGGGCAAAATGATATATATATATATATATATATATAATGTGTGTGTGTCCAGGTATATTCTGGGTTTAGGTTGGGGACTGGTTTAGACATAGATTACCTAGAACCATTTGGGTAAATGGGATTGAATCTTTATCCGCTATACCCAAGACTAACCCATTTTTTCAACGGGTCTATATTTTGGACCTACCCAAACCCATTGGTCTAATAAAATCGTGTTGAGTCGAGTCTAATAGGTTCGAGACATCGAGTCAGGTCAGGCGTACCCCACCCAACACCCCGAGGTGTCAAAGATACGTAGGTCCGCATAACAAATTTCAACAAACAGAGTTGAGGGTAACATAGGTGGTCAGGCTGCATAAAAAAAACGGAGTTCCTAGAGGTAGAAGGTAGGTCTTCAAAAGGGAAGTTTCCCTATGAAATGCTGTTCAAAGCAAGAGGCAAAGCGGTGTTGGTAGAAGTCACAACATACTATTTCTCTGAGGTTTCCTAGCCGTCAATCTAACATCAAATGTTTGACCATGCAGCCAAGTCCAACATCACTACCCTTATTAAACCACAATAATAAAAAATGGATACGTGATCAAGTTACATGGAAAGTATGACCGCTAAGTTGGATAGCATGCACATTCCTCCTAACTCGGGCCAACTTGGCTAAGTCTTACATGGGTCGGTACTTTTGAGAGGGAAATGGGATTCAAGGTCCGTAACCCGAACACAATAATTCTGGACAGACGAACCAGCCAACTTCAAATTAAGTGGGTCATTTTTGGCATGACTTAGCCATGGCCATTTTAGTATCAGAAAAAGCATTTTTTTTGTAAATTTTATTTTCTAGCATTATTTTAGCGCCAGTAAAAACTCATTCATTACAGTAAATATTTTACTGACGCAATTACTGATAGCACTTTTATTGACGCAATTACTGGCACTTTGCCTAGCACTAGTAAAGGTCTTTACTGCACTAGGCAGACTTTGATGTTAGTAAGGGTCTGATTTTTTGTTGTGCCAACCAAGTCCAACACAAACCAATTGAACCCACCAAGCTTAGTACACAATATAACACCTTGGCTAAGTTTAATTATGGTGATGATAGGTCAATATTTGAATTTGGCTCAAGTTTTTTCAAACCGACTTGGCGATATATGTTCTCAAATGAAAATGATCAAAATGGATAAAGAGCCTTGGTCTAAACTACTTGGCCTGCAGCTTGTCCAGGTCTCTTGGGATTGTGGAATTAGTCGATTCAACATTGACCAGGTGGGTTACGTCTAACAGTTTCAAATATATGTGGACACGTTTGGAAGCAGGAAAGATGTAGTAAAAGTCGGGGAAAAAAATTGTATGCTTTTTCTGACCCTTTTAAATGAGACAAAATTTCTCTTTAAAAGAGTTTGGTGAAAGGAATGTTTTGGACCAAGAGAAAAATGGTGAGGTCCACTCCCCATCACCCATCTCACTACCGCCACCACCACTCACCATCAGGGAGGATTTTGCTTAAAGGGGGGCAAAATTTTTTATAATAAACTCAAATATAAAACTAAAATATAAAAGGTGGCAATATGATTTTTTATATTTCACTTAAAAGGGGGCAAAAACATTTTATAATAAAATAAGATATAAAACTAAAATATAAAGTGGGGCAATATACATTTTGATATTTTGCTCAAAGGAGAGAAAAAAATTATAATAAAATAAAATATAAATTTTTATAATAAAATAATAAAAGATTTCAAAACTTTAAGAGGAGCTCGAGCTCCTCCTCTTCCCCCCGATCAGTCCCTGACCACCATCCAAGCTTACCACCACCATCACCACAGCGCATTTGGTATGCCATTACCAACCTCCAGCGAGGGTTCATATTTACTGCACCGTCACTGACCACCCACCTCCAGTGTAGTCCACCTCCTTCATGCCTACAGAGAAAAGCATGAATGGAGAGTTTTAGGGGGTCACAGACTTGGCTTCCTATGAGAAAATTTCTCATGCATATCTATTTTAGAAAAATTATCACATAGAATGTATTTTCTCTTTTTATGAGAAATTTTCTCACTTCCAAACGTGCCCTATACACAAGAGTTTGAACCCCAAAGCCTTGTCGTGAACTCAATGGAAACACACCCAAGTCATCCTGGACCCTAATTGCCAACACGGTATACTTTTTATATTTTAATACATAACAATACATTGTTCTGAAATATTATTAAAAATATTATATACGATTAAAAATAATATAATAAAATCCCACGCCTGATTGTGGCCTCCTATACCCTAAGCCGTTTGGCATAGTTCAGGACAACTGAACAACTTGTGAATAGGGATGGCAATGGACCGGGGCGGGGGACAAGGTCTCCACCCCCGCCCCATCTCAAAACCCGAACCTCCATCTCTGCACGGGGATGGATTTTAACCTCCACCCCCGCCTCCATCCCCGTTTGATGTCTTTCATCCCTGATCCAAACGGGGGCGAGACAGGTCAAGGCCCGTTTTTCCCTCAATCTATTGTCATCCCTTAGAAGGATTGGGGATGAAGCTGGGCGGGATAGGGATCGAGACAGGGAAGGGGCGGGGATGGGAAAAACGTAAGTCCATCCCTACACGGGTAGGGATGGCAGTGGGGCGGGGCGGGGCGGGGGACAAGGTTTCCACCCCCGCCCCGCCTCAAAATTTTATCCTCCACCCCCGCCCCGCCTCCGCGGCGGGGATGGATTTTATCCTCCACCCCCGCCTTCATCCCCGTTTCATGTCCTCCACCCCCGCCCCGTCCCCGTCCCCGTCCCCGCCCCGTCCCCGTCCCCGTCCCCGCCCCCGCCCCGTCCCGACCCCGCCCCCGTCCCCGACCCCGCGGGATGAGCGTGCTCGTCACCGGCGCCGCTGGCTTTGTCGGCACCCACGTCTCGCTCGCCCTCCGGAAGCGCGGTGACGGTGTCGTCGGCCTCGACAACTTCAACGACTACTACGACCCCTCGCTCAAGAAGGCCCGCCGTCGAATCCTCGGCGACCACGGCGTCTTCGTCATCGCCGGCGACATCAACGACGCCCGGCTCCTGGCCAAGCTCTTCGACCTCGTCGCCTTCACCCACGTGATGCACCTCGCCGCCCAGGCCGGAGTCCGGTACGCTATCGAGAACCCGGCGTCCTACGTGCACAGTAACGTCGCCCGGCTCCAGGGTTAGGAAATTAGGGAAGGGAGTTAGGGTTAGTAAACAGTTCATCTGAGTTGGGGGCGGGGATGGGGCGGGGCCGGGACGGGGATGGGCCGGGGGCGGGGCGGGGATGGGCCGGGGCGGGGCCGGGGCGGGGATGGGGCGGGGCGGGGGAACGTGCCAGTCCATCCCCGCCTCCACCCCCGGACGGGGATGGATTTTAACCTTCATCCCCGCCTCCATCCCCGTTTCATACCCTTCATCCCCGGTCCAAACGGGGCGAGGCGGGGCGGGGCCCCGCTTTCCCCCGGTCCACTGCCATCCCTATACACGGGGATGAATTTTAACCTTCATCCCTGCCTCCATCCCCGTTTCATGCCCTTCATCCCCGGTCCAAACGGGGCAAGGCGGGGCCCACTTTTCCCTCGATCCACTGTCATCCCTACTTGTGGACAGCTTGGGATCCGACAGTACTTGGTCACGAAAAACAGGGACGCAAGGTATTCTTTTGGCAGTGTGCCTATGTCCCCTGTTTGCTTTCAGCCTTTCGCTGGGCGGCCCATACAGGACGAGACTCAATGTACCAACCACGTATACATTGAATCCCGCCAATCAAACTCCTTAGGTGACGTGTCAATGTATCATAGCAATAAAACTCTCTCTCTCTCTCTCTCTCCACCGTATAAATATTCCACATTCGTCTTCTGTACGCAATCAATCACCATCAAAATGCACTTTCGTACAAAGTAACAGTAAAGCACAACTTGTATGACTAATGTCCCACTTTTCAACTTTCTCACTTTTATGTTTTGACGACGTTCTCACGTCTATAAATTAAGCCTCTTGTGCTTCACCAATTAGCAGCAGCAGCAGAAAAAAAAAAAGCAAGGAAAACAGCCATTGTTCCTAACCAACACTTGTCTCAAGGTCTCTTTTTTTTTTCATTCTTTCATTCCTTAACCAGCATTCCTCATCAATAACCATATTTTTTTCTAGGCCTTTAGACCAACGAGAGAACTGAGGAGCCACATCTAGCCACCAACCCAAGGGAAAGCTAGTGACAGTATCGACATTCATTCAGTGTATCATTCGTTCATGACGTCCTTTTCATCACTTGGCTCCCTCACGAGCACTGCTATCACCTTTATCCCATCATTACCTCCGCATTCTCTATCTCAAGTTCACCCTTCACCAACCACATCCATCTCCTTCCCTTCCTCTACCACAACTTCTACTGTCAGCCTGGTGCGACCTGCTATCACCCGAGCTGTCTCCAGAATGACTCCATACAGTCAAAGTATGGAAAAACCCGTGACGACAAGAGCAACAAAGATGAACATAGCGAAGGTATGGAGAGAAATCCATGGTTCTAAAGATTGGAAAGGATTGTTGGACCCTATAGATCCATTGTTGCGCTCGGAAATAATTAGCTACGGCGAATTCGCTCAAGCTTGCTATGATGCCTTCGATTGGGATACGTACTCCAAGTATTGTGGAGCTTGCCGCTATGATGCAGCCTCCTTTTTTGAGAAACTTGGTATCTCGGATCGTGGATACCGAGTCAATCGGTATCTCTATGCTACAAGCAACCAAACTATAGGAAAGTTCTTCCGGAGATCCAAAATAAGCAGGGCATGGAGCACTAAGGCTAATTGGATCGGCTATGTTGCAGTATGCGACGACCCGGAAGAGATCAAACGGCTAGGAAGGCGTGACATTGTGATCGCATGGCGAGGAACAGTCACACACATGGAATGGATGGAGGACCTCATGGATATCCTTCGACCTGCCAAATTTGGTAATGCAGATGACTCCATCCAGGTAGAATCAGGGTTCTTGGACCTCTATACTGAGAAGGAAGAGGAGGGTTACTGCAAATACTCAGCCAGGGAGCAGATACTATCAGAGGTCAAGAGATTGGTAGATTTCTATAAAGATGAAGAATTGAGCATCACAATAACAGGGCACAGCCTGGGTGCAGCCTTAGCTCTTCTCAGTGCATATGACATAGCTGAGATGGGACTCAATGTTAGACCTGATGGGACCAAGATACCTACAACTGTGTTCTCCTTTTCTGGGCCCAGAGTGGGCAACACTAGGTTCAAGGAGAGGTGCATGGACCTAGGGTTGAAGGTACTTAGGGTGCTCAATGTTTATGACAAGGTACCAAAGGTACCGGGCCTAGTCATGAATGAGAAGGTTGGAATAGAGAAGTTTGTGGATGACTACCTGCACTTCCAATGGAGTTATGCTCATGTTGGTGTTGAGCTTGCTCTAGACCATACAGTGTCAACATATCTAAAGGAATCAAAGGACATAGCCAACTTCCACAATTTGGAGATGCTTCTTCACCTTGTTGATGGCTATCATGGGAAGGGTCAAGGCTTTGCATCATCAAGTGGAAGGGACGTGGCTCTTGTTAACAAGAGCTCTGATTTCTTGAAGGAGGAGCTTGAGTTGCCACCCTATTGGAGGCAAGATGAGAACAAAGGATTGGTCAGGAACTACGACGGTCGGTGGATCTTGCCGCCACGTCCAGCAGTCGATGAGAACCCTTCCGATACCGATGTTCACCTGCAAAAGGCACTAAAGAAGGCTTAATGGTCTAATGAAAGATCTAATTATCTATACCACGTTAGAGCACCTTTCCATTATTCCTTCTTTTATAAGTAAAAATACATTCTAAACATGCTTGTATATAAGATCTATAAATATCAATAAGGGCGGCCATGGCTCCTTTTGTTTATGCAAACACAACCATCTCAAATGTGGTCACTATAAAAAATTGATGTATCCCATTGAACTTATGAAGTACAAAAATGTTATGTGCTTGGTAATTTAGCGGTTGATAGCTCTCTCTCTCTCTCTCTGATATATGGATAGGCCTTCGGTGCGGGTGTGTGCACCATAATTTTGGCATAAATTTGTGATATCTCGTTTCTCATGCGTTGTTAAGCTAATCTGACCATACAGGTTTATTTATCATGGTTAATTTACGTGAGAACATGCCACGAATGTATAAATTCAAATATCAAAACATATTGCATATAAAAATAGAAATCAATGGTTCAAATTGCGCCAAAACGTGACTTAAAAAAAGAGGTTTTTTCACATTCAAATTGTTAGATTAAAAATATAATTTGTAATAAATGTACGATGCCAAACCCATCCCCATATTCCGATTTACATTGAAAATGCATGAGAAGCTGAGGCGCGCCAGTGAAATTTACTGTCAGATTAAGTAACGCCAGTAAAATTATTTTTTCTGGTGCATTGGGAAAGTGCACCAGTGAATAAGTTTTTCCCGCACACTTAAATAGTGCGCCAGAAAAAACGAACCCAAGAGATGCGTCAGTAATGATTATTTTTTGTTGGCGCACCAAAAAGTGCGCCAGTGAAGACACTATTTTAAGCGATCAACGGAAAAGGATACCATTTGCCCTCTCTCTCGTCTGCCCCGCTTAGACCCTAAACACCCCACCCTCCTCTCTCTCACCTACTGCATCTCCTAGCCCTCCTCTTTCGGCCAACCCTACCACTTTTTCTCTCCTCCAAGGTACGTTTTTTCTTCTTCCATTGTTGTTTTTTTAAGGTTTCTTTTTCTAGTTTTCTTCGTTTTCTTCTTGGTTTTTAGGTTTTCTTTTGCCTCAAGTTTTCCGTTGTCCTTGTCCTTTTTTTGGATTAATCTTTTTAGTCCTTGATGTCGTGCTTTTCCATAGCTCTATCTGGGTTTTAAATGATCAGTGTTCTTTGTTCCTTTCTTCATCTTACATCCAAGAGAATACCATACGATGTAGAACATAATATTTATTAATTTCTTCCCTTTCCTTTTCGTTTCTGTGTTTGGTGACGGTTTTCATATTAATCCAGTTTGATCTTTTTATGCATATTATATTGTTGTTCCTGTCATGAGTTAGATAGTTAATTTTATATTGCTGCATACCATGGTTATTAACATAGGAATTGTTACTGTCTTTTTGGATGACAAGAATGCTTACTATCTCCAGCTTGCGGTGATAGTGCTAGTGTTCTCTTCAAATTTAGCTGTATGTATGGTAGACGCTGTGTAATTCTGCTCTTATCATCGGCATCTACGAGAAAGTGCTGTGTAGGCCATTGCTTGGGCATATTTTGGCCACTCAGCAAAATCAGAAAGTGATATCTCTTGTACAATGCAGTGAGCACCTTTATAAAGTAGCTTATCTGCTTTACTGCGAAACTGTTGCATAGAGCAGTTGATTCACTCTTGGATCTGCCAACTTGCTGATTGTTGTGACCATTGTAAGAGTTTTTATGTAGTTTCTTTTAGGTATTAGCATGATATATATTCATATCTATAGTTTTAGATATAGTAATTGTTATGGTGCAACATA